>NC_136596.1:11783372-12413372 GCF_910589615.1 Taurulus bubalis | reverse complement strand
GAGTCATCTTGTCTCTTCAATGGAAATATTATGGGAAGTGTGTACGTGCATTTGCTCATTTATATACAGTATGTGTTCAATCTGTCAACTCCTTTGCTTGCTAGGAGAGAGCACGAGGTGAGGAGAGAAAAAGAGTTGATGAAGGGAGCTCCGGATTAAGGCCCCGGCTTGTAAAAATCTCCTACCTCCATCTGTGCAATTATGTAGCTGTCATCTATGCTCCGATCAGCACTCTGCTCACAAAAGCACTGAGAGGAATTAACGAGAAACTCTAGTCAACTCTCACCTTGATCACGCACCAATTACTCCTGCAAATGAGTTGCATACAAGCTACATCTTAAAGACATCTCTGGTCAAAATCACACAGAAATACAGCTAAGGAGCATACCGTACACACAAAAACTGACAACAAGTCGGGTTCAGTAGATCATACAACGCTTGTCTCGATCTTGGCGGCGCCTCACACCAACTGTACAAGTTGTACGCTTGAGTGTGACACCTTAGTTCAGTTGGAGAATTCAGGGTTGAATGCACATTTGGCCAAACCGCAACGGAAGAGTGTGTGTGTGTTTGGGGAATAGACGGAGTGCGCCTGTTAGACCACAACAGGACATCAGAAATTTGTTCAGTAACAGTGAAATGTATGAGATTAACCACACACCTCTTCTTTGTGTGTGTGTGTGTGTGTGTGTGTGTGTGTGTGTGTGTGTGTGTGTGTGTGTGTGTGTGTGTGTGTGACAGAGACAGAGACAGAGAGAAAGCAAAAGAGAGAGAACAAACACTCTACGGGTGGCTTGTCAAACACATCCATCTCGAAGTGAGATAAGTTGGAACCATGGCACCTCGTGACAGATTGCAATCCTTCAGCTTCGACCTCAGCTGTCCCCTCCTCACCTCAGAAATAGCAAAAAGCTGTTTATCGTAATTTCAGATCAGATGTTGTTCTCAATGTGTGAATTTTATACTGCGGCAAAACAGACTCCTGGCTGCGCTGCGTTTAATTTTGGTACTTCCTGTAAACGGTTGACGCCAGCCTTTGCCGCAGCTCGACCGTGCAGAGTAGCATTTGAAGAAGGGAGTTGAAATGAACTCTGGAAGTTTGTGTCTTCAGCTGATATTATAGTTGAGCCAATGTGTCTGTATTGAATTTGACTGTCCTCAAAGCAGGGGGATCAAGCTACAGAATAGGAAGATTTGAGTCAATTCTTGCTTTATTAGCTTAATTAGTGCTTAAGGACTGGCCTCTGCCACTCATGATCATACCATCTAGCAGATAATTGACTGGACTGCAGCCATCTCCACAGGGTGGCAATACACAGATGTCTGATTAACTGTCACCAAGATGAAGTCTGTGTCATCCTGACCAAAGGGTGTATTAATGTCTCTCTAAAACTCAGTCTCTTTTTTTTATTCATCTGTACAGAAACACTGATGTACTTCCTGCTGGGTTATTTACTAAAGTGTGTGTATCTGTGGTGTGTCTGTGTGTGCTAGTGTTTTATATGTGTGTGTGTGTGTGTGTGTGTGTGTGTGTGTGTGTGTGTGTGTGTGTGTGTGTGTGTGTTTTTGATGAGTGTGTGAGGTCTCATTCATCTATCTCCACATGCACCCACTCAATCTCACAAAGGGCCAGCCATGAGAATGAGAGAGCGGGAAAACTGAAGAGGCAGCTGCCTCTTTGCTAATGTGAAATTGACACTGGAACTAAGAGGGTCCAATACAAAAAACACACGTGCATCCATATGCATGGCTCATGCATAAGGAGTCGTACAGCATGTCTCGTAGAGACTCAAGTCGTACTGTGCTTATGTACTCTCAGTGTGAAAGACAAATATCGCTTATGCAGAATCTTGCACATGTAAAGTTGTATGCAGCAAAACATGAATAACACAAAAAGTCTAGGTTGTGAACATCGACTTGTACATGCATACATCACACATGCCAGTAGAGGCACAAACACATACACACGCCAGCAGTCACACACACTGTTTTTCTCATTTTCTCTCACCGCTAGCGGTCGTTTACTCTTCAGATTGTTCAAATTGAGCTTTTGAGACTTTTCATTTCCAAACAACAAAAACCTCGCTCTCAAATTAAACAAAGATCAGCGAGGGAAATTGCCCAGGAAGACATCTGCGACTCATTTTCCCCTGGAGTATATGATTAGGAAATTCATTTATGTCTAACGTATAATTCCTGCCCGTCTTTCAAGTGGGAACGTCCACACAGTGCCCTGTGTTCTACCCCTTGGAAGAAGGAAGGAAAAGTAAGGGGAAAAACAGCCTGTGGGATTGGGTTAGAAACAAAGACTATGTTGCTTGCAAGAATGCTCCACTCTCAGTTTTTTTTTATGATCTGCTGGGATTTCGCCCCACCGGTTTTTGAGAAGGAAATGGGTGCTGCACCGTATTTAGGGGACTGATCTGGTGGAAACCCCAAGGCAGAGTCTTTGTCTGGAAGAACCACACATGTGTTTAGCTCTGATGGCCAAATGATGGGTCCCATCCCTCTGTGGTCTTGCTACCCGTAATTAGATGTTTTTACACGATTCACTGGCTGTTGCAGGACACATGTTGCCTTAATTGACAGTGACAGAGGTGGAGGGTGAGGTCCTCTCAAGTGGGTGCCTTCATTGTATGACTGCCAAGCAAACAGTGGTGATCATCAAAGCAAAAGCAAGTACGCTTGTTTGAATATCTGCCTTGCTAGTGTGCACCACTTTCATAAAACACCATTTACAACTCAGATGGTGAGCTAATAAAAATGTCTACCACAGGAAGTAGAGATGAGACAGGAAAAGAAAAGGAGCTCAAGGTGAAAATGGATTCCTGTAGTTCTTCATTCGGCTACACTGTCATTTAAAGCAGGATTTCCAAGATTCATTAAACTTCAGAAGCAGGGTTGATAACATAGAGATGTGTCTTTGGTTCAAATACCATTCAAGTATATTTAATGTGTCTCCCCCCCTTTCTTTGCTCTCAGGAAATGGATATGGTAACCATCGCAACTCACCAGGTCTGCTGGTTTCTCCAGGTGGCATGAACAAGAACATGCAGGCAAAGTCTCCCCCACCCATGAATTTAGGCATGAACAACCGCAAACCTGACCTACGTGTGCTCATCCCCCCTGGTGCCAAGAACAACATGCCCTCCATTGTAAGTAATCTTTCCATCCCTCTTTCCATTTCCCCACTGTCTATCTTCCTATCTATTGGGGGGTGGGGGTGCTTGCTATTGTTGATTTCCTTTCATGTCCCCTCTGCTGCTTTCATCTCTTCATATCAGACTTGGGTGGATAAGATTATGTTCGAGAAACGCTTGGACTTTTTTTATGTTCTTTGGCAGCTTCTTAAAGAAATGTACTTTGGCCCAAGTCTGATATACTGTCAGATATATTTCCTCTGCTGTGTGTGTACACATCAGTGGACACTTATGCATTAGGCCCTACATATGTCTCCACTCTTTCTAATAAGGTGTGTATCGTTACAATAGTTCTTAGCTAGCATCCTTTTTTCATTTTGGTTGTGTGTCAGTCGACACAATCCCACAATTGCTCCATCCCTAGATCCGCACTTAGCTTCCACTTCCATATTCTCAGTCGCACTCACTAATTTTAATTTATTACCCTCCCCTTTTAATGCCGTCAGTCTGAGGATGTCGATCTGCTATTGGTAAGTCAGACTGCCACTCAGATTTAGAAATCTGAAACTTGAAAGCTTTTCTAATAAGAAACTGATAAGGATCGTCCTTGAGCCTAATGAGCCTTGTAGAACTGAGATTGGTGCAGTCACCTCAGTCTGACATCTTGATTTGCATTCAATTGTTTTTCCTTCGCTTCTGACATTATAACATTAAAATACAGCGTTTTTGGTAAAAGCTGTCCTGACTCCAGACTAACCTTAACCTTTATTGTTGCTGACTCTGCTGAAGGCTCCAACGTCACCTCTCATGACATTTTGTGAGGGCACATAGTGCCATCCAGTGGCTCGTCGGAGGCGAAGCAGCCTGGCCTCTTTTCTGCCTGAGCCCTTTTTGTCTCTCCTCCTCCCTTCTTTCCTTTTATCTCTCCACCTGCATATAGAGTCTTCCGTCGCTCACATGTAGTTTACAGCTTTTATTATTCAGAAATCAGAAATGAAGGGCAACAAAAGAGTCCTCTTTCATTTTGCATCAAACCTCCATTATTTTCTGCCCCTCTGCAGTAAAGTGTCTCTCCCTTGCCGTCGCTATACCCTGCGTTGCCTTGGAGACCGATGGTGTTACTATAGCGACAGTGGGCCCTCGGAAAGGGTGGTAAATGATAGGGTTGGCAGGGTTCAGCCGTGCCGCATGTCAAGTGATTAATTTCCCCAGAAGTTGGCATCACATTCATTCTCTCAGCATCTGTTGAGTGAAAGAAAGAAATTAAAGAAAATTAAGGAAAAAAGTTTCTTGGTTTATTGCAGTTTTTTGTTTGTTTTGTCTGGGAGTTGGTTTCATGTTCTCAAGCCTCTGTCGTCTCTCCCGCTCTCTGTGTCTTCCTTTCCTCTGTCACAGAACCAGAGAATAAACAACTCTCAGTCTGCTCAGTCCTTGGCCACCCCAGTGGTATCAGTAGCAACTCCCACTCTTCCAGGACAGGGCATGGGCGGTTACCCATCTGCCATCTCTACTTCTTATGGTACCGGTATGTACTGTGTCATCTTTATACATTACATTAATGTAGTCTAATATAGTTTCATACAACCCAACTAATAAAAGTGTTGATTTAGACGTTGTGTAAAAATTATTTGAACCTATTTCAGGCATATTTGAAACCAACCTGCACATATGTAAATAGTATACATCGATCCAACTGCAGAGGGTGCTATTGTCACACCAACAAAAACAGAACTCATTCATGTAACATCACAGCAGCATTTATCTGATCTGCCCTCTCTTAGCAACTGTACTTGGACTTCTTTGAACAACCTGTAATCCTCCTCCTGCTCTTCCTTTCTCCTGTGTGTTTGCACACAGAGTATTCCCTGAATAGTGCAGACCTGTCCTCCCTGTCTGGCTTCAACAGCGGCAGCTCCCTTCACCTCGGCTCAATGAGCGGGTGGCAACAGCAACACCTTCAGAACATGCAGCATTCAGCCCTCGGCCAACTAGGGTGAGTGCATTGAACTTAATTTGAGGTGTTGTGAAATGCATGATGTAACACATAAATCACAAGAGATTCTTTTTTGATGCGCAGAGTCCTTTCACGATTTTCAACTTTCACACGCAAGCTCCCACATAAATATCACACTCCCTGTTTTCTTGAATATGAGTGTTTGTGTGTGTGTGTGTGTGTGTGTGTGTGTGTGTGTGTGTGTGTGTGTGTGTGTGTGTGCGTGCGTGCGTGTGTGTGTGTGCATGTTTGCGTGCATGTTTGGTTGTGAAAGACTTTAAAATCACTTTGTTTCTTGCTCTGTAACTCTGTAACCCCTTTGCGTTTCCTTTCCTTCCAACAGAAATTGCTCTAGCTCTCACTTATGTCAGGGTTCAAATCTCTCCCTGCCCTCTGCTCAAAGCCTGCACATCAAGTCCGAACCTGTTTCTCCTCCTAGAGATCGCACCAGCAGCACGGGGGGCTACGGTGGGGTACCACCTCCCCAGAACCCCTCGTCCCGCCAGGACTCGGGACGCTCCCCTGTTGATAGCCTGAGCAGTTGTAGCAGCTCCCATGAGGGCAGCGACCGCGATGAGCACAGGAATGAGTTCCACTCACCTCTGGGACTGACCCGGGGCACCCTGGAGAGCGAGAGCCCCTCCATCAAACGGGTGCGCATGTCAGAAGGATGGGCAACATGATAGCTCTGTCCACTCCTCGGCAGTACCCAGAGTTACCCTGAGCCCCCGACAAGGCAGCGTTACGATGCCCCCCAAGTCAGATCCTCTTCCTCCTCTCACCTGATATCACGAGTCACTCAACCACCCAACCCATGGCCTCTCTCCTTTTATCTTGTTAACGCTGAAGGAAATAAAAGGGACAGCCCTTTTCTAAAATATGTTTGTAATTTCTTTTCCTTTTTTATTTTATTTTTGCTGAGTGTGTGTGCTATACATATTGACATTATATAAACCAGTGGGGTGTTGTAATGGGGGTTTGGGAGGGTGGGTGTGGGTTGGGATGGCATCTGGGGGTATTTCTGTTGGGGAACTATGCATAAATTGTATTGTGTGTGGATAAAAAGAATCACGTATGCATATATCTTTACACGTGTGTGTATGTGTACATATATGCATATCAACAAATAAACAAAAAAAATAGTCAGGTACTCTGTTTCATAAAACGTACTTACACATTGCCTCAGCGATATATCAGTGAGTAGAGACAAAAAAAGAAGAAAAAAAATTAACATGAGAGTGAGTGTGTCCAATGGAAAACACCTTAGCACTTGAGTTGGACAAACAATACATGTGTACAGTGTCGGTTTCATTGCTATATACCTTCTCTGCAGTTCTCCCTTGCAAAAATGTGTGTTAACATTAGATGATGTCATGTTGCAGGTTCAACGTATTTATGTAAATAGAGGGTCAAGGGGGGAAGGGCAGGGGTCAAAAGTTGCCAGACATTACAAGATTTATTTACTCACTAAATGAAAAAGCTATTATGCAACATTTGAAGAATTGTACAGGTAAACAGGCAGACCCAATGCTAGACGTGTGGAACCTTTGATGATCTTAGCGCTCCCCTTAACCAACCGAGCTGAGCGAGGACCAGCCTTTGATCTAAGTGCTGCATTAGTGTAATCAAGAAAACTCTGGATCTAGTATTAATATTCAGTATTAATAAACGAAAAATGGAAAAATAAAAAACAATTGTACGATACACTTGCTTATATTTTCATATGAAAGGAATACAATGCAAAGCATTTTTGTGGCTTTTTGTAGTTTCTATAAGCCAGAATGTGTTTTTTGATAGCTTTGCTAATAAGAGAGGGATAGTTCACCCAGGAGGGAGTTGACAGGGCGTCGCTGCCCTAAGCCATTAAAGACAGACTGAGATCCAATGCTTTGCTGAACTGTTTTATCTTTGTAGAGGTTTGTTTTTAAACGTGTATTTCTAATTATATATAACAATGGTAATATTAAGATTCTTTTAAAAAAATCTGTGAAATTAACATGCTTGTGTATAGCTTTCTAATATATAAATATATATACTAATGACTTTTGTTGGTTTCTTAGTGGAGTTTCTATGTGCAGTTGCACATGTTGTCTGGTTTGTTTAATTTGATCCCTGAACAGTGCTGTTCAGGCATGTATTTAGTCTAACCTTCAGAAGCAGCTGGAAAGCATTGCCAGGGTTTGTGTGGCGGAGGAAAGACGGGCCTGAATGCAAAAACACAACCTGTTAGTGGAAAATGTCATGAGACTGGAACTAGGGAAGACACAGAAATGCAAGTTGACACATGATGTACATGATCGTCATACTAATGAGGAAATATGGCTGACCCTCAATCCATGGCTAGATGTATTTGAATGCATCAGATATATAATTCTTAGCCTTAATTATTTAATTTCATAATGTTAATCTCGTAAAACATGTTGCTGACTGTAGCGATGTTCAGTTGAATTTCAAATCTTAACCACAATCTTGTGTTCCAAATATTGCACAAGCTCTGACCCAATCAATAACATTTTTCTTTTGAATCATATTTATATAATGTAATTTGGTGAGTGCATTGTGATTAATTACCCCCGATCATTTACAAAGGTAATTTGATTCGGTGTCGCCCTGTGACTCCTCATGTTCCACTCTTCAGAGCGGGGTTCCACGTCATTTACCACATGTCACATGACAGTTCAGCGTCAGATACACAAGGACAAATTGATCATGCTGGTATGAAAGAAGCACAATTGTTTATTTTAGATAAATAGCTGTTTTGATTTACTCTTTTTTAAACAATGAAACTAGCCACATATCTCTCTGACTCCCACTCCCGTATCTGCTGTCACTTAAGTGTTATAATATTTCTATGTGCATATTTCATGCAGGTTCACTATGTTGTTACTGTATACAGTCTGTGTAGTCAAACAGGGGCAGAGCCTCTATAATGGTGTTTCTTCTCTTTTTTTTTTATTCAATACAAAAAGGTTGAGAAAAAATAAACATGATGTTTCAGGCAGCAACAGTGTGGAGAAACCAAAGCCAGTGGCATTTCTGTGTTGTAAACTCAACTTTATTTTCACATTCATTTATGGTTTTTGCAAGCATTGAAACAAGACAATAAAAGAATATGCTCAAATGTACAATTGGTTTCACATTTCAATTTCAGTCAGTCAAATGTAGCTTTAGATGTCAATACCAATCACCGCAATTTACCTACTGTGTTGATCATCTGTCTCCCTGTGCATTGAAAAGGTTTTATTCGAAAACGTATTTTGTATTTACAATATGTTATTTGCTCTGAATCAGCTTAACCATTCAGGCATGATCATGTGAACCGCATGCTTGCGGTCCACTTGATCGAAGCCGACCACAAATCAATCATCATGCTACTTGCTCACTGATTGAAATAATGCCAACATGTCCGAGGGTTGATTACAGTGCTGTAGTTTTGACAATAATTTGAACCAAAGACAACAAAGAAAACTTGTCTATATATATATTTGTGTTTGTTAAATTTGAAGGCGTTCTTTATCATCACCTTTTGACCAGTTGATCTTTGTCATTATTATAATAGACAAAATGTTGGTACCTCTAAATTTGCCCAAGCAGTACCTCAGCTGATGTTTTGAGAAGTCACTTGAAGTGAAAAGAGGAGACCATACACCTGTACAGCCATGTGTAATAACCATGTAATACCAATGCTTACGGTCCCTGCATTCACATGGGATTCGTTGTTGCTCCACCATGTTTGTGGTTTATTTAAGTTGTATTCAAAAGCTGAAAAGGAAAACAAATTCTAAAGAGTAATATGTTAAAATGCTTAAAAAGTCAGTCTGTAGTACCAAATGTAGCTTGTATAAACCTGAAAATGGTGGAGGTTTGGAACTAATGTTTTCTGGAACGCAAGAGCGACTTTCAGCGGCATAAGCTGGCCTTTGTCGCCACTTGAGAATAAGATGGTATTAAATTAAATCCACATCTTTGTAACTCAAGGCACTTGATTCAGCTTTATGTAGTGAAAAGGTATGGGGATGAAATAAAAGTCTCCTCTGCTGGAGGGGAAGGCTATTTGTATTTTGCAGAGATTTCAGTAAAGTTACTGGCTTTCTTAGTTTTCCTGATGTGACTTGGTGTGATTTCATTGTGTTTGACTTTTTTCTGCATGCATCTCCAAACGGTGGTAATACTTTCATACTGTGCAGGAAAAAAAACCTCAACATGAAAATACTCCATGAATGGAAATCTGGGCATGGTGCCCTGTAGCAGCTTCCCTTAAGTCCAGACATTGAATGACATTGAATTATTGACAACGGCCTCATTTGCTTCTGTCTATGTCCATTTTAAAAATATGGCTTTCTTAATATGTATTTATACTGAATATGTATTTGACATTTAAAGCCAAGGTTTATCTCACTTAACATTATTACAGTTGCATCATCATCTCTCAGTAATACATTATGCTCTAATACAAATGGACCTTACATTGCAAGAAAAAAAACATGTTCATAATCAATACAAATAGTGATCTGCTTTATCAAAGAGATGATGAAAAATATCCCTAACATTCAAATGATATCTAACAGAAGAAGGGAAAGAAGGGGAAATAGAAGAATAAGACGAAGAAGTTCAGTTGAATCCATAATTTCCTTTTATTTGTTTCGTGTCCCCCTGTAACAGTCGTGTGGGACTGTCTGACTTACATTGCAGTGGAGCAGTTGAGAACTGCTTATTAAATAATAATGACAGTGGATGAATCATTTTTGGCTTCTGGAAATACAATACTAAGTAAGAACAGATATATTAGGAGATGATGTGTGATTAAACAGCGGTGTCAAGACACAAACACTGATTATAGTAATTAGACACATTTGAGCTGGGGGTCTGAAGCGTCTCAGTTTTTTATTATCTGCTTACACCATGGATATTTATATTTACCTATCAAGTGTTTATTTTTCTTGATAATTTGTAGCGAGTTAAGATTAAAACAATAAAGCAAAACAAGAGTATATGTTTTCATATTACATTTTGCAATCAAATTCGTTAGTCAGCTATTCGAACTTTTTTCTGTTTTCCCGAAGTAGCCTTTATCCCTGTTGCAAATAATTTTATATATACTAACTATGCTTTGTATGGAGTTATTGTTTTGTTTTTCGTTAGAGTCTTGGATAATACTGTTTAAAGACCAGACTCACGCCATTATAAAGTGCAGCTTGTATCAAATATTAATATTGTCAGGCTGACTCTTTGGAATACAAACCGATCTTAAAGTGACGGATAGTTCATCTTTTAAATAATTTGAGGTTTGGACACATTCCTCTTTAAATTAATCAGTCCCATCAATTAATTCCAATAATTTTAATAGGAACGTTTGGTTGTATACGTTTACTGAAGGTAGACCTGGCCTACGATGAAGTAAATGTAAACCCTATCACTGTTTCTAAAAACATCCAGCTCCAGATGTTTGTTGTGTTTGCTTCTATTCTCATGACATATTTAATTTGAGTTAGATTTTCCATCTGACTATATGCTTCGTCTATATATATATATATATATATATATATATATATATATATATATATATATATATATATATATATATATATATATATATATTAAAAAGCGAATGAACATTTAAAAACATAATAATAATTGAATGTGGTGTGTTACAACCCTGCCTCAAAGAAGCAGATGAAACATTATTTGGATCTTTTTTTTTATTTCTTAAATGTCCCATGTAATGTAATACAAACATACATAAGTACAAATTCCTTATTCAGTACAAGTGTGCACTAAATCGAAGATAACGAAATTATGACGCCAGTGAAATCCTTTCAATGTCCTGCAGGCTGCAAACGAGAAATTATTTTCTTAAAAATCATACTATGATTTACGCTACTCAATTGGTAGTTTATAATAACCGTGTGTAACGGTATATTTTACTTGCTGTGTTACTGCAATATATGCACACATACAACAACGCTCCTGCATATGAATCCTAAAATGTCTGGCGAGTTATTCGCGGGTTTGAATTAGGCCGCATCCATGAAGTCCCTCCTGCTTTATTACATTAAGCATCTCGAGCATTTGAAGGGTTACATCCAGTAGCCTGAGGTGAAGAAAGTTGATCAAGTCAGTGGAGGCACAATATAATTTATTATCTGTCAGATATAATCGATTGTGACAACAGTTCTCACAGTTTCTCTAAAGGTCAGGCTGATGAAAAACTCGTCACCGTTTGAACCTGTTTGCTTAAATCTGTTCAATCTCTTGCTAACGCTACAGATGCAAGGGGAATAAAAAACAAGAATAAGGTCTGAAAATATGAAAGGAATAAGCACATTTTAGTTACAATCTAAACATCATTAAAAAAATCTGGACAGCATTATTATATTAACTAATAGCCAGTAAACATATAAATAAGTACGACTGAATAATATTTGAACACTGCAGAAACCAAAACGGTGACAGCATGAATAAGTCCAGTTTAGTGGCGCAGTTTATAGGATCTGTAACGTGAGGTGTGACATATTATCTGACTGGGCTGCGGCGATTTAAGCTTTCAACAAAAAGGCAACTGTATTTAAAGAATGTGCACGTGCATGCACTGTGTATGTAATTACACATGCATTCATTTGGGCGGGGTGGCGGCGCCAGCAGGTGTGCATGATGCATACCTACGTCAGAGTCCGTCGAGGCTGGACACATTTTCATCAGCAACATTCTCCAGAATCACCGCTAGGTGTCACCATTTAGTCGTCTTGTCGACCTCCCCTCTAACCCTCAGCCTCCTCATCCTCAGTCTCCTTGTAGATCCAACAGACATGTTCACGAACTGCTTCACGAACATGTGTTTCTGGTGAGGGTAAGTGTAAGATATATATTCTTCCCTGACAATTTAAATCTACACGTTATTGCTCAAGTTGATTTTTAAAAGTAGATGAACACAATTGAAATAATAATAAATAACAATGAATGAGAGTAAATGATAATAATAACAATATACAGATACAGATACATATAGTACACATATGAGCTATGGACGTCTGTGTGCCCCCTATAAAAGCGAAAACGTAAGCTATTGAAAAGCTTTTTTTTTTATTTGGAGGTATTTCGTACGCCAGTTTCAAAACACGCCAGGCTCACATGTTTCTGTTACAAACTGCATTATAACGCATCATAACGCTGATGTGTGGCCACTGACAAAACATTTATTTTAATATATGATTGTTTTTGTCTCACTGGCGATTTCTGGAGAGAAATGAGCTCCCACACTTTTGCTTGCCTCTTTTTCAATTAAATATTTTCCAAATGATCGGCTCACATTACATCTCCATATGAGAGCTTTGTAATATAGAAATGTAAATACGAAAATCTGTCTCATGTGTTTGTCCCCTGTTTTAAATCACTTCAACTTATTTTTGGCACGCGGCCTGGTGGCTGCACTGCCACAAAACGCCGTTATGGGCTAATAAATGCAATTCGTTTAATCCACTGCAGGAACACGGAGAATACCCGGTGTCCATAAATTGTGTCTCTCCTATTCATGATTCAAATGAGGACCACTGAACAGCGCAGCGCTCTGCTCTCTAACTCCCATTACAGACTCTGGACCTGTCTGTGGTCAAGAGAAATATAGTGGTATTAAAAAATAAAGGTGTAAAGACCTCGTGAGATTGGCCCTGCTAATGTTGTAGGTCCACCTTTCCCAGAAAGAAGTGAATGATGTTAACGAACTGATTATTTTTGTAATGAGAAGATGACACCCATCAATCGAAAGAATAGAGGTTGGCATAGGTTAGTTAAATTAACAACCACCTCATACCCCTTTTCCGATCCGTTGCTAAACTCATTCAAATAAATGTAGCTGTATCTTATTGGATAAAATATACTTTAAATTGATCCTAAAGTGTGAAACTTCTTTTTTTTTGTTCATTTTGAAGGTAAACGCAGGTGTGTGTGTGTGTGTCCTTTCTGAGGTGGTGATAAAAACGACAGAGGATGGCTATTCAAGCTCCCATCGAGCAACCTATGATTAAAGTAGTATTCTATTATTTCACAACAAGCAATGAGTGAATATGACTTTGTAGAGAAAGACGCTCAATAGGTTGTAATGGACTCCTGTGGCTTTGGATATCTTTACGTGAGCCAGCCCGACCACTGTGGAGCCACGAGCCGTTTAAGAGCAAGGTTCAATGACAAGGAGAGTAGACTACAGGGACTGCATCTGCTTTGGCTGATGCCATTAAGTTCGCAAAACGTCCCACCAACTTGAATGAAACGTCGCAAGTAACCCGAGTTACAGCAGCAGGGACGTTGGATTGTGTTAATTGGAGGTAAGTTGCATTAAGTAACATTTGATTTAGGACCAGCTTTGTCTGTGGAGAACAAACAAGACTCAAATAGAGAAACCATACAAATAAATAGATCAACTTGAATGGAAATACATGTCTTCTATTTGTATATTATGTCGTATATATAATAGTAGAGATATGTATCTAAGCTCAGTGCACTTGCATGCGCACGCTCGTTCCTGCCACTGTGCGCGTGCACGGACACAGAGGAGACAGCCTGAGCAATTGTCGCCTAAATGTCAGCGCTGCGTCACTGGATTTCTTACAAACTGGGCAGGAGACTTTTGGTTATTAGTTTTCGCCCAGGCCGTGTCATTCTCTTATTATGAGCCAGCCGTCTCCATCTTAAAGTATCACCTCCTCGGTATTACCTCTGAATCTCCTATTGTTTGCCCATGCAGAGAGCTCTTTGTTCATGCATGCATGCTGTATATGAGTATTCAAAGCCTTTCGTCGATTACATCATTCAAATTAAATAATAACTTTACAACTAAAACCCACAATGCCGCTGACATTGTGTCACTGCAGCACGTCTAATTAGCCTACCATTTGAATATGAAGTCTAATATTTTAGGTTGTAAATGTCATCGCTTTAAAAGGATAAACAATGGCTTGACAACGATCTATAGTCAAAAGCATGTGAAATAATCACTGCACAATAAGTGTGTAAGGCAAATCTACCAACTGAATAATCATCAATATTAAAAATAATACCAGAGCCAACGGCGTCGGAGTATTGAGAATGGCGGAGCGGGTCGTCTCATTACGCATGGGCGGTTTCCCACGCAGGAGCCACGGTTTCCCTTCTCTTCGTCTCCGTCTGTCCCGTTCACGGTAACGAAGCCTCTTGGAAAAACAAACAAGGCTATGTTGGCTTTAAAAACAGCAAACAAAACCCCGAGAACTGGCTGAGGGGAAATTACTCCGTCTGCAGCCAGGCGGACTATGTAGTAAGCGGGATTTGCATATTTTGATGCGCTAATTGCCTTGATGTATTTAAATATGGCTGCACGTAGCTGATATGCTTGTATACGTCATTGAACGTGCCCTCGCTGTTAAACTAAAACGTGAATGCGGCTGAATCTAATGGTTACGCCTGCAATTAGGCAAAGGGGGGAGGGGGTAATATGTGAGAAGATGCTTTGCTGTTTGCTGTCCTTCCAATCACATGTTATCTGACATTGTTTTTCTTACATTCAGAAAAATAACAGAAAAATGCTAATAATGAAAAAATGGGAGGAAGTATGATATTATGTGTAGCACAAGGCTTTGGCACCAACAACAGAGAGAAGTCGTATTCTTGCAGAGCAGAGCGCTCCTACACGTTTTGCAACAACAAAAAAGTATAGAATTATAAGATATTCACAAAACAAATAAAAGTATGTCATCATTAGCGGAAGACATATGCTGGTCGGCTATGACAGGTCACCTCATTAAACTTTTTTTTGGTGAAATATTTCTCTTATCTTTCTTTTCCCTTCTCTCCCAAGGCTGTGCGTGTGTGTGTGTGTGTGTGTGTGTGTGTGTCCACGTTGGGACACGCTCGCTTGTGTCTTGAGTCTTATGAGATTACTTCTTATTAGGCAACTGGGTGCAAGGTTACATTCATAACTTATACTGTACACACAGATCCAATCAAAATATTTTGAATGAAGTTTAAAGCCCGGTGTTTTCCCTTTTCTTTTTATTATATACCTCATTCTATACTTAGTTTGGGAATTGCATGTAGCAAATCATTTCCCCTCTGTCTGAAAACCGGTAAATGCGTTCCGTTTGTCAGAGCGTGTTAGCGAAGCGCCTGCAGCAAATTCATTACCACCCAACTGCGAGGCTCACTTCGTAACCTGGTCAGGGAAAAGGAGGGAGAGGTCCACGCCAGACCGCGAACAATGCTGCCTCAGTTCGTGCGTGCAACAAAAGAACCGAGGGAACTTGTTTGAATTTCAGGGCACGTCCTCTCCTCACACAGAAGGATGGACTTTACCCCCCCCACCTCTCTCCCCCCCCCCCCCCCCCCCCCCCCCTCCTCCTCATCATCATTATCACCTCCTCCCTCCTCTTCCCACCCCGCCACCAACAGGGGGAAAAAAACTTGCACACTCGGAGAGCTCAACTGTGCATGCACTTTTCTATTTGGTGCGTGTAGACGTTATGGGAAAGTTGTCTCCCTCCCTGCATCTCTCTCCCTCTCCCCATCCCTCCCTCCCCCTCCTTCTATTCGTCTATCATGTGCTTGGGATATGCTCATGCTTTGCACAGAGCAGCCGAAGCACGACTAATGCAAGCAACTGAGTGTTAACGGCAATTTTAAAGTGATGCCCCCCCCCAACCCCCACCCCCACCAAATATTACGGCTGGGATATGTGAGGGGAACATACCACATCACGGTATACACTCGGAGCCAACTGAACGCCGCTGTTCTTCCCCTGCTTGGGACGCTTTCTGGTCGATTGCAGTGATTTGACTCGCCTCGAGGAAGTAAGTGCAACTTTTGTGTCTGTTTTAATAGGGTGCGTAAAGGCAATCGTGTGCGTAAAGGTTTCCCATGTGCGCAAAAGTTGAATATAAGGCTATTGATAAATGTATTTGTTGTATCAAAAGTTGATTTGTACTGACGGTTCATGACGATATTCCACCTATTTAGAAGGAAATGTGAAGTTTGTGACTGTGAGTGCTTCTTCACACTTTGGAATGAGGAGGCACTGATTAGACTTTTTGACACCGTTTAAAAGCAACTGTATTCTGATTGGTAACTTATCAAAGTCTGCCTAAGGCTCAGGTATATATTTGTATACCTATATAATATATTTATATGAACATCTGTTTTTTTCATTTTACATTCATGTATTTTCGTGAGCAATGTGTTTGAGATTAGAAATGATACAAATGGACAGATTAATTTACGTGCAGAAACACGTCAGCATTTTTTTCTCCCGGAAACGAGATGAAATGTGCTGAAACAAAAGTAGAAAGTTTGGTACACATTGAATGAGTAAGGTCACCAAAATCTCCACACAATGTATTGCATATACAAAACGTTCATTTTAATGTTCATCCGTGTGTTATTACGCACGATAGTTTGCTCAAACAGCTAATAATACGGATATCGTGCCCTTATGGTATTTTTGGGCTTCTCAGCACTGTAACATTAATCCACATGGTCATACAGCTTATTGTAATGTCTAGAGAATCAGCAGGTTGTACTTTAAAAAAATGATGTTCAGTGATTAAACCATGGCCTATGTGTGGGAGGCCTATTCTGAAGCCTCATTTACCCTAATGAGGTGTGCTCTATACTGTTGATCTTAATTATAGCAAGTTGGCCTTAAAGTTGTATTCACCAGCTCCACATCAGGGGAACAGACTGATTGTGGGTGTGTCGAAATCGGCACGCAAGAAAAAAAAGAGCTAAACAGTAAATTTGTGAATTTGCAATATTTTCCATAGTGCAAGTGACATTTGGACACATGAGTGTGTCATATGCTGCAGGTGGAATATATTATTTAGAAAGGGAGGAGTGAGACAAAGACATATAAATGGAATAACTGCTGAACATGTGAGGGACAAAGTTCTGTTAAGAGATCCCTTTTTGAAATGCATAGGCCTTGTGACTCATTAAAACACCTCTGATTTGCCCCTCCCACCGACGAGTAAACTTGAGAGCCATATCTAAAACTGTAGCAAGTGAATGGGACTCCTGCAGAGAAAAAAAGAAGCTGATGATGCCATTGACAAATAATACGGTGTTAATTTATCATCACCTGATAGTTCAATTCTCCAGTCACACGCACGCAAACACACACATCCACACGCACAGACACACACGAGCTCTCTCACACACGCAGGTACACACTAATTGAGTCGATTAATGTCAGAGGCTCACTTTTTTTCCTGAATTGGGAGTGTTTTATGGTCCAAACAGAATCAAAGTTGTGCACAAACGGACTCGCTATCCTGCAGTTGCATCTCCTGCGCATGATCCATCACATGTTCCACTGCTTGTTATTGTTGACCCACTTTCAAATATCCTATATATTAACCCATTTGCGCTAAGCTATCGGTTAACTGCTTCCATGTCTGTGGAAAAGTGAGCGAGTTCACTCACACTGGTACAGGGTGAAGCGCTTGGGCTCTATTTTGCGTGAGGCGACATCGCCCGGCTACCTGAATGGCATTGTAGTCGACCCTTCGGATGCGAGATGACACAAAACACACGGGGTTAGTAAGGAATTCGACGCAAAACCGAGCATGTGAGAGCAATTTAAGTCACACAGCGGTACCTCTTATTGGAGAAGGAACAGGCGAGCGGGTAGCGTGTTATTGCGAATAGAAAAGGCAGCCTGCGCAGGAGACAGAAGATGCTGGCGCTCAGGCAGCTCCGAGATGCTCTCGTAGAGTTGTTTCATTTTTATTGTCTAGTCGATACCAAATCTGATCGCATCTTCCATTAACAGCAGTTGAATTGCTTTCTCTCTGTGTAAAACACATATGTTTTCCTTGCTATCCATTTGCATCCCTGTGTGAGTGCGAGAGTGCGCGCAGACTGCTCGGTGCAAGGCGGACTTATTCCAGCGCGCTCACTGTAATGGAAATTGTGCATGGATAGCAAGGTGCAATTGCGATTTTTTCTTCTTCATGACATCACCGCAGTTACATTGTCGTGGTCCGAGGCCTTTGACCTCACTGGGGTTGGTCCATATTTTGACCACCCCCAGCCCCCCTATCGTTTGGGGATGGCCCTTATTCCCCCACTCTGTTCAGACCGACCGACCATGCAGCCCGCAGAACGGACCCTTTGGCTCAGAGTCATCGGCTGTATCCCTCCTGAAGTAAACGCTGGATGTGAACGGACAACTTCATTCTTTAACCAAAAAACAACCTCCTGTCTTCATAATTCGAAACATTTGCGTCGTAATTCCCTGTGCCGTTATTGCTCTTTCCACAGGAAAACCGGATTTCCCCCTTTCTCTACCGTGTTTCTTCTCCGCCGGCCTCACAGGATATCTATTTCTACTGCCAACGACTTAATACAGGCGAAAGAGCCTTTTGTGGGATTGGAGTTATTTGCATTGCAAATTAGGGCCCATGTGCAAGGATGACTGCACCTTACCCGCGATTTTCAAGGCCTTCTTCAACTCAATAATATTGGGTAATGTCAAGCGAATATGACATTAACATTGGGATTATATATAATTTTTTCGAAGAATTGCTCTCTTTTTACGACGGGTGTGTAACACTTCGGGCTGTGCAATAGTGGCCCTCAATGGCAAGAAGGGAATATAAGGAATATAATACACAATGTGACTTGAAAAGGACACTGATTACTTTTGCTTTACATATTTGAGTTCGGAGAGCTGGAAACTTGGATACCAGAAGAGGAAATGTACATGTGGATTATTGCTGAAGATTAGGAAGTGGGTTGTTATCTTTGGTTATCTAGCTGTATGAGTGTTCTGCTCGTCATAAAGCTAGATAACCGAAAGTAAAAACTACTTCCAGACTCGTCGAGGACTTGGAGGACTCATGATTATTAAATTATCCCATGGACCAGATGCTATTCATATGACATTAATCTTGATTTTGTCTTTGCCTTTTTCTCCACAATGTATGTTTATTTATTTGATATTTTAACCAGTAAGGGACAGCTTTGTTTTTGCATTTTCTTTAATTTGATGATTCACTTTTTTTCAGGAGCATAATGTATGCTTGCTGTGCGCTCTCCTATCCAAATTTAAACATACACACACACACACACACACACACACACACACACACACACACACACACACACACACACACACACACACACACACAAGCTCTCTCTCTCTCTCTCTCACACACACACACACACACACACACACACACACACACACACACACACACACACACACTAAACTTCCCTTCAGCCCGACATTGCATGGTAAATATATGCGATCCTTTAACATAAGGTATGATTTTAAATGTTCTTTCATTTGAATGGCATTGTAATTTATAGGCTCATCTTGAGCATTTCGTGGGAGTGAAAGAGTGACTTGTATGGCTTCTGTTGCAACCCACGTGTGCTTCTTATTTCAGCATGATCAAGTCCGGCCAGGAAACGGCGCTGGCATCCCAAACAGTAATAATTAGGACGTATACTGAACTGACAAAAATGGAGAGGGAGAGATGTGGGGGGACTGGGGTTAGGAGAAGGAGGGAGGTGGCAGAAGAGGAGGGAGAAGAGGGGGAAGGAGTGAGGGGATTGGGGAAATGTGTGTGTGTGTGTGGGGGGGGGGGGGGGTTCGGGCCTGCTTAATTGATTCCGTTAACCGCAGTGCAGGAGATGTGAACGACTGGACGATCCCATTCCCACGCTCGGTGGGGCAAGTGGCAATGCCATGCCCAGGCCCAATATGACAGACAGCGCCGTGAGGGCCTGGAGGGGCTGGGAGGGGGGATGGGGGCCGACAGGGGTCATGAAAAGACGTCAAGTGCACCAGACTCATCTGCATCCCCAAAGAAAGAGGCGACGTTTCCCAGCCCCAGCTGACACGGCGCTCCTAAAGTTGGAGTAGTAACGGTCTTGAATGCGTAATGTCTCGCCAATTGTACTGATAATGAGGGCTTTGGGTCATTATCTTAAAACTATCCGGGTGTATGAATTTGAAAGGGATGTGCTGCAAGTATGGAATCCTGCATGGCCCCATTTCAGCGCGCGAATCCAGTTGTACTCCTCCTAAGAATTAGGAGTAGCGCAGATAATGTTTCACAAAGACGTCTGGGGCGTTTCAATAGGTGACGTGAATGTGCATTGTTTATTTGAACTTGACCGTGGATGGATTTGCGTTTAAAGTGTTATGGAAAAAAAACATTGTCAGAAGCATATATGTCATTTCTAGAAAGATACAATTGTAGGGGGAAAACATATACAGTGATACAATTGATGTGTTCTTTAATTAACAGTTTGAAGTTTGAATCTGCACTTATGGCTTAGTTGCAATTATTTTATCATGAATAAGTGTTTTTTTTCCCCAACCACACACAACTGGAGGTGGCTGTTACATCCACAGATGATAGCTGCTTCCAGCATTTACCAAATCTTTATAACATGCCTGGTCGTTTTAATGACATGTTCTGACAATCATTTATATTTATCCACATTGATTGTAGCCTCATTGAAGGTGTATATCATTTTCCATTTTCAGGTTTCAAAATATCTGATTAAGTCATAGTTCAAGTTTAGCATATGTTCAGAAATCTGTGACACTGGCTTTTTTTGCAACAGAGGATTATTCAGTGCAGTGTTAAACAGAGCCACAGTGGCTGAATTCAACACTGCCTTATCTGAAAAGGTCTCTTGCCGATATTCTCACACTGTCAGACAAAACTAGTGTCTCTTGTTCCCGACCCCTGTCAAAGACGGCATACAATACCAGGTTGTGTACCCCAAAGAAAATTTGAGAACACAATTTGGGTTGAGAAGCGCTGAATAAAACAAGCTTTATTGTCCTCGGTTAATTCGATTGCAATAGTCGTCTAGCTGTATGAAAGAGAACACTGTTTTCAAGTCTGGGGGGCCACAAATGACAACCCAGACTAGGAAAAAAAATGTAGGATCTGTAACTAAGCCTCCACTTCATGTCATTTACTTCGTATTTTCCAGAAATCACACTATTCTTCTTCCATAAAACCTGTACAGTTGTTTCTACCTATTCTTTTAGGAACAATTGCACATTTTGTGAGTTATTCAGTCAAGCAAGAAATTGAGACAACTGCTCTTGTGTATTTATATTCAAGCCTATAAGGTGCAGTATATTGTTTAGATGTTGATAGTTTTGAGGTCAGTATACACAAGATAGACAAAATCTATGGCTTTATTTTTCACTTAACAAATCTGTAGGTCCGTGATCAAGGCATCTATTTAAAAAGGACCTTAGTCCACATCAGGAAATGCAATGCTAAAATGTACTGCCAGAAGAGAGCAGCATGCCATGTTTAAACGACTGCAAATCACACTTGCATGCATCTCCTTTCTTAGCTTCTTTCAGTACTCCTGTGCTGCTTGGAGGGGAGATGCAGCACTCGTTGGCAGCAGTTTGCATGTTCTTTACTGCCTGTCTCTAGAAATTGAGTAAATATCATTAAAATGGTTCACATTAGTGTTTTTTTATGAACACTGACAACCATTGTTGCTGTAAGTCATTGAAAACAATAAACTGTATTCTCTATTGGTGATGATGCCGTGGACTCCATTTCTAAATTTAAAATGTACCTAATACTGTAAAGTTCATTTACACTCTTCCCTGTGTGTCTATATACATTAGTCTGAATTGTGTCTTCTGTGTGAGGTGGCCAAAAGTAGGCTTTTATATTATTTATAGAAGTCTTCCTGCATGTTGGTGCGAAAGAAAGGCCCCGCCATTCATTTCAAAGAGCCCCATTTCCATATATATATATAGCCGTGTGATTTGACTATGCATGTAGAAATAGGTGGTGACAGTCCGCTTTCCTTCTCCTCAGTAAATGGGTGCCATGCGCTTGGCTGTGCCCTCCTTCAACGCTCACACATACAGTGCGCCGCAGCCATTGTTGTCACGTGATTTGTTGAGTGACAAAACCATGGCGACCATGGAAGGTGTTTTTATATTCATTGGATGGGCAATCAGCATATTTTATATGAGCGTTCCCGGGGTTTTTATGTGCTTCCTCTTTGCCTCTGTATGGCAGGTGTAGTAGCAGGTTCATAATATGCATCAGCCCAGGGTAATTTCTGTGCCAGACAAAGGATGTAAATATAGTCGTTGTACGGATGCCATTTGTTAATACATGTGTTGCATGGCTCTATTTTTTGTTACTCATTGCGGTATACGCCCAGATTGTTTTGCAATAACAAAATGATTAGATATATGGTTCTTTTTTTTTAAGGAAAAGTTGTCATATTCTGCAATATTAGCTCCATACAAAACATTGTTATCCAGGTTAACTGAGCAGAAATGCAGGGCTGTATTCATGCGGTTGAGGCTTGTGGTGGGTGAGACGTTGCATGTGCATCTACATAATATGCATGTCTGTGTTTGCATGTGTGTGTGTGTGTGTTTTACTGCGATTAACTGACCCAGGCGTCTCGGATAGCTAGTGAAGCCACTACATCTTGTTGATGAAAGGGAACAATAGCTGTGTCTCAGTCAACAACGTCTGTTTGTCTGGCTTGGGCCATGTCTCTCTATTTCTGTGTGTGTGTGTGTGTGTGTGTGTGTGTGTGTGTGTGTGTGTGTGTGTGTGTGTTCTGGACATGAACTTGAACTTGAGACAGGCAGCCAGACACCATCTGTGCACCAGGGGTAATGAATTCAGTGCATTCATGGCTGTGGTGCAAGCCAGGCCACCGCCACCCATTGATGAGCAGATGACCCCTAGTCTGAGTTAGCTCTTCATCACTAATATAATTCAACAATACCAGCTGGTATAGGGGAGGTTTTTGTGTCTGTTTGTAGAGAAATAGGAGTAGTGATGTGCCAGCAGTGGTGAAGTGTACACACATGTGCAGTATGCATGCATGCCTGCATACATCTGTATGCTTGTCAGTGTTTAATCATGTATTCATGAAGCCTTGCATGCTTCTTTTCCTGTTTATCTTTGTCTCACAATATAGCTTATGCAAATTAATTGGCATGCACCCTTTCCCTTCCCATATACTGGCCTTTCCCTATTAAAGCACTGGCCGGCTATTTTAATGACACAGCCATGCTGAATTTATGGCCTTGATAATTGAAAGGGCCGGTTCAGTATTCCCCCTGATAAAGTGTAGTAAGTGAATGAGGCATAAACCTTAAACAAGCCAGGCACAATGTGAATTCCTGCAGGCCCTCCTCCTCCTCCTCCTCCTCCTCCTCATCCTCCTTCTCTTCCTCCTCCTCCCTCTCTTCCTCCAGCTCAAGCTTCTGTCACAATCACAAGCGCATACACACACACACACACACACACACACACGCACACACACACACACACACACACACACACACACACACACACACACACACACACACACACACACACACACACACACACAGAGACACACAGACACACGCATGCGCACACACAATAAGGCTTTTCCCTCTGGTTGGTGTCGCCACGGCAACGGTAGGTGAGATCACCGTGCGCATGGCAGCATCAGCCCCTGCCAGTGCAGGACAGATTCCTGTTTTTTCTCTGCATGTGTGTGTTTGTGTGTTTATGTGTGTGTGTGTGTGTGTGTGTGTGTGTGTGTATTTTTGTGTGTAGACATGCTCTATGCAAGAAACCATCATACCACCAACTCCCTCTATCCGTGGCTCAATATAGACACATTATGGTGTTAATGTGTTACCTGTCAGGTAACTGCACATTCATTGGTTTAAGTTTCTCTAGTTTTCTCCGTAAAATGTATACTTCATAATAAATTAATATATAACATATATGGCAAAATGTAGTCTGAGATTGTACATTGGCTTTTTACACACATACTGACATACATAAACAGTCAAAAGGCGTCATCAGCTTCATTAATGGTGTCATTGCAGATTAACAGGGATCTGATTGACCTCACTGCATAACAGACCAGCCAGCCATAACTTGCCAATAAGCCACAGAGGAATGTCATGGTTGGGCCCTTTTTAATGACATCATGCATGGCCACTTGAGCGTCTTGTGGGGAGCAGCAGGCATGCTGTGCTCTGCCACGCTGTATGGCCCTCCCCATCAGCTAACTGCGACAATATGCATGGCCGACATGCTAGTAGACCATCAAAGATCTATTCCACACATAACACATTGGGATTGTGTTTGAAAGTGATAGAGTTGTGTTGCCGGTATGGTGGGGCTTTGCTGTTGTCTCGTATGATTAGATGGTTCAGCTCTTGTGGTATTAAAATAATTTTTTTGGTAGTTATGACACACAGAATAACATGCTAACTAAAACAGACTTCTACAGTTTTACTATTGAAAATGTGTCCCAGAAAATGTGTCAGTGAAACAACTTTCATGACACGGATGCTCTGAAACGATGATGATGATAACTGTGATTACTAGAAATATGGCCAGCCTATTTAAAATGGTTAACTTTGGTGTATTCCTTTAATTGCAAGTGAAGTTTCAAGAAAATGGATACTACTAACATCTTAATAAAAAAAAAAAAAAACAGAAAAAGAGATTTTGAGATGAGTCCAACCATCCTAGAGTTCTGTAACTGATTTTATTTTTACGAGAATAACTGTCCTTTTTATTCTTTGAAACATATATTTCTAATAATCTATAGACATTATTAAGATAACATAAGTGGTTATCTTGTCTTCGTGTTTCTTTTAAGTGTAAACACATTACAAAATATAAATGTATCCAAAGATATATTTCGGCATTGTTGCTTAAATTATACTATAGTCATATTATGTCAACTTTCAACATACACCTATATGTTTTTATTGTAACACAAAATCTAACTGCAAATGTCATCTGACTTTATATAAAATATGATGCAAATGCCATGTTTTACACTTTGTACCTATATTGCCAAAGAAAATAATGCTAACAACATTATACTTTCAGCCATGTTGCTTCCCTATTAGATAGCAATACTGCGGCAGCAGTCATGCACAATAAGGCTGTGTGTATAAATGCTATTTTTGCACTAACGCCGGCTATCAGCCTGTCTTCTAGGATATCTGTGCTCCGTTGGCTTTTGATTATTCAAATACTATGCACTATAAATAAATTAGTATAATTGCATCTGAAATATGCTTTGAATCTTCCTCGAAGATAAAAGGGTGTAAATAATATATTTCGCGTCATTGCATTATTCATCCTCTATTAATTACAAACATCAGGGTGCTCAATCTCACCATGAAATATGTTATACTTTGTAAGTAGTCTGCATGTTGTTTTTTCTACATACAGTGCACCTTATGTATCAAGGTACCTTTCTCTAAATGATCATGCTAATTGTCTCTCACTGTATTTGTGTAATTTCCCATTAGTAAACTCCTAGCTTCAAGACCATAATTGGCTTTAATTGTTGAAATGACAATTCATGTTTGAATAAGCCCTGACCGTAAAACCCAACGTACCTGTGTTCATCGTTGGAAAATCCAGATTTTTCTTTTCATATCATGCATAACCACGTCAGTATTTTTCTTTCATAGAAGAGGAGGGGCTTCAGAAAACATTAAATAAGCATAAGTACTGTAGTAGTGCTGCCGCTATAATTAAAATATGCCCGTCTTCGCGCTCTCTGTAAAGCATATGGTATTGAGGCCCAGATGCAATTTAAATATGGGGAACCATTTGAAAAATATATGCTGTTCGGCAATTAAATTATATGGGCTCTCGAACTAGGGAGCCATACCAGTGCATATAGAATTGTGAGCAGTCGTTGCTATGCTCGCATTAGCATCTGGCCCTTTTATGTAAATTTGATGAGAACGGACTCATGCATATACGCCAGGGCTGGGGTGTACTCGCCTAATATCCTTATTAGAGAGGGGTGAATTAAATATTTATTAGGCGGTGCTAAGGGTTAGGAAGGGGGGGCCTGTCCTGTGTTGTCGTGAGGACCCGAGGTGGAGGATGGGGGAAAGGGAGGAGGAGGTTGGCTTCTCTATGAGTGTCTCTCTCTGCCTCAAGGTGCCACCATCTTAAGGCGTTTGGCAGGAGTGAGAGTGTGAGGAGGGTAGACCTAAAATGTCCGCTGGCATAGACACACGCACGCATACACATTAACGCATACAAATTTCTGTGTGGTATATGGAGAGGAACGCAACGCTCTGAAAGTCGATTATTCAATTACTGTCATCGGCAGCTCTGCATGCTGAGCGTTTCATTTGCATGTATTAATTCCCTCGATTACTGTCACCTACGAGATCAGCCAGCGTTTAGCCTTCTAATGCACGGCATGCTAATACGAGTACCATGCAAACTAAACCGGTCTTTGGTCATTTTTAAGAATATCAGTTAACCATTGCTCTGTATTTTCTGCACAAGAAACAATTGGTAGGTTGTCTTTTATTGAGGTCAGTTTGACAAATCATTGCGACACACAGGTCATTTATGGAAAATTAAATATTCAAATATTGAAAATATTTCAAGTTACAGATTATTATGTTTATTTAAGGTATTAAGCGGTTCATAAAATTATTTGATTGCCATAATCTTCAACCAGAGCGTGCCACTTTAAAGTGTCACTCACCATATGAATACAAGTCAACATATTGCATATATCACAAATGTATGTCCGTCTTTGTGAGAGTAGTACTTCTGTTGCACCTAAAATATACTATACAAATGATTTAGAGCAGAAAAAGAAGTCAGTGGCAATATTGCCAATTTATGAAAATCAGCGCTATATGTTCCACCTGTCATTTTTCTGTCTTACTCACTATCACTGTTACATACACTGTAGCTGACCTCTCCTATCTGTTAATTATCATAACTGTGCTTAGTCAGGCAACATACACAATCAACACACACACACACACACACACACACACACACACACACACACACACACACACACACACACACGTATGTACAGCCCACAAACACACATTGTTCAATGAGATACAGACCCAGCATTAGCATTCTCTTTCATCTTGAAGTGCTCCTGATGCATAGCATGAGGAAGAATGTGCAGGAAATTATCCAAGATGAATTATGCCACATCTTTTTCGGGCATTGACACACAAACACACACACATGCGACTCACCAGGAATATGTTATGGAAGGTATTTGACTACAATTACAGTTTTGATTAGAATGGTTCATTGATGTTTAGATTTATTTCTGGAGACACATGCTGTGTGTGTGTGTGTGTGTGTGTGTGTGTGTGTGTGTGTGTGTGTGTGTGTGTGTGTATTTATCTGGAAGTGATCATGTCCGCATATTAGAAGTATGTACGTGGGTATTGTGTATATTTGAGTTGTGTGTCATAGTAAGCCTGTTGCCCCTTTTTACATGCATAAAGTATATATCAAATATCAGCTGTTCCCCTGTTTCCTCTGATGAGTGGTACGCCCCGTCGTGCTGCCAAAGAAGTGAGAATAATTAAGCGACTGCGTGTTTGAGCCTGGCGTTGCCTAATGGATTGTTACCGGGAGGAAATGAGACAGGCAGCATATGGGAGCTGGGTGGCAAAGCAGACCCCGACTTTGGATAATGAAACACTGAAAGCCACCGAGGTGGAGAGTAGACACACCTCTCGTGAAGGAAGTGCTTTTGTTCTTTGACTACTTCTTTTTGTCATATATGTAGGTGCAATTGGTGAAGAGTCACACAGTGTAAGAAAGGCACAGTCAGTTCTGCATCACTATAGTCAAGATGTATGTAGTTTTCCCATTTCCCATTTCTTCCACTGTGTTTCAAATCAGTGCATTTCACTCAGCATATACATTTTTTATTTCAGTCATTGTAGGTCTATGATCTGTATGTTCCTCCTCACGTTATGTTATGATTCCTGCGTATGATTGTGTGTGTGATATATAAACATACTTACATCAGATTTAGAAACCTCTGCACCGCTGCTTTAGAGAAAGCAGGGGGTGATTCTTGGCACTGTCGTCGCCAGCATAGCCCACCCATCCACCCACCCTACACACACATGTAGGCTAGAAGCAGAGTAGTGATGAGGAGAGGGGGAGCCGAGCGGAGGAGGGAGATAGAGGAGCAGGAGGGAGATGGGATGAGACAAGCCACACAAGCCGCAAAGGGAACGGGGTGAAGGTGCAGGGGGGGAGAGCTGTATAGTTACCCTAAACCCTGCCTTAGGGCTAGAAATACACACACACACACACACACACACACACACACACACACACACACACACACACACACACACACACACACACACACACATTGGTTTGCCACACAACCGCAAAACATACTCTGAACAGCACAGATCATTGCAATGGGATTATGAGAATATACCCAGCATAAAGATATCCTAATAGTTTTTATTGGTTCTTCCTATTACTTCTGAAGTGTAAATTGAATTGAATGATTATGATTGTCTGTTGTTCCTGTTATTTTTTTAGGATCCTTGATTTAATGCATTTTTTGAGATTGAAGGCTATTTTATGGATCAAAATCATAAATAAAACGGGAAAAATACTGTAATCATAACACTCTTGTGTGGTTGTATTATTTATATTGACATGCAACATCGTGACAGTGAGCGTGTGCAAGTGTTTGGTTATGTATGTGTGTGTGAGTGTGTGCGCTTTGATTTGGAGCTCTAATAAAAGGTGGCATCTGTCAGTTCGATATTGACATGCCAGAAGAGCCTCACAATTATTTAGAAACACAGCAGGAATGAAAGAAGAAGAAAAACTACGCACAGTGTGTGTGTGTGTCTGTGTGTGTCTGTGTATGTATGTATGTATGTATATCATCAGTCATAATAACCACCATGTGCAAATCAAAGAATACATTCAACTTTCAAGCAAATTTTATGAACTTTTGAAATGTGAGAAGAAGAAAAAAGGCAAAAAAAGCGCATTTCCATCAACTGGTTTGGAGCCAATACATAAAGCTAACACATAGATTGTTCAGAAGTTGGCTATAGCCTATGCATGGCTGTAATCCATCAGTAAATGGTAGAAGAAATAGATATTTTGAACCAGAAACGAAAACAAGTTACATCAGCCATCAAACCATATATGAAAAATACAATAGAAAAATAGATGGAGGTCTTTATTTGACTCTTTCAATTGGAAAAGTTTTAATCGTTTGATGATTACAACATTCACACTTAATGGAAAACAGCTGATCAGTCTTGTGAGTTAAATGTTACACATGTCATAATGTATTCAGCGTAGGTATTCTGTAATCGATTAAGCGTACCCACTTTTTGCTTCAAATGCAAAAAAAGACATCAAGTAAACGAAGAAATGTATTTTTTCGCAATTGAGGAGGTTTTATGGGATTTCCCGTTTGCATGCATCGTTGCTAATGCGATACCTCAAAATGCAGATGGAAAAACGGCTAGTGAGTGGAGGCCGATCAGAAGTGAACAGCATACACCAGAATGAGCCTGAAAGAGTTATACTGAAATTATCTCAGTTTTAATATGACATAATTAAGTAGACTATCTATGACAATGCATCAATTATACAACTTTAGACCTCTATTTTAACACCTCAGCAAAGTTTCACATTCATATTTTAAAGTATGAAAAAACATAACTCCAATGACCTTCTGATCTGCAAACCAGATGCTCCTGTGCCATAAAAAGGTACTCAGTTTGACTTGGTATTTGTGGCAAGGTGTAAAGGTTGAGAAGACATTTGCACAAAGTTATTGCCAATTTGAATTCCTGCAAGTCAACCTAGCAATGGTAAATGCTATCTGTTTCCTTCTTCGATAACTGTGCGCTTGCTTTCCTCTCCTTTCTTTTTAGTGTAAACATGTTAATTGTGATTTGCTCAAGAAGAATTTTTCAACATGTAAAGGTTAAGTATAAGTAAATGTATTCACTCCCTGCCTGTGTGTGTTTTTATTGCTGCAGTGATGGAGAAGGAGAGCGGTGGAGAACTGCAGGCAGCAGGAAGTACAGGTCAACAAGAGATCTCTGGGATTTTTCTGTCCATTGGACCCACATGAGGTGAGCTTGAGTTAATACACCAACATATGTTTGTGTAGTATTAGCCTATATCGTCTAAATGTGTCAACTCAACATTAAGTGTTTTGTTTGTACCTTTTTTTCTCTCCAATGAATCATACTTTAAGAATGGGTTGCAAACATGGCAACATAATCATTGTTGCTTTTTGAAATTCACAAGTCACTTAGCTCTGAATTATTTACTAGACAAATTATTTTGATAATTATCTGACTAATTTAATTACAATATTGAAAATGTCAAAAACAGTCAAATTCCTTTGTTGGCAAGGGTTTGGTTCCTCCCCCTGTGCCTGTCTTTGCTTTTGTGTGAGTCTGTGTTCACGTGTGTCTGTTTGCCTGCAGCAAAGTTAGCCCATGTGTGTGTTGGATGAAGGCATAGATGTTAGTTGTGGTCCAGAGGACACAATAAACAGAATAACAGGGAGCTCAGGCAATGTGGGCAATATCAAATCCCATGACCCATTCTTTGCCCTGTGATCCATACCAAAGACAAAAAGCACAGGGGAAACTGAGGTTATTGTTCACTGTTCATCATCGCAACAACAAAACACACACACACAAACACACACACACAAAAAAAAACTAACAGTAGCATCAACCAGGAAGTGATTTTTCCATTCCAATCCACATGCTAATTGCCCTCATCCTGGCATTATTTGTGTTGCGTGCAGGACATCTTGCTCTATCAATTAGACCCCCAGCCATTATTAAATGTGATGTTTTATGTTATTGAAGAGAAACAAACATTTTAATGAGCTAAGCTCGCTCTCATGGCAAGGAAATATTTATCATATTACTATAGCAGCTTATCCATGCTGTCTTAATTTCAACTTTGACCTAATTTGTATGACAACTAGGTGACCTCTACCAAGGCTGAGGTGGTGGAAAGTGTCGGATACACACTGCGCACAATTAGCTGTAATGATTGACTGACACTGTCAGCAGAACATATACAGGAGCACTTGTTTTGCCATGTGTATGCCCTCGATGATAAGACAATACCACACAGTGACACCCTTGGTGTAAAAAATATGAAACCAAACGAAAATACCCTGGTGATTCTACACGTTCTCTGTTGAGAGTTCTCAGAGTTCACAAGTTTATTTCTTGGTGACGCTAGAAAAAAAAATAAGTGGCTGACGAAAGAGGTGGTATGTCAGCGCCCATGGGCCTCAGTGTGTGCGGTGGTGTTACTTGTCCTAATTACTCCCAATACTCTCATACACATTTGGTGGACTGCTCAGAAGGGCCAATTAGAAGGGCAGGGCAAGTCACTGGGTAGGAAAAGTCAGTGCTCAAGTCTGTACCCATCTAGAATATACTACAGAGAGATGGAGCCCTATAGCGAACTCTGCAGTACGTTTCCACAAATTACCTTTTTGTATAAAATTAACGCTTTTGCCACTATAGCACTGCTTCAAATGGATTATCTTATAACTTCAACATTGATTTCTTTCTGTATCTACTGTACACATATTTTTATTCAGTTTAGCATTTAGGAATGCTGCTTTTTCATGATCATAGCGATTGGAACCAGGATCATTGTTGATTGTGTTAGTCAGGTGTTTAAGGGCCCTGTGAAAACCCTTAGCCCTCTGTGAAAGAGGAAGTGGTTACCTGAGGGCTCAAGAATTGTTTCACTGCACAATAGAGGTGGGTCAATAGCTTTATATATCCAACACCTTGCTAAATAGCATCCAAAAGCCACGTTTTTAATTCTGCTTCAATGGGTTTCACTAGATGATCCAGAAAGCTACAGTAAACGCAACATCTTTGCAAACATTTGCAAAACTATCATCTTTAGGTAGACCTCATCCCCTCTGCTAAGAGCCTGTCTTAAAGTGTGTCAGGGTCATTAGACACATATATCTAATTTTGCATTATTTAGTTAGAGTGGTAGATGTTTCCCCCCATCAGCCATTACCTGTGTGCAGAATATAGCAGGATTATGGGTTTAAAGCTGCAACAGGAAACCAGAACAGCTTTTTATCTTTGCAGATACAGATGTACTTTGACAATATCAAAAACTGTTACCACCTGAAATAAGGACAAGGAATCTATTTTAAAGATTTTAAGGGGATGATTGGTCTTTCCTCACTGCTCCGACAGTACAAATAAACGATAAGCATGAAAACATTGAATGTTTAGTATTCTATACATTATAGTTTGTTTACATTGCACCGTCTCATTTGCTATACTATACTCATAATTATATATCCAACATTAATATTACGAGAGTACAGCTGGTTACTATTAGGGTGCCAGCAGGGGTAAGTATTTATAATGTGGCGCCCGCATTCGTGGATATAAACCTTCTAGTTGTAGGCCGGCTTCTGTATCATCAGTGGAAGCCTCGCGCGATTAATGAAGTCGTCTGTATTTGTCTGCATGATTAAGGAGAGCTAAAGCATCAGCGTGTGTGTGCATGTTGTCTCAGATAAAACAACAACAGAGAAGAAAAGACTTAATACGACAGGAAAGCTTTGCAAAAGGTCTATTCACAAACATCAAAATGAACAATTTCGAACAGGGAAGATAGCATGCTATATGTAAAGGCTTAATCTTTTATGATGACAAAATACAGAAGCAACTAATGATACAAATATAACTAAAGCCGGGGAGGCAACAGAGGAAATAGTCCATTCTTTTTGAAAATATTGTAAAATATGTAAAAGGTATTTTGTTCCTATTTTAATGATTTACTCTCAATCTATAATTTTTATTTTGTTCCCTACGTGTCAGGTAATTCCATATTTCATGCCTGGGTGCAATCCCTTCTCTGTGTTATATACTGCAGATGCTCATGCCTATTAGCGATAGCACAATATGTCCTTTCCTTAGTTGTCCAAAAATTCCACAAAACTAAAACATAGTCCTTTTTTCTCATTCTTCATCTTCATTGGTGTACCACGGGGCGAGTCTGGTATTTGTGGAAATCTTGCCATATCAATTTATAATTGAAACAAAAATATATATACTAATATCCAAGTAGCGTTCAGCGGGCTGTGTAATAGCGCTGCAAGGGAGGGGGGTTATTCTGCATCATCATACAGTCAGAACAAAGGATATGCACATTGTAAAATCATGCAGATGAATGCAAATCGCCGGCAGCAAGGAATAACGAGGTGGCAGGAGGGGAGTTTGTATAAGCAGAGGGATGCCAAGCACTTTGTATACAACCCTTGCCGGACAATCTTCAAATATATTGGTTTCAAAATTATTCAAAATGTATTTTGCACTATTAAGCAAGACTTTGTAAAGTTTCCTCTGCTTATAAATACTAGATCTGTTTTGCTCCCAATGCCAAAACAATATGTTCTGTAGCTTTGTATTGTTTCCTTTCTGCTGGAAATTGTTCTTTATTTTTCATGATGCAACAGAATGAACAGTGTTCACTCAAAGAGGCTGTTATAAAACACCTTGAATGGAAATACAATGGCTGCAAACAGCATTGCAGTACGTGTGCATTGGGATGATGAAATATTTGGACGGTACCACTTCAGAGAAACGCAGAGCAGGTATTAGTAACACCAGTGCTAATGAACAACCTCCTCCTTGCCTCCTCACCCTCTCAGGAAAAACTTCAACTCTGTCAAACATGGGACATTTTTATGAATGTGTTCAGTAACTGGGGGATTAGGTAATGATGAAATGGGTCAGTCTTCATTTTGCTTCAGCCACGAAAAGAAAAATATCCTCGTATTTATTTTCCTGGATATTTGATTTGGTTCTCACCATGAATATTTAAAACACTAGGGTTACCTGTATACTGCTTCAGGACCAAATCACTGATGCATCAGCCCATAAAGTGCAAACACATTCAATGTGTACTTAAATGTTTATATTTGCTTAATTCATAAATTGTACATCATCATTGTTTTAGGATTCAGAATACAAAACAAATATGTGTGTGTGTGTGATGTTACATATACCAGTGTGTTTTATCACACTTTATTACAGATTGTTTTTCAAGCCTAATTTATAAATCCCAAAGTAAGCAATGAAATACACATATTAAATAGTTTAGAAAAGCATGTATTTTATCATTAAATAATTTCCTGCAACATCACTTCCCTCAACAAAATGTTGATATTAATATTGACATGGTTTGACAATATTGCATTTAGAGGTCTTCATAGCCATACAACAATCAGTAGTTAGTTTCAACTTGCATAAACATATTTAAATATTGCTGCCCTCTGTCAGACACCACACACACACACACACACACACACACACACACACACACACACACACACACACACACACACACACACACACACACACACACACACACAGAGAGAGAGAGACTAAGCGGCAGACACAATATGGTAGGGGAGTAAAAGGGGGAGGGCACAGACAGACATTCACAATCGTGCATAATGATGTTAACATTCCTGCATGTCTAATGCAAGGGATATTGAGACAGACATTAGCTGGTCGGCGGTCTTGCTGTGTGTGTTCACGGGTATAAACTGTAGCAGCATAATGATGTATTAATTGTGGTCTGCTCTAGCTTTTGGTGTTTGGGCTTCTTGCCGAGGTTATGCAGCCTTTGATGCGATCGTTAATCTTATCAAATATATGCAAGATCACGCTGCACTTTATATTCTAGTCCGCTTGCATGAAATTGTAGGTGCACTGTAATATATGTATATGTGTAAGTAATAGGACTGACTGTTGTTATTGCTTGGTCCAAAACCAATGGGCAAGTGTTTATTTTCTCAAATGATGTTAATTTCGGAGGGATTACACTGGATTTCCAAAGACGTTTAAATATAACAACAAAGGGATCTTTGTGTAAATCAAGGGCAGGATTTTAGAAGATGAATGCTAAATTGAAAGAAATGGCATGACATCAGCGATTAAAAAAAAAGAAATACTCATATTAACTTAATTAATATTTGTATTCACAAGGAGTGCTGTGCTTTAATTTATAAATGCAGGCACCGTCAAGTAATCCTCCAATACTGTTATACATTTTCTTTCAACTTCATCCTAAATAGAAAGACACAAACTCAAAGGCAGGGGACGTGGATATGAAAATGGAGAGCCGGCATCATAAAAGATGGAAACAAAGAGGGACAGACAGCATACACAGAGAAGGACAGGCAAAAGATGAAGCTCATTTTTCCGTGGGCACCCAGTGGCGTCTGCATTGCAGATCGCTGAAATCCCCTTCGAATGCATCCCTGGGCTTAAGGGGGGATAGGGTGGGGAAGGGTGAACAAGGGATGGGTTTATGCTATCTCTGCTTTAGTACACTTTGTTTTTTTCCCTCCCCCCCACCGAAATATATTTTTTCTGTCTGCATCAAATGTCAAGTTAATTTCCTGGGTGCTACGAGGGATGTGTCCTCCCCTCCGGTATGTGTGGCAGGGCGGTAGATTGTGGCAGTGTGTGTGTATGTGTGTGTGTGTGTGTGTGTGTGTGTGTGTGTGTGTGTGTGTGTTCGTGTGTGTGTGTGTGTGTGTGTGTGTCTGTCTCTGTATGGGTGAATGGGGAAAGGGAAAGGGGCATGGCAAGGCAAAGAGGGAGATGAGAGGTGGTGAGGGGGTTTCAGTACAGTATCTATAAATTGGCTCTCTCTGAAGAGCCAGAGAGGTGTGTTGAAAGTGTGCATGTGTTTGCGTGTGTGTGCGTGTGTGTGTGTGTGTGTGTGTGTGTTCGAGTGTGTCTGGTTGTTTAAGAATATGATCCAATTATTAACAGATGCTTTTGTCAGTGTACCTATGTGCCTGTCCTTATTTGTGTATTCACATATTCAGTTATTTTGAAGGTTCATCTAAATTCAATACTAATGCAGAAAAAAAGAGAAAAAAACACACTTTATTATAGATGCTTAGTAATAACAATGTCATTGTAAAAAAAGCAGAAAATCTTATAATCCAGGTATTTCTCAACAACAATGTGGGTACAAAAGTGTGGATAGAAATTAGCTTGGACTCTCTCATCAGCTGCATTTCCTGGTAAAAAGCAATGTCTAAAGCTCATTAATCTAGTGGAACATTATGTTAAACATCCATGCGTAGCATGGATGTTTAACCTGCTGTTTAACCTGCTGCTTTAACCTGCTGTTGCTTGGCAATAGCAATCTTTGTGTCTTGCCTTTCAAAGCTAGTCCATATTATGTTTTATTTTGTATTTCCTCCAGGTTTCCTCCATCGTCATTGAGTAATTGTGTCCCTCTGATATCCTTGTGTTTCCTGATTGTAGACACATTGCAACTTTTATTTTCTCCTTCTAGTATAGTAAACATACATGTTCTCTGGCTGGCTATCTGTCTCTCTGTTGTTGTATTACTTGTCCTTTTAAAAAATAGACTGTGATCTTGAGTTTATATTTGTGTTCAAACTGATTTATTTTAGTGCCCGTATGCACGCAGCTTTTTCCAGTTTCTTTTTGCATGTCTATTCATGAGTGACTGTATGTATGCATGCCTATGTGTTTATCTGAATTACCTTTTGCATTTTTTGCAGGCAGCGGTTAAGTGTATGATGGCAAGATATATATTTTGTATTGCATAGTGTAAAATGCCTTATTGAAGAGAAAGGGATTATGCATTTGTCAGTCGTGCTTATGCTGATGTATGTTCCTGCCCCACAAATGTCACATCCCATAACCCAGAAAAATTACACCAGTCCCACCTAATTACGCATATTCATGATGCTGTTTTGCATAGTGCTGGTAGCATACTTCTGTTACAAACCACAGAGCTGAGGGATGTGGTTGAGTGAAAAGGCTTTCAATCCACTGATGCTGTGTCTCCGCCATGAGCATCAGCTTGATAACACTACCTCCATGACAATTTATTTTTTTTATGATCTAAGACCATTATGGAAAGAGAGTTTTCTACTATTTCTTGCAGTCAGTCATTTTGCCACTGCCTGCAGCATGTTCAAACCTAGTGGGAATTTTTAATAAAGAAATTAGCTTTGTCCTAGATTATGAAGGTCATTTTGAAAATAGCTCAGATTCAAAGTTTTTTTGCTCCAAATTTTTTTCTCTTTGCGTTTATTTCACTTCTCCTACACTACATGTGGTTCTCCTTGTCACTGGCATTGAACACTATGTAAATCAGGGGGCGACAATGCTAGAAAGTGGAAGCAGGGATATACAGAGTGAGAAAATCCAAATAAAGTTGTGACTGTAGAAGAAAGATGGGAAGACGTGTTGGAGAAAGAGATATAGATAGAGCGAGAAGGCAGAGGAGAGTGGATGAGTCGTAGTGGCTGGCTAAGTGGCTTATTGTAGCACTTGCGTAACAGACTTAATCAGACTTGGCCCAGCTGTAACGAACGAGAGGGTCCAGGCTCTGCCACTGCTTGGGTAAACAGCGATTGTTTCAGTCCGGGGTTCCCAAACACAGGCAACAATGATACTATTGTCCTGCCAGCTCTTATTAAGAGGCGAACCAGAGACAGGGTGAGGTGCGGAAGTGGGAAAGGGAGGTGGGTGTAAAAGGGGCAAGTGGGGAGAAGGTGGGTAAAAAGGAAGAAGTGTGGGTGAGAGCAGGAGCGATTGGGAACCTGACAGGAACAGAGGATAGGGAGGGAGAAGTGGAGAAAAAGAGAGGGATGGAGGGAGATGGCAAGAGCTGCTTTCACACTTGCATTCACACCATTTTCCTCTTGTTTCCATACCCTTCTATCTTCTTAGACATCAGACCTCGTACTTGTTTTCCCCCCTCATCCTATTATCCATACTTCCTTCCTGCATTATCCTACCAGCCACCTACTCTATTCCTTCCATCTGTCCTTTGTTCCTCTTCGTTTTTGCATTTGGGATGGCGAGGGATGCATCCCTGTCATACCACCTTTGCATCACCTCTCCCATCTGGTGCGGGAGAGAGAGAGAGAGAGAGAGAGAGAGAGAGAGAGAGAGAGAGAGAGAAAGAGAGAGAGAGGGGCAGAGAGAAGAGGAGCAAGGCAGAAAAAGAGGACTGGGAGGGGGGGATGAGAGGAGCAGAGAAGAGAAAAGGCGCAGGAGCGAGACAAAAAGAAAAGATCACGCTGCTTCCTGGCTTAATGAACACGGGCAAAGGATGATCACAATAGAATACATTATGCTCTTGTTAGTTGAGGCAATCAATTAGCAGAGAGCACATCACTGGCACACCATCTTTCCTGCTTGGGTACTGGCTCATTCACAGGCCAAACAAGTGGCCCATGGAACTCCCTCACCTCGCCATTTTTTCCCACCCTCAATGCCCAGGGCCACAAAAGATTTGGTTTCCTTCCTCAATGTGAAAGGGGTTTCGCTACAGTCAAAGGTCCGGTCTCGATGTAGAATGTGTGTGTGAGTTTGAATGTGTACATACTTAATAGCATATATATATATATATATATATATATATATATATATATATATATATATATATATATATATATATATATATATATATATATATATATATATATATATTACCCAAATTCCTCAATGGAAAACTGTCCTCTGACAACACACTCTAGCCACTAAAACCTGGCTCCACAAGATGGGAGTCAGACATGACAATGTCTCTGTGACTGACATTGACAATTGCATACCAAATTGTCTATCAATCTCATCAGCAATTCATATAGCGTTTTGGCTGAAATCCCTCCATCCTTTCCCCCATGTTTTCTTCTTCTTTTTTTGTCAGGTAGAGGAATAGCTCCGGATAATGGCAGCAATCTATATTGTGAAAGAGGCAAGGAGTAGTTCTGCCTTAACACAGGCACAAATCACCACTGTCTGGCATGAGGATCTGTAAAAGTGTTGGTGATGAGTAGAACCCACTGCTTTCACTGAGTAACTTTGCTGTGATTCCAAGTAGAGGTTGGAAAAGAAAGAAACAAACGTAAATGAAGGAAAAGAGAAACATATTATTAAGAGTCAGGATGTAGGACTTTCTTTTTCCAAAGCGAGTGCATTAAACTCTTTGGCCATCTAGAGATAGTGTGTTTGATCTGACAACATCGTAGTCTTGAAATACAGCTAATTATGCTTTTTTCCAACATGAAAAATTATTGATATTTGTCTTAAATAATGCTAAAACAGCTATTGACATTTATTTCAGTACTACTTAGACAGGCACATGACTCTTTGACCTCAGTGTCCTTACCTTAACCCTATGTTTCAATTAAACTTGAACAACCATCACATTTAACACATACATGTGTATTTCTATGAGCAGCTTCCTTCTCAAAGCATAAACGTCAGACAACTCAGCCAGTCTCATGATCAAATGCTAAGTGGGAGCAAAATGAACAAAGACCCGACGATGTTTGTGTCTAGAGTTCAAGTGATATTTGGTTGTGTGGTTTTAGGTAAACAGAAAAGTGATGAGGGGGTTTTCTACATGTGTTTATGTTAACCTTGACAGCAATGTGGTTCAGTGGGTAGCTTGTGGATGCCATATGTGGAGGTAAAAAAAATGTTATGTCACAATCTAGAGCTAAATCAACACCACATTGAGCACATCTGTATTATGATGTCTGATTTCACCCCTTTATTGTCCTTTGGGTTCTACGTTTGAATCACTACCATTTTGTCTGTTTGTCTGTGTACACAATTGTGTGTCTTTGTGTTTACATGTGTGTTTGTTCTTTCAGTTTTCAAGTTAAATCCCACTACATTCGTGCTGTTTATACCTATAAAAAAAAGACACACGTTGATTACATTGTACATGAAATACAAGGCTCCTGCTTACAGTCCACTTGCACTTCATATAAGAGCTTCTTCACTCATGCATGGATATATAAATGCATCTTCACATACTTTCTATTCTTGACCGAGGAGCTGTAAAGTGGATTGTATCTATTTTAACATTGAATGCATGCATTGCAGTGTTTTGTTGGTCTTCAAAGTGATACAGAATGGTGCAGAGTTCTGTTTTGACCTTTAAAAGAGAGAAAATAACATTGCATTGTCCTCAGTGTATACTGTATACGTGCGTGTTTGTTTGTACCTGTTGGAATATTCAAGTGCAAGTGCAAAAATGCTTATAATGTATTCAGTGTTTTTAGGCTGCAGAGGGCATTGTGTTCTCGCTCCACTTTAAAAGTTGAAATGTTCAACATCGAATGAATGGTGAGCAAGGATGGTAGGGCATGAAGGAGGGATCTGACTGTATAGGGGAGGTTTGTGAAAAATACCATAGGTGTTGCTGTTTAATTAGTAAAGTCAGATCAATTAATTTCCCGCTAGTGTACAAATAAATTAACAATAACATTGTTTCATACCGGTTGCATTGTTTCATACCGGTTGCAAAGAGTTTGCCTTTGTCATGTTTTGGCAGCTACTTCCCCCTTTCTGAATCATTTAGAAACCACACAAAACATGAAAGATAAAAAGGTACATCATGTGTTCTGCACTGTGTTACATATTTCAGTTCAGTTTACTAAATGAATCATTTTGGGTTTAACAATGTTCTTAAAACCTGGGCTCACAATGTGTTCTTTACATTGTCACGCTTTTCTCTCTACATTGTGTTTGTCCTGGTCAATAATGTCTTTTTTTTCCTCTTTACCTGTTTCTTCTTGATTATCTCCTGTGCTCCCTCACCGCTGGGTCTCCATGTACAGGTAGTCATGCTGCTGACATTTGTGTCCAAGCAGGGCTGGGTGACATGGCCTTTACCGCCCCTCGCTGGGTCTCCCTTCGCCATCCTTACCCCCTACTGCCATTCTTAACCCACCAAGTCCCCTTCATCCCCGTGTGCACAACATTTGTGTCTGTTTGTGTTTGTAATTGTGTACTTTGGGAAAATCCTGTGTGTACAGTGTTTGTGTGTTTAAGTCATGTCCAGATCAGCTACATGCATGCTTTCCTGTAGCCTGTGTGCACAGTATGGGGCAAGCCTCTCTCTCTGCTGGATGCAGGGGGAGCAAATGCAGTCACTGCGGGCAGGGAGGTGGTGTTGGATAGCTCACTCTCATGTGATAAGATAGTAACACACTACTATCCTAATGAGGGCAATAACTTGAAAACATGTCCTATAATGTCTCTGTTGTCAGAAGATGTCTAAAATGTCCACTTTTGTGGAAAGAAACACTAACTTTGCATTGACCAAACAATCTCACCTACATTATATACTATAGATTCCTGGGAAATATTTTTATCCTGACACTGATGCAGAATCTTTGTAAGAGCTATTTTGTGCACTCACAAAGTGCAAAGCCTCATTATTGTTCTTCTCAAACACACACACACACACACACACACACACACTTACACACACACTTACACACACACACAAACACACACACACACTCACACAGATGCACAAACATACAGACATGCTCACCGTCCCTGCAGCCATGGGAATGGAGAATGCTGAGGTTCAAGGTCATTTCAAGAATTCAGCAGCCTGGGGCTGTCCTTTGTCAGTGCATCACCTCCTTTTGCACACACACATGCGCAAACACATTGTTGTTGGTAGGCGTACATTCTACACATCACATCTCACTAACACTCGCATCCGAGACAGCAAAGTGTCTGTCAGGTGAGAACATAACACTTTGTAAGTCCACTCACATGCACTCACAGTCACAGGTGTGACTCTTCAATAGAGACACAATTATCCAGTTTTGTTTCTGTGCCATAGATTGTCTAGACACAGGAGAATGACAGGTATGACGATTGAACAATTGCTATTTTCTGTCATAATTTTGCTATTCTGGTGTGATTGTTTATTCTTCATGCTTTGAAGTCTACATATTGTGTTGTATTGTCTGAATTTTGGTTGACAGTTACCATTATTTGACCTCCAGATTATTCATATTTGGTTTCTCTTTAGTAAAGGGGTGAGAATTTGTGTCAATGGTGGCGATAGAGTTTTTAAAGACGGAGCGAAGGTGAGGGAGAGAGAGAGAGAGAGAGAGAGAGAGAGAGAGAGAGAGAGAGAGAGAGAGAGAGAGAGAGAGAGCAGCAGTGGGTGTGATTAGCTCCTTTGTTGGAGGTCTGTTGAGCTTCATTGGCTCCAGAGAATAGGTTCCTAATGAACCCAGCCAAGCTTGGACCCAACTTTATGCTGAAGACAAACTAAGTTATGGTGGTCTGGCAGAGCGCTGAGGGCGAGCCGACTGATATACAACGCCTGGACATATGGTCCCCCCCCTTCGGGGCCTCTCTCAGCCACTTTCTCATGTCCTGGCTTCTGTGTGTGAGTGTGTGTACTTCTGGCTGTGTATGTGTCAGAGGGGATACACACAAGAAGAATATTTATAGTGTGAATTTTTACGCTTGTTTGATAACTCATTGGAACAGAGAAACAGGGAACTGGCATAGAAACACAGGGAGTGGAGGGGGCAAATAGGGGAAGGGGGGTCTGGTTGATGCTCACTGAAAGCGACAGAGGAGAGAGGGCTGCAGGCATTGTCTTTCCAGCTGACCCCAATACAGAATCCTTTCTGACACGTCCTACAAGACATGGAGTAACTGAGTAAATCAGGCCAACCTGGCTGTGGTGTAGCAGAGACTGCACAATGACCAATGCAATATGGAAGAGAACCACATGGTATCATCAAGAACTCCATAACATAAACCAGAGTGTGAACAAAAGAAGTTTGAAGACCTTTATGCACTTTAAAATATCATGTTGCAAAAGTGCTATTAATTTGCTGAGAAGTGGAGGATTAAATAGTGAATGTAAAGTATGTAAAGAGGAGGCGCAGGTGAGCCTGAGTGCGGTTTGAAGCTAATTGTTTAGGTCAGGGTGGGAGCGTGGGGACGGAGGGCTTCCGTGTCCCACCAACAAGGCTCTCAGTAACTGAGCCGGCGAGGGGGAGAATGGGCCCACTACAGGGCCACACAGCAGGCTCAAACAACACTTATTCTACTGGCCAAACTGTCAGCCAGAACAACTTCATTGTGCCCAAAATTGGAGTTGAAAGCAAGGCAGAGACTTGGGGGGGAGGAAAGGGAGACAGAAGGGGAGGATGCAAAGAGAGAGATAGAGAGGAAAGAGGGGGTCTGTGGGAAACCTGGGGACTGGAAAAGGGGGAGTACCAGAGAAAGTGCAGTCTTGGGGATGAATAGGGTCAGACGGTGTGAGTTCATTTCAGTGAGGAGAATTCCCACAGATGCTACACGAGGGGCAGACGACCAGGAGCAAGGCAGAAGCTCGAATGGAAATGTATTAAAATACCTTCTGGGGATGAACTGTGGACGTTTTGTATTCAAGTGTGTGTATTGCCACCACATTTGTTCACACCTTTCAACCATGATAAACACAACATAAGTTGCTGATAGTGCTACATACAGAATTTTACTGCAATTAGTGTGCACTCACTTTACTACGGCCCAAAAGTGTTTTACAATTTATTTATTTTTATTTTTTATTTTTTTGAGACTTTTACACAATTGCATTTTCTCCTCTTGTGTTGCTGTTCTTTGCAGCCCCACCCACAATATATTATGTGAATATTAGATCATATATCTTAACAATTTTTCTAACATATGTAATACAAAACTATGCCACACACACATCGGCTTCCCACAAGAATTGGATACCTCACCGCAGGATTTCCCTGCCTTGGACCGCAGGAGGGACCCCAGTCACAGGCTTTGAACTGTGATTTGTATATAGTGCAACAGAAAGCCCTTTTGGACTGACACTAAACCAGTCTAAATCAGTCCAATGCTGATTTAAGTCAACGTTCTTCTCTTTGTCTCTTCCCCCTTCCTGCTGGCTATTTCAAATTCATCTTCTAATGCAAAAGGGTGAAGAAGTTAACTTAGTCACACTGAGTCTCGGGAGAAGAGGAAAGTCTGTGAATCTGTGTGTGTGTGTGTGTGTGTGTGTGTGTGTGTGTGTGTGTGTGTGTGTGTGTGTGTGTGTGTGTGTGTGTGTGTGTGTGTGTGTGTGTGTGTGAAAAATGCAGAAATGTACACACAGCCCTGTTTGATCCAGAGCTAGCCCTACAGCTCCCAGAGACTCAACAAAAGGCCTCCTCTATCCATTGTATGAGCGGTGTGTTTCCCAGGAGAGCTCAGGCTCAGTGAGAGAAGGGCCCCAGATCGCTTTCTCCTGACATGGATGTTTATTCACTCTATGGTCCAGCAGAACACCCTCAAAAAGGACTGGCCTTAGCATTTTGACGTGCATGACACATAGTTTGGGAAAAGAGAAGAGGGGCTAGAGGGTGTAAAGAGAAAGAGAGAGTGAGTGTCTTGACAGATGAACTGACAAACGAAACAGACAGACAGAGAAAGGGCCTGTCTACGAAGGTGTTCTATGTGCACTCCTATAAAAAAAGAATATTCATGGTGTCTTCCATTTTATTTGCTCCTTGTCTTTACACTAGTCAGCTTTCTTGTCAACCTTGTTCATGAATGTAGGTGCACCCGCTGGGTGGGTAGAGATTTCCCCCTGATCTTGACAAGCTCTTCCATCCCTGACTGCATACTAATTTCTCCAGAACTACTGAACCAATATAAAATAAATACAAATTGCCAGAGCTCCTCTTCATTGCTTGAGAGGCAGGGTCTTAAGAGGTGAGCAGAAAGTAGCTGTCTATTGTGTGTCTGTAATTAATAAGATTGTCTGCTGTGGACAGAGAAGCTTATAGGGACGACTGTTGTAGTTGGCTATATGATATCTTTAGGAATCCGTCAGTTTGCTTGAGTTTAAAATATGAACTAATGAAGGGAAGTGTACAAAAAAACACCCATTCATTCACCAGTCAATTAAAACTCAATAAAATGTTCAATGCGATCAGTCGGACAATAACTGATGTCTAACAAAGACGTCTCTGTATTTTACTTGAACGGCAAGGATCTCTTGTCAAGGGCTCTCTCTTTACCAGTTGTCTTCATCTCAGAGTTTTGAACGCTATCTATTAAAGTACTTCACTTTCTCCGGCAATACTTAAAAGTTGAGATTGCGAGTGCCTGCGGGGTTGACCATAGATCTCAGTGGAGCTGCAGAAGCCGACAGTTGAAAACAAACATGTTAGGCTGTTATCCATCTAATCTGTTAAACATCATTATCGTCTAAGATAACGCTATACCCCACTCCATATCCGTATGCACCGACCCTCCAAACCAGACTTACTCTCTCCCTCTACACCCTTTGAGGTAAAAGCCTGTGTGTTGAGGCTGAGACTGAATGTAAGCCATTGTTATGGTGTAACCGGACTCCACAGCAGGTTGTTTGATCCGGTTTTCGTCCTGAAAAGCCTTTTTTTCTCCTCTTTTTTTTTACCACCACATCAGCTGAGAGGTTCAGACAACAGACTCTATTTGTAGAGTCCTCTGTCTGGCTGCTTCTTTTTTCTGTCTTTCTCCTTTTTCTTTTGCACTTTGTCCCTCTTTGTCAGCCTAAATCTCTCATCCAGATTTAGATTTGAGTCCGAAGCTTTAATTACCATAAAGAGGAGCGTGCCCTCATTCACATACTGTACTTACACACGGACATATGCTTTTAGACACACTCTGTCGCTCTCTATTTCTCCCTCCTTCTCTCTCACTTTTTATTTAAGGATCTTCGTGTACCTCTCTCTCTGCACAGCTAGTGGGATAGTAGTTATGTCTTGCACCTCTGGTATGGCAACAGCAAAAGAGAATGTTACTAAAAAGAGTTTAAATGACAAAAGTAGTAAATAAAGCACTCCCTGTAATACATCCAAGCCCTTGTGGCGTTCATGTTTACCCAACACCATCCCATTATTTACATTACAATATAGAACTGTCGTATACTGTTTTGGGTGCTCACTTGCACTCCTACGCTTTTGTTACCGTTGTGACCCATTGTATTCTCAATTTATGATCTGTTTGGCGTTCATAGTGGACAATGTGCATGCAAATATCCTTGTCCCATTATGCCGGCTGTCTTTGTACGTCAGCTTTCTTCCCTAAGAGGTATAGATGAAGAGTTGGAGGGGGGGATGGAATGGCGCTGTATGTTTTTGGAGGGAGATTTGTGCAAGCATACACACACAAACACACACTTACCCATCTGTGGCCCCAAACCCATTTCAGATGTGAGAAACTGTACCTTCATTTGCATAAGAATAATTGACACTTCAAATTAGTCTTCCAATCAAAGAGGATCCTTTTCTCCAACATATGTGCAGACGTTGAGCGCTGCAATACTGGGGAATATGAAAGGGAGGGCAACAGAAGCACAGTTGGGAGGGGACGCATCATAAATGATTAACCATTTCATTTTCTCAACTCAGAGTAGAAGATTGATGTGCCTTTAGTTGATATACAGAAAAACAGACTTGTGTAGGGAAATAATAGTGTTCCTATGACTGCCTTGTCGGGCAAAAAAAGTAATTCTGATTGATAGGTATTTACTTTGGAAAGCTTTAGGTGCACGTTTATACATCTATATTCAGCTCAGTGGCATTGGGCGCAGGCCAAGAGAGTGAGTGCTATTAAGTAGAGTGTCCATACGTGTCAGTGTGGATGTGTGCGAATTGAGGGTTTGCCCACATTAAACCATTAAAGCAAGTGCAATGTTGAATTATTGATAATGGCTAATGAAAAGGATCAGGATAAACTACAGGCTTAACCATGGCCCTAAGGGCTAACACACACATCCATGCACACACAAAACACCATTCATTTCCCCTGTTCAACATCTATTTTAAGTTTTCTCAGAGAAGATTGAAACTGGTACAAGCCATACAAGGTGATCTGTCTGTATCTCATTGTTCCTTCCATGTTCCAGTTACATTACAACCCACTCCAGTTAAGAGCAATGGAGGCCCCAACACTGGGACCAGTTAGCAGCTGTGTTCTCCCAGACCAGCTGACAAGCAGAGAGACGTTCTTGAGGCTGAGCCAGTATTCGGGGAGAATAAGGGATAAGGATTCTTTTGGGGGGGAAGGGGATAGAGAATGGTTTGGGGGACGAGGGGGGCAACCTCGGCGCCAGCCCCTCTGAAGTGCTCAGCATCCCCCCGCTTATGGGATGGCGGATGTGTCTGGGGGTATCCATGACAACACTGCTGCATTCCAGGGACATACCACGGCAACATGGCCTAGTAGAGTTGGTGCCGATGTGTGTGTGTGTGTGTGTGTGTGTGTGTGTGTGTGTGTGTGTGTGTGTGTGTGTGTGTGTGTGTGTGTGTGTGTGTGTGTCCATTAATAAGGCCCACATCTTGGTGACATTAATATTCACTCAGTCAGACAGGGAAGCTGCTGCAGCCTCAATCAGTTTGCTGTTAGACAGGCATGTATCACAGACCTTTATTTCAGCCTTTGACTGAGAGGCTCAACATGAATATGTTGACTGTATACATACTGGCTATGGCACAGTTGTCAAGAAAAGCGCCTTCTTGCTCAGAATTTGGTTTTATTCTTGTATTATCTATACTTTCACAGTCACAGAGCGATGCGTCCTCACATTCACTCAGGTCAGGGAGCACAGGTCAGGACTCACTGACTCGCTAACAAACATGCACACACACTGACACACACTCTGTCACACACACAGTGACTTACAAAATCACACTCGTAGCTCTTGCACGGATCAAGCTGTGTTATAATAATCCCATCAGGGACGGCCTGGATTCTCACTCAGAAAGTAACCACATAATGATTCTCTGATGAGTTCCTGTGTGTCTGTGTGTCTGTACAAGAGAGAATGTAAGCTGCTTTATGTGTCACAGGTTATATAGTGTGTGTTTTTTTCAACCCACATCCCTGCCCACACACATGCTCACATACACATGCATGTAGACTCAAACTCAGATCCTGTGGGAGTGTATTTTTAACCCCAACTGCCTGTGCATTTTTTTCTGAGGGGTTAAAGGGCCGAATGTGAATCAAGTAAATAATTCACAATCGCTGAAACTCTTTCGATGTAACCTCGGAATGAATGGGGGAGGGAGACCAAAGAGAGTTACGCGGTGGAACAAAGTAGTCCTGTTCATTCCCGCTTAGTGTTTTAAAGTTAACTGCACAAAAAGTAAAGAGAAACACGTAGGACAAAGAGCAAAAGCAATAAGTCCTCTTGGACTCTTATCGTCTAATGAAGTCGGATTTTTAGCAGGGTCTGTACAATGATATGATACCTTGCATGTATGTGCACTTGTTTCAGTGTATCTGTACGTCTAAATCACTAAACATTACGCCTATCCTGTCTTTCTAGGTTGGATGGAGACCTCGTAGATCATGACTCAGAAACGAATGGCATAATGTGTGGAGTCTTCAGGCTAAAGACGTCAAGGATATTCAGCTGATCTCAGAGGTGACTGCGCTCTCTCCTTTCAAGCATCACAATATCTGCCATCTTGTTATATGGGCTATATTTTACGAATTCCCTGCTATGGATCAGTAGTCTCTGCATCCTTTTTCTCAGTGAATTCTATATGAACGTGTCTGCATTTTGAGTGACATTGCTTCTGTCAAACGGCTGATTGAAGGAGACACAGAGAGAAATGCTGTGCTAATGAAATCGCCTGACCCATATCACACCCACATTCTCCAAAGACACAGAAAGGGCATTTATACAGGTAAACCATGACTGGTCCCTGATGTGAAAGAGGGTTTTTTTTCTGAAGGAAGAGTAGCATCCATTATTTACTATACTGGGGTTTCTAGACACTTAGGAGGTAATGCAGTGTTTCAAGCATACAAAACATAGAGTCTCCTCTGTGCTGGCGAGGCCATTGTTGTGTGTTTTGAACATGTCTGTTTCCATCCATACTGACAGATGAAAAACAATATGTCTCCCTAAGGTTCAGAAGCACGGACAGAGATATACAGATAAAGTGGGAAAGGGATAGAATATGCTGGTGAAGAGATGTGTTTGTGTGTGTGTCAGTCACAGCTGCATGTGGTGCATGTTTGGTGTAAATGTCTGTATATTTGTGTACATGTGTGTGTCTATTTATTGCCCTCAGTCGTCTGTTTGTTGGCATCTCTATGTGTCCAAAGTTACCCATGTCCTAGATGATATGATGTAAATGAAGTAGTCTTCCACATGGTTGTAACTGTGTGTGTGCATGCATGTGTATTCATCAGGTTTCTCCTGCACTGAGTCTGTATAAGCAGTCTATTCCAGCCCTGATATCTTCAGTTGAGTCTTATTCTATGCAGATCAGCAGCAGCATCAGTTGCCTCCTCAGAGAGTGGAGGCATCTGACTGCAGTCTACTGGGAGTAGTTAGCAGAAGGAGAGCAAGGCATACAACTCCTCCACCCTGTTATCAGACTTGGGCAACACAGGGCACTACTTTTTGCCTTTGTCGATTTCCCAAGGGACACTTTGACTTGAAATCCTTTTTTGTAGATGAGGGGAGATCACTCCCAAAAAATCCTGTATTTTTCCACATAAATGCGCATTGTGATGGAGAGCATGACAACTATCCAGGTTTGTGGATCTGGTCTGGGAAAATCTGGGTCGACTGGCATTGAAAAATGCACAAGATTAGAATGACAAAATAAATGTATAGTTATTATTTTTTTATAATCCTAGATAGATTACTTAGTGAATAACATTTGTTGAAAATGATTACACTTTAAGCAATATTCTTTTTTGGCTTTTGTTCCAGTCTTGGCTAATACATTGGCAATACTCTTCACCAGTTTAATTGCAAGGGTGCCAAGGACAATGACATTACCAAACACAGATTGTGTGGAGCAATGCAACAATTGATGATCATAACATTTTAACCACCAATAATAATGACCAGTTTAAATCAGTCAAACTGGGTCAATCTGACAATCAAAAATAAATAAATATAAAAAAAAACATGTTGCAATGCTCTGTGGGTCTGCTGTAAAGCTCCATCTAGAGCTGTCTCAAAATGTCAAAACTCTACAGTTGATTTAGTCAATTAGCTTAAATCCCAACTGACGCTGACTCATATGCCCCAGTTTGTAAGAGTTGACTTTACTTTCACACCCATTATCCTGTTTTGAGAAGACGTCAGGTATCTAGTTTCTACTAACAGGCATTTGTAACTTCCTTAAATGCTGTATGTGAGACAGAAATGTAACATGTGTATGTAACATTTCAGACATTTTGTTTGAGTGGAGAAAACATGTAAAGAATCTAAGAGCAAAATTATTATTCTATAATATAGATAATTTTGTAAAGGTACCTACATTTTCCACTGACTTTTATGTATTGTTGCCATTATTTATTCACCTCATACACAAGCTCAAATCCACTTGTTCAGCTCGTGAATGCAAATGCTTTGTTTGATATAACCGAAATATTAGAGGCACTGAGCACCATCAGCAAAGCCCTGGACACACACACACACACACACACACACACACACACACACACACACACACACACACACACACACACACACACACACACACACAATTGACACACAGCTCCACACATTGCACAACTGCAGTGTCAGCAGAGAAGATGAGGAGGATGCAGAGAGAGGCACATGTAGCTTTGACGAAAATCAGCTGCCACAGATAGACAGGCAGGCCAGGAAGGCAGTGTGTGCCCTTGAGGTGCTATGTGCAGGCAGGGTGGTTTGCGTGGCTTGTCTGAATCCACCTCCCTTCATCTTTTGCACTTGGGTTTAGTTTGGGTGTTGATGTCCCAGGGACCCCCTGCCGACCCTGAACTGTTCTACACTGTCACCCAAACTTCAGAGAAATTTGTTGAAGGAGACAACGTGGCCAAACTAGTACTTTAGTATTTTTTGAAATCCTTCGGAGTTACTGACTTGTTGCAACTTTCCAAAGATTTCAAGTGTCTGACAAGATAAATCAGCAAATTTAGAGTAAACCTATAGGAACACATCTGTCAGGGGATCCTCAAATGACGTGTTGTTTTTTTTGGGTTGTCTTATGCAGACAATGACACCATACACTAAAGATTTAACAGAGCCAGTCGGACATCCTTGCTGTCTCAAATGACCCCAGATGTTCTGTGCAGCCTATACATTCATGTTGGAGCCCAGAATACCTTTCATGCTTGTCAACGAGCTTTATAGTTTCAGAGAAATGTAATACCATAATGTCTTTCTGGAGGAAGGAGTGTCAGGTATGGCAAGAGTAATGGAGAAAGGGCTGGAGGTGCAGGTAACCCAGGTTAGGCCGGGTGTAAAGGGGATCCGATAAGGCGTTCCCCAGACCCTATATTCTCCCAGTCTCTTTGAGAGAATAATAAGCAGCTGTAACCCTGAGACACTCCCAGGCTTGTGTCCGTAGCTACAAAAACTTTCGCCTGGCGTCTTATCAAGTTCTAAGGATATCACGTAAGACAATACATGTGAGAAGTGCAGTGGAAACAATGGGAGGAAAGTGCAGCGTGATATGAGGGAGACTAATGTCAGCGGCTATTGTTGAGGCCTTTGTCACTGTCAAGTACACTGGGAACTCACAGCTCACTGAACTCCTTTTATTCAAGGATCTTGCTTTGGGATGTGATGAAACACTACAACAAGTGCAGTCCCTCAGTAAAGGCATATTGTACACACACAGGTTATGCGTTTGTTGCGGAAAAACTGCAACTAACAGTTTGCTGTAAGATCACTTCTGGCTGGGAATAATTATTTGGTTTCTCCAAAAATGTTACTGTAGAAAGTGTTGTGTTACTGATGATATGCTTTGATGTAATAGAAAGTAAATTATCTACAAAGATTCATAGAATGGCTTGAAGGTGTTTTAATTATTTTCCTATTCTCTCTTTTTAGGTAAATGAGTCATACTGATCAACTAAAGAGGAGCCGAAATTTCATCAAGATAGGAGCATCAAGATGTCCATTCATGACTCCCTTCAGCTCTCTGAGCTTCACATTACTCAACAACACTTGAACCTGCACTTTACTCTCCAATTCTGTATCTCTGTCAACTGGTTATATAATACTGTACTACCGGTCAAACAGATAAATACTGTGACCTTGCACTAATATAAGGATTTATTTATATACGTATATTTGCATTATACTTAAAAAGGATGAAAATATTTTTCACATTGAAACTTTTATTCATTTCATGTAATTGATTGAGTCTAACAAGTATATTTTTTGACAACTTAATAAAGGCTTTTTTTCTTCTTTTAAGTGATGTTTTAGTGTGAGTTATTTTCTCTTTTCTGTGTAGTGCTTTGTCACTCCCGGTAAAGAACAATGTGCTTGACATAATTGGGTCCTATTTGGCTATGAAAAGAGCATGCACGCTGATAAAAACTGGAAGGGTGATCAAAGCACCATGCGTCCCGATCAAAATCATACACCTGACACGGTTGTAGTTTATTCTGACAGACTAACGAAACGTGGGGAAACAGGTTCAGACAGTACCAAGAAGCCTCCCTGTTCAAAATCAGCTCCATTTCACATCGTGTGCTGATTTTGGTGTACTACTGTATGTCTGCCAAATAAAATGTAATTAAAAACTAGAATGATTCTATTCTTCTTTCCATCTACTTTTGTTAACTTTACCTCGCCATGCTGCATGTCAGGTTTATGTTTTTGAAAGAAAAAACAATCCTGACTTTTGTATTCCTGTCAAAAGTTTCCCTAAAGTTATGTTCAAACTACAACAATACGGATCAAAAGTAGGATCCATAACGTCTTTGATAAATTGTTTCCTTTGGGAAAGAAGCCTTATTTGTCTCCCTTTTCTATCTTTCATTACTCTCCATCCTTGTGTGCCTCTCCATTTTACCTTCTCCCTTTTAATCACATTAATTCTATGTCCCTGCCTACTTAACATGCATTCTCACTATTTTTCTCACGCTTACCCCATCTTCATTTCCTTTACCTGCATCACTCTTCCCTTCTTTCCTCCAACTGTCTTTCAGTCCCGTCTGCCCCTCCTCATTTCCCCCCACCCTCACCCATTGTCTCACTAGCTTTCTCTCTCTCTCTCTATTTCTCCCTTGTCTTTCTCTCCCTCTCAGATGTCAGATCACAGTCTAGTCTTCCGCTTGCCCTGTCATCACATTTTTCACACAACCCCATCCCTTAATTGGGCCTGTATCATCATATCATATCATATCATCTAGAATATCTGATCACAGCAAGAGATGAAAGATGGCCTCCACCTATCCCCCAACAGACACACACACACACACACACACACACACACACACACACACACACACACACACACACACACACACACACACACTGTAGACTCACACACACACACACACACACACACACACGCACACACACACACACACACACATCAGTGGTCGTATTGGGACAGGAATCCAAACCGATGGCTGAGTCTGTGTACATTTTTACACACCGTGTTTGCACCAAGTTGTCGATGTGATTGTTACAGTGTGACAGGTGAGATGGTGTGTATTCCAAGAGTGTCCACTGATGTTTGTATCAACTGCTAGTGGCTTTTGTGATGAGACAAAGGATGCCCTGGAGCCAGCAGTGTCACATCTACAGGTAACTAGCAAAAGGAAAAGGAAAACCTCAACAAAAAGTGTCTCAGGAGTGCTAAAATAGCTCCATCATGTCTTAGCATCAACTTGAAGGATGCAGCACGAAATCTTCTGCAAGATATGCAGTCTTTCCCTGCAGCTGAAAATGCTTCAAAAATACTAAGACAATTAGCCATATAATGAAATAAACTGCCATGAGTTTCTGGTTTCTACTGTATTTGTGTTCTCCAATGGCTACCTCAATACAGATAACTAAAGGTGGCAATGAAACAGAGGCACTCAGAGTTCAGCATCAAACTGCACTCCTACCAACAAGCATAGGTATTATACAACTGCACAATCTTGATCCACTCTTCCTTAAAACTCAAAATCCAAACGAATCCAAATTTAAGTTTTATGAGCATTTTGTCATTTCTTTGTCTTCAATGGTATCATAATCATATCATTTTGGACAGTCAAGAAACATCTATGAAACGGCAAGTGTTTGCCCTTGAAAGTCCTGAAAGCATTTTAAACAGTTCCTTTACATTAGTTGTGTACCATAATTTGCAGGTCTGGCCTTAATGTAATGTAGTAGAAGTTTTACCAACAGTTGATACTTGATACAGGTTGTCTGTGTGTGAGTTGTGAGCAGTTAAACTAAAGAGTGATCATTTTGATCATTTTTGGATCTATTTACAAATAAAGAAGCAAAGATTAGAGTAGTCAAAACAAGTGTACTTGGTTGTGTGAATGCACACAGATGCTTATGGAGAAACAATTGCCCATTGAATTAATGTTGTGTATACAGTACATACTGTGTGCTGTGTCACTAAGTGGGTTTGAAGGCCTAAAAAAGGTAAAATGTCAAAAGTAAATTCTGACCACTATGTGTGCAGATAATGTTTAATTTAGGAAGTATTTCATTTTTAAAATTGAAAACCAAATACAGCTGTCTGTATGTTCCTGCTCTAAATGTGATCGACGCCATAACAAAGCTGCACTGTGAGTCCTGCTGTGAATACATCTTTTTTCTCACAAATACTGAAATGCTTCTTTTACTGTATCCATAGAAATAGTGGATTAAAGATATTTCCATGGAGAAAATGTATTGGGTAGCACAACGACTGTAGTTTAAATTAGGACACAGTATAAGTAAAAGGCCTGTTTACTGCGGGATTTGTCAGTTTAAACGAATCCACACATTATTAACTGTTAGTAAAGTTTTAGACTAAAATTATGATTACTTAATAGAATTACTTTAATTCAACTACTTAGGATTCCCTAAGCAGCTAGAAATTGTAAAATATTATGGTTTGTTTAACTCTTAGAGCCAAGAGCCCAAAATAAGTTGAAAGCCTGGTTCTGTTTTCTACTGACAAGGCAAGCATACTAATACGTTAATGATTCCGGGTTCCAGCATGGGAATATGTTTCTCATTTAGATGGCTGGAAAACATGCAAAGCCATTCGGAGTTTCACATATACTACATACACACAACAGGATTTGTGGCGCGAACAGCTGCTCCACTGAAGGCCCAGTTAGAAAATCTACGGCCTGCCACTGTGTTCATCACATATCATATTGCATCGCACTAGCTGGTTGATGAATGTGTAGTGAAATCCAATAGAGACAGATTCAAACGTGAAGACGTGGACCTATAGTTTAACTAGGTATTCCTTGAATCACAATGCAGCTGTCTACATCTTTGAGTAAGATGAGCCAAGAGCATTTAGGAACCACAGCGATCTCAGATGACACTTACTCAGCATTGATCTCCTGAAGGCAGTAAAAAATATAAAATGCTTGTTTTTACATTAAGGGTTTTTTTGTCCCGGGAACATGACCTTGGAAGCTGCTGGCAAAGGAAAGTCAAGAATACAACTTCTAAACTCCATTATGTGATATAACTTTTTTGTTCCTTTCTTGGTCTCCCAGCTCTTTTATTTTATTTTCTTTTTTTTTCACTAGCTGGCACAGTATTTCACTTTTATCTACAGATAGCAGGAATTTGTGTTATCTTATTTTGTTTGGGAGAAAATTCACATGTACTATCCTTCCCACGATCCCAACAGACGACAAGATACAGAACTCCAAGTCTGGAAACTTCACAGTGAGAAAAATGAGGTCTTACTGAAACTACCTTTGGTGTGTGTTTAAATCGAAAGTTACGAAGGTAACTACGGGTCTATGAATCCTTACTGACCGCCAGAGGCAGTGTTTTCACACTGGATATCTTCCGTCTCGCGCTTGCGCAGTTCGGGTACGTATACCAAAAATGTCACGTGTGACCTCGGATGAGTCCCCAGCCGGGTATAACTTCCGGCCTCGTCCTGAGATCATGTCCTGCGGAATCTTCTCGCGAAACCAAGAGATTCCGAGTGACCAAGAACTCTGGCGGTCATCCAGGATTCATAGAACCGTAGTTACCTTCGTAACTTTCATTCTATTTCATCCTTACTGACCGCCAGAGGCAGTGTTTTCACACTGGATGACTTATACCAACAAAGTCACGAGGAATGTACAGGAACCTACCTCGTCTGACTCAGGCAGAGGAAAGTGGACGAAGAACCGCACCCAATGGGTGAGGGGTGGCAACGTTCATTCAGTAGTATCTGGTAAATGTGCTCGGTGATGCCCATGGGCCGCCGCACATAAATCCTCCATGGACACACCTCTCAGGGTTGCCCATGACGTGGAGACACTCCTGGTAGAATGGCCCCTTACTCCGGGTGGCAGCGCCCGGCCGTTCGCCCTGTATGCACAGGCAATGGCTTCCACTATCCAGTGGGACAGGCGCTGTTTTGACAGGGCACAGCCCTTCCTAGGTCCCCCATAGCAGACAAAAGGCTGCTCCGACCGCCGTATACCTGCGGTGGCCTCGACATAGGCTCTGAGGACCCGCACTGGGCACAGTAGCCCTGACCTCTCCTCTCCCAATGGAGGGTTAAACTGTGCGAGCTGGATAGGTTGGTTGAGGTGCGAGCGTGTCAGCACCTTCGGAAGAAATTCTGCATTAGGCCGTAGTGTAACACCCGAGCCATCTGAGTTCCACCTCAAACAGGATTCACTCACCGACAGGGCGTGTAACTCGCCTACTCGCTTTGCCGACGTGATGGCAAGGAGAAAGACGGTCTTTGCTGACAGCCATCGCAGCTCTGCCTCTGTTGTGGGTTCAAAGGGAGGTGAGCATAGGGCGTCCAGTACCACGGACAGGTCCCATGGAGGGGCCCTCGGGGTGCTCGGAGGTCGCAGTCGCTGAGCCCCCCTCAAGAAGAGGGACACCAGCTTGTGGCTCCCCACAGTGCCGTTGTCGATCCTAGCATGCTGCCCTGAGATAGCAGCTACGTATACCCTCAGGGTAGAGGGAGACCGGCCCCTATCTAGGAGGGACTGCAGAAACTCAAGTACAGTAGGCACAGGGCACTATACTGGGTCTTCGTTGTGAACCCCGCACCAGTCGGAAAACAGCCTCCATCTACACTCCTACTGTATGGGTAGATGGCGCTCTGGCATTTAGAATCGTCGTCCTGACTGGTTCTGTGCAGCTGCTCAGCAGCTGGTCGGGCCCTGCAACAGCCAGGCCCATAGGTGAAGGCGCCTGGGGTCGGTATGCCAGATCCAACCTCCTAGCTGCGATAGGAGATCCTTCCTGTTGGGGAGGCGCCATGGTGTCCCGCGACAGAGTCTGTGCAGCAGAGGGAACCAAGTCCTGGCGAGCCATAAGGGGGCCACCAGCACCAGCCTGTGGCCCTGCTGAAGAACCCTGAGGAGCGTTGGCAGGATCAGGGCAATTGGGGGGAAAGCATAAAGAAAGCCCTCCGGCCACGTATGAGCCAGGGCATCTTGACCCAGAGGACTGGTCCTCTCTACCAGGGAGAACCAGCGGGGACAGTGGGTCGATCTCGCTGAGGCAAAGACATCCACCTCTGCTCTGCCGAAGAGGCCCCAGATGCTGTGCACGACCTCTGGGTGAAGCCGCCACTCCCCGGTGGAGGCTTGTGACGGGAGAGGGAATCTGCAATCTGGTTCCGCTCTCCTGGTAAATACATTGCCCGAAGGCTGGTCAGGCGAGGGGCTGCCCAGGTCAGAAGGGCACGGGAAACCCGTAGCAATCCTAAACTGATGGTTTATGTGGAACACGGTCAAAGTATTGTCCGACCAAACAAGTACATGTTTTCCTCTTAAATGTGGAAGGAAATGTCTGAGCGCTAGGTGCACAGCCTGTAGCTCCAGGACATTGATGTGTTCCCTGCGGTCTTGGGCTGCCCCCGAGCAGTCCTGCTCTGCCACACTGCACCCTAACCTGAGAGGCAGGCATCTGTCGTGATGACCTCCCGACGGGATGGGATCACGCCCATGGGAACGCCTCCTGACAGGTATGCTCTCTCCCTCCACGGGGATAGAGTTCGGAGGCACTGCTGTGACACTCTTACTGTCCTGTCCTCTTCACTAGTCCAGCAGCTGTGTTCCTCGGTTTCCTCCAGTAAGCTTCAGCGAGACCACTGAGCTAGTGGGGAACCGGTCGAGTGGCAATAGGTCAGGCACAGTCTGTCTAGGAGAGGGGAGCGCAGCGCTCTCTTCACTAGTCCAGCAGCTGTGATTATTGGTGATCAGCCAGTAATAGCGCTATAAAATGTATTACAGGGATGTGTGCAGATTTTTCAGATCACAACTGAAATCTGGTCTTGGAAATTGGATTATTTAAGGTCGTTGGGGGTTAAAGGGGCTTTATTGAAAAAACAGACATTTTCAAATAAAAACATTGTCAAAAATGAACTGTGTTTCACTGACTTTTCAGTATATGACATATCAGATGCATCAACCTAAATATTTTATTCTGCCAATTAGCTGTTTCCAATCTTTTCTGTCTGATGTACTTCCACAGCTAGGCGCCTGCTGGCCAGCTCGGCCACCACCTGCAACATGTGAAGAAATGGACCTGCCTTCTCCCACTAGATGTAAGAATAGTACCCATATGATTAGGGGTTGTACAGTAACAAGCTTGTCAACCAGCTACCTATGAGCTACTGTAAGTCAGGTGGTACCCACAATCGTCACCTCCCCTCACTCCTCCAAGTAGATCCATCCATGTGATGTCAGAGGTTAATAACATTAAGGAAAGTACACAATCGTCTGATTAATTTCTTATGAGCAACATTATTTTATTATATTTATTTAATTAATTTGTATGCCAATCCACTGACCCACGCCCCACACTACAGTCCAGTAAGTGGCAGTAGAAAACAAAGGTCAGTCACATGGGAAATATTAAATGAAATGAAGACAGAAAGAGTGGAGTTAAATGAAAAGACACATTTACTGGATAATAAAAGACCGAAACAGGTGGAGCGTAAATGGTCAGAGAGAAAAAAATAGAATAACTTGAGGCTGAAGATGCAAAAATATTTAAAGATAACCAATTGCTTATTAAAAAATAAGGCCATTACCGTCGTTAATGTCAGTGCCACGCTAAAACATGCTAGCTGCAGTAGAAGTATGCAGGCATCAAATGAAGAGGGAGAGTAACGTTACTGGGACAGACCGAGCAGCAGGTTGATTCCAGCGGATCCATCGGAAAAGAGGAGGCCTCTGCCGAGGGCCTTAGGTGAGACTGATGGTGCTCGGCTAGTGTAGTGATAGTGTAAACAGAGCTAGTCAGTTAGCAGCAGAGCTGCCAATGCTGTAACACTCGGTACAGCAACTGCTGTACAAAGTGACTTCAACTTATCAATGTATTTTACTAATGTACTAATGTGCACTAATGTGCAGAGGAACTCAAGAACCCCTTCATCAACCCCATCCGTCATGTTCCAAGAGTGGCCATGTGAATTGATTTAAAACTGAATGTTACTGTATAACTATATAAAAGTGGATGTATAATAACACAAATGTCAACTATTTTCATTACTTTTAGCCAAACGTTTAGACTTCTCTGATCGTTATCGATATTGTTTTCACACACCCTCAATTGTAACAGTGTTCAAATGTGACACCCGACTCAATATGTGAACCTTGTTGTAGTTATTATTTTCTTCTAATTCGTTGAGAGCACAATCTTTCCCCGCACCGCCTAGTAACTGCAAAAATACCCCCCTGAGGTACCCGTACCCCTGATTGGGAATCACATAGATGATTTCTGCAAGAGAAAGTCGGTGATCTGACTTTTTCTTTATCACACACTGCAATGACATGCCGAGCTGCCTAATTGAAGCTGAACAGAAAACATTGCCTGTAACATGTTGTGCGAATGAACATGTGTTTGCGTGTGTGAGTGTGGACATGTGTGTGGACATGTGTGTGGACATGTGTGTGTCTTTCTCTTTGTGCTCAGACGAGAGTGATTGATTTTGAAGTGTAGAATCTTGACAGAGTGTTCGACTATCCCAAGAGGCACGAGACCACAGGGCCGAAACATACGAGCAGCCATCACTTTCTTCTTCTCTCTTTCTTCTTACTTTTTTCTCTCTCGCCCCGTTCTCCTCTGCCCTCTCTCATTCCCAACATCCATTCTCCCTCCTTTCAATCTAACCCCTTTTCCTCCCTGCTATTTCTCCCCACCTCTCAGATGGGTTTATTGATATGTAATATTGATATTTATTGCTGGCTAAAATGAGCCGCCGTCTTGCAGGTGGTGGGTGGGGATTCCTGATGTGGGTCAATAAGAGACAGACATGCCTGGTGATTTGTTTTGAGGGAATTCACAGCTGCTGTAGCTTATACTGCTGAGATACAGCACATGTCAAACTCTCATCCATTGGAAGAAAAAAACAACAACAGCAATGTGGAATGGAAGGGTCTCATTGCAGATTTCCCATATTGTTTAAATAGAATAGCTTTTTTGCTCTCTCTACAATTTGTTCACTCACCTATCACTTACTGTCCACAGCTATGCGTATTTAAAATGTATAGGTACTGTATATGGAAGGGAGTAATATGTGCTCAGATAAGTGCTCCTTCTGCCCTACATCATGTATTTGTGGCAGCCTGAAAACTATATCAAAGGTGAAAATATGAAGATTGATTCATATCAACACATACACTTAAAATCCATATTCATTTCTTTAAATTACGCTGATGATTGACAATTTATTTTCTAAACAAAATGAAAAAAACGTTGGAACCAGCACGCATGAGAGCTCTATCAGATCCTTGTGAACCAACTCAATATAACTGTGCAAATTACAGATTTGACTTTGTGAACATTGTGTAGTATCTTCAACCTGCTTGTCACAAGGACTACGGGTAGCTAAACAGAGGCAGTGCTCCTCTCTGCTGTGCCATTAGCGATGCCGTGTCACGTGCTCCTGGGGCTCTGCCTTTGTTTTCCCATCATGCCCTCACTGCCTGCTGGTTGGTTTAAACAAGCAGTATTCTTCTTCTGCCTTTCAATTATACCATGCCCCGCAGCATCACCCTGCACCCTCCACACACACCAAGACAGGAGCTAAGAGAATAGGAGGGATTGATTTGAATTTGGCGTTAATGGGAGTCTTGCATTGGAGTTTTGCGTATTGGTATTGCCGTTAGTTCTAACTCGTTTATGAAAAGATATTTTCTGTATTACGGTTTAGTTTGGAGTGGCACACTTATACAAGGAACACATGTAGTAGTTCAGCCTTGAAGGAAGACCTGAAGTCAGCCAGGAACATTTTGGGGTGAATCCCAGTCTGTGAAACAAAGTAACTTGAAAGTTCAAAAGTCAAAATATATTTCCTAATTTGATCCCACTAAAATGTTTTAAAAGTCAGTCTTGCTACTTAATTGGCCAACACTTCTTTCACTGATTTCCCACTGTCTCATCAGTCCATCTCTCCCTGTCTCCTCGTCGCTGGGTCCCACGGCAGCTAGACACGGGTCAAGTTCTCCTATTGAAAGGGTGAGATAGAGGCTATAACCCTGCAACCACAAAAGCAAGCAGTCTAGACAAGGCCCCATAGTCCTGACCTCAGTTAGATCCTGTGCCCCCAGGGGCCTGTAATACCTTTGTTTCCATGTTGATGAATTATATTTCCTGTCGTACTAGCCGCACAACAGAAACTGTAACTTCCAAACTTTGAAACTTGGACTACAGACATGTACGTAGCAGTAAGTGACTAAGTGACTTTCGGAGTAGAAACACAATTGGAGGCGGTGTTTTATACGATGGCAATATTTTGAGAATTATACTACTTATTAACACACATAAATAAACCACATAGTAAATGCTGCATATTTAGTGTCCAAACAGTTTGGAGACATTTGTAAAAAAAAAAAAAAAAAGTGGTGATAAAGAATGAAGCAATCTTTAGTTAAATTGATCAGTTTGTTTTAATTCAGTAATTTGTATGAATGTGGGTGATGCGAATACGTTTGGTGTTTTGTTGACTTCGGGTCCTTGGTTCCCATAGACGCATGTCTGGATTTTGGGGTTTTGTGGGGTGTAGTCTGGTGATTTAAGCATGAATTATCATCTAGTCACACAGCGTAAATTAACATACAGGCTTAGAGTACACAAGAGCAGGCCACTTCTATTCAATGGCCCACAAGGGAACACGGTCTGCTGGCCTGAGACTCCTCGGAGTGTCTGCTCATGGCGAGGTGCTATGCTAATTAGTTGCTTGCACTACATGTGTGCATCTATACGTTGCTATATTAACTACATGCCAACACCTATTATCTGGACAGGAACAAAGACTTTTCAAAGACAATGATGTGAACAAAAACTTGTTTCAGTAACCAAACAGTTGAGAGCATTTAAAACAAAAGGGGGAAACATTTTGGTGTCTACAGTGCATAAATACATCAGCCACAGCATGTCATCATTCAAAATCGTCTGTAGTTAATAACCATATCATATTGGCGAGGACACTCGTAATAGTAGGCTGAATATGTAATAAGGCATAGAAGCATAATATAGCAGTTTCTAACCACAAAGCCGGCATAAATGCAATAAATGGGCAAAACTAACTTGCTTCATATGCAACATTTTTAGGGTGCTTTTAAAAGAAAAACACATTTTATTTCATATCTGTGTGGGTGATGTTTAGGGCTGCACCAATTTATTTATTACTTTACCCAAAATAAATATCACAAAACTTATCTGATCAATATTTTAATATATTTATCTAATTATGTTCTCTCAAAATCAAACAAATGTAACAAGACAATAGAACCTTTTTGTCAGATGCTTGATCAGAAAAATACTGGACCTCAAATTCAAAAGTATTGGTGTGACACACATATTAATTTATTATCTGCATGTCATAACTCTTTCCCTGAATTGGAACATCTGTATTTTTTGCAAAGTGCTTTACTTTTACATTTTTAATTATTATGAAATGGATTGCTTTATCTCTGGAGTAAAATGCACCTAAAATAATGAAAAGTACAGCCATTCTTGCAACGTACTGACTGAAAATCTGCAAAGTAATGTATTTCTTTAATCAATGACATTGATTACTTCGACGAGTCACCTCAGCCCGAGTGAAGTTTCATTCTTCATCAATAAGTATCACAAGCGTAATCCCGTATTTCAAAACCCTACTTCTTGTTCCTTGTCCACTATTTTACTGCCACCATGCCGTTGCTGAGCTTGCCCTGGAGCTAAAGTGTACACAAAGATAACACTAACACAGGGTCACACTAGCTTTCTTCCATTGTTCCTACAGACTCCTTGTCCTCCAAACTCAATCTTCTGCCTCCCCACGGAGACCCATGAAGTGTCTGAGTCATTCTCAATTACAGTATGTATTTAGATGGTAGAGTCAGGACCCAGCAGGCCCTGTGTGCGTGCATGTTTAAGTGTGTGTGTCTGTGTGTGTGTGTGGGGGTGTGTGTGGGTGGATGGGTTTTTAGAACTCGCACCGCCTAAAACTAGGGCCAAGAGTCCGATGACTCACCTCAGATACTGGACGCTTCTACCAGGAGAGCTGACATCATCTGTCCTGAGACAGAGAGTTACTGCTCGCAGTGACCTCATTCTCTCTCAGGTTAAAGAAAAAAAGTGCCAGAGATTGTCTGTCATCTAGGAGCTTAACGACACTGCCTCATTTCCTAATTTTCTGAGCACAGGTCAAAGAGTAAGAGTTTTTTAAGGCTTTTTCTTTTCCGTCACCTACACTGTCATTCACCAACTCTGTGTATTTCTGTATGTGTATGCCCAGATTTACACATGCAATAATTGTCTGTGATGCTTAACCTTCCTCTTGTGTTAGCTTTCTGTTACCATCTCTTATGTTAACGGGTCGGTTTTGACCCATATCTTAAATCAGCTGTAAAATACACTAAACACATACATCATCCAATTTGTTTCTCATCTCTTGGTTACTTTGTTAGGCTTCCTTATACATGAACATATTGTTGTATGTTTTAATAGTTTTGGTGTGGGCCTCTGCCTTTTCTTTGTCATTATACCCCTTGATTTCAATGTAAGAAATGGTCAAATGAACCTCAAGAGAATCATATAAATGAATAAAAGGTTGCTGTGTTAGCTATTAGAACACATCTCTTAAATACATTTGTTTTATTTATTTTTTCATTTTAATATTATTAACTATAGTAACATCTATGGTGTCACGAGTCAATTTCAACCCATATATATTTACTTCAAGAAAAAGGCTAAAAAGTAATTTTTTCAGCAATAGAACTTGACTAATAGAACTAAAACGGGTCGGTGCCGACCCTAACATAAGAGGAAGGTTCTTGGAAAAACCAGAACAGTGTACTTACACACACATAGCAACAAATACACACACCTACAAACACATACGCACACGTACAAACACATACACACGTACAAACACATACACACACGTACAAACACATACACACATACAAACACATACACACACACACATACAAAAACACATACACACGTACAAACACATACACACACGTACAAACACATACACACGTACAAACACATACGCACATGTACAAACACATACACACATACAAACACATACGCACACGTACAAACACATACACACGTACAAACACATGCACACGTACAAACACATACACACGTACAAACACATACACACATACAAACATATACACACACGTATAAACACATACACATGTACAAACACATACACACACACATACAAACACATACACACACGTACAAACACATACACACACGTACAAACACATACCGACAGGTACAAACACATAGACACACATCCAAACACATACACACACGTACACGTACACACATGTACAAACACATGCACACACATACAAACACATACAGACACGTACAAACACATACAAACACATACACACACGTACACATACACACATGTACAAACACATACACACATACAAACACATACACACACACATACAAAAACACATACACACGTACAAACACATGCACACACGTACAAACACATACAGACACGTACAAACACATAGACACACATACAAACACAAGGCTGAGGCCTTTCAGTTTTTGATGTTTGAACATTTCAATTGAGAAGGCCGTAGGACCTGCAGCTGCCTGTCTCGTCTGGTTGAATAGGGAGGGCTTTTTTTGGGTGGAAAGGCGGGAAGGCGAGAAGGCGGTGAATGCTTTCCCGATGAGAGATGAGGCATATTGAAAACTATATTAAATTACCCTGATTAACAATTTAGCCACGATCAGGCTAGCCATGGGGGTGCTCTATGGGGAGGCCCAGTGACTATTCATTCCCACAGCGCCAGGGTCGAAAGGTGCCCCAAGTTCACAGGCTCAGGCCCTTTGTTATGCTAACACACTATCCCAAATCAGCTGCCTGCTCCATGGCCAGACACAAGCACTTCCCTGAGAACTTTCAGGGAGTCGTCATTCCACTTCATCTTAACCCCCCACACCCTCCCAACACACAGGCAGACAATCCCCATCTCCAAATTCCATGCACAATTCAAAACATTTTCAAAGTGGAAAATGGATGAGAATGGGGTGTTTGGTCTGTGATCTTAATACAGACATTTATGATGTCTTTATATCTGTAATATGTTGTCATTTCAAGCAAAATGTTGCAACAAACTGACATTGTTTGTTTTGTTGCGATGTCAAGACTTTTTTAATGATAAAGGAATGGAGGAAAATCTTATTTCAATTTCTTTACAAGTGCCTGTTTGAACTGAGAAAAAAATACTATCCCAAAAAGACTGACAAAAATATATTTCAGCGTTTCTGTCTCAAGGGAGCCAGGATCAATACACATTAACGGGCTAGTTGATAAGACATGTAGTAGAGGTCAAAAGACAAATGCTGGTCAAAAACCCTTGACCTAAGGTCAAAGTCTTTAGCTTAAACATGCCGTTGGTGCACAATCAAATATTTGTCAAATCTTGACTTAATAATGACAACAGTTAATTTATTTGGATTTAAGAGTTTTCACAAACATACTTTTATTGTATTTTTTATACTTTTTATCAACAATCATATCACAATATTATTTACAATATGTCTCAACCCAATAATATTTTGATAGCCCATTTATTCCAAAAATATTTTTGGATTCTCAAAACATTCGAATTTATAACAAGCATACATGATGCACACACAAACACCCTCACACATCTCTCTCTCTCTCTCTCTCTCTTTCTCTCTCTCTCTCTCTATCTGTCTCACACACACACACACACACACACACACACTCTCACACACACACACACCACACACACACTGTGTCACTGACACTAACAACATCAACAACAGTAGCAACGCACATACTATACCACATGCAATTGAATAACGTGTCTCAAAGAAACATGCAATATAATTATATACCACTGCTTGGAAAGCACTGATTGTGTACAGCCATGGTCCTGCGTTGTAGGCGTGTATAACTGCCCTCGTCTCTCACTACCGCTGAGCCAAAACCTCAGGAGTAGGAGAGAAAGAAAAAAAAAAATCCTCATCAATGCAAATTAGAGCCCAGAATCTGGGAAGCCTTGCTTGAGTCACCGGTTTTCCAAAAAAGCCCAAATCACAGGCTTTTTACCTGCAAATCATGTTGTCATACACCGAGTACAGATGCTCCATATTAGCACCGAACAGTCATATCCATGGATTAGTCTGCAGTCATTTTAAAAAACGACTCCACACTCAGGCTGCCACAAGAGAAAATAAGGACGCTTCTAATTCTGCCAGCATAATTGTCTGATTATAATGAGCTTCTCTCTCTCTCTCCCTCTCTCTCCCTCCTGCCTTTATTCCTCTGTGTGTCTGTTGCTGGATGCGCGCACACACACACACACACACATTAACACACTAGCCTAATTCTGATATAAATCAGTCTTCAATTGAATAGGGGGGGAAAAAAATCTGCATTCATATTATCTGCTAACCCTCTGCAGTGTTTTCCTGCGACTTTAACAGACAACAGAGTTTATAGCAGGAAATATACAGTAAAAAAAAAACGAAATACTGTAAAACGAGCCATGGTGATCAAACACTTTTACAATTCATTTATTTTTGTGGATTTTCAGAGAGGTGGCAACTGCCGGTAAGCTAATGTGATGTCAAGCACGCCACTGTGCCTTATTTTGCATTGTAAGTTTGTTGACTTTCTATGTGTGAGACATAGAAGATGAAAACAGAACTCTGGTGTACAATGTTTATTCTGTGATAACCACAGAACCTAATCCAATAAATAAATAAAAAGATAAATTGCAAATTTTGGAACATCTTCAAATCATAACTTCTGTTGGTGTAAAGTTGAGAACTTGTAAGAATAAAGAGCATACAATTGTCAATGTCACACTTAACAAAAGTAGAATTTACAAATTCATTCATTATTGTATATTAACAAGGCCTAGTAGCTTCAGTTACTATGAATATGAAATATCAAAATCCTTGAACAGTTAAGGAGAGGCCTAAAAAGAGATATACTTATTCAGTCAAAGAGAACGCCCCAATATATAATATGATTTTATACTGAGAACCAGCATCACTTAATCAATTACATTTTCCTGACTATTTTGTATTCAAATGAGAAGACAACATCATTATGTAAAATTGTAGTGTAACATATTATTATGATCAGTATTTTTAAAACTGATTTAATATTGCTCAGCAATGTTGTTTATTGTGGTCATTATTATTATTTTTGTTATTACGTTGATTTACTCCAAAGCAATTGTTCCACCTCTCCAACTACAATGCACCCAAATTTACATTTCCCCCCGCCCCCAGCTTTTAGGCATATAAAAGACAATTGTGAAATACAATGATATTGGTGCTTTTCTACTCTGTTTATACTTCAACAAAAATATAAGAATAATTCAGAATATAGGGCTTTTTAAAAACATGTTTACACAAATATATTCATCCCTATGTAAGTATATGTAGTATGACAATGTCAGGCATCACACTTGCTATGATAAAAGAAAATATTGCGGAATGTTACTGAACAAAACATGCATATACATTTTGGATTAATTGTTATTCTGTCTGCAACATTTTCCCTTTAGCTGTAGCATACATTGCCATGTTCCACAAGGATTTGTTCTTTCATCCCTCTAAAGCTGTCTAAACCCAGACGCAGGCTAAATGAGCATGCCCACTCATGAATGTTGTTTCTTAATTACAATCCCTGATGGAAAAACCACCAAGGGAGAAGCCTTAACATTGCCACAGGTTAGGATAAAGACGGAAGAGTTTTCTTTTCCTCAAAAAAGACAAAATGTATGTGTTCAAGTGTATATGGATGTCATTAATTGTAATATGTGTGATTCTTTTCCCAGCCTCCAAACTAAATCCAAAGACAATCTGCATGCGCTTCAATTTGATTTACAGAAATTGGATTGATTTATTGAACGAGAACAATCAAAGGCCCTGCTACTGTGTTGGATGCAAAGGTGCTGTGGTATCTGAAAATGGGATCTAATGTCAACAGTGGTTTCGATTGAGATGTACATACAGTACGTTGGAAGTAGCAGCTATCAGCTGCACTAAACATGGGAAATAAATGAAAAATAAATTACTGTTAGACATAACCTACAATCACCAAGTAGAATTGAGTTTCTAGCTGCCGTTACATGGGCCAAATTACACATCAACACCAAACAGCAATACAGAATGTAAAATCAAATGATATGTTTAACAGGTAAGACAAAGACACGTCTGTTGTTGGATGTGTGCAGAGCTTGACTTAGTCCAGCATTAAATAAAGAGCATAGTAGAGTACTGCATTTGAGAAAATATCATTCTGAAATGAAGATTGTGCACACTAGATATTTAATTCTGATACCTTCAAAACCGTCACTAAATTGTTGAACTGAAATCATCTGAAAAGTGGATTTCTAAGGTATATCTTTGCGGTTAATCAAATGTGTGCTCTGAATGCCACATTACTCTATTTAAGCAAAAAGCTCCCGTTTTCTGTAAAGGAACTCTATGCTGCACATAAATTATTCAGTAGTATTTGCATTTGCATTGTGATTTGCATTCTTGTAGATTACAGAGAATGGAGAAGGAGGCGCTGCACCAAAGAGAATTACATTCTGAACCATTTTCAGTCTTACTGGTGACGAGTTGACATACATTTTTGTTCCACTTTCCTCCTCTGCTTCGAGGTATACTGCTGAGATCAGTGACACACATTTCAAACTGTTGTTTGATTAATAAAAGAAGGAAATGATGTATAATGCTCACCAGCACTCACACACAAAAAGCGCTGCTATTAAAAATGAATCGTGACATTGAACAATGAGTATATTTGATTGACTTGGCAGAGATTTTTTACTGTAATATTCTCATCATCTTGATTTCTATTGTAAGGCTTGAGAGTTGAACCTCAAAGGAACCAGTAGGCATGGAAGAGATGTCATATGGATTAAACACAAGGAAAGGGTGTGAAACTCTCACAGTACACTGAAGATCCTGGCTATTATGTTTCATCTAAAAATAACAAGCCTGACTAAAAAGAACAGACAACACTGAAATAAGAAAAGAAAAAACACATGCTCCATCGAGACTACGGTTCAAACAGCAGCAGTGATAGTGCCGAGTGTGATAAAGAATACAATGAAGAGAATGTACAGTACAAGACTCCCTTCAATTATAAATGAAAAGGAAATCAGTGTGAAACGTATGGAATAACCCAGATACTGAAATAAAACATTGTCAGTGTCTCTCTGGAGCCACTTTTGTGAAACAACATCCTTTTTTGAAAATCTTTAAGATTGCATGTGTCTTGATGTTAAAAAAAATAAAAAATAGTGTGAATTCTTGCATTCCTCTAACTTAATTGCATCATCATTAGTCAACAGCAATCTTTAGAAAGATACCTCCTAGGCTTACGGGCAGAATTTATGTATTCAGACATGGGAAATGTGTGAGAGAGTAGATTGAGACAGCGTGGAAACACTCCTGTGGGGTGTGTGTGTGTGCATGCAATGAGGGGCTGATATGATGCATCACGGGGTGGGGTAGGTCTCCCTGCAATAAGAGAGGAGGGCTTAGCCAACATATGCGCATGTGCAAATACAGCCTGGCCCTTTTATACCCACATGTTAATGTAACCACTCTGTGTCGGCAGTTGCAAAAACAAATGCATGTGTTTAGCATTTGTTTGGATCTGAACCATGCTGTAAACAGAATTCAGAATAGTATTGATTACATTTTGACACTTGCCTAATTGTTTGCGAACTTTACAGATAATTCCTCACAAACATATTGTTGTATTGGGTTCATCACTCATTCACGACTTCAGTGCATTATGAAAAGATGAAACGAACAAAATCTAATTTGAAGTGGTGGAAAAAATACTCATAGTGTTGACTTAATGGAAAGTACTCAGTATGCAGTATGGCCTACTGGATGAAACAAGTTTAAATTAAAGGTGCAAGATCCGAGATCAGGAGCATTTTGATTGCCTCTAAATGTCTCTCAAAATGTTGATATCGATCCGGCGGCTCATTGCTATTGGGTGCTAAGTAACAGTGCTAACTAAGGCGAAAGTGCTGATAGATTTAACAGTGTTTACTCTTTGGTGTGTGTGTGGTGGGGGACCTGTCATCAGCTGTATGAAAGCAGTGCAGAGCAGTGGCCATGATGTAACCAGTGGGACACACTCTTATACACTAACATGCACAAAAACCATGTGTGACCGGCCCAGCTATGTCAACAAAGAGAAGCTCAGAGGACACACACAGAGGACGGCTGGCTTCATTCTCTGCTCAGATTGACATTCCTATACTGTATCTTTACATAGCTAGTAGTTGTTTGCAGCTATATTAATGCTCTGAATGTTAAATACAGCTCAATGATATGCTTATAAAGTATGAACAATGGCCTACAATGTAATGAAGTATCAAAAGTACAACATGTTATTGATTTATAATGGAATTTAATTAATTAATTGTGTAAGTGTTGTTTTAATGCTGTAAGTGATGCAGCTATCACTATGTCTAATTTTACCTACAACTTAACTTATTATCTTTCACTTTTCATGCAAATGCATTAGACTTTTGTAAAACCAATCTAGTTACTCCTATTGGAGTCCAAAATAGAATATAAATTGCAGATATAGTGATGACAAACCAAATTGTATCACACAATGTCATGGTCTGTACCGGATGCAGGAAGACCATGAAATTATACTTGGTGCTTAGGTGCCTAGGAGCTGCTTATTCTAATGTATACTGAGTTTTCACCTCCCAATCAAAAAAAAAAGATATGTTATTTGGGCTCTTTATCAATACATGAAACAGTAATTGTTTATTAGAACAGTGTAACTTTAGTTCATTATGAGGATTTCATGTTAAATGTCAGTAAAATAAAAATCTCTTTATCATCAGAAACTCATACAATAACTGCCATGCATTGGTGTAGTGCTTGTCGAAATACAATCACTATAAGCAACATCTTTGTTGTTTTTTCTAATGGTTTTCTGTGGCCACTGGTCTTAAGATACATGAGATGCATTTGAGTCCTTCTGACAGGTTTCATTTGTTTAGTTAGGACTACGTTGCTGTAGCCCTTTTTGTAATTATTTGCCTTACAGTTAAGTTATTGCCTGTATAGTACTTAACAACTTGAGTAGCAAAGAGGGTCAAGCCTCCCGTCACAGAAACAGCCCACAGCTTGATTCATTAACCAGCTGATACAGCCGCAACGTGTATGGTGTCAATAATCACATCCAGAGAGGCAGAACAACAAAAGCAGAAGAGGGGAGACTGTGTGATTTGCGTACTCGTCAGAGTGACAACTGTCCACTGCCAGTCATCGGATGCAGGTACAGATCTGTGATGTGTAGCGGTGTATCTTCTCTCTCTTCCTATTGCGGCGGTCCCGGTCTCTTATAGTGGTCTTGTCTAATCCTGTACATAATTACAACATCAGTGTAATTGTTAAGTTAAATTAAGAATTACAGCACACACACGTACATTTAATGTATGTATAACCATACTTTTATTTTAACTTGTTTGAATTAAAATCATTAAATCCTCATATTTTACTATTTATTTACAGGCATATCTGAAGACACCTTCTTACCCGGAGTTTTAGCGTGACCTCTACTGCTGTTGAAAATACTTGGGACCGGAGGTTGAATCCATTGATTTTTGACGATGTAACCCATCTCCGCATGAAAACGGTGACACTTTGAATAAGAAACCCCTTCATTTTGTGCATAACCGTCGCAAGAAGGGCTTATGTGCTCCTCGCCGCTTGATTTCCGACTCGGGGTGCTCAGTGTTGTTGGGGTAAAGTCCGTTTCAGCTGCACTGCATCAACATGGTGAGTATGACAGCGAGCACCTGAATGCAACGCTGAAGCTCTCCTATTAGTCAATAACAACCGTTTACATGCCGAAATTACTGCAACGTTGCTTACCAATTGATGTTTCAGCCAATTTGTTATAGCGATTGCAGTGTGACGCTAGCTTAGCTTGCTAGCCAGAGCAGGTATATGTAGCCGGCTAACCAGTGTAACGCTAGCTCTTTGGCTAGTGTTGGTTAAACGGCATCGTAGACTGCAGTCTAGTGATGTTACTGTTTTATATGTGCTCACTGTGTTCATTCACATACAGTGTTTTGGAGTAACGTTACTCACATTTGCTAGTGTTTCAGGGTAACTTTAGAGGTTGAAGATGAGTTCAATGTAGCTGTATGAATCGTACAAACCAGTAGTTAGCTTAACGTAGCTATTTAGCTGGCAGCAGGACACCTTTGGGAGAAGTCAAGGTGTGCTGACCTTCATTTCAAGGGATTTATAAAACCTGTCTAGAAAATGTTGGCATTTTGAACTTACTGAGGGCAATTGATAGTTGTTAACTGCAACACTGTGTCTGTCTCCTTACCGTTTAGGCTGGTCAAATAATTGGCAGTTATGATTGTATGCATCCATGACAGTGTGCATTTGTTATAGCACCCAATAATCTTTAAATTTCCTTAAACACAGTTGGTGTCTTGAATCTCAACACAACCCGTGCTAAATCTGACAATATCAACAGTAAGATGGGATGCAAGTTAACAATTTGGGGAGGTCCATTTATTTTTTTGTTTGGAATTCTGTTATGAGTATTTACTATGGGAGTTGATGTGTATTATTCTTCCTCTCATGCAATCAGAATGTCCACATTCTGCTGTATTGTATCTTCTGTTACAGCAGCTTGGACAGCACAATAGTTGTCAGGCAAGTAATCTTTAACACTAGCAGTTAACAATCCAATACGTTGTGGACGTTTCCAGTTTATTGTAGCACCACCTGTGTATACAATACTAGGGGAAGGGACAAAATAACAACAACCTTAAGTTACACTTTATCGCAGATATGACAAACATCCAGGATTTCATCTAGTCTCTGACAATACAAGGCCTCAGCTTTTGGTTGCCGAAACTGAAACTGTGTTTTTTTTTTGCTTTTGTTTGAATAGTTAAGATACTATGCAGTTATACACCAGATTAATAATGTAAAGATACACAAAGGAATACAAACTTAATTTCAGTGGCCAAACAAAATGTTTAGCAAATTGTGTTTTTTCTGATTGTTTACATACTTTTCTATCTTTAGTGTTAATGTCCATTCCTGGTATACAAAAAACCAGTAGTGCAGCTGTTGTCATGTTCTTCACAGCTCCCTCAAAGAGGAATCCAGCAAGTCACAGGTTGCTTGTTCACCCATTCTCTCCTTTTTGTGTTTTTGGACCTTAGTGCTGATTTCCCCCACAGATCCATTAGCCCTTCAGCATTTAAGTCTGGGATTGTGGGTCCCTCAAATGACACCAACATTAGCTTGTCTCCTTCCATATGCAGCTGAAGAGACTTGGGTGCATATGTTGCTGTTTGCTGTCCCTATTTTTCACATGTTAAAAAATGGTTGCACTGATGGCAACCAAAGGCCAAGAATTGGTTGCCAATTTCTCAAAATGTTTGCCAATGACAACCCTTACTGTTGTTCCCTGAGCCATTCTGATATACACTATGTCCCATATCTAACCACAGCAGCAATATTTCTATTAGAAAGTGTTGTCTTATATTTCCACCAGGCAATAGCAATACATAGTTGAACAGTCTCATAGGATTAAATACAACCAAGAGAAGTCAAGATGTATGACACTGGGGAAGCATTGGTCAATGAGGGGTTTCACTGCTTCAAAGTTACTTTCATGGGCAAAGTAGTAGTGAGGTGTTTGAGCTCTTAAATACGGTGTTTATCACTCCAGTGCCGACTCTCTACCCCCTACAGATTTCATTTGGTTGTTGTGTGGAGGGGGTCAAACGGACTGGGGAAGATAAGAGAGTCCATGCTGACACAATTTCCCCCAGGCCTGAGATCCTTGCAGGCCTCCCACAGAGAATGGTCAACATCCACCAAACTAAGACGGTTTGCGTTTGGCCTATATATCATGACCATTGCTCACATGGTGAATGTCTTGAGTCAGAGGTTGTGTTTGGTCACGCATCACATCTTACCAAGTATAATTGCCAAGTTAATGTTGCCCACTCTCCCCTCGGACACCAGCAGAGGTATGGATTTAAGCTTTTGGAGCTAACCCCATGCAGGGTGACACTGGGGCTCCCATGACCAATCTAAAATCTAGGTCTAGTGTACAGGTCTGCCCTCATCATCTGGCCTGTCTAGGTGTCATTCACTTCCTCCTCTACCTAAAGAAGTCTGACATAGGTTTAACCATCTCTCAGAAATATATTCACTAGTATTATGCGCAGAGTTCTTAACTATGATGAAAGTTTGCAGTATGCTAAAAGCAGGATGTTTGTTAGATTAGGTTAGCATGTTAATTGCAGTTAAGCCCCAAACCAAATTTATTTTTGAAATATTTAAATAATGGATTGCTATTGTAGAACTTTGGACTTGTTTGGTCCTTTTTTTTTTTAAGAAGATTTGATATAAGAATGAACCGGAAGCTTAAGTAAAGATGCTGAATGCTTTAGTAACAAAAAAGGGGACTTGATGGTGCACAAATCAATTTGAAGTTTAGCCAAACCAGAGAATGGTGAGCTGGGGCATTATTTTAATCGGTGTTAATTGCTGGAAGGAGAGAATATTGTTTGGCTCAGTGAGGGGGAAAAAAAGTGAGACTCAGACACTATAAACATTACCATGAACTAAAAGGCAAAAGGTAGCCTTAATGCTTCCCATGAAAGGCCAAGCACCTGCTAGATGAGGGTCTGACCCAGAGGGCACATTTTTAGAGTCTGTATTTTTGAAATTTTGAGTCCTGACTTAGTTTCTCATTATATTAAAAACGTTTAAACTATTCTCAAATTGCCAAGTGAAATTTGCATTTTAAATGACCCTTTTAGGGTGAATAGGCTCTATTGAGTAGACTCGGGGCATGGGGTTTTGTTTAGCCTAACATATATTTATGTGGAAACATCATGTTGAGAAAACAAAGGGTGCAGGATTTTTTATTTTTGTATGTAGGTGATGAGTTTGCAAGAGTAGATTCACTTGTACTTGCCCATGTGCTCGCAGATACAGACTTAAGACTGTTATTGGAAAAAAAGGAAAATATTTAATTGGGGATTAGTTGGCTAATTGGTTCTCTTTGCTCAAGTGTGTGCAGGCACAGATATCAATGATTTCTTAAAAGATAAACCAACTCGCAGACCTTACCTACAGCGAAAGGATATAAGCGCTGCATGATAGAAATGATTCTGGCCTTTTAAGCTTAAGTGAATATTGATCTAAGTGTGCTTGGTTGATATTGAGCTCCTCATGTTGCTAAATCGTTGGGTACCTACCACAGGAGTGCTGGCTGTTCATTCTCCTGGGCACATTGAGACATTGGGACAGATGTTGCAGACAGAGTGGAATTTAGTTAACATTGTATTTACACCACTACATTTACTCAAATTACAATAGATGGTTAGTTAACGATTAAATCCCTTATAATGAAAATTAGAAAAACTGGTGTGTTTTTTAAATTTTTATATTACATTTTTTTACCCAATATGTGGCAAAAATATTTATATGTATACTGTAGTTTTGTGGTTATAGTTGGGGTGGGAGATATTAAAGTGCAATCTCTCTCTCAAAGTAAAATTGGATAAATTATACCTATCATGATATTTAGTGGAAGAGTTCATAAATAAAATAACCAAATGTGAAGGTATTTTTTCGGCTAATATAGTAGCCTTAATCAAATACCTGCTAAAATACTGTAAATCCAGTAGTGCTAGGAAACGGTCTTACTCATTGACTTGCATCATTGTCCATAATGTCCGAATACAACGATAGAAGGCAGAACTACTTTGGAAGAAACGGTGTATAAAATGTTTTCCAATTGCCAAATCTCAATCATCATCTCAAACCTGTTTGACTAATCATGCAAAGTTTTTCAAAGTGGTGGGGATTTATTTACCATGATGTTACATGAGTTATAAGGAAAACTGTTGTCATGTTAAGGCACTTGGTGTACATTGGAAGCCTATAAAGCCTCGACATACTTTCTGCATCAATGGAAACTTGGAACTTTACAGATTGCACATGCGTGTTTCCCTTCATACTACAATTAAGAGTCTGTCTGGCCTACGACGCATTTCTATTTCCAAATACACATTGGAAGCAATAATGCACCATAACGTTGTTTGCCAGGAGTTCAATGTCATTTGGCTGTCTTCATATTCTTTGTATGTACTTTGTTAATGTTGATTTCAAGCCTAATGCTTCGTTCACACCCAAAACGCTTTTTCGCAACGCTTTTTCGCCTGAGTTTACTTGCTCGAGTTTGTGGTTAATTCACTTTTCAGCGGAGGAACTGGGGCGCGGCTTTTCCGTGTCTTTACTCCGTGGCTTTACTCTGTGAAAACAGTTACCATTGCCACCATCCACCATTTGAAATAAGCACTAGTTCTGCTTTATACTTGTTGTGGAAGTCCCACCAACGTAGGAACATCAAACGCCATCGTGTCTTGGTTCATAATATTGTCCGTAGGCACACACAGCTCTGACCTGTGTCTGAATGAGTGCCGTTTCCAGCGCTACTTCAGGCGGACCAGCAGCAGTTTGAATCAGCAACGGCAAGATGGCAGTGAGTTTCGCAATTCAGCGTCAGGCGAATTTTTCGCCCCAGTTGAACGCTTTTTCGCCTCATTCACGCCGCCCAACAGGAGATTCGCTTTTTCGCAACCATTTGCGTCTGTGCATTGATTTTACATGTAATCTACTCGCGCGAATAATTCACAACTCTTTTGCTGTGAACGCAGCATAAGGCACGCCGTGGACCAAAGCAAATCTTTGAAGACTCATAGAAAGTATGAATTGGCTTTAAGATTGCCACAGTGTCAGCATTTTGTTTCTATAACTCTTGGTTAAGTTAGAAATGACCATGTAATACACACAACTGTTTCAAGTAAAATATGAAAAGAAGTGATATGAGGAACAAAGCTTAATTCATGTGTTTGGTTTGACTGAACAACATTAAAGTGTGTAACTCCTAGCTACTACAGAATGCACTCTATCTAGGTGTTAAAGGTCGTTCTGTGTTTGAGCTCTGGCTTTTTATCAAGGTTGTGGAGCCTAATCTTTCAACAACTTTCCCTCCTACAGTATTTTTAAAGAAACGTACTGTGGTCTTTCATGTAGAACAATCTAGTGTAGTCTTTGTTATTGACTGCATTGTTAATCAAGCACCAAACATAGCGGAAAGAGCCATGCAGTGATGCCAATAAAAAGCTTGTATCATCTTTGTGCATTGACATGAAATGTGCTAAACGCATGCATAGTCCAAAAAGTTGTTTTGATCTGATGGTCGAGCTATAGGAAAGGTCAAGTGTCATGGTTACTACAAATATTACTATATTCTTTTCCGGGGACAATCAAATGCCAAATGAAGATGAAATTCACTCATTGTACTGCCAACAAATCGGGCTCAGAAATACTAGAGGCAGTGATATTGCGTATGTATGTATGTATGTATGTATGTATGTATGTATGTATGTATGTATGTATGTGTGTATTATGTGTATGACTTCAAATGGCATTTGAGACACTTCTATGGTACTATTGGAAAATATGCTTCAGCCTCTAAGTCTAATTAAACAAGTACTTCATATGTCTAACTGCTTTATGGCATGTATAATTATTATTTCTATGTGATTTTTAAACCCCCATCCTTTTTCCACAGGGTGTGATTGGTGTGCAGCTGGTGGTTACCATGGTAATGGCCAGTGTAATTCAGAAAATCATACCTCATTATTCCTTCGCAAGATGGCTACTCTGCAGTGGCAGGTAATGAAACATCCTGTACATGCTGTTTCAGATAGTTTTTCTAAATGCCACAGTTCATTTTTTTCTTTAGTTAATTTAAAAAAAGTCCAGAACAATGGCGATCAAAATGTTAACTTAGACGACAGAGTGTTGAAAAGGGGTTTGGAGAGAAGAAGAAAAATAATCATTAAATCATTCTGCAAAGACCAAAGGGGCATTTCAAATATTGGGATGACCCGAGAGGACGGTGACTAAAAATAGAAGTTCCCGCATCGTTTCATCTAATTAGCGCCACATGTGTTTTTCAGTAAACAACTTCTTGAAACACATTTAATAATTCAATTTGTTTTCTTTTCAGGGCACAACTTTTGCCCGAAGCAGAAAGCCTTGAATGTCCCTCCAGAATATTTTGTAATTAATTTTCCTGCACATAAATAAATGTACATGGGGGAAAAACAGACTGTGCTCCTTCTATCCTCCTCTACCATGCAGAGTGCGTCTTCAGATGCTCTGACAAGAGGGTTTCTAAACAAAGTTAAGGAGTGTGCCAAAATGTTCAAATGGATGCTCTTAACTTGGCTCCTATTTCAAGCCAGACAGCCTTGCTGTTGTATAGCCTCTCACAAGTGTTTTTTAGATGTGTATCAGAGTTGCTGATATCAAGTAAAGCTCTGCAAAATATATTTATTATCTGTACTTACTGTCCATACTTCAGAATTAATTTGATTTATATTGTTTTACATTGTATTTTTTAATTATTGCATAGTAGGACAACACATCTAGAGTGTGTGTGTGGTGTGTCTGAAAAACCTGCTTTATTGTGTCCTCTTTTCAGTCTTTCCTTCTGTCCATGTCCCAACCTGAATCCACATCTCTCTCCTTTCTTTGTTCACAGTCTGCGGTGGTATCAGCACCCTACGGAAGATGAGTTGAGGAGCTTAGCTGGGAAACAAAAAGGACAGAAGAAGAAAGACCGGTAAGTAGGGGGGCCAATGAAGACGGGCTATTGTTTATGAGTTGGGGAAATGCAGTAGCGCACAGGAGGTACGAAAGGCACCCCTTTCATCAGAGAGGAAAGAAAAGATGAGAAGCAGACATTTGATATGGATGGAGACCACAGGCATGTCGGCAAACAGATGAAGCTGATGTGTTTATGTGGCTCATTTAAGGCCTGTTTGAAGTAAGGAGGCAGACGTCTGTTTTTGTTGTTTTGGCTCTTCATCGAGGCTCAGAGCAACTGGGCTTAGAAGTGTCCCTGTCTAGTGGATGTGAGGAAAGTTGGTACTGTTTTTGGAGCCATTACTATTAGGCTATTTTAGGGAATGATACTTTAAAAGGATTGCATCTTCTCTGAAATCAAAGTTTCCCAAACAGTGTTATGTCTTCAAAGTGGTCAGATGTCAAGCTTTGATTCTAGAAGATGAGTTTCCATCAAGACTACTTTGCAATTCAAAAAACTACTATTAGATTTGAGGCTGCAGGTGGAAGTTGAACCATATGTTGAACACGTGAATTAAGTACCGTTTCTTTTGTACTCTTTTAAAGTGTGAATTTAAATTTGAGTCTCAACAGAAAGGTAATCCTCACTGTTCCTCGGTGTGTCCAGCTTCTAACCTCGCAGTTTTGAGGCGCAGTCCTTTCTCTGACCCTGTATGAGGCAGGTCAAGGCTCTCTAGCACCACATGTTCAGTAATCCCTGAAAGAAAAAGATGAACCACTGTCCTTTTGCCAGCTCGTGCCATGCAGCTCCGTTCCTTTGTTAATCGCCTGACTCCCTCAGTCAGGGGTGATGCTTAGTCCTTTTTCTCCCTGTCAGGTGCCTCACAGATGAAATCTGTCCAGGGCATGTTTGGGCCTAGAGTCTTACAGTGGTATTGTCCTATGAATCCAGCACACACACACACAGGGCTGAACAAACAAAGCACAGAATTGAGGAGGCCCACCAGACAGCTCTTCAAGCCTAGAGCCTAAAGAACAGCTCTCCATTTGCCTGCTGTTAGCGATTTAGCGCTGTTACTATGTGTATTGCAGCCTCCTTCCCGCTTGTTATGGAAGAGTCCAGGAGTATAAATATTAATAAAAAGTAACTAGACCTCTCCCAACTATTAACATTGGATGCCAGAGCTGCATTGAGTGCAAATAGGTGGAACGGCTACCTCTTGTCAATTGTATAAAAACCAAGATGAGACAAAAACCGAAACAAAAATATCATTAACAAAAAGAACCCCACTAAAAGGATGTCTTTTCAACATAATTATGTATTGTATCATTTTAATTTTTTTCACAGGATAAAATAATGTTTATGATCTAACATTTGGTTCACTTGCATTTTGGAGTTTGTTTCTGTTTTCCTAACCTTAGTTGTTTTGCATTTCTCTCCCCTCTGCCCTAGGAAGCACAATGGTCACATAGAGAATAAGCTACTGACAGTTCCCAAGGACATAGATTTACAACTGGAGACGAAATGCATTGCAGAAGTCGACACATTAGGTATACATCTAAATATAGTTACAGTTCAAACATTACTCTTCAACCACACATACCTTTTGCATGAACGTTGTTGCTGTGCATTTCATATTTGTATTATTTGTACTCAATTATACTCTCTATGTCCCCAGCATTACACTACTTCCCAGAGTTCCAGTGGCTGGTGGATTTCACAGTAGCAGCAACTGTGGTCTATCTGATAACAGAACTCTACTACAGTGTGGCTCAGCCCTTGGGAGAGATGAACATCAGTGTGGTCTGGTCCCTGCTGGTACTCGCTTTTGTCCTGTATCCTTCCATCAGTTTATTTTTACGTCTTGGTTAGCCTTTATTTAAATCGGATTGTTAAATCTCATCTTTAAATTGGTCACACATTTATGCTGTTATAGGCAACATTTTAGGTTTTAGTTGAACAAACTTATTTTCTATGGACTCTTCTCAGTACACGCACATTATCATTATTTTCACTTTCCATTGTTCACGCTCGTCCTATATATGTCTTCGGTTAAAGTCTATAGGAGAGCAAATCACTCTAGCTTGATTGTGTGAATGCAGCAGCAGTGGTGGAGAGAGACTATAAAATGACTGCTCGAGCTCCTACGGGCTTTACTGCCAGCACCTTTATCCTCCACAGCTACCTGATATTTTGCTGCACTGAATGATGGTTAAATGATATGCATTATCCTTGCCACCGACCATAGGGATCAATCTTTCCAGTGCTTGTGGTCGGCCTGGCTGATCGTGGTCAGATGGTGTGTCATTTCCTGCCGACGTTGGAGATTGGATGCCCAATTTTCACAGCTCAACAGACTGATATGCTTGGGGGAAAAGGACAGACTGGGGGACAGATGAAGATGAGGGAATATGTTTGCTCAATATAAGTGTTAATGGGACACTTGCTTTCAGTTTTCCTGTTTCAGCTCTGATGATATGTTTAAGACTCTTGTCAGCTCTACTGCCTTAACCTTCACTGATTCGCTGGAGCAGCATGCTCTTCAGGTATCTGCATCTAATGGCATCTGGCTTTTCCTCCTTCTTTACTCAAATGTATAAATACTATTCCATATCCTCACCTTTAGCCAATGTTGACAGGCCAACTCTGTTTTATATTAATTGTGGCCCACCACATGATGGCTCAAACACCTCTTTTCAACCCCATGCTGCCTTGAACTTGTCTTGTGAGTGTTTATACAGCTGTCTTCACAGTACTGAATAGATGGGGTATGGGCATTGGGGAGAAAGAGAAGACTTCACTGACTTGAATACCATTCTTGAAATGGAATAAAAGAGAGTGAAAAATTGGGACTCTGTCACCTGAATTGTTGCAGAAACTGAGACTTCCATCGCCAAACACAGTTTGCTTTAGAATCATGCTCTGTCCTTACAGCTTTCTGGTCAAGGTTGACAGGAGTCATATATACTATGGCACGTATTGGAGCCAAAGACCCTCACATTCAGTAGGGTTTGTGTGGCATTTTAGGGGCTGAGGGTTTAAACGGCCTGCGAGAATGCACAAACTCTGTACTTCCGTAAAAACTGCTTGATTGCTGGGACATATTTAGATTTCCATTGCACTTGTGAAAGGCATTGAAAATATGAATATCTGTAAAGCGGTTGAGATTTGCATCATATGTCAGTGTGTGTCTGGAGATGTCTTTCCTTGACTCTGTCCCCACAGTAAGAACCTTTTCTCTCTAACGGCCCACTACTTCAAGCTGGAGGAAGGAGGCGAGCGTTCACTCTGCATTACTTTTGCTTTCTTCTTCTTTGTCAAAGCCATGGCCATTCTCATTGTCACTGAAAACTACCTGGAGTTTGGTCTGGAGACAGGTGAGTGCACTACTGTGTTTTTCTCATAAATTATCCTGTTGGTAACAACCAAATGTTACTACGTTTGGCCCCAATGAGTCACTCAAAGATTTCTTAATTTTCTTTAGGTTTTGAAAACTTCTCTGACAGTGCTTTACAGTTTCTGGAGCACCAAGGCTTAGACTCCCAGTAAGTACAAAATCTGTATTCTCTTGGTATTATTTTTGCGTTCATGAATTCTTTATGACTCAAGAGTATCTCGCTATGTTTTCTCCTTCACAGGGGTCCCATATCTAAACTGACCTTCAAGCTGATCCTGGCCCTACTTTGCTCCCTGATTGGAGCCTTTCTAACTTTCCCTGGTTTACGATTGGCCCAGATGCACCTCGACGCTCTCAATCTGACCACAGGCAAATTTACACAGTGAGTCTACAACAGTAATTGTCTTCACTTATGGGTTTTTCATTGAAAACATTTGATGACGTTATCCTTAATGGTAAGGATGTAAACAGTTGAAAGTCAAGAACATCTTTGTTAAAATGCAACCTTTAAGATTAGTTCCTGGTTAGGGAAAAACTGTTATGTGCTTTGATTGTTAACTTTTGTCATGTTTTACAGCTGCTCTTGTGGCCCTATTTAGGCCAAATGTTTAACGTCACTCGTTTTTTTTAAATGAATATACAAGGTGTTCAAAATGGCCACAAACTGTACCCCAGTTCCAAACTGTACTTTCTTGGCGTACCAAGAAGCCAAATATAGTGCAGCTGTACTTGCCTCCTCCTATTCAGAGTGTCAGATAGAAGAGAGCTCCCTGTGAGTCAGATGAAGACTTCCTCAGTTGGGCCAGATTTCTATTTCCGAACTGACTGGGTGGCATGTCCATCACCATGATCGGGGTGCAGAGCAGGGAGCACGTCACATCCAGATAATCCACTTTGGCATAGCAGACTCTCCAAAATGGCCTCCTTTTCCATTCCCCCCTCTTAACTGTCATGAGCTTACATCCGCAGACCCTGTCACTAGCAGGGATTATCTCCAAGCCCTTCAAAATCTGTGCCATGGCTATCTTCTCTCGTGGGAAGTTGCATTGATAGCATAGACCTTATTCCTGATTATGTTTACTTCAAATTGAGGTTAAAAAGATTTTAGCGAGCTAGTTTTTCCCCCACGAAATGCATGGGAGTCATTGATGATAATTCTCAGCAAGTATCTTTGTATTTAGCAATCACTCTTTGACGCTAACTGTAAAGGTGGTCAAGTTATCCAATAATTTGTCCTCTTTTACAGTAAGTGGTTTTCAATGTTAAGAATCATTCAATTTATTTTGTATAACCCAAAGTCATGAATTAGAAATTTGCCTCAGGGTTTTACAATCTGTACACATACATCCTCTGTCCTGGGACCTCATCCCCAGTGGTTTAACTGGGCATCTTCTCGTTCACCTCCCTTTTTCTATAGGACTCTGCTTCATATCAACTTCCTGTCCCCTCTTATCATGGTCCTGCTGTGGGTGAAGCCCATTACCAAGGACTACCTAATAAACCCCACTTTTGAAAAGGAGAATGTGCCTTTGTAAGTAATTGTCTGGTTCCTACAATCCTTTTTGTCTGGTCCAGATATACTGTACATGCCACTACATCTGAAGTTGTCATTCTAGCACAACTCACTGCGTTTGATTTGTGCTCAAAGCCAAACTAATTTGCTAATAAGAAATCTTACCTTTTTTGTTGTTGAGTTCACGAACTATTTGTAAAATTTCAAGTAACTATGTTACTTTAATGCTTCTTGATGCTTTTATAGCTCATGTATGAGATTGCCTAAACATTTCTTGCAAACAAGACTGTGCTGAATGTGTACCGTTGTTTGATCTGTACTTGGTAGGCAAGCCAGTCGGACTCCCTTGATATCCAGCAAACTAATTACCTGCCATTCAAACGAGAGGAATTAGACAACCTTGGCAAGCAGTGAAAATAAAAGTAATTGTGGCTCTTTTGTGCTGGAAACAATGTAAACAATGCAACAGCAGTTATGAAAATGGAATTGTTCAATGAGATAAGAAATGCATTCGGCTCGTAGATGAAGTGACAATACACGCATTGTCTACGTGGGTTCAAATTGGACTGTAAATAAATGTAGTCATACCTCAGGGAAAGCTCTTTAGTGTATCTCTAACTGCTGTCATCTAGCTATTCATTCTCAGACAACCTCTTTCATTTCTTGCAAGTTTGAATTGTGTCATGTGTTACTCTTTCTGCTGCTAACCGTGACTGATACCATCAGGGTCAAATGTGAAAAAGCCAGATTTCATGTTACAATATCCCCTTTTCACCTTTTTTCTCTCTCTCTCTCTTTCACCCTCTTTTAATTTATTTTCCGAGTTGTCTATGACTCCTTTGTTCTTGCTATATTTCTTTATTATAATATCTGCATACAATCCAAATGATGACGCAGAAACATGATGTGTCGAGTTTTCAAGCCAGAAAAGGCTGTCATGCCTTTGTCATGTGTGCTTTCTTACTCACTCCTGTCTTTCTATTAACACAAGGATGACTGAGGACACGTATGACACATTGCGGTTATGGGCCATCATACTGATGTGTGTGCTCCGGCTCGCTATGATGAGACATCATCTGCAGGCCTACCTCAACCTGGCCCAGAAGGGTGTGGACCAGATGAAGAAGGAGGCGGGACGGATAAGTACCGTTGACCTGCAGAAGATGGTGATTAAGATAAAAGATATAATAATCCTTAATTTACCCTTCTGCAATTCTGCATTGATTTAGAAATGCAAAACGTTGACTATATCCCATTCAACACATGCTGTTGGAGTGGATTAAGAGGCAGAGCAGTGTTATGGTCCGTAGTTATCGCTTAGATGAAGCCACCTTGCTGGTTTTGCAGAAGTGGAGAAATTTATGAGAGGCAATATCCTTTTATTAAATGCAAATACAGACACATAGGGCCCTGTCTTGTGAATTAAGGAACAGAGCACAAAACTCAGTCATCTGTCCACAGCACATGCATTATGCAGGAGGCATGCAGCCCACCTGTGGTGCACTTGGAATTGGATACATTACCAGTGAACGTGTCGTGGCTAAACACATCAGCTCCTAACCTGACCCACCAGATGGGGTGTTACAAAGAGCCATCTGAGAAGCCGTTACTGGAAACTGCACTTTTAAGAAACATGTGGCAGATGAATCTACGAGCCATCTGTCAATCAAACGCGTACCAAAGCCAGCCGGCAAAAGAGCAAAAACCTCTTTCCCATCGAGAAAAGCCTTCGGTGCCGTTCTTTGCTCTTCTTTCAAGGAAGTTCTGATATAACTGATGCTATTGCAGCATCTACGCTAACCTCTTCAGGAGGCGCCATTGTTGTTTTGTGTCGTCTTACACACACACCTAAGCCACACTGGTAGCTGCCTATAGCTCCTCGCAGGATGCTGATTGTTCTGTGCTCTGGCTTACCGGACACGACGTGTTACTTAAAGCCTGACAAGATGGATTTTTGTGTGATATATGATATTCATTCTTGATATTTTTTCTTGTGACATTGTGAGAATCCCACTGCCTCGGAAGATTAATCAGCTTTGCCTATCGTTCCCTTTTTTTAAAGCCCTAGCTAACACAAAGTAGTGACAGTTTGTCTAATACAGACCAGCCTATCATATCCTACAACTCGTATTCTTATTCACAATGTGCCCGATCAGATATTATACATGTATGTCCAAATTAAAATATATGGCGCTACAAAGTGTGCTTAGTTTGAGTTTAGTTGAAAAACAGAGAGAAAATGTCTGGAAAAGTTTCTGTCATTTAAAAGTCCTAATTAGATATAACATTATTAAAACAGATATTGGCCAGTAGGATGAGACCCGTATTATGCTGTGTTCCTATATTTGTTGATGTTTAAGGAGAAACAAAAAGTAGCTGTGTTTGGTGTTAAAACTCCATGTCTTGCACGATACATAGTTTGTGTAAAGTGATATAGTAAAATAATTCCTCCTCTCACCCAGGTTGCACGTGTTTTTTACTACTTGTGTGTAATCGCACTACAGTATGTGGCACCACTGGTGATGCTGCTGCATACAACTTTGCTGCTAAAAACCTTAGGTGAGTCATGCACTGCTCCAGAATTTTCCAGTTTATATCTTTGCCTGCCAAAAATTCAACCTGTTATCATTTGTCTCATTTATTACAGGTGGACACTCCTGGTGGGTTTATCCTGAAGAAGACCTGCCTTGTCTCTATGAAATGAACTCTGACTATGTGATGGGGCAGCCGACAGCAGCCCCAATACCAGCTTCAGTGGTAGAAACAGGAGCCCGGGCGTCGGTAGCCCGGCTGTCGGTGGCTCTGGGAGGCCTGCGGACTGTCTTCAGCCCCTTGCTCTTCCGGGGCCTCTTCTCCTTCTTTACTTGGTGGATTGCTGCCTGCCTCTTCTCCACCTCCCTATTTGGCCTCTTCTACCATCAGTATCTCATGGCGGCATAGCACCACCAATCCAGCAGTAGCAGTCAGATCCCCACGGGGCTGCTGTGTGTTCAGCCTGACTAGAAAGTACTGAGTGCTGGTAACGGAGGCCTAATGATGACTCTGCTCCACAACTCCTCCTTTCCCTTCCTTTCTCCCTCTGACCACCTCAACAACGACTGACCAATATCATCAGTGCTCCTGGTTCAGCTTCCAGTGCTTCCTTCACAGATGACTCTGTGAACTTTTGTCATTGTTTTTACTACGACCACTACCTTTTTTTATTTTGAGCGCAAGATTTATAAACCTTGATAACAGACTAAAGTATGTGTTAGAAGAATAATAGGTCAATTGGCATAGTAATGAGAAATTGGTCCAGTTTGCTGTGTGAATTTTGAAAAAATGTGAGGTTAACATTTTTTATTATCTCAGATGCTGATTACTATTAATTTCACGTGTTTCATGGCAGTTCTGCTCAGTTCCACCAATGTCGGGGTACATTTGTTAATGTTCTTGTTCATATTTTTTCATTACTGATCTCATGTAACATCTTCAGAATCGTGCTGTCTTTTCCTTTCGAAAGCCCTAAATGCAGCTTCATGCATGTCATTAAGATCAAATTTCAGACTGTCCTAATTTAAATCCCTTTCATAGTCTGTGGTCACAAAGGCTTCTTTAAACTTATATTGTCAGTGATGAATTACATCACAGATTTCCAGGAAACCCCTCTGAGGTTACTCTGCATGACTGGATTCATGCTGTTTAGGTTAGTTATATTGGTTGGTAGGCCTAGCTATGTACACGACCTTGACATAGGAGTTGAATACCGTCTATATTCCAGTCTGTGATGGGGCATTTTTCTAAAAGTGATGCATTGTAAAGAAGCTACATTTAGGTCATTGCGTCTGGAGATGTTCGTGGAGGTTAAGGTATGATTTCATATCAGCCTAAAATCCCCTTATGTTTTTCTTGTTTTTAAAGTACTAGGGAAACTGATAACTGCTATACTTGTGCCCTGTATCTGTCTTTAGATCAAAACTTTACAAAGTATGTGTAAAATGTTACTCGATTCCACTGCCTCAGACCACAAAAGTGTTTGAAATAGTCTTAAAATGTTGTGGCAAGGACCAGCACGTCTGTTAATAGGAGCAGGAGGGAGGAAGGGGCTGTCTGTGGATATTCCGAGAATCGCTTTCAGCTAAACGGGGTCAGAGAGTGGACAACGGAAGAAGAGCTGTTCCTGCAAAAAAAGAAAGTGGAGATGTTAAACATCTCATTGACTTGAAGCTGATGTATTTAAATGTTTAATCTGCGTCATAACCTCCCTGGTTTTAACTGAGCCGTTTTAGAAGTTCTGAGTGAATTTAAAGCTCTTTCTTTGAGCAGCAGAGATGATTTAAAGGGAGGACAGCACTGAGGGCTCAGTAAAGGTGTGTGCTTGTTACCGTGTGTCTGTCAGCGTGTATAGGATCTCTGCTGTCGGTCAGCTGTAATCTGAATGGGCATTTTGATCAAAAGGAGATGTCAACTACTTTTGATGAGCTACCGCCTTTTTATGTTCTGCTTTCCTTTTTCTAACTTTTACCCATCCAATGCTTTTAAACTCATTTGAGAACAATTTTTCTATTTTGTTTTTAATCTTTTTCTGATGGATCAAATTGTGAAATTGTAAAAGTTTTGATTTTTAAAATGGTGCCAAGCGAGTCTGTTCCCCTGTCCCAATGGCTAAAGATTTGGTGTTAGTGTTTTGAAACTATTACCGTACAACAACTATGGGGCCTTCTGTTTTCTGTAGATCCATCATAATAATTGGGGAATCGCAAGCCCTGGTTCACAGCAAGACATAACGGTATTTACAGTGTCTTTGCCTGCTGTAATTCTTCGGTCGGTAAATGTGCGCACAAACAGTCAGAAATGGCCAATATGATTGTCGAGTCCATTCAGGAATGTAGGCTACGTGGTGCCAGATTAATTACAGATCACACAATCTTGTGGCACCATGGTATTTCATTTTGTCATTTTTGTGTCATAGAGCTGTAATTTATGAAATCCAGCTCTGGGTTTGTACAAAACACATTTTACAAAACCAGCTGCACCGTGTCATGTTTTTTTAGCTCCTGATGTCAAAAGTCTTAGCTTCTGTTTTTAAAGGATGGGGAATATGCACATAATGAATGTATCAATCCTGCCTAATTTCTAGTTTGTTTTCATAAAAATGATTTGAATGCTGAACAGATTTAACACCCCCCATCCCCTGCACTTCCTGAACTCTTAACTACCATCTGTGAACTCTACCTTTCAAACTAAATCAAATTTGTCCTAATGACTATTTCCATTGATAGATTTATTGTTGTTTTTGTATTTATTACACATGCCGAGGCATGTAAATATTTCTAATTTTAACATCAAACACTTTATTTTGTTATTGGAGTGCATGATGGTTTTTTTATAAATGTGTTTGACCAATCAGTTACAGATTAACCTTTTTTCAACGATCTGATCTGTTAAGAAGTAGCAGGGATACTCTGAATTCAGTGGCCTGATGAGGCAATGTTTCTTCTGTTTGTTATCACTGAAAGTGTTGAGTAAATTACACACATTGTTCTTTCATGTATTTATTTCTGCTTTAGATTGTGTCTTAAATAAATTTATGTTCTTTACTATGTCCTTTTTTTATTGTATCTTCATGCTCTGGATTTCTGGCTCACTGGCATATATGGCCTTAGAAGTATTTCAGAAAGAGTTACAAAGCTGTATTTGCTGTGAAGTACTGGATGTATTAGCTTTTGTTTTTAGTGTCGAAAGAGCAGCTCATCATTGGGTCAGCTGAAAGTCCTAAGAAGTAGAACTATCAGATGGATTCATTGGTCACAGTCATTAAATGCTGTGGAGTTTTGAGATGTAATGTATCAATATTCACTTTAGTGAATTTGATAAAGTACAAAAATGACAGTATTTCCATAGACGTATGATGATAGAGAAAGAGTGACTATTGAAATGATGCCAAACCAAAGACTCTTAGCAAAATAGTTCATTGACTGTCTCTCTTGTTAAATCTTATCTCATTTCTTCCAAATTACAGGATAGAAAGTCCCTCAAATTTGGTTATAATATAAGCTAAATATTTGACATTTTGTGTATTGCAAAATTGTTCACCTGTTGTAGGTCCTTTGGAATATCTGACAGGCGAATAACCTCTTTTTTTTTTATTACTGGAATGAAGAAAATGTGACAATGTAGAAAACCTGAACAATAACTTGAATAAAGTGTTGTTTTACATCTAATTTTGGCTTTTACTGCAGAGCTGTTTTTTGTGGCATGACCTTAAATTCATGCTTTAATGTGCTTGAAGTAAATTATGATATACCCTATTCAAATTCACATGTTGGACCCTAAGTGACGCAATAGTTACACACCGATGTCTCTTTTGTTAAACCTTAAAGTGCTTTATTCTCTAATAGGAGAATAGAAGCACATAGGCTCCTATTAAGCTTTTCTCTGCATTTACAGTGGCTCTTTGTTTGAGTCTCCAAGGTCTCGGGCAAGATTTCAAATTGTATCTTGAATAATTGTGCTCAATAATGCTGTATTGTGTTACATTATCAGTCTACTTATGAAACATGTTCTTGTGCAATCTGACGTTGATTTGGCAGTTAGTGTTAGTGGCCATTGATTTGCTTTTCTAAATTGTTGTTCTCTATTCATGTAGATTAGTAGAATAGGGTAAGGGATGAAACCACAAATCTCCTTTTGAATCGGGGTTCCAACGAATCCTGGAAGACGGTTGACCAGGTTGTCTTGGACGATTTTTTCAACAATATCCTATTTTCCTTTAGCTGAGACTGAACTATACACAATCTTTCAGTTCTAACCGACACAGATGTCACTGCCATCTGAAAGTGTGAAATTGTGTTATGGATTATATTAACGTTCAAATGATAGTTTATGGACCAGAATATTTGGAATTGGCTGCTCTCTGTTATCTTTTAGAAATGCTGTGAACACAGCTCAACTCGTGTCACATGAAGGTTTCCAACCGGTTTTAAGCAGTTGGATGATATTAAAATGGTTAGCATGTAAGCTGCTAACGTTAATTAATAAAGTAGCTTGTTCTGTCTGCTTGTGTGTTTGTACTATTACAAGATCAATTTTGTCATCATTTCTAATTGTGTAACAGTTGACTTCATAATAAGTTATAGCTAGACTGCATTAGTATTATTATTAGTATATATGACTTATATACTATACGCCATCAGCAGCTAGATCATCACTGAGAATGTCCTTGAAAGTGATGTCTAGAAAAGAGTGGGAACTCTGTCAATGCAAGCCATTCTCTGGGAATAGCATCGGCCAATACAAGCCTCGAGTGCCATTGTCCACATGAGCGGAAAAAACTGGGCCGATGCATTCATTCGTAGGTAGACAGATCAATAAGACAGCTTCCAAAACAAACCAGTGGAGAGGTTCCTTTATTCCTCTTGAGTGGGATCTATTCACCAGGTCCCTTCTCCATAGAGTGGCGTGGAGCTGCGCTTCAGGGAGGGGAGCAGAGACCCCCTCTCTAACATCCACATCACAGCCAGAAGAACTGAGCAGCTTCTGGAGGGGTGGCACAATATTCGTGTGCGTTCTGTGTGACACAGAAGTGATCCCACCCTCATGTCGATGTTGAGAGGCAGCAGCCATACTTCATGACTGACCTGACCTAGTATGGTGAATGGCCCAAAAGAGAGCACTTTACATTGAGCTCCTCTGACCTGTTCTTTTTACTTTATTTTTCTTTTCTTTTCTACTTTCTTTACGATGATATCTCCAAATTATGACTAAGATCAGACAAACAGAAAAGCCCCCCTGCTGAAGTGAGTGGCAGTTACAGATTGGTTGACTGAGATTAGCATTTAGCACCTTAAATCTAATGCAATTATCATCTTTTCATGACCATGGCAACAGCTGAGAAGGTAACACAAAACATTTAAGTGTCTTTAGCTACAGCTGGGATTTTGAAAAACGGACATTTAAAAAAAAAAAAAAAAAGGAGGTCATAGTTATTAAATTTATTTTGCAAAATTGTTTAGAAATTCCACAAAGCAGCATAAAACATTAAACAAGGGAGAGATGTGATGACAATTAAAAAAGTTAAACTGTTTTATTGTAAAAAAAAATTATAATAATAAGTGCATACAGGAACAATTCCCAAAGCATTCAAGCATTTGTAGTAGTGAGAAGGTTATGTTTAGGAAAGAACAATACATAATAATATCCAGTCAAAAATACAAGATTTGATTTGAAACAGACAAATATACGAGATCAAGTGTATCATACAGTGTTATATGAATCTATGTATATCTGTCAGTTGACAAAGAGCATAACATACATTACATATGTCATAATACACAGGAAGCCAAGATACATTCACATCTACATTTATGTGGAGGGCAAATTTTATTTTAATTTTAGTCCGTCTTTGACACACTCACATCAATGCCAACCCATTCATCACTCCCATCCAAACATATAGGAAATATGCTTCATTTATAAAGTTGTCTGTGTATTCTGACTTAATTGAGTTAAACATGCACCAGTTGCTAGTACAAAGCAGGAGGAAAGAAACAGATTCTTGCCAAGTAAAGTACATTTCAATCTCGTCTGGGTTCAAATTTGAGCTCCGCTGCCGTACTGGAAGTATGGAATGGCTGACTGCTCTCGTGCTAATCACCACTGCTCTTACATAAATTAATTTCCAGATGAACATTGTTCCTTTGGGGTTTCCATGCTTCATCAGCAGCTCTCTGATAGACAATACACCACAGATGAACTGCTACAGCTCAAAGTGTGTGTGTGTGTGTGTGTGTGTGTGTGTGTGTGTGTGTGTGTACACAGCGCTTAGATGATTTGCTTCTCTTTGACGCTTAATGTAAACCAACAGTGACATTTCCACCCTTTTTTTAGGTCAAATATTTAGTTTCATTATTCCGAATACATCTTGGCCTTTATTTTTTAAATAATATTTTTGAATTAAAGTGAAATGTATTGGGTACTGCTGTGTGCAGCTTATCATTCATTCAAGCATCACGCAGTATTAATACATTCAAGCAGTGGCCTGCCCACTCACAATTTTAGATCAGCCTATTGTTTACGGGGAGCTACCCGATTGAATCACTTCCCTCATGTTGTATCAATAAGATATGTTTGACTTTAGCACTGCTCTGGAAGAATATTCACCCGCCAAGCAACTTTAATTTGATGTTCTGTGTCTTTTATATGTAATTCGTAATTTTGTGGAAAACTGTTCTCAACTGTTATAACAAATTAATGGTACATTCCAAATGAATTAGCCACGCTGTACCACAGTGTAATGTCTTTCATATTGAAAAAACAGGACATTAGGCTCACAGAAACCTAATAGATCAAGGATTCAACATTAATTAATGTATTAATTAATTTGTATTTATATATATATATATATATATATATATATATATATATATATATATATATATATATATATATATATATATGCATTTTCACTCTTGTTGTGTCCTATTTCTTTTGATGAAAATCCTACTGTATATGCCTCCTTCCCAATAACAACCAACAGAGTGGACTGCCCCCTAGTGCCACCAACTGAGTGTGACAGTGTATGGAGGGGGAAGGGAGAGCCTGCTTGCTTTAAGCATTAGCAGAATGCCAGCTTTTCAGTGCCATCCAATCAGAGAGCACCTTGGTAACGTGTTCACACATCCAGTAGAACTAGGTGACGAATGCAAATGTTCTAAGATCAAGGTTTCTCCTTGGCGATGGTGCAGCACTTGTTTCTCTCCTTTCATGTCCGAATGATGATGGTAATAATAAGAGGGGAGGACAGGCCTCAGATTGAGCCAAAGGGGGAACGAGCATCGATGAGATCTTTGATATGGAATGCTGCATCATATTATATTCGTGTCATTCATGGGGCAGTTTGATTGACAGTTTATTAGAAAAAAAAATTGGGAGAATTGCACCGTTGTCCTTATCCATTTTTTATGTTTCAATTGCTGACACTTTGATGCACTTGAATGTGGTGCTCAAACTAGGACAAAGGAGCCGCAGCCTATCACATTTTTCTTTGCAGAGTTTTGTCAGTTCCATACCAAAGAAATAATTTATACAGTAACAAACATATTTCAATTATCGCCTCCTTTGGGATTCTACACTCTAGAAAATACACCGTTACAGTATAAACATATATATATATATCCATATACACTCACACGGTCTCCCGACAGAAAAGCCAAATGTTGCTGCGGGGATCATGTTGTTCTGCGTGCCTCAAGTCCAACGGACTTCATTTTTAGCGTTATATTTTATTAGGCTGATGATGCACATTGTATTCACGGAGCACTTCAACCCCAAATTGCTGTATATGTCCTAATTAAGACAATGTAACTCTGTGCTGTTTTCAGGAAATGCAACACTGATTGGAAAAAGGGGGCACATTCGCAACATTACTTTGGATAAAGGGAGACATTTCTGTCATTTATCTTGTACCAGAGACGGTTCATTGCTTACCTTCAATGGTTTCTGCATGATTGTGAATACTTCCCCAACAGATAAGGTGTGATGATATTGATATACATATGTAGTGAGACTTCCTTTGGAAGATATAAATAAAAATGTAGTCTGTGACCTTAAAGGGTAATTTCAACAATAGTATATTATTTGATCATGTCTTCCCTTTGTCTGTCACATTATTGTTTACACTGTGATCCCCAGTCTGTAAGATTTGACTTGGTAAAGAGAAAAAGGGTATTCATCATACTATTTTTTTTTCTGAATTGTATTTTCTTGCAATCACATATGCATCTACAACAACATTTAGAAAAAAAAATGTGTGTATTTTTTTTAGATGAGATAATGAGATGAATACCAAAATAAGCAACTTTTTTCATTTGGTAATAGGAAGCCAAATGCAGAAACTACATAAACAAGAATAATTGTACTTAAGGTGATTACCATAAAATAAGCAATATTGTCAACACAATTCAAAACGTGACCTTGTTCAGAGAGTTAATTTGTCGTGTGATCCTGTTTGTGTGTGAGAAGGTCCCATATTGACATTGTGTTGCTTCAAGCGACCCTTGACCTCTTGCTGTGACCTGCTGCCAACCACAAAGAACTGAAACAAGTCCTTTAGAGGAGTCCCGAGGGGAAACTGGCTCCTGGCCACTAGGCCCCGGCTTCTCTTGGTGCAGAAACACACGCATACTGTAGCTCCAGTCTCCTTTACTGCACTGTGGAGGTAAAAAGAGAAATAGATGTGTGTGACTGAGACATGGAATTCATACTGTCTGTATGTTGTATATGCATTAAGAGTGGATGGATTTTTTTTGCAAAAAAGATGCGTGCAAAATTATTTGTGTGTGTGTATAAAGTCAGCTCCATATACACTCAGGAGACTATGGGTGGGAAACTGATTTACTAACTTTTTTTCCCCCTGCAATATTTCACTCAAAAGGAACTATAGAAAAAGCACACTTTGATCATTATCAATTTTGTTTCTAATGAAAGACAGATAATTATATTTCACTTTTAGCACATTAGGGGGAGAGTAACATAAACATGCATAATTCCTTTTGAAGGTATTTCTTTTATTCTTCCTAAAGAAAGACTATTTTATGGTAGTGGTGAATGCATATTTAGCAAGAAAAGCAACTAGCATTCCCCTACTACAATGCATGGCTGTAAATTATGGCATTATCTCTGCTGGCAAAGAGGGAAGGAGAGGAGGTGGAGATGAGGGAGGGTGTGGAAATTAAAGAAAAGGATGTGGAAAAAAGGACAAACCTACACACACACACACACACACACACACACACACACACACACACACACACACACACACACACACACACACACACACAGCCTTCAGCCCGAAGTCAATAAGAAAGATTATGCTTGGCCTTATCCAGTAGGGCCTGTCAGATTTATGTCCAACATCAAGGGACTCTCTGCTGTCTCTAACCCCATCCATCAGTACCTTGTCTGTGTTTCTGTGTGGTCAGTGTCCTGGATGGAGGCTGGGAGTGTGTGTGTGTGTGTGTGTGTGTGTGTGTGTGTGTGTGTGTGTGTGTGTGTGTGTGTGTGTGTGTGTGTGTGTGTGTGGGGGTGTGTGTGTGTGTGTGTGTGTGTGTGTGTGTGTGTGTGTGTTGGGAAGGGGGTATCTGAAGCAAGAGTGGTTGCCAGGGCACACAGGCCAGTGGCATTCTCCACTGCCTGGCATCCCATGGTGCAATGGGAGCACTAGTCCTCGGTAAGTCACCAGTGGAGGTGAAAAGCACTGTCACAGAGATGAAAGGGGGCTTCCCCCCACACTTTGATCTGTGAGAGAAAAATAAAATAGGCAATGGAATATGGGGAGAGGAAGAGAGCTAGAGAGAGTTTTAGAGAGTGTACAATCTCTCTCACTGTATTCCACATCAATATGTCTCACATTTGAAATCCTTATTATAGTTTGGGTGTGGAAAAAAGGGATGTGCTTTCATTGTTCAGGGACATGTCCCCTCACACACACACACACACACACACACACACACACACACACACACACACACACACACACACACACACACACACACACACACACACGTGTCATTCCCCTCGCCCGGGTGCCTATGCCACACCACCCACCCCTGTCGTTCTGCACGATGTAACCTAGCAACTATTTAATTAAAATAGCATCAGCAAGGATAGAGGCTTTTTTACTATCCCTTGCAAGGATTTCCTCCAATCTCAGTGCTTTTCCGCACACCATGAATCAAAACTGACGCTAGGTGTGCCGCCGTATCTTACCCCTCACTTCCCCTTCTTTGTTTCTACATTTGGTTATTTGAACAAGCACTATAGCGTGCATCATTGGCACGTGCCTGGTAGGATGCACCTGATGCCATATATCTGCTGTGGGGGCACAATATCTATGTTTCAACTGGTCAGAGATTTAATGCAGGATGTCATTATGCCACAGAGTTGTACAAGCAAGGCCATCACCTCTCTGTCCTTCAGAGTAGTCTATCAGGAATAATAGAATGCCTCCTCTTCAAGCACTTCTCCTCCTCCTCTTCCTCTTGCCCCCCTCCTTGTGCCTCCTTTTCTCTTTGTATGCCAAATCACAGCACCCTCTGTTTCGACCTAAAAAGAGGCGCCTCTTACCATGCTCTACATGTGTGCCAAGCTCGGGCTATGCAGAGCAATTAGAGGAAATGTGAAGCAGCTCCACATGTCAGCATAGATCGGACTCACTGTCACTCAAGCCACATCCATGACTCTTTTGCTCTGAGAAACAAACAATGGAGCAATATTCTGGTTCAGGGCTGTCAAAACAGAAGGCCCCGTCTCTATTTCATTCTCTCTTTCTCCCTGTCTTCTTCACTTGTGCTTTTCCTGCTGCTAATGGATACCCTGATGTGTCATAGAGCAGTGAAGTTATCTGCCCTTTCTTGATTTTCCATAATGTTACATTTTGTATCGTGCAGGTGCACTAGAGGGATACACATAACTCTTTTTACTTGCTCTCAATAGGAGGACCTCTGGCATTAAGACTTAAGAAGCAATGCAGTGAAAGTCATAGTAAATGGCTATAATGAGCCTCCCTCCAAATGGTTACATTATCGGGTTGGCCTCCACTTCAGATACATTCACACTTTTGACCAAAAGTGACATATTTCTACCTTTTATGTCTCTCTTTCCCTCTTTTCTCATGCACACTATTTCCATTTCTGCAAAACTGCTAAACCACTCCAGACACTGCATTTCAAACGCAGACATTTAAGACCAGTGAAAGGAAAGAGTTAAGAAATGTAAAAGGATAAAATCACATATGCACTTCTACCTAATAGTCACTGAGAATATCACATCAAACCAGATTTAAGAGGCTGCTGGCATTGGACCATTTAGTATGATCTCTTCAATAAAAAGTATCAATGGAGGAAAATCCTCTTAGCTTGAAGAATATATCCAGATCTGAGCATGTGTCTGACTGACTTGAACTGAAGTGGAGGCCAAACTGATTAAGATTTGTTCATATATCTATTTGCTTCAAATGTGTATTATTATTATTTTTTATCTTCTAATATAAGAAAACAATTAAACCAATACTTTTTTTCTCAGAGAAAAATGCTGAAAACACAAATGTTGAATTAAACAGCCCCTAGGCAGAGATGAAAAAGAAAATAATTATGCTGTTCAAATTAGTGGTGAATAGACTGTAAAAGACTGGAAAAGACTGGAAAAGACTGTAAAAAGCGCTTTTCTACCTGACTTGACAAAGCGCTTTACAATGTGCCTCTCATTCACACCGATGGTGACGGAGCTGCCATGCAAGATGCTGGTCAGTCCAACAGGATCAACTTGAGGTTCAGTGCCTGGCCCAAAACACGTGGGCATTCACTGTCAACCCTTTGATTAGTGGACGACTCGCTCTACCGCCTGAGACACAGATGCCACATACATGTTAATGCAGCGATAATGTTTTAATCTTCAATGGCAAATGTGAAATATTCCCTCATTTTCATAAATGTATACATGCAGTATATGTAGGCCTATCTCGTGGATTCATTCTGTCATCATGTGAATTCATCACTGCCTGTGGCCCATATAGCCTATGTAAATCTTTGAGTGTGTGTGTTCACACATTGATTTGCATAATGGCACATGGTTTTGACAGGCAGGACGAGAGAGAGGGACCCCTTGACATTTTTATAATGGCACTTTACAGGGTGGACAAGGTTGGGGGTAGGATGGGATATGAGCGGTACTACTGGTGGAACAAAACACGGGGACCTCCGGTGTATGTAGTTCTCATGAAGAGAGACAGCAACCTACAGTATTTTCTTTTATTCAGTACACTGTGTTTCACATGAAATTACTGTCTTGAAAAAGAACAGAACAGAAAAGCATGATGTTGCCACTAATTGAAGGATATTTATATGCATCTGCTGTTAATATTACATTAAATAATATTTGACTTTGTGGGAGCCTTTGTGCAAAAGATAAGACCCTAACTTAAAACTCCAAGTGGATGTTCAGAATTGTACATAAACTGATTGATGAGGAAAAAGTAGAGCATATTTCATGAGTGTATCATGTCTGTACTGGGTCACATCCTCTGAGATATTAATATTGATGCTCTAGAAAATTATTCCAATTCTCCACAGATGACAATACAACATATACGGCCTTGTAGTAATTCTCTCACATGCCAGAACCTCACAGCATTTTACCTAATTTATCTCAGCCCCCATAGTGAAAATCATTTTTTTATACATGTTGGCATATTATAACAAACCTCTACTTATGGATTTTCCTCCTGGGTTACATCAGTCAAGTTGAATCTAGCAAACATATCCCTTGTCAATACCAATGAGATTGATAGTCCCAAATCACAGAGTGGAGCCTGTACGGCCAACACAGTGGTCTGTGGGAGAGGTCACCAGCAAATTAAGAGGTCATGAACTTTGATGGCTTCTCTTTGCCCTGACACACAACACGCCTCTACGTCTTGTCTAAGTGGCACGTGAAACAATGGCATTTCTTCGTCTAATGCAAACAACTCAGAACAATGCTGCCGCCTAGAGCCATATGCTGCGCCTATGGGCAGCCACAAGTTCCTCATTTATTGGTCCTTGAGAACCGTGGGTAGACAGAAAGGGTTCTACGGGCTGAGCCCCTGACCAGATCTCCAAGGATGATTTTTTTGTCATGTCGTCTGGGACATGACAGACAATGTGATGTAGTCGTGAGAATGTAAATCAGACAGGATTGTTTCCACCATACAATGATTGAGGCAGTGTAGGTCGCAACAGAGGAAGCTAATTAGATTATATGCATTCATAAATAATACTAGCAGTAATAAAATAGTTTTTTTAAATAATTTTTATACAGTTATTGATCAGTTTACAAATATACATAATCTGTATGCTTTTTTGGTTGATAGACAATGCAGTCTACAGTAGCCCTTGTGTGCTTTATAACTGTACAGCTGATTAAAATGACAAACATCATATTAAAGAGCAGTACGAGGATTTTGCCGGCATTCTCAAGTCAGTCTCGACTTAAGGTAATTCCCAACAAATGATTTATATACTCCTCCAAGATGCCTTTGCTGCGTTCTGCACTCATGAGCCCATATTTTTAAACCTGGTTGCACCTCCGTCTCACTCCATGCCTCAAATGCCTCTCAACCCGACAGGCACACCCACACATACACAGAGACCTCATTAAAATGCATAAAACCCTCACTCACACGCACACCCCTGCCATATGCGTTAATTAGCACGCTGGTAACAAGCTAGCCTCTCTATTCACACCCTGAGCCTCTTTCATTAGCATGACATTGGCTAGCAGCAGCCAGGGGCCCATAGGCTGCAAGGTTCTCTCCTCAGGACCCTTGATTAAACGGAGAAACGTAGGAAACCCTGGGACGCAAAGCTCTCGATTCCTTTCATCATTGCACCCATGCGCCGTCTTTCGGATGATCCCTGGACCGCAAACTGTCAAGTATACCTGTTTCTATGGGTCAGACCTCCTTTCTATGTCTTTGGCTCCCTTCTCCATCTCTCCACACTCCATCCTCCTCTGACCCACTCCAGTGTACTTTCTTCCATCTCAATCTAATTGTCACCTCCTATCTTTCTCCAAACCCTTATGGGCTTCTCTTTTTTCACTATAGCTCTTAATACATGTATGCAAACGGGGAGGCCTGGCTGGTGTCTGTCTTTTCTTTGCCCATAAATCCAGATCACATCAGGCATACTATTTCAGTTTCACAATAGCAGCCCCAGGTGACCCAGAGAAGGATGTTCATGGTATAAAGGCTTGTCCTTATTTCTCACACATATAGACACACCTTTACCCTTCTCAGCGGTAAGAGATCCGGACAGCCTTACACCTTAAATACAGGGTGGCTATCATCTCCAGGCCTCGCCCATCAGGGTCTACCCCATCCAGCCTGGATTTCAAGGCAAAACGTCTCATTAGCTGTGGTCCTTGAAAGAAGGGCACTCAATTTCAAATTCAGTTACACATTCCCTTTGAATGGAACTAGGAGGCAAAGGAAAAGAGAGGGAGAGGAAGGAGAGAAAGAAGGCATGGGATATGGTCTTAGTTGAAGGCTGGGGCCTTGGACCCAGAGGGAGGGAGAACAGAGAGGGGAATAAGGTCTGCTGAGGCAACTATAATTTCATGCCATCATTACCTCTATGGGCTGGAGATTTATGCTAATGCCATTTCAGGGAAGAAGTACTGGACAAAACGGGCTTAGAGGGTCAAAAGAGAGCCATGTAGTTGCTTTGCCACGGCACTGGCCTGATTTTTTTGCCAGCACTGAACATGCATGTCAGTATCCAGTTTTCAATTTGTTCAAATTATTTTCTCTTCTTGGTATGTTGTAAGATTAACTGATGTAAGTATGCAGGGAATTCTGTGAGACTAGTCACTCTATCACTCATGTCTTAAAAATGCAGAATGGCTGCATTCCACAAGACACTGTACTTCACATAAGTTGGTCACCCCGATGAAACTGCATTTCTCAAGCCAGTCAAAACTCCATCATCAGTCCAGACCGAGGTGAAAATCAGATTCAGCTCAATCAGGTGTTCCTGTCCTCTTCCACTGCTGAACTGAGAACTCACGTGGATGTCTTGCTAAGGCTGTTGAGTGGTGTAAGGTCCATAATCTGGACCCCATACTGCTCCAGGATAGCCTCCTGGAGCTCAAGAATGCTGGTCTAAGAACCTTGCGGCGTGGCAGCCACATACAGCACTGTCACTCAGTAATGATGGTTGTATGGTAGCGGCTACATGCAGCAGGGGGCGGGCTGACTTTCTCCTAACGAGGAACTGTCTCACAGAGAGACAGGTCAGGGGTTTGAGAGCCAGGAAGATATCATAACATAACACATCACACTCAGATGAAGAAAATGTCGTTGTCTGCCCCTCCAGCCAGAGCGGCACTAATAATTAGGATTAGTTGACGTTACTAAAAGCAGGCAGGGGTGCTGTCATCCAGCAGGGTTTCATAGTTAATGACCAACAGCAGAGAGGTTGCAGGGCAAGAACGTGGGAATCGATTGCCGCTGACCTTTCAGTGATTCCACATTCTGACCTATTGATTATGACACCTATTGATCTAACTTTCTGCTGTGTTCTGTTGCAACTGTGGACATCAGAGATGAGATCAGTGGTGGAGACTTGCACCGTGGTGAGATGGAAGGGGGTGGATGGATAGTTATCATCAAGACCACCTGTCACTCCTCCAACCTTCCTCGACAACCTCATCAGAACTCTCAATATACACCACAGGAGGTCAGGCCATGGTAATAATAAACCAGTTGAAAGGATAAGGACACCGACAGAAAGGAAATAGGCTATAACAGGTTTCACAGCAAATGGTAAAAGTGTCAGTGACAATAACAAGCGAGTACAATTTTTCCATCATATCAATTCAACATCTTGACAGCGCTGGGTGATTATATAATATTGATCATGTAAAAGAGTGAAGGCATTTCTGCTATCCATGATATCAGCTTCTGGGTATTGATCACAATTTTTATTTCACATAATTCAGAAATCATAAGAGATGCAAGACCCATATTAGTGTGTTCACATATGATTTGCTACTTCCAAAAGGTGGAGGAGTATCAATACCCAACAGCAGAATGCGTATAGGGCAAACCTACAGTGTCAGACGCTGGGATTCTACCACTGATTTGTGATTTAGGTCGAAATAACAGGCACATTTTTCCTACCAATCATGCTCGTATAGCTTTTGTTTCAACTATTTTAAGAACATAAAAAAAAAGCTTGGATAACTTCCCTTGATGTTTATTTTAAGTGATAGGATTTCTATCTATGCACCAACTGAATAAAGCTATTCATGTCAGACCGTTTCCTTGAATTCATTTGTCAAAAGAAATTTGATTGCCTGTCATAGAGCCTGAATTGAGCACTAAGGATTGTCTTCAGTCCGTCTTCAAACAATACATGACATATGGCTCTACTGTAAGCCTGTTTCACTTCCGATAGTTCTTACCAAGTGCCAATCAAGATAAGGCTATACATTAAGTAGATGATTTGATTTTCAAGCAAGAGAGAGCTCTTCACCTCCAGACAGTGTGCATACTCTAATATAATGGCAAGTCAATTTATCCCTCCTTCAGCCGTCTCTCATTGCTGCAAATGTAACTCTGCCACACAAGTGGAGTGTAGAAAGAGTCACACTCAAATGGGGAAAGCTTGGAGGAAACTGTGTTGAAACTGCACCAGGCAGCGGCTGTCTGTTAGCAGTACAGGAGGGTGAGCACTTGTGCCCTACGGCACACTGCAGGGGCTAAAACGTTCCTCCACATCTACGCAGGCAGCAAAGAGACTGGAGGCATACATGGGATTACATCCTGTGCTATTGCCCTAGGCAGTCACCGGGAGAGGCCCTCACACATACGGTAAAATCCCACAGTCAAACACATGCAACATCGTAGCAGTGAGTGCAACCACATGCATGCTCACAAATACACACAGAATGCAAAATGCTGTGCTTACTGTTTATTCTATTTTTCTGAAACACACAGGCACATTAAGGCATCATGAGAAAATCTACGATCTGGTTTCTTTTGTTCTTTTATTAACTTAATATTGTTCTCTTTTCCTGAGGCAGTCAGCAGGTTACTCACTGAGGAGCGATGAGTTTTAAAGGGGTTTATCTTTATCTGAGGAGCAGTTGATGCAAAGTGTACACACTCATTTGAATATTGTTAAATCTGTATGATCAAGTGTCAAATTAAGAACAGTTACTGTATCTGCAATGCAAAAAAAGTATGTTTCTCCTCTGTGTTGCAGAGCCGAAGGTGACATATCTACCTGTTTACCATTCAGATAAACACTACAGACACACACAAACACATGCACATATGCCCTCAAACACTCACACACACACACACACACACACACACACACACACACACACACACACACACACACATACACACACACACACACACACACACACACATGCACACAGCAGGATATCTGTGCTTAGCAGATGAAAGTATCTTTCCTGCACTCATTTTGGCATTGTGCAGTAAGACCCAGAGGGTGTTCTCGACAGTCTGGTACATATACAGCACTCCCCAGACAAACACACAAACTGACACAGACACACAATGATGTGTGTTGCATATTGAGGTACTCTGTAATACTGGAAGGTCACATAAGGGCAAGAATGTGCTCCAGTTAAGTCTGGAGCAAAAATTCTGTTCAATATTTTTAACACATAACCATTATGTAATTGATGTTCCCAGCAGACCATAACATAAAAAATCTATCATAAAGTTAAAAAAATGTGGCTGTGATTTCAGGTTCAGTTCAATATTTCACATCTTTTAAATCAATCCCCATTGAGGTTGAGCTTAGTTTATGGTTTACCTTACACCTTTTGATGTGTTCTCCTCCAAGCTCAAAGAGAGATATAAAAAGAAATGTCAGAAACATTTCTCTTACTCTCTTAAACCTTGTGCCCAGTAACAGTTAGTGCTTGGAGTAATTGTGATTTTGCAGGTAACCCCAAATCTGTTTAATGAGAGCAATGATCCATAGAGGGAGCACAGGTAAAGTGCTTTTAACGAGAGGGCCCTTATTTTACCAGCCAGAGAGGAGCAGAGAGGAGCAGAGAGGAGCGGAGCCGCTATTTCACATTCAGCTTCAAAGCAGTGCTTCAAATTGTGCAGACGAGACTTCATTTCCTCTTATCTGTCAGCGTATACGTCCTCCAGAGTAAGAGTGCCCAGAGTGAATATGTGAGGGAATGGTGGGTGAAGATGTATAGAGCACACAGCACCACAGAGAGACGGGAAGACTCAAATTAGCTGAATATGAGAAGGAGAAATGGAGGAAGTTGTTAGACATTACAGCTGCGCACTCTGGAGTGTTAGCTATAGTTATGTCCCCCTCAAGGAAGACCTTGAAAGATTTACTGCGAGCAAAGTCCACAATTTTCATTTCAGAGGGACTCTGTTTGAACTAGCACTGCAAAGACTGAATATCATAACTGCCTTGGCGCAGGGCTCCACTTTGACTTTTTCAGGTGTTCTTAGCATCCCATGTTTTATATGTTTACTGAATATTTTGAAGAGAAAGGTCAAGGAGGGGATGCTATCATGGAGCTGAAGTAAATGTAAAAGGGAAGTCAAATTCCAAGCAAAAGTGAAAAGGGGATTATGATTACCTCAACTCTGATGGTCTATGAACCTACACTTAATTCGCGTTAATATTTTATAGCTACAATTGTATAAATTGTGTCTATAATGTGCCACTACTGAAGTCAGAACATTACTCTTTGATTCCCCTTATTGCAAAATAGTTTGCACACCACATCTAATAAAGTCTTGAAATATACTGCAAATTAAACACTCATATTAAGCTCACATTATACAATGTGAAGTTTAACTGGTGAATAAAGTGACTGCTGCAACTAGAATCCCATCTTAATATCCCATCCATCCATCCATGATCAGCCGCTTTTCCGGGGTCGGGTCTCGTGGCAGCCGGCCCAGCAGGCCGACCCAGGCTTCCCTCTCACCCGCAACACTTTCCAGCTCATTCTGTGGGACCCTGAGGCGTTCCCAAGCCAGCCGGGAGATATAATCCCTCCAGCGCGTCCTTGGTCTTCCCCGGGGTCTCCTACCTGTTGGACGTGCCTGGAAAACCTCTAAACGGGAGGCGCCCAGGAGGCATCCTGATTAGATGCCCGAACCACCTCAGCTGACTCCTTTCGACACGAAGGAGTAGCGCCTCAACTCCAAGCTCCCCCCTGATGTCCGAGCTCCTTACCTTAAGGGTGAGCCCGGCCACCCTACGGAGGAAACTCATTTCGGCCGCTTGTATCCGAGACCTCGTTCTTTCGGTCACGACCCAGAGTTTGTGACCATAGGTGAGGGTTTGAACGTAGACCGACCATCTTATTATTCTCAAATAAATTCTGCAAATATTAGCTAAAATAAAATAATTTTGCAGATATATTCTTCTGTAATGCTCTCTGTCTTTATTGTATGCATTGTATACAGGAAATTGCTTCATAACAACCTGCAATGGGAAATCCATTGAAGTTATAGCCTCTTGGTCATAACTACAAGTGGGAGCGGGGAATTTTTTGGCTCTATGTGTAAACAAAAATCTTCAGTTATCACCACAATAACAAAAAAAAACATGTGTGAAAATATCAAGCTAAGTCTACTGATTTATATCAAAACAGATTGATTGCTACATTAACCTAGACAGACAGAGACTTGGCTTCCTTTGAATGAAAAGCTTGAAACTACACCAACAGAAACTAAACACCTCAACCAAAAATTGAGCCTGAGCTCTTCTATACAATTCAAGAAAAAGCTTTTAAGGGAATAAAGGGCAAAGCCAGAGTGACTCAACCTATAGTGGAAAACTGACAACCTTGACTGACATTAGAGGACACAGGCTGAGTTTTCTGCTTGCTGGTGTTAGTAAGTGACATATTGACAAAATCTGTAAAAGCTTTTCAATCAACTGTTTTTTAGAATTGTATGACTAACTTTTAGGTTTATAATCAATGCACTATTTTACATTTTTCTAACAGACGATTTTTCTTCAACCATTACTGTATGCATATTTTGGTTGGCACTGTAGCTTCAAGTGAGTTTTGAGGCTGTAATTCCAGAAAAAGATGATGCATATAATAATATGCATCATAGAGTTTTGAGCTGTAATGGCAGATCTATAATATCAGTCAGTGAGGATCCTGGGATTGAAGCATAGCATGTGTAATGTAAACTATGTTATGGTCTAGCGTGCTATAAATCAGATAAAGTGAGTACACAAGTGTTTCCAATGTACTTTGTATCTGTGTGTTTCTGACTTTGGAAAAAGGAACTAAATTGCAGCAATCTGGACGCTGAGCTTAATGTTACTGTTGTTAGTAGGCAAGACACATCAAAAAGTATAGATTTTGTCAGTAACGTCCTTGCCAAAATCTCCTGGTGTTCCATTACACAGTGATAGAAATCCTAGTGGGGAACTACAGCTAACTTGAATGCCCCACCCCCCCTTACAACAAAGCATCTTGGACTAGAGAAAGACTGATGGAAACCTTTGAGGTTGGATTGAATGAATGAAAAAAGAGAAAATGTCACCAATTCCATCTTCGAAGATTTCAGATAGAGAGTCTGACAATGAAAGTACATCAAAGGGAAATGCAGACCCCACAGTCTTCAAAAGGCACCGTGAGCTCCACATTCAGGGTTATTAAATAGTCGAATATTGACAGGGTTTTTCCTATTTGAGGTGAACGACACCTTAGCTATCTCCACAGATCCAACAGGACCAGAGAGATGGCGAGCACAGCCGAGCGCTCTCCACCTCCCAGCCATTCACAGCAGCCTTAATTGACAGGCAAAACCCTACAACGGCTCTTTTTTCCACCTCTCACCTCCTCGCTGCTAACTTTGCCCACTGGACCGGGCTATTGCTGAGCCAATCAGGGGAGGATTTGTTTGTTGAACTCAAATACGTCCTTCAGCACTTTGGCCCCATTCATCTCACCAAACAATCCCCTAAGAATTTAACTGGTGGGCAAACACACAGCACATGGGTAATGACGGGGGCACCTTGACTGTCTGTGTGAATGTTTACCCTGTCATCAAAGGAGGGGCATGCATATAAATCTATGCCTGAAATCCCAAGTTCGAGTTCAGGCTCGGGGAGTGCAGGAGGCAAAGCGAGAAAGACAGCAACGGAATAGTCCTCAGATCTTACAGCCTATGGAACGTGATAGAGCCTTAAATCTATGGAATATGATAGAAAATTAGCTTGCTTTGTAACTCTACAGGCACGCAGAGGTTGTTTAAAATGTCAGATCCATGAATAAATACATTTGAAAATAAAATGGCACCCTCCCACGCATCAGGGCTATTCGACAAGAGATGACTGGAAATGCTGTAGTGCATCCAAAGCATCTAGCACTTTTTTCTAGCTTCAACAGGTCGTGTGCCCTCTTGCCGAAATGAAATTGAAACAAAGTTTGGTTTGTAGTTTTGTAAAAAGCTGTGACCTTTTCGAGAATATTTTATGCTGTTGATTAACACCTGATAAAGCATTCCTACTTCATTGTTCAAAATCTGATAAACTCGATTCGTAAGGGCCAGGAAACAATTCTGCTTCAGGGAAAAGCAAGAAAATAGCTACAATCGGCCGCTAGATTGCAATGTTTTGTCTGCGATTTGGAAGAGTGGAGATTCTATCAGGCTAGTTCTTGAAAATAAACTAGTTAGCGAGAGGCTAATCACAGAACTCGAGGAGAGTCCAACTTTGGGTCCGATGAACAAGACATCGTAATGACGTCCTCCCGCTTTCAATATGGCAAATATGGCTGTTATTACAGTGACGGTCGGACAGTGAAAGTTCATAAAGATTAATTCAAGTAGTGTGTATGAATTGTGTAATCTAGCCTGTTTGTTTATTAAAGTCGATCTTTTTATCACTATTCAGGCTGATTTCTAACTCTGAATGGTTACCATATCAACCACTAACCACATCCTGTAGTCAATGTCCAACCCAAATAGGCCTCTGGACTTGCCTTTTATTAATGTGTGTGTATGAAAACATCTGGAACAAAGCAGATTTTAAAAGAAGCCATGCATATTGTTGTTTCACTTTGAAAACCATATGAGGAAGTTTACAATTCAGATTGGAAAGATTACTAAGAGACTGAGCTCAGGCTGTGTGCACTTTGTTGTACATTGTTTCATCTCACGTGTCAAATATTGTGAAACTGAAACCACAGTGCAGTGATAACATACATACTTCCTACCTTTTGCCTTTTAAGAGATATTTTTCTTCTTCTGTTACACAGATATCAAGATGTATTGTAGATGATTGTCTTGCAGTTGGATATTCATCACATTCTCAAGGGATGACCTCTAAACATGTAAAGATGGGAGGGGGAAGTTAGAGGATCTTTAACTTCTACTGTGAGTATTTTTCCAGTGAAATGCAATATTTGAGCGGTGTACAGTAACAAGAGGGATTAAGATCAAATCCTTTAGCACAATATGGATCCAGCATCGTTGACAGAACAACAACGACTGAGGCTCCACACAAACATTTCACAATATTGCACATATTGTTCAATAGATGCTCAATATGACCGGGGATGTGATCTAAAAAGGGTTGGAATGGACAATTTTCCTTTCATTATGAATTAAAATGCATAACATGTCATTCGTCACCACACATGCGGGCTGCATCAGTTTCTCCCTCAAGATCCTCTGCTGCTTCTGTCTTTGCTCTCCACAGGAACAGTGGTGGTGGTGTGTGTGTGTGTGTGTGTGTGTGTGTGTGTGTGTGTGTGTGTGTGTGTGTGTGTGTGTGTGTGTGTGTGTGTGTGTGTGTTGGGGTGGAGGGGTCTTTCTCTACCATCATCTCTCAAAGCTAGCGAGCACCCACCCCTCTCAGATCAACAAATCTCCAGTCACACATTAGTGTACATGTCATTTCCACAGCAAAAGCAGACTCTGACAGAGACCCTGAAGATGCAAGAAGGCTGAATGACCTTTTTTTAAGTAGGAACGTTGGTTATATATTTGTCTGGCATGTAGACAGAGAAAAGGTAATAAAGGCAGGATGATATGTTTTATTTATTCATTTCGCTGATGTCTATTTATTATTCAATGGCTCAGCTTCAAATGAAATCATAGGACTACAAGAGGCAACATGTAAATGCATATCTACTTATTGAGGACATGTGTAAGGAAGAAGGAATTGGTGTGCTAATATTGCAAGATCATGCTGTGATATGAATAAATATATGGCAGAATTATGAAATGTAATTATTACAAAGTAGGCTTGTAAATTAATAATAATCAGACTATTGTACAAGTATTGTGTCTTTGCTTAATGTGCAATTTACATTGACATGCTGTTATTTTCTTATCTGAATGATAAAATCCAAGTTCAACTATGGTCAGTAAATCTGTGAATACATCATGCCTTGTGAAATAAATGTATGTATGTATGATACTGTCATTATGTCACAATTCAAATATTTTAACACCTGACCGTACCGAATGTTAATTCAATATATTATTCAAGATATTTGACTTTCTACTTACATTCTGGTGTTATTAATTTTGAAATAAGTAGTTATGTGACAATCCTAACCACTCGTCATGGGCAGCTGCAATTATTATTGAATCATCATCCCATATTTGGTGAGTCCTTTACTGGTTGCTGCCCTTGCCCGGCTAAAATCACCATGACAATATGTGACTTCCGTACACATTATCACAATTAGCTATTTATAAAACCACAGTCCAAGATTTATAGCTAACATGTCAAATAAACATGTTGATACTCACACAAAACTGCTGATGTGTGTCTAGTCAGTCACATATCTTTCTCTCTAACACACACACACACACACACACACACACACACACACACACACACACACACACACACACACACACACACACACACACACACACACACACACACACACAGACAAAGCCCTTTGTACTGTCTTCCACACCAGCACTCCTCCAGGGGCCAATACTGTGCTCCAAAGCCCTATAGAGAGGCAGCAAGCCGGAAAATGACCCCATGCTGTCCCCGCTCGCCTCAGCCCCGCCTGGTTACGCCCGTTTCCCAGGGACCCGCTGAGGGCCGTAGGCCTCCCTCTCACGCCACACTACCTCCCAGGGCCAAACGTTAACAGGGGCTCCTCACCGCGGACAATAGGAGCCGGGAAACGTGGGAAAGAAATGTCACAAGGCTCTCTGACAACCGAGGTTCGACCCTTTGACCTCCAGGGCTGGTCCCACTGGGCCTCTTTATGTAAACACAGGGTGTCCAAACAAAAGCAAACCCTGTGTTAATCAGATTCATAACCTAGTTGAGAAGATGTATAGAAACTAAGGTGTGGAAGTTTTAAGTTTGGACTGCTGCTTATTCATTTGAGTATACTTATATATTTTTCTTGCATTTTCATATGTCCATGCGTAAATCCGTTATGAATTCACTTCATCATTTGGATCATTTATTTTGTGTTATTTATTCTTCAATTAAATATTCATACTTTTTTTTTTTTTACCAATAATGGCTTAAATACTCTGTCTCTCTACGCTGTTTGACTTTAATGGAGTCATTAACAGGGTGAGGACAAAGACTGGACAAGCATCTGCTGTTTGAAATCCCCACAGCCTTTGTAAACAGTCCTGGTCATTTAACCTCTGACCTTTCGGCAGTGTCTCACTTCATATTGGAGCTGCAGGTCAAATAAGGATATGGTCAGCCACGCCACTCCCTCCACAGGGTCAAGGGGGTTTGCACGACTGGGTGGACACAGGTATGTCTTTTGCAATGGGGAGCAATTAGTTGTTGAGCAGGGTGTTAACGAGGGAATGATAGGCATTAAGCAACATGTGACTTTATCCTAGACATGGCTAGACTTGGCTTTGATGGTTTTTGCTGGTATTAATGTATGATTGGTAAGTAATTTTTGTTTTGTTAGTTATTGATTTTTGTAAAATATTACATATTGTTTAAATTGTAGGGTGTTTTAATTTGAATTGAGTTTGACCTCAAATTATTTGTAAGCTTTCCGGTTTTTATAACAAGGAGGTGTTGTTCAAACTATGCATTTAAAATTGTGTAATAGAAGAAAAATATATACATGCATCGAGATGCCTTTAAAAGTCTTGGACAACCACTTGTGCTCCCAATAAAACTGGGCCATGTGTCCGTTTTCTTCTTCACGGGTCACATAATTATAGTGACGGGCAGTGAGGCAGCTGGTCACCCTATTTACAAACAATGGGCCTAAACTGTTTGCTCAAGGCCCTTGACAAGATCTCATTGGTACAAGAGCACATGTGTGAGTCAGACCACTATGGTCACTGGAGGTCAGAGGTCATGAACCAAACACCACGACCTCATTCCCAGGAGAGTCTTGCTGAAGGATTCCTGTGCTAGTTAGCGGACATCATTAAGGACTCAGGCTCGACAAGTGAAGGTTTAATGACCCTTGGCGTGATACTAACCTTGCGTTCAGAATTATGATAAAAAAAGCCAAGCCAATACATTGAGTTATAATGCAGAGGAAGAATAAGACCACATTGCATTAATTGAATTCCTAGTGCAACACCTGTCTAGATGAAGCCCCATGATTAGTCATTAACAATGCAGAACTGTGAATGGGAAATGGCAATTAACTCTCTCGATGGGGTCTTTAGAGGGACTGTCTTTGAGGATAGCATTTTCCAGCGTTGATCTTAAGGTTAACTATTCAGCATGGAAATAAGGGGCCAGAGGTGAAACATTTCTTGACCACGAGCTACATCCAGAATTAGCATGTTAATGTGTTTTGTGTCCACGTGAGCTTTTGAATGGTAGTTTTCTTGTGAATTAGCACAAACTCAGTTGAGCTCTATTATCCGTCCGAAAGCATCATATCCACAATTTATTGAGTAACAGCTTACTTGCTGCCTTTCCTCATCCCAACCTCCTCATATTTTTCCATCTCCTCTTCCTCATCATCATCATCATCATCATCGCTATCAACACCGCCACCATGACCGCATACAAACCCCAAACTCAAATGACTGCTATTCATAAGAGTACAGATGAGATGCTGCATTGTCACACGTCTCCTTGCAACCCCCCATAATCATAAATCTGCCTGCATGGCCTGTGATCATTTATGAGCACTTTACATGAAAATCACTCTCACAAACAACGCCCTTCAGGCAGTAATGAAAGCAAAGCGTCAAAGTTGAAGATCAATGTCAAGTTACGAGATTCGTGACAGGGATTGCTTGTATGTAGGCCTATATGACCCCATATGTAAAGAGGATCTCCAAGGGATACCGCACGATCCATTATGACGAGGGACATTTTGCCGCTGAAATAATGAGCACCTTTTTTAACTGATCTTTAGACCTTAAAACAGATCTGTCCATCAATCAGCCGTTAATAGATATTTTTATAAGGTGAAAGTTGATTAAAAAAAGATGATTTAATTCAAAGTCTTCTTTGTACATTTTTTTTGTCCAGGATGATTATGTTATGTAAAAGAAAAATGTCATTGCAAGTTTCCAAATCTACTCTAAAGCATTTTTTTAAACTGCAGGCCAACTGAAATAATCTGAATCCTGAGATTGGGACAAGCTCTCAGCCAGTAGCTGAGGTCAAGGGTTAAATGACTGAGGTCAGGGAGTCTTGAACCTCTGTTTAGGGAACTCTTAGATCAATGAAAGTGAGTTAAACATATATACTTATAATGGGGGATTGATTAGAAGAAGGACAAGTGTCATAGGGTTTGACTGGTCTGTGGTCAGTGTTACAGAAAATAATTCTGTTATCCTGTTATATTCTGTTATCTATTTCCAAAAATGTGTAAATAGGTAATATCATAAAAGCATACAAACTAGATATTTTGGATTTGAGTACAAAAAAACGTGCTCAAGTAAAAGGTCACTTTTCATTAAGAAGTCAACACTGCTTTAATAAAGTTATCCATTAAGTTCTTCAAATGAAAGTGCAACTGTCCTCTTGAACAACGCATACAAACATTTTCTGATCTGACGCCACTATTGACTGGATGTCTTCCAAAACTGTTAAAAATCAATTGTATGATGTTAAAACACTATTATTAAGATTTGGTTATGTTAAGACACAAACACAACTTGCTGACAGAAACATCACAGTTTGGGTTAAATAAGTTTTAAGAAAATACCACGGTTTTGGTTCAAATGTAGAGGTTTGGGGACCTCCATTGTCCTGGTGACAGTAATAACTACTTGGTTAAGGTTGGGGAACGATTGTGGTCATGGTTTTAAAAAGACAACATTGACTTGTGGTTTTAAAAGAAAAAGTCTTCTATGTTAAAGTCCAGTGCTTTGTTCACCCATCCATCCCCCCAACCACTTCTCTATGTGGATTTGTAATATAATAATTTCACAAACAATAAACAAACGACGTTTTTATTTGCCGAAACAACTGATGTTTTAATTTTTTATTGGAGGAAAGACCAGAAAAAAACATAAAAGAAAAAAAGGAACCTCCTCACAATTATTACAGCGATACCTCTTCCACTTGTTCTGCCTCCTTAAAACGTTGAAGGCCATGTTGTCAACCTGATGCTGTGACCAGACTCAGCCCTGGCTGTGCCCAGGCAGGTGGCAGCTCAGATCAGCACCCCACTCTCTGGCCTGGGCCACAGATTAAAACATGTCTCCCTTTGCCCACTTTCATCTACGGCCAACTCTCCAGCCAAGCATACTCTATGCCTCCACACTCCTGCATCCCTTATCCTCCTTCTCTTCTTGCCTCTGCTCTCTCTCTCTCTCTCTCTCTCTCTCTCTCTCTCTCTCTCTCTCTCTCTCTCTCTCTCTCTTTCTCTCTCTCTCTCCTGCAGGGGACCGAGATGGGCATGCAGGGACAAACCTGAGACCTTGAAAAAAAAGAAGAAAACAGGAGGGGAAGGACATTGAGGGGTGGGGAGGGTAAGGAAGAAAGGAGGCGGGTAGAAAAAGAGAAACGCACATTGTACTTTTCAAATGGATGGGAAATGATTCGCTGGGATTTGCTGACAATTATACGGTGGGGTTTAATCAATTCGGACCATTCACAGCGTGGAGAGGGCTGATCCCCCAGTACAAAGGAACAGACCGTGGGAGGGCGGTACCTGAGAAAGCGCCGGCCTGGTGTAAGTAACATGAGGCAACACTCCCCTCCCCACACATTGCACTGCAGCATATGGCCCCTCTCTGAACTTATTAGCTGGCGGATTAAGGCCAATCGCAGAGACCCAATGGCCTGTGGCTGCCTCTGACGCACCCTCCCTCGCTCCTCTTCACCCCCAGGAATGAGGCTGACTGACAAGGGGCATTGTGTTGGGCACCTAGCTCGCCACACCCCTCACTTACCCTGTCATGCGGTGCAGTTTGATGAGGTTATTTGGTAGAGAGAACAGAATCTGACCATTAACCTTACGGCCACAGAACACACTATGCGTGGGCTTAGATAATTACTGCGTCGTTATATCAGAACAGCTCTCTTCAAACATGTCTCCATCATAATTCTTCATAAGATCATTTTTGCCTTTTCCTTTGACCACTATGGTAATACTACCTGCAAATTAGCAAACTGCTCGGCTATGGAGTGGATTAAAAGCACCTGAATGTGAACACACAGATTAGCCCTGTAGATATGAAGTCTAATTAGCATCTCATTGCAACTCAACATGCAAGCTCAACATGAGTGCAGACACGCTGAGAGAAAAGGCTCCATTGGCCAGGGGTTGATTATAGGTCTATTATGCACACAGTACTTAGTGATGGGCTGAGAGTAGGAATTAAGAGCTTGATGGCTACTGTGAGGGGACCTGGGCTGAAGTACAGAGGTGTTAGCAGTCAACAGGGTCTCGGGTCTACAGGAGGCCAAGACTGAGGGAGGCTATACAGTAGTCTCTGGCCTTCCTGAGTATTCATGGAGAGAGATTTGACAAGAGAGGAGCCCCCTATTTAAGCCTTCATTTGATCTGGCAAGCGGCAGGTGATCCTCTGCCTCTTTTTGTATCAGACCACAGGGGTTTGTCGACCCCTCGTGACCTGTCTTACCTGGCGCCCTTCAGGACACCTCATTTAGAGGAGAAGAGAGAGGCTAATTCAGTCGTAGGTGTCCCCCCATTACGTAGCTCCACCTGGCCACAGGGTTGCAAGGTCAGCTCCACACTGAGACAGTGGGGGTGCGCGAGGCCTGCTTTGCTAATCCCCCTCATATACTGGGAACTGTTGGAGGACCCAAAGGCCAGGGACGAAGGAGAGGAGCCATATTCCTGGTTCTTTTAGACAGGATTAAAGGCCCAGCAAGGGTTGGTCTCCAGGGTTGAGGTCTCACACTTGGAGATCATGAAGGCATTTCTGAGAAGAGCAGAAGAGCCCAGCTTTGGTCTGCTTTCCCCCGATACCACCTGTGACCTATGACCTCACATTGATAGCTTATGCTGACAAGCGCGACACTTGAGAGTTTATTTCATGAACAGATTTGACAATATGCAATATAGTCTGTTGTGGAAAGCCTTTTCTCCCTTTTATGGTTCCCTCCAAGTGAGTACTTATTTGTTTGTTTGCTTTCAAGGAGTTCTCGTTAGACGAGAGCCAAGCATTTGATCTTTAATGAGAAGGGAAATCCTCTCCCCCTTCTCCCTGCAGGATGGTTTCCCTATACCTTATCTTGAACCTCCCTTTGCTAGCTTTCATGTGTGTCTCGTCATTCTGGGGTGAGTGACTGCTCCTCAGAGAGACTGTGGCTTTGAGAACCAATAATTAATGCTCTTTGAGGATGCTGCCCCTCACCTTCTTTACATACAAAGCAAAAGACCCAGCTTTTTCCTACACAAACAGTCATGCCACAGAGAGAGAGAGAGAGTTGGTAAGAGAAACCCACACAGGCTGCCTGTGCTTCATAGACACAGATATAAATGGGCGTCCTAATAGTCAAATCCGTTTCTCCACCCACCTCTCCCCAATCAACACTTAGGCGCTCTGTATCTCACCATTTCTGACACACTCTCACCTCCGAAAAACACCCCAGAATCCCGGCCCCTTTCATCAATAGCTTTTCTCACAACAAAATTAGCCACAGTATGGGCAAGAACTTTCTTTTTTAAAGAATGAATATGTTCAGTGGTAACCAAATACGGAGATGGATATGAACATAGATGTTCAGTGGGATCAAAAATCCAACCATTAAACAAAACACACTCAGGCATGATTGCATTTGGATTACATTTTATTTCTTACATTTACTGAACGTGAATAAAAGAAATGGGAGCGCTTGTCAATGATCACCACACTAAATGCTTGTAATGCTCAAGAGCATTTAGCGGAAGCTATTAAATAGCCATAGTGATAAAACTTAGAATAGCATCAATGCGAGGGCTGATGTTAACATTTCAGATTAGCTCCATGCTGAACCGCGGGGTTCATTTGGCTGCATTTGCTTCCATTATCGACTGAATAAGCAGATTCGGCTGGCGGAGGTCCATTTCTCTCCACACACTGTAGCACTCTATCTCCGTCTGAGCCCACTCAAATCACGTTAGCCAGTCAAATCAGGTTAGCTCCTCTTAAGCGTCGAAAGTACTTTTAATTCAAAGCATCACTTCATCCACACCAGACTTGTTGGCATGCCAGAGCTTCAGTTGTCAGTGCCTCCGCACTGATCCACATCCAACGGGGTCAGACAGATCAGGATACTCCGAGTCTGTGTGTGTGTGTGTGTGTGTGTGTGTGTGTGTGTGTGTGTGTGTGTGTGTGTGTGTGTGTGTGTGTGTGTGTGTGTGCGTGTGAGAAGGGAGAGTGTTGGACTATGAGATATTTTAGGGTTGGATGTGAAGAGTTACTTACAATCTGGCCGTCCCCCAGACTGACATGTGTGTTTGATGGCACACACAGCCCGGCGGCGGCCTCCCTGACCCAGTGCTGGCACAGAGGGTCGAGTGTGTGACAACGCGCTGCTGTTTGTGCTGCAGAGGACCGGGATTTGTTGAGGGTGGATTGGTGGAGGGCAAGGACGAAGCTGGGGGTTGAAGCTGAGGACAGGGGTTGCGTCGAGACTGCCAGTCTTTGTGGTTATTGTCGAGTGGAGAAATACATCCATCAAAGTGTTTTCACACCATCTGGATTACACATTGATGTTCAGATTTATCCCCAAAAACGCATAAATCAGAACAACGTAATAATTTTGCTGTATTTTTAAATAATCATGCATGAGACAACAACAACAACAAAAAAAGCCATACAAAGAGTGCCTTATTCAACAATACAGATTAGTTTTATCAAAATTGACTCCATTTGCCACGTGTGCACTTTCTTGTGGTCCTTTATTTCTGACCCTCAACAAATCCAGATGAAAAGCAGAGTTATATCAGTAACAGTGTGTTCTACCTATAATAAATCAGCAGTGAATACATGATAGTAGCGACACAGAAACAACCTTTCACAGCTTTTAACTGCGAGGACTTGGTGTGGACATTGTTATAGTGCGACTATGAACCAAGCTGGATTTATCAACAGACCTCTGTTTTTATCCAACTCACTGCCTGACAGGTACAAGGTGTACAAGGTGCAAATTAATGTCAATGGTTGAATGGCCCTGAGGCCACACTTGCATCAAGTAAGCCTTAATAATACCATATGACCATATATAAAATATAAAATCTGAGTTGCAATTTCTGTATGTTACAAGGGTAAAAGCAAAACACCTTTCACAAACATTGCATTGTGTACTTTCTCGTCATATTGACTATATTTGTTATTGCATGATTCTTAAATAATCTCTCATATTTTCAGTGTCTTATACATTCTACTATCTTCTAAAACACCATTTCTTTAATTATGCATTGGCAATATGATGCACGCCATACACACGGAACAATTATGCTCTTGAAAGTAACTGCAGGTCTGCAGTAACTGCAGGTCAGTCTGACTCATATGTATGCCGCGAGGTGGAGTCAGGTAGTCTGATTGTCTGAGGCTAATAACAATAGAGTGGGAGGAAGAGGTGCATAGAGGAGAAGTTAAAAAGGCTAGGAGGCTTACAGTGGGAGTAGGCGTACGTCTGGGTCTAAATATGTGTGTGTGTGTGTGTGTGTGTGTGTGTGTGTGTGTGTGTGTGTGTGTGTGTGTGTGTGTGTGTGTGTGTGTGTGTGTGTGTGTTTGCGGGAGGGCACAGCATAAGTGTAGGCACAGTGGTATGCTAACCCTTTTCTGATAAATGTGTGGGATGTAAGGATCGTTGTGGAGCCCCAAAGCCAATCTGCCCAAGACCCTCACTGGAGCCTGAGGGCCTCCTTGGTGCCTGCCTGTCTCTATTTTCCACTCTCCTGTTAGTCAAACGCTCCAGGATTGACCGAATACAAAATATTTATCTTGTAGTTTTGAGTGTGTGAATTTTTTTATTTATACATTTTTGGTAGGGAACTGCTTAACTTGTAAACATGTTCAACTAAATTACCCTCTTAATCTGGCTTGACTTGAAATATTAAACAGTAAATACATTTTTATATTGCTTCACTCCAAATCAAATTTCCACCTTTTATTCTTGAAAAGATGAACCCTGTCAACATTTTTAGTTAGACTTTTCCAAGACATTTTTACCATTTTTCTTTTGCTGGTTAGTCCATCATTAAGAACGGCCCATACTAAGGCAAACACTCAAACCCTGTTGAAACTGTGAATTAGCTGCTTTGTTACAGCACAGACAGAAGCCTCAGGACAATCACTCTGCAGCAACACTGTAATAACTGCACTGTGCATCAACAAATAGACATTACAAAATGTGTGAAATATAGATGACACAAACACTTTGTAAATGTAATTTTTGCATTTGAACTGATGAGTGGTGCAATATACCGAGCTAGAATCAAATAAAGATTGTGTGAAAGGAAGATGAGAGTGATGCAGAATCAGTGCGTGTGATGGAGCTGAGCAGCAGACAGAATAAGGTGGTTTTGATCAGGAGTTTCTCTGGGATAATTGTCAGGATCTGCTGTTTGGAAGATGACTGACAAAAGGAAAAATATGACAGTGGAATTTGTTGAGGAAACATGAAAATGTGTCACACATCCGTCAAACAAAGAAATGCAATATTTATGGGTTCTTGAAGAACCTCTCTCTCACACACAAACACACACATGCATATTGTTTAAGTCTTCTCAGCGTCTTCTCTACAAGTAATTTCCCATGTCGTCATGCGTCTCCCTAATGTTCTTCCATAAAAGGATTAACATTCAGAAAAGGCTGTTTACATAACAATGACAAGAGTGTTTAAAAATCCACACTTGAAAACGTGATTATGATAAGCATGTGAAAGTTTTAATACTCCCTCAAATATATGTAGAAGACCATTTTATTATTCTGCTACCCGTAATGCTATTGAGGATTAAAGACGAGTACAAAACAACACATTGACCACTTCAAATAGTGATGTGTATTTTAATTCACATATTGATTTTTATATGTATATATAAATATATATATATATATTTTACACATCGCACACAACATTTTACACAACACACACAACATGCACTCACACAAATATACAGAAACACAAATTGTCATTGCTAAGGATGAAAAGAGTCCGTTGATTAATTAGAGCTTTCTGTCAACCTCCCCTCCCTCACTTCTCTCTTACAGACACTCACACACACACACACACACACACACACACACACACACACACACACACACACACACACACACACACACATGCTCATAAATACACACTCACACACCTACTAAGAAAACAAAACCCCACTAATCATTTGAAGCCTGTGCGTTGGAGGTGGGGCCCTGTCATTATCGGGCCTCAGCAGTGCAGGGTTTTGTTGGTTTTGGCTCTGCATCCTCAATCAGTCGCTAACAGGAAGAACTTTAATCAGGGTTTTAATGCAGCTGTACAAGAGGTGGGCCAGCTCATTGTCTGGGTCTGAAAAGATTGATCAGAGGGGAGTCCTCTTGCGTTTCTTTACATTCACCTGCTGGGCCCTATTGGGTCTCTTTCTGAAAGAAAAGGACGAGGGAAATGAATGACGAACACAGTGTGTCCGCTCAACCAGCCTATGGGCTAATCAAGGAGCTACTTGTCAACTCAACAGAGCCTCACAGTTCTGGCCACTAAGCTCTCCCTTTCTCTTTCCCATCCCAATTCAGACACACTGAGGAGCTGAGACCGGACAAACAACTGCAGGCCATAACACAACTATGAGCTAATGATATGCTACTCTGGAATCAATGTATGAAGCAGGTGAAGGGGGGGAGGAGAGGGAGGGGGGGGGGGGGGGGGGGGGGGGGGTGGAATCACAGAGAAACGCAACTTCGAGAGTCTGAATATATGCAAAAATGACGAAAATGTAATTACTGTATTAAATACAAACAAGTTAAATGTTTCTTTGTATTTAGGCACTTATTACTTTCACAAGTGTTTCGTACACCTCAGCCATGCATATACGAATATTTAAGCAGATTTTTGTTAACACCTTCAGTAGTTCAACGCATATGTTGAACCTCTGAAGATTGTGTCAAAAGGTTTGTTTTGCTCAGGTGACTTAAGTTTAGACCTCGCCAAAACCTTGGATTTCTAGAAAAATCCAAAAGGAATTAAATGCAGTTTTATTAAGATATTACTATTTGCAAAAGGGCAGCGGGGCAGCGTTTGCGATCAGTTTCCAAGCCTTTTAAATGATGCTCTTACTCCATCTAGTGAAAAGACGGAGTAATTCCCATCCTCCACACAAGTGAATGATTGCGTGTGTGTGTTTAGTGTTACAGTAAATGAACATCTTAAGATTCCCAAGAAACTGAGAGAAAATGAAAGTGGTAACATTCAAAATGTGATGTGAATGTAGTAGAATATTTGAAGAGTTAGTCAAAGCAAAAAACACGAATGCATTTGTCTTTTTATCATATTCATTATATATTTGCCTGTTCAATATTCCTCACACAAAAACCACAAGGGGCATTATTTAATCAGGACATTGTAGCAAAAGATATCACACACAAAAGTAAAAATATGTAAAGCTTTGATTTAGATGAATAGATGATTATTAGGATGTTTAAATTAACATTAAAAGATTGATCCCATTCAGAATAAATATAAATATAATTTCACAAAAATAAAATTGGGGATTAGACAATCTCTATTGGAAAAAAAGAGTCATACCAAGCCATATCGATCAATCAGTCAATCAGACTTTATTTGATATGCACAACTATTGTGCTTCACACAATACTACTTACTATATATTGATATATTATAATCATAGAACATTCGATAACAGCATTCAATAAAAATAAAAACAGGAACTGAGGAAAATCTATAAATATCAATTTACAGTGAGGGAACATTTGGCAGGATTTGAACGAGATAAAAACTTTAACTTGAAATCATCAAACGTACCAATGAGCAAAACAGAATAAAATGCATGATTATAACTAAAAAGATAGGTCTTAAGTTTGCTTTTACAATTTTTTACATTCTCTAATATGACAATAATATAAATCTTTGTCGACAAGTAGATTCATTTATTTAGATATGTTCTATTCTTACATACATTTGATAAGAGGAGATTTAACCGAGCCAAGGCTCAAAAAAGTTCAACCCGACATTTATGACATTTCCAGGATAAAACGCATGCAATTTGCGTGCTTTGGAATTATGTGTGTACTTTAAACATCAGATATGTCAGAGACAATGTAGAGTGGCGACTAATGGCTGATCCACCTGACAAAGGCTTTTTGTTGAAGTCCACAGGAAGTTCACAGGAAGCCTTCAGAGCTCTGCAACAGGGATTGATGCGAAAATGCTCCCTAACAAAATGGATGGCGGCAATTAGGAAAACAGGAGAGGAGGGTGCCAGTGATTATAGCAGGAGCACTTGAACAGCCAACACCCAGCAACACTGTCAATTAGAGAAGCAATGATAAGCCAGAATATACACCAGTTCATATTTAAATAACATTTGTTTTTATGAAAGCTCTGTGATTAGTTAGAGACTATATGAATACAATTCTATTCATTTAAAAAAAAAATGTGTGTATATTTGGCAATTGTATCTTGTCTGTTATATTTATTTGTCAATATTTTTGGTTTTATTTCCTGTGAAAAACAGGGCATGCAAACCTTGAACCTGTCTGGTTGGAAAATTGGAAATGAACATTGTGTTTAATTCATAATGACTGCGTTTGAACTCACTTGAGCCCGCTCAATTTAAAACATTGAAATGAGAAAAAAAACAATTTAAATTAATTTACTTTCGCTTTTGCAAGCTCGGTTTAAATGCTTATTTTGGCTGATTTGCAGTGTTAGAGTGCTGATTTTGACAGGCACTCACTGCAGAAGGTCAGCAATTCACCTGTAAGTCGAGAAATTACCCTGCCTAATGTTTGCTGTCCTTCAGGTGCAGCCTGACATCCTCCTTTGCATTTTAATGCAGACAACCTGATTATTAAATCTTAGAGGGCTTTTTTTTTGTCTGAAATAAATGATTTTGGTTACTGGGCAACCTGACTTAATGAAACACCATTCCCCTCCCCCATTCTCAAATAATTTGGCATCTATATTCAGGGATCTAATTCTTAATTAGATTAAGAGGCCAGCAAATTCACACTGATGTATGAATCTCACACACATACAGGCGCTCAATTTATGGCTTTGCTTCAGTGATGTACACATCCATTAAAACATTTTTATTTTATTTCATTTTATATTATTCGATACATTTTTGTAAAGAATAATGCATCATCATTTGAACCGAAATATTTAATTTACTGTCACACTTTTAATGTAGAAATTATATAAGTAAACATATAAGAACGGCCTAATGTGTCTAATTGGACACACAAAAAAACACAGTATGCAGCTCGACACGTCCATTCTAAAATACACTCCAGCTTTTTAGGGGGGGGGCAGACCATTACTCTACCAGCACACTACACATGCTCCCATTTCACCCAAACGGCCCTGCTGTTTGGAAAGGTGAGGACATTGCACGTTGATATAAAGGGTCATTTGGAGGACTTGTTGGAGCTTCGTTCTGTGAAGGATTGGATTCTCACCAGAATGGCTGCACTTTAACATCCCTCTATCTGCCCTTCTCTGCATTTCACTCAAAGCTAGGGTGCTCAGAATGATGGAGCACGGTGTGGGTGTTTCACTCCCGAGTGATTTAAATCCTGGCAACCGTTCACAAATGAACACAAGTTACTTTGTTTTATAAATAAAACATTTCCATCCAAGCTCATTAAGGCAACAAATCTCAAAATATTTTTGCCCTGTTTGCATTTGTCTTCAAGGTAAGGTTAAATGGATCATTAAATGTCACACAATTCTCGCTGGTCTCACTGTGGAGGAAAAAGTTGTAGCATATAAACCAAGGACAGTTGGATTTGCCGTAAAGAGCATGCCATTTTGTCTCCCCCTGAAGTTATGGCTTTGATTGAATCCTGAAATGAGTGGAAATGTCCCAAATCCCTACCAATGTGCTAGAAATAAAAATTGGCCTTGGGTTTTAAGGTTCCCATTAAGAGTGTGCTTAACATATTCTGTTAAGTGTGGTTGGAGTGCATCAAGAATACAACATCATTACACGTCTCGATGAACTCAAACACAATGTCCACTAAATTCCTTGATCCTGATGTGCAAGAGAGCTTAGGGTCAGGCCTCCACAGGACTGAAGCCAGAGAAAGGTCAGCCTGGTACAAATTAAACCTGGCAATATTCAAGCCATACGGGAGAAAATGATCATGTCGGACTGGTAAAAAAAAAGATAGGTAAATCCCTGTTTGCGTTATCAAAACAAATCTGAAATTACGGTCAAATTGGAGCGCAGAAGAAATTATGTCTGAATACAAACATGTATAGAACTGGCTTTTGTATATTATATGTCTAATTTTATGTCAAACTATAATATGTGATACCTTCGGCAATGTCTTGTTGTTCTAGAAATAATAAAGTATTCTTCTGCATCAGCGTCTCCTTTCAGGCTGGTGATGCCCGTCTCGCTCTGAATGCACTGATTAGATACAACCGCCCTCCTTCCTCTCTACCCCTCATCTCTCCGGTAGCTGTATTTTCAGGAAACAGGGAAATGTCTTTCCTGGTTGCTTAATATTCGCGTCACGTAAAGTGGGTCTGTGTTCCTCATTTAGTTCTGTACTGTACAGCTGGGGAGCTGTCCGGCATTCGGCGGCAGTATGCAAATGACTCTGGATTTGAATGGAGATGGAGGTAGACACAAAGCTCAATTAGAGACAGAGAGGGAGAGAGAGATGGTGGGGGAGCTTTGAAAGTCTGGAGGGGAGGGGGAGGGGAACCGTGCTGCTTAATGCCAACCTGAGGAAACCAATGTACGGACACATCCAAACACAAAGGCACACACATATGAGAATGCATTTAAATAGCCAGGCAGTTTTCTAAATTCCTCAGACAGGCAGCGGATCTCTGAAGGGCTCAGAAAAGCTCAGCTCTGTGATGCGATTCGGTCAAACCAATTACAATGAGAATATTCCACAACATCCGTATCACACATATCATTAAAAAAAAGTGTCAGGCCAGCACAGGTGCACTTCCTCTTTTGTTTAAAGCTCAAAGAGAGACTCTTCCATGCGGCGAAAAACATAAGGGGGATGACGGCCATTTTGTTCTTGGGCGTTAGCCGATGCCCAGCAGTATACATCACCTGACCCAGCCCCTGCATGAGTGTCCTTGAAATAGTCTCTGACATCAGCACTGCCACCTCTGGTTGCCACAGCAACCGCAGTGCTGTGTGTGTGTGTGTGTGTGAGGGGGTTCCTGATGGAGGGCAGAATAATTAATATGCACATGTAGGGAGTTGGAATCAGGGTTTAATTGCATTTGTTGGTGTGTGAAGCTGAAATGGATTGAACGCTACAGCAGAAACGGGGAATAATCAGGGAAGGGGAAAAAGAGATTAAGCAAGCTCATTGGTCAGAGCAATCATTTGCATCATTGTCAGGGTTATTTCCAAATTATATCCTTTCATACAAAAAAGTTACTTCAGCGATGAGACGTGGGGAGGTGGGCCACGGGAAGGGGATTCTCATCCTCTTCAAGATTCTCCTCCTCCTCCACAACATTATCATGAATAGTTAAAAAATATGTGTAAAGCCAAGGTGATGCCCCATGCCTGGAAAGGTTTCCAAATGCAGCTGAGAAATAACAGAGAGGAGGGCAGACTTGACTGTGTGTGGATGAGACTAACATGATCAGGGAGGCTTGCAGATCACTCAGCTGATCTGGTGATGCCTCACAATCGCCCAAGTCTGATTTCCCATAAAACATTGCCTGTCAGATTATATAAGCGTAACCTTTAGTCAAAGACACACAAGCCAGACCCTCACACACACACACACACACACACACACACACACACACACACACACACACACACACACACACACACACACACACACACACCGATATATACTTGTTGGTTGTGTCAATAGCATCCACATATTTATTCCCTAAGTAAAGAGACTGCATGCTTCATTGACTGCCAAAAATATGAATAGAAAATTCAACACCAATGTAAAAAAAAAAAAAAAAGGTCTACGTTTTAAGATATTCTAGAACAAGATAAAAAAAAAAAAAAAGTCATCTACCACACTGAAGAATCATGCGAGATATCCAGAAGGAAAGGTGTTTGGTTACACTGACAACACAGACGTACATTGCACACAGTCACTCACGCACGCACGCAAACATTATACGACCTATCAGTGCGCGCACACGCGGGCACACATACAGTAATCGTTGCAATGGTCTCATCAATAATGCATCGGCGCTTCATGTTTATGCAATCTACAGGGCAAGACCCAGCGATGGATAGCTGCAGATGTAAGACTTGCTCACACTGAACGTATGCAGCGCTTTACAAGCAAATCACAGACGGAGCTCAGACATTAAAGTTAAAATCGTTTCCGCCCGTAGAGAAAGAGATTAAGATAATAAAACAGTCCTCGGCACATACCTGTTAAAGCATTATTTCTTTGATTCTGGTTTATGCAGGCTTGAAGGACTTCATGATAACACCGCACCAAGGAAATAAAACTGTAGCTGTGGTGATATGCAAATTAACGGCTCCCGCTGAATGCAAGGGCATTTATTATTCATAAATTACTCATGTTTATGCAAATTGGGTATACGGAAACACTGGTGGGGGTTGAGTTGCTGCGTCTAAACATACCGTGTGATTCAGTTCCTGTTATGCGCTTCCATCTGGAATGATGCACATCCAGGAATGTGTGGCCATAAAGTGGCGTGTTATTCCGAGGCTTCATGCAGGTGGTCAGCAGTCACGTGGGCTCTGGGCAGGTTGGGCAACATGGCAAGCAATGGAGGCCTCTATCTGTGAGGAACCCTCTGAGGCTGTCACATGATTGTTCAGGACCAGGTTAGTGAACGTTTTCTCAACCTGTTGGTCCTGTGTACAAGTTGTGTGTTTTTGATAGTGATAGGCTTGAACTTAAATGCAGGATTTTGTGGACATTATGGGCTCAGCCTCTGTTGGAGGGTCTGGGTGGAGGGTCTAACCCTAACTTTTAACCTTTATCCTTTAACTGACCCGATTTTTGTAATAACCTCCACTGGGGACCACATTCACGCTTTAATAATTATAATACAATCATATGTATTATTCTGCATAATGAGTACTTTTGGTTCCTAATATTTATTATTTTTTTATAAGCGATTTTCATATGGAACCATTGTTTCTTTATTTCAGCGACAGCACGACCCTCCTGTGACACAGCATTGACAGTGCTCTTGTTTTTTCCCATTCCGTGACTTTAGCATCTTCCCAATTCCACTGCTGGTGGTGTTAAGAAATATAGATTTCCCTTTACGACTAAGAAATACATTCTTCTTTTTTATTCTTTTGTGCTATTTCCATTAATGAGCACTTGAAGTTTAAAATTACATCCCATTTAAGGAGCTCATTCGCTGTTTTTGTTGGTTCTCAGAGAAAAGACACAAGTTGTTGTAGAAAGAGCAGCAGATTTGATGGAGACAAGGACATCAAGATGAGGTGATGTACCTTATTTACACTTTTGGAAACTGCATCAGCCAAATTAAAATATTTTTATATTTGAATGATTGTGTTTCTGTAATGTGTTTTTTGTGGCAGGGGAGAAGGGGGGATGGGGAGGAGTCCACCCCCTAACTAACCACCCACCGACTCAAGCCCACCCGCACACCCTCTCATCAACTGCTGTCAACCCTAAAAGGTCTGCCATCCTCTTGGCATCCCATTTGAAGAAGATGATGGCATCATATTTGGAAGTATATAGTAAGTAAGTATATAGTAAGTCAGTGTAATTGCATTTGCCAGCCACTTTTATTACAGACAATGTTTTAGGATCCTAATGTCACTAATAGTTACTACAAGTCATTGCGACAGCAACAAGAACTCAGTTCACACTTGTTGAATAGGTATAGAAAATGTCATTTTGATTTATGAAAGCAATGCTGATTTAACCTCATACTCAACTGAAACATTTTCTTTCAGTATGCAGGACAACAAGGAGATGACCTCCTGAGAGACTTGTAGATATCCACTATGTGCATACATGTCATTAAAAAAGGGGCTGGTGAAGCTGGACATTATGATGACATTGACATTAATGCTGGAGGAATAATCATTCTGTCAACACTGGATCTGTTGCCTAAGCTCCTTGCGATGAGGCCAGGAGTCGGGATGAAAGAAAAGAAAAAAGAACAGAGTATTAATTTAGATATTCAATTAAATTAAACTTAAGCTTAAACAGTAGAAGTGCGAAAGTGCAAGTATGTATGTATGTATGTGTATATTAAGTGTGTGAGGTGTAAATAAACAAACAATAACAAACAATAGGAGAGTGCAAAAATGCAAGTTATGTATGTAATATGTGAAGTGTGAAGTGTAGATACACATAAACATGTACAGTGATTAATCAGTCAGAGGATCTGGCAAGCGGTGACTTATTATAAAGCCGTAATGCCGTAGGCAGGAATGTTTTCCTGTAGCGGTCCTTGTTGCAGCGGAGCGTGATGAATCTCTTGGAGAAAGTGCTCCGCTGTCCCTGCAGTAGGTGGTGGAGAGGGTGGTCCGGTTTGTCCAATATGGACAAAAGTTTCTTCAGCGTCCTCCTCTCCATCACCTGTTCCAGAAACTCCTGCTTGCAGCCAATGATGGAGCCGGCCTTCTTAACTAGCTTGTTAAGTCTGTTGGTGTCACCGGCTCCAATGCTGCTCCCCCAGCAGACAATGGCGAAGTACAGGGAACTGGCCACAACCGACTGGTAGAACATCTCCAGCATCTTGCTGCACACATTGAAGGATCGAAGCTTCCTCAGGAAAAAGGGTTGACTCATCCCCTTCTCATCCACGTCTTCCACAGCACCGGGACCTCCTCCTTCCTCAGGCTCAGGTTGTAGAGGTGCTGCAGGACACCAGACAGCTGGGTGGCGCAGGTCTTTAGGATCCTGGGGCTGATGCCTCTTTCTTTCCCCCAAAGTACTTGGACCAAAGACCAAAATGAAAAAATTGCTCAGTTGCGAATGAAACAAAAAGGTTTGACTTTTAAGTATAACATTCAAATAAGTACCTATCGTGTCCTAGCGTTTCTTTAAACAACACCTCAGCCCTTGATCCAGCATTGTTCTTGGGCTAGTTAATTACATTGAGTTAGTGCATTTCACAACGTTTAGGATCTAACAATTCAAATAAGGACTATTCCTGTGTTTGCTAAATAAAGGTATGGAAGTCGGAACATGAAAAGCATTGTATGTCTCACTTTACACATTTTTCTTTACTGAACCATCTTCATTGATTTTGCACAACGTTTCTGAACCAATATAACATGGCCTGAACTGTCCCAACTTCATAATAGAATGTCACTAATTCAAGTAGGCTAACTGTCTTTTAAAAAAAGGTCTGTGTAAAATGTCTGTCTATGAAAACCTTTATTTAAAACCCTTTTTAGTATCTAGCTTTATAATAAACTGTTACGTGCATATTCATATTGCTTTGAGGTTAATGGCAGATATCAGGACACGAGAAGCCTCCTGCTAAATATTTATTTTGCGCACTGTATCATAAATTACGGTAATATGACGTCATCACAAGGGGACAAAGTTGACGGAGGATAAACAGTTGCGACGCGCATGCGCATCAGTTGTGTTTGTTATTTTTAAGACAGCGAGTTTGAAGCTCCACGAGCAATTAAATATGCTGTTTTGTAGACAGCTAGCCACCTACTGCCTCACTACCGTCCGGATTTGAATGGACTACAAATAAAGTATGTTACGTTAATTTATTCTACCGTGAATCGTCCCATCCTACGGTCACTCTTATTTTCTGTCGTTCCCCTCTTTTCTTGCAGAGGCAGCCATGTTCCACAAGAGTTCACAGGGAAAACACTGGATCTTCGAATGTGAAGACGATGTTGAGCAGAAGAGACAAATGGCCAACCAGGCATTCCGCAACAAGATACTTGAGAGTGGGAAGGTAAGTTGTGACGACACAGACAAATAACAAGCAAACACGAGGACAGCAGGCACATGTGTGACCTCCTCCCGCATCCCTGTCTGAACCAGCCTGGGCTGAGCGAGTCCAAGTTCCTGGAGCGTCACGAGGAGGACGTTTTATTCCGACACTATGAGAAGAGGATGGTGGACTTCTGCAATGCCTTCAAGCCTGTAATGCCCAAGTCTGTTGTGGTATGTGTGTACTCTCTTTTCTTTTGTGTGGGAACAAGCATATGTGCATACAGATAACTGCATAAGCGTTGGAGACGGGGGCTTGTTACTGTGTTGCAAAGTGCCATATGAAGGATATACAACGTTTAACTTCCGCGTATAGAGGCCACGTAAACTATGGAAAATTAACTTCAAAACTCTGGCGCTCAGATTATGAACTTGTCCCACACTTCCGCATTAAGGCTCATAGAGCAGGCGCACTAGCGTTTCCTTAAGACCCGCCTCCCAGCCGACACGAACGGAGGAAGGGAAACCTATTCTAGCATATCTGACCTACATGTGTCTCACCTGTGCAGGGTACAGCCATCATGTACTTTAGAAGATTCTACCTGAACAACTCCATCATGGAGTACCACCCTAGGATTATCATGTGAGTACAGATATGTTTGCGGGGAAATATGTATGCAAGTAAAGTATTTAAAATGTTCCTTTCTTTGGTTTAAAGTTTAGGAATTACTATAAGAAGGGTTTTGTTCTAAAATGATTACGGTTGCTTCATATCTTTTGCAATCCAACTATTGCACCAAAACTGTTGTGGAAATTATATTGTTCAGGCTCTTTCTGACCTAATCTTCTGGTTCCAGGCTGACTTGTGCATATCTGTCCTGTAAAGTGGATGAGTTCAACGTTTCCAGCACCCAGTTTGTGGGCAACCTTCTGCAGGAGACCCCGGCAGGGCAGGAAAGGGTTCTGGAACAAATCCTGGAGTTTGAGCTGCTGCTGATCCAACAACTCAACTTTCACCTGGTGGTCCATACTCCCTACAGACCGATGGAGGGCCTGCTGATTGACCTCAAGGTAGGTGGACTCCTGGAGAGAGATCTGCACATATTTCTCTAGTCCAAATCTAGCTCATTTAGTAGTTCAGATGTTTTGTCCAGTTTCAATGAAGTATGTTCTTTTCATAAATGTCATCCTTCAGACAAGGTACCCTATGCTGGAGAACCCAGAGTCACTGAGGAAGAATGCGGATGACTTCCTGACGCAGGCGTCCATGACAGACACAGGACTGCTGTTCCCTCCCTCGCAGATTGCTCTCACGGCTATTCTGAACAGCGCCTCGAGAGCTGGTCTCAACATGGAGAGGTGCTCATGTTTAAACGAGGAACTATGCAAAGTTTGAATTTTGAAAAATAGATTTAAGTAATTTAGTAATAATTACCTTTAATTAAATAGCTGGATGACCATCATTAGTGTATTTGTGTAGCAATTAAATGAATGTTCTCCCAGAATAAAAGCAGAACCCTTGAACTGAAAATTCACTTAAGAAAAGTTGTTAGTTTGTAAATGTACACAATCCTTTTTGTTTTTTCAAATGACAAGCTACCTGAATGAATGTCTGCGACTGAAAGAGGACAAAGAGACTCTCTCAAAGATGTACGACTCAATGAGACGTGAGTAAACTGCACCTTCATTTGACACCACAAGATGGTGATGTTTAGCACTTTGAGCTTCACTGCACGGTTTGTGATGCAGAACAAGTCTGATCTGAGATTAAAGTAAATGTGCTCTGTGTTCGTTCATCCAGAGATGAAAACCATCCTCAGGAAGTATGAACTTCCTAACGCGGAGGAGGTGAATGCTTACAAAAAGAAGTTGGAGAGGATTCATGCTGAATTTGCCAGTTCAAGCAAGTAAGGAGATGAAGTCACTTGTGCATGTTTACTTTGTGAGATGTCCAATGATTAGAGGAAACAACTATAGTCACACTATACACTGCCATATTCAAATTAAGAATGTGACTTTATTGTGGAGGTGAGAAGCCAAACACAATTTATTTGAGCTTGTCCTTATATTAACCTAATATTAGTTCACATATGAATATTAGTTCACATATATGAACTAATATTGTGTAATTTTGGGCACATTTTTAGTTTCAGTGTTGTGTATCGATGCTTGATACCCAAGTAAGCAACTCAAGTTTTCTGTTGTTATACATAGTAACAGTTTTATTTTAGCCAGGTTGTCGTATCTAAGATGCAAAAGGTTCAGTATCAGGTAGAAAAATAAAAAGGAACACATCATCAGCTGTATGAAATACAGAAAGGAAGTACAACAGCACGCCACATTCCTACCTATTTCATCCATACCATGTAGCACAGCTGATATTGGTATCGCTGATGAGGAGACTTGTAGTCTAATCATTTACCTGTCGCCAGCTGTCTGTTAACACTTGGTGAGGTTGGTGAGGTCCGTGGTATTTTTAAGTGCAACTACAGTAAACAGTTTGGTAAACGCTTGAGCTATGACAGGCACAGATTCAGACTCTGCAGCGGCTCGTCATCAGGAGGCACACAGGGCCGACCCTTTATGACTTTGAAGTTGATAAATCTGTGCATGGCATGACTTCTCAGGATGAATCTATATGAAAATAGTCGGTGCAGAAGTGTTCTGAAAAGCCACCTGTGACGGCAGGAGAGCTAGAGAGACTGCAAATGCAAGAAAGCTTCAAAACCCCCAAGGCTTAGTGGAGGTTCAGGTGATGTTTGTTAGAGCAGCATATATGTAGGCCCACACGCTATAGCAGGATCCATTCAGGATTAACACATGCACAGGACAGGTTACAGACTCTTTCAGCTATATCATACACAGACACCCTATACTTCTATACAAGCCTTAGTATATAATAGCAACAAACAAAGCAGCATATAAAAATCTAACAAGTGGTTCCAGTGCTGCGGGTTAGTTCGTACAATGAAGAAAGCTCGTCATAAAACCAGGTGAGGTGGGTGAGTGGATGGTGCGTAGAAAGGAGTTAAGGCTTGTGTCATCTTGGAGAGAGGTGCTGCGTTAAATTCCCTGATGACGGCAGAAAACGCTACTTCAATGCTTTGGATGGCCTCCCCCGTCATCCTGGCAAGTTTTGTCCCAGGAAAGAAGGGACTGATCAAGACGCCACATCTGTCTAGTTTCCATGTCAATTAATAACCAGTGAGACTGGCGTGGCAGGCATACCAGGATAAAAGGAGTTCAGGCATTTCTGCTGTTGACTGTATCTTAGGTCCATCTTCATAGAAATCATCTCTTCAAGGTCTTATGCGACACGACTTCCTGTCAAAGTTTCATCAGTTCAACGCACTGTGTCTGGAGCATTTCGGGAAGGGATTTGGAAGGACGGTATTTAGATATGCAGCAAGTGGTTTCCCACGGAGAACGGCCATATTGCGTTTGAACTGCCAGGAATCTAGGCCACATGCTTATAAATACAAACTGACGTAAGTCTTCGGTAGGGCACCTCATGGGATGAGGACTCACTTTGGCTGGCTGTGTGGTCTGACTACCACACTTTGATTCCCCGGTAGAAATCTGTAACTCTCACATTACCTGGATGGCAGCAGCCAGTGACATGATGGTGCACTCTGTCCTGTAAGATAAAGTGGACATGTTTGTGAAAGGCCCCCGATTGGAGAATCACTTATTGTGCGCTAATTAAAATGCTATGTATGTACTGGCACATGGTGTGAGCTGGTCAAAATGAAGAGGCATGGGAAACTACAACTACCAATGGCAATCATGAAGGTGTAGTGGAAACTAGATGCTGCTTTCCTAAATGAGTGTTGAAAATGGACTTGAAGGGGTTGGTCACAAACGTTGAATGTAAGGAACAATGTTAACCAACAGTTAGGAGTTGCAAAGATAGTTCTGATAATGAAATATTCACAACCGTAATTCTAAACTTGCCGTTGTTATCTGCTCAAAGAAAAACTACTTTTGTATTGCAGCAAACGAAAGAGAGGGTATGAAGAAGATGGCCATGTATCAAAAGAACCTCGTTTAACAGAAGATATAGAGGTGAGACCATATTTTTCATTACATGCCGACACTCAAACTTAGTTAAGCTACATATTTTTACTTTTTTTTTGTTCTTCTTCCACCATTGCAGGAATGGACTGATGAAGACCTGGTGTGAGCATTTACCCCAAAATGGTTTGGTATTTGAAGATATTATTCTTGTATACCATCAGTTTATTCCAATATTAAACTGTCACGATTGCATGACCATGCCGTTACAGAAAATACAATGGAGAGTCAAAGACAGTTTGCATAAGTGTACATGTTATATTTACTTTTCTACAACATATTGAAGTCCTGGATTTGCTTTTGTTCTGCAGTCTGAATAAAGATTTTTCTACATTGTGTCTCGTTTCTGCAGATTAAACAGAATAGATTATTCTTTACGCGCAAACAAGACACATGATACTGTGTGCATAAGTTTCTCCACCTTTGTCAGGGTACAATGAATGACTCATAATCTACTTTACAAAAACTGTTTAATAAGTGCATGCATGTCTGATACAATCTGTATTATTCAAAAGATTTGCTGCTGTAAACACTTATTTTAATTGGTTTCACTGATTATGTGTCTTGTCTGGCATTGAGAAGTTTCAAAAAAGACCAAATAATCAAAATAGCTGATGCAATCTGAGGAAAAAAAAAAAATCAGCTCATCTCACTTATATACTCATGATTCCAGCAAGAGAATTTATTCTTAATATAAAATAACCATACTTTTCTAAAAAAAACTTTGTTTCAATCTAGAAAACAAAGAAAGAACAAATAGACAAATGCTAGTTTTAGCACTTTGTGGATACTGTCACAACCTTAAAATAAATCAGTCAATTACAGTATAAAAAGCTTTATCGCTCATAATCCAGTTACAAGAAAAGGGGACAGAACGAGCTTCTTCATGTCAGTTTCCTCATTGAGCAGGAAAGGGGTACACTTTGGCAACCTGTGCTATCAGAACACATACTGGGTACAAAGAAACTCTTACAATCTCAATATTTGGCCCTCATGATGAAGGGAATGAAATGTACCCAAGTCAGTATTCTGAACACAGTTTATGAGGGTAAACATTTCCCACAGTTTCCTGTCCATACAGCTGTTAGTCACTGGTGCAAGTTTTTGTTTGTTTTTAGGTACAGCGTCGGTTGTTGCATAGCTCTCTTGTGGTGAACGGGGACAAAATGTCATGTGGGTGGGGATGGGCGGGACGATTGGAGGAGGACATGATGGAGGGGTTGCCATGGTGATGAGGGTAGAGCATGCTAGGTCGCCTCTGCGCTGCACTCTGGTGGAGGAGACTTGACGGAAGGATGGGAAGATGAGGAGAGGAGGAGTGCAGTACTACCTGTTGCTGTTGGACATGGCATACTGAGTCTGCTTCTGTTGGAGGAGCTCTGTGATGGCCAGCAGCTTTTTCAACACGTGCTGCAAAAGGAAAACAGGAATTAGATAATGCTTCTGAAACGGGACAGCAGAAAATGTCCTATGCTTGCACAACTGTGCTTATCGTCAAGTCTCTGACCTGCTGTGCTCCCCTCTCGTTGCTTAGCGTCCGAAGCTCATCCGAGTGCGAGGCACAGAGCTCGTGCAGCGCGGCCAGGTCCCGGGACAGATCCGTCCTAAAGTGCTCTGTGGCTTCAGGGAGGTCAGGGACGTTCTACAAACACAGGGGACACTTTCCTAAGCTTGTGAAGTTCAGCCTGATTATTCGAACAAAAAGGCAAAGAACGTTACTCACCCCCAACTCATCCAGAAACATGATCATCCTGTGTTTGTTGTTTTTGATGAAAGGGTTCACACCCTCCATGTAGGGTTCCTGTTTCAGGATAGAGAAAACATTTGTAGAACTTGCATCAGACATAACAATCACCAATGAATATTGCTCCTCTGATGTACAGCCACTGTCAAAACAAGATGTATTCTGCAAGCTATTATTTCTAGTACATAATCCACACCTTAGCACCGAATTCAACCAGGTTGGCAAGGTTCTGGACAGACTTGGCCACCAGTGTGAGGGTCCTGCCTGCTGCTGTAGATGGAGGGTCTGCAAGAAGAGAGGAGAGTACAAAACACATATTGAAACATGTCACATGGCAAGCAGGTGGCTTTTTGCATGCTTTTTTAACAGATGCTCACCAGCAATGATGTTGAACAGTCTGGGGTTGAGGATTGCAGGACAGATCAGTCTTAGAAAGACAAAGCCACTGCAAGTAGAATAGAGGAAAGCATGTTAGACTGAGTAAGATAAAATAACATGCAAGTTGTAATAATAATGGACAGTTAACACAAAGAATATGTTGACAGTTTTTTTAACTTTCAAAACAAGTGGGTCCAACATTGAATATTTGTGCCCCTTTACCTTACGACCCGTGTCCTCATTGTGTTGTTAGTGGTCCATTTCTGTTGCACAGACTTCTGCAGACAGCCATAGATGAACCTCAATGTCCTGAACGTGTCATCAAAGAGAGAAATAAACAAATTATTTGGGTTTATTAGACCTTTGCGTTTCTCTTTGAAGCCAGTTTGAGTGATCTACCCACAGCACAGGACAAAACTGTGTGCGAGTACAGGTGGGTTTGTTCTTACGGTGGTAGAATCTCAGCAGCCATGAAGATCTTCTCCACTAGTTCCGACAGGATGTTGAGGAGATGAGCCAGGTTCAAGTTCACATCCTCATTCTTTTCCAGTTTGGAAGGGTTCAGCTTAAAAGCAAAGATGAGAGAGAGAAAGAAAAGGAGGGAGGTAAGAGAAACAACTGACAATGAATACATTAAAATTCACAGTGCATGACTGAATCATAATATAATCATCTTATTTGACGGTAACAAGCACTACATGTTGCACGTTGTGGGTAAATGTGGATCAGCTACTAGTAAATGCATTTGTGATATTTCTTATTCGTAACACAAGAGAAGTTGGGAAAACAATAAGTCATAGTTATTGCAACTAAGACTCACGCCTACGAGACCTCAGCCATGCCGATTCTGTGTGCCTGTATGTTTTGATTTGCATCTACATGCAGGGAAAAAACGCTTAGGAACTTGCATAGCTGTGCGTAAAAGCAAAACCCTTTGTAGGTCTTTACCTCGCAGGACTGTTTGCTCTCCATGATCTTGAGGATGGTGTCTTTGAGAGCGTGGTGGACAAATGGCGTGGCTGTGGCCTTCATGTACTGCTCCATCAGAGTGCTGGCCAGTGTGGTTGCTCTGAATAATGTTGTGGCTTCATCTGAGTAGTGCACAAGCAGAGAAACTTATGCAAGTGTATGTGCACAGGGTATTTCTAAGCCGACGTGACAAACAAACCAAACAGTAAAGCTGAACCCTGTAAAACACCAACACTGCTGATTGATGTGTTGCTACAGAGAAGCATTGAAGGTTTCAGCACTAATTTAAATAACATTTAAACATATACATTATCATTTTAGTCAACATGAATATATGTTGGGTTCCTGAAGTGAATTGTATGCAGATCCCTTAATGCAGCAATGCTATCCATTTGTTTTTGCATCATTGTTTTGTTGTTGTTCTTACCTTCCACGTTGATCTCTCTGTCGTTGAGGGTCCTGAGTAGAGGGGCTTCAGCCTTCTCGTGTCTGAAGATCCGCAGAAGGAGGCTTGCCAATAAGGTGCGGTCCTGACCACACACATTGGCCAGAGCGTAGATAACATGGAACTCTTTCTGCAAGATCATCTGCAGAGGACACGTGCCAATGATATCATTGTCATTTTAAGTGAATAACAGAAGCAGACAGTTAATGGACAAAATCAGTGGTTCAGACCTCTTTGAACTCGCTGTACTCCTCTTCGGGCATGATCTTCTCCATGGAGTAGCGGGCACGTACACGTAAAGAGCCCGGCTCGATGCCCTTGAGAGGCACGTGGGAGCTGAGAGGAAACCACTCATCAATCATCTGGCCCTTCTGCAGACGGTTCAGCTGGCAGCGCATGAACACTGAGAGGGAGAGAGATTGAGGCGTGAAAGGGTGGGTGAGTGTCAGTTGTGAAATTAAACTAAAGGGGATGAGGTGAATGCCGAAACTCATAGTAATTACATTTGTTTAAAACAAATAATGTCCTTACAAATGTCACTTTCTTTGCTCTTTTTTGTTTTGTTGCTCAGGCTGATTTCAAATCTGTTGATTTCACTCGACAGATCACTGAAACAACAGATACATACATTTTATTATTCTGGAAATAAATAGAGAATATTGTATTTATTCTTCAGCAAGATGGGTTGCTGGAAATGTGAAGAGGGATAAAGAGCAGTGGAAGAATCCAAGGAAGGAAAATATGCAATGACAGACTCACTCAAAGATGAACTCTTCTGTGAAGACGGGGTTCTGCCCCTCCCGAGGGTGAGTTTTAGCCACCTGGACGCTGTTCAGGTAGATGTTACAGTAGGGGCTGTTAAAATATTTCACTGGCAGTTTGTGGGCCTCCTCCACATACAGCACCAGGCTGCTCACCTGAGAGGAGAACATGTTTTAAACGTCAGGGCATGAAACACACATTTGCATAACACAACATATAGATAAATGGTTTGTAATGGTCCTCACTAAAATATATATAATACATTGAAAACAGTTAATGACCTGAACAGTGCTGACAATTTAAAAACACAAGAGCGAGAGTCTATTTTTAATCTGCACTTGCTGACTTCTACAGGATTTCCAGCCATTACCTGCCAATCCTGATGAGGCTGTCTGTCTCTAGACCCACAGAGAGAATACAATTTCTTTTTTTTTTAAACAAAATATATTGAAGGGCCTTTTAAAATAATAATTTAGGTTGAGCAAAGTGTGGGAATGGTGAAATTATGCAGTAACAAGATTGACTTGTCTTACAAAGGCAGTACAATGAAGCCAGGATAAAAGGCCACTTAGTCTTTTCCTGTGTTGGTTTTATTAAAGAATCCACTGATTAAGATATTAAAATTGGGAGCTTACAAGCATATTAAAGTCTTTCTGTGTGACTGTGTTGTGCTCACATTAGATTAATTCTGAACTTCAAATTTAAAGTATTCATTGCTTCTGAGCTTTTACTAGAATGATAAATACCATTTTACTGGCTTGTTAGATTTGATCATCTACTGTTACTACTTTGTCTTCATGAACACACACTGGTTAATGGAATATGTACCTGTCGAAGCCTTTTGTTGGAAGTCGGCTGAGTGGTTTTTCTTAAGTTACTGCAAAAATTGTGAAGGCATTTCATCCAATCCTGCAAAAACAGAACACTGTCAGAACATTTATAAATCATCATGAGCTCTGTCTCTGGAAGAACTCACAACACTGTAAACTCTTCACAGTTTGTTCTTATTTGTTTCATTGAAAATAAAAGGAATGGTTCTTTGTCACATACAGAGGTTGATTACCACTGTACCAAGCTATCCAGTGGTCCTCTGTATCTGATGAAGAACCAATTCAGGCTCAAAATGCATTTTCTTTTTCTAAATAACAGGAGCAGTAGCTAGCACTAAGTCATTTTCGAGACAGAGCACACACTTATAGTATTTGACTCAGCATTAAAACAGATGTACACTGCTCCTACCCTGTTTGAGACAGTTATCAGTGCTAACCCTCGTATTACCTGTGCATGCTCTGGAGACTCCCCTGCAAAGTAGAATATGTACTGTTCCTCACTAAAGTGCTGTACAACAATCTGGAAACAGTGTGGCCTGAAAAATAGAGAAAAGAGAAGATTATGAATTGCTTTGTACAATATGATACATCATTTGAAAGAAATTACTTTCTTGGCAGCTGATTATTCAGAGCTGAGGGACAGTGCTTCCTGCCAACTTTACTGAATTACACCAAGAGCAATATTTGAACATCTCACCTGCCAAAAAGACTGTCATGCACACCATACACGGAGCACACACTTAGGTCGATCAGCCCTTTAGGTTTGGTGGCTCTCTTTTCGCTCTCAAAGTAGATGAGCTGGGCATCGTTACCTTCCAGGATAAAGTAAAGGTTCTTCCATCTTTTGCCTTTTCCTGAAAGTGACAGAAATCATTAAAAGTTAATAATTATTAACGGTAGATCCTGACTGACGTGACCACAAGGCAAGATGGGGATGATATTACAAGGGGCTACTGAAAGCCCTGCTATACAAGACAGATGTCACACATACCTTTGTTGAACTGAATGTAGCCTTTCTTGACAATGTTTTTGTAGAAAGCGTCTTTTGTTTTTCGTCTGATAGTGTTATAAATTTCTCTCCCATCCACTGTGTCAGTAAGAACTTGTTCTTGGTGCTACGGTAAATACAAAGACAGATCAAGCCATCACACAACCCAATCAATTCAAAAGGCTAGCTTACATAACAATGCTTAAATTAAGTGCTATAGCGGCTGCCCAAGAGAGATGTTCTAGATTTAGAGGAAAACAAACAGGAAAATGTCTGATGCAACATTTTCTCTTCAGAAAATACATTTACGGTTCAGTGACACTCAGGATTTACTCTTTTGCTTCCATCAGTATTTTGGATACTTTGCATGGCAATAAAAATGATAAATGTGAGCATTTATGTCTCATTAAAACCCTTTAATTGTCAAATGTCATTCCATTAGGTCAAAAATATAACATCAAACAGGCTGAATAATGCTAAAATACATGTGTAGCTACCTGCACTGAAACTGGCTCTTTCAGGTTGTAGCCCTCGACAATCTGCTCTTTCTTGTAATGGTCGACGATGTCATCGACACTGCCCGGTAGAGAGAGAGAGCAAACAAGATCCAGCACATCAGTTATTGCAAGTCAAAATGCACATGACAAGCTAGCTACAACTTCTAAAATGCTACAACGAGCATTTAATCTCCATTGGTAGTATATATTATGTTTTTATTATTATTATTATTATTATTATGTTGGAACAGCAGCTGGATGCAGGCACATTGCCAAACGTACCTGTTGTAGTACCTCCCCCCCATCATGAACTGATTGTTGGGAGTGGGGGAGATCTTAAACCTTTGGATGTTTTCATTGGTGCGAAAAAAGAGGGAGTAGTCCCCAGGTGTGTTGTCTGATGGTCGGACTAGAAAACTGCACACCTGGCCAACTACGAAATGAGAGGGGGCGAAAGAGAAAGGTTTTAGTGCGTGCTCAGCAATATATTTTGATAAATGGACTTTGATGTTCATAACTTATTTCTGACAAATTTAACACATTAAAGCAGCAAGTGATTAATAGCGCTCGCCTAAAGAAAGGCAAAGAGGAATGGTACCCGTCATCAGCAGGTTGTAGGCCTCCTGCTTGGTGATCTTTCCGTGATACCAGCTGTTCAGGAGATCAAATAAGAGCAACCGCAAAATGAGGTGGAGACAATACAAATTGCTAAATCAACAAAATGCAAACATATGGTAGAACCTGCTGCAACAACACCATCTCTACAAACAGAAATCTTAAATTACTGATACTGCTGTTGGGGACAGTCAGCCTTAAAGACTGAAGGACATGTTAGGTTAGGGTTAGGGATATCCTGTTGCCTAATAAGTGCAGCGTCACAGAGAATCTTATCTAATGAGAAACGTACGAGTGTTAACCTTTACATCCTGCTTTGAAATCTTCCAATTGATGAGATCACTAATAAAAGTGAGTTCAGTGTAACATAACTTACGCTTTTCCCTCATGTGGATCCTCTTCCCGTCCCTGAAAAAATATCAGAAACCAAAATCTGTCAAGACACCAACTCTAATGGACCAACGAGTGCAGTCTTTGTGACATCTATGGACTGATGTGCTGCAAATTCATAGATCTTTAACACTACCTTTGGTGCTATGCTAAGGCCATTTTGGTATGATATACATCTTCATACATTCTTAAAACAATAGATATAGCCTTAACATCTTGTGCTGTACTTACCACCTCCTCCACCAGATCCTCCACAATAAGGCCCTGCTCCTCTGTGCGAACATTGGTCACCCACATCCAGCCATCATCCAGTTCATTGTGAACAATAAACATGTCCCCTTTCAGGAAGCTGAAGATCAGAAATGTCAAAATGGGAATTAGGAGAAAGTGATAACATTGTGACATTGAGCAGATTGTATGAATAAGGCAACAAAAAGAGTAAACACAGCCATCTCTCTATCACACTTTTGCTCTGTCAAGGCATTGTAATCTGGAGAATTTGAAATGAAAAAAAATTGTCTGCTGCCTGTTTGTAATACCAGAGCACTACCAGCAGGTGGAACCTCTGACGCATAACATTTAAGGCAATTGCATGTCGGTCTATTCCTTTAAGCCAGAGGCAGACTCATGGTTGAGGTTGACTTCAGACAGATGTTTATCAGATTTAGGAAATCAGGAATCGCTGGGATCGTCACTAAGTGTGCCTACTGTAGCTTTATGACAGGGGCAAGACGGTTTTTCAATAATGTTAAGTGTAAATAACAATTTAGATGATGTGCTTTCCAGACTGTTGTGAGGGGAAGAGCAGGCCTATGCCATCCCTAAAACAAAAGGAATCCAAGTCATAGCAGGCTGCTATTTGGGAGCAATACAATCAAATACGATATTTTTAAGCTTATGGCATCATCAGGGATTGTCTGCGTCTCAAACATTGTAGCTCATATTTCTGAGAGTACTTTTAAGCGACTAAATGGATATTTGAAAATGTTAGACAACATGTATAACACAAGGGAACTATTTTTCTGAATAGTTACGCACAGAACCTTACCTGATCTCATCAGTATCTGGCACTTTGGTGTATGGAAGTATGGCCCTGACTCTCCTCCTGTCTTCTACAGGCTGTGGAAACATGCACATATAAGAATAAAGATCTCATTTTTAGCCTTGACCTTCAAAACCGACATCCATGTTAAATCCCCCAATTACTCCACAAAATCAAGTATTCTACTAAAATCCCCTCTGGGAGATATCACACTCCACTAAAAAAAGGAAATTAGCATTAGCTTTCCCTTAAATAGTTCTGAATACTGCCTAAAAGAAAAAGAAAACAGGAAGATGTGAGAAAAATATTTCCTTGTAAATTTAGCACATGGCTGGTTAAAGGAATCAAGGCTGACTTTAAGTTACCACAAAGAGATAAATATCTTCCACTCATCTTTCAGCCCTCAATCTTTTCAACCCTCAAACATCCCCTCAACACCTTCAAGTACTTTTACTGGACAACATTTCATGTGATTACATTTATTTTTTTGCATACTTTAGGGTTGATGGTCACAGTTTTTGCATGCATTTGGCATATTTTTTAAGTTTTATATTTAATTTTTCTCTGTAGAAAGTTTGTTCCTATTCCATTCCAAACAGCATAGGAGACTAATTCACTCAGTCAGCGCGATCCATTGCTGAAAACAAGCTGCCAAAATGAGAGACATTTGTGGACCACATTTAATGACCCATAATCTAGTAAAACTTTGATTTGTAAGTGTTCATTTCTTAAAGTAAATTTGATGAGAGAGAGAGGGAAAGAACTGCAACCTTGGAACTAAGTTTGAAAAATAAAATGGTTATGTTTTTTCACAAAATGTGCCTTTTTGAGTATATAGAGGAAGATTATATCGGAAGATCTCAAGTATCAAGACCAACCTTTTATTATTAAAGAGTAATATAATACCCATATGTTCTGTAACTAAGCAAGCAATCATCTTCTTGTTTACATCGGCAAACACATGCCCAGTGTACGTAATGTGATATTCGTTTTCAGGCATGCAAGCATGGACGGAAATCATTTCTAAAACAATGCTGAAAAACCCAAATCTCATACAATTAACCAACTGGGTGTACCTCATTATGTAGACAAGGTGTATTTTGCAATATTAATTTTGAGAAATAACCACAAGAGGGAAAAACAACTAACATCAAGTAATGTCATGTAACATTTTCAAATATAGTGGAATTGACCGTTAACATATTAGTTAGTATTAGAATATACCGTATACTCCCAGGCATGGAGTCAGTCTTACCTCAGGGGGCGCCACTGGCGATAGCAGTTTCTCTCCTTTTAGCAGGCAAGACACATAGCTGTAGTAACCAATCAGGTCTGATAGAGAAGAGAACCGCCGACCACCAATGTAATAGTCCCCACACATGGCAATTATCCTGTTGAGAGAAAACACAACAATTATAAAAAGGAAGCACAGTTGTTTGTAAATACAGGCAGGAAAGAACATAGAAAATGTTCTATCCATCTGGACTGGCTGCATCAACATTGTTTTTCATCAAGGCTCCTATACCACTGACGAAACATATCGCATATAAACTAAGATATAACATCAAACTAAGCAGCTGTACCACAATCATGCCAGAAAATATTAAATATGTATCGGAAAAGGACTTCAGTGAGAAAAATAGGCTGTCCTGTTGAATCCATCTATCATAACCAGGAAATTTGTAATTTGTGAGTGAAAATCAGTGAATGATTACAATGGTATGATAAAAGTATTGCTCCAAACCATATCCCATTTCAGAGCCAATACTCCTAAATCTCTGTTCATCAATTGAGTGGATCTTTGATTGATGGTTTTTACAAATGCACTTGTGCGATTACTCATTTGCTTTGTGCACAATCTAAGGACTTCAACCATTTGAAGTGTAGGTGTCACACAATTAACCTTATGTTCATAATTCCCTGACAAAAGGGCTTCCTTTTTCCAGCATCAATGACATCATGTCTCCACACTAAATCGACGCGAGTGAAATAGATGATGTCATTGTTACTTAATTAGAGAAGTGCATTTTCTGGAGGAAATGTCTACGATTTTTCAGAGCACAAACCTTTTTGCTTCTAAAGTGCAAAATTAATACCAACCGGTCAAACAGGAACCGTAGAGTAGTAGCAGGAAATACTTTAACATTTTATGAAATTACAGTTTAGCCCAAAACAGTCGAATGGAATAGACAGATATGTGCCAATAAAGGACTTTTATCACATGGCCACTTTAAGTCTTACTGTTGGTATTAAACCCACTCGACAGAATGCTGAAACCTTGGTGTAAACCACAAATTTTATTCTCAGCAGCATGCTTAGTGATCTAAAATAAATGTTTCCACTTCATCACACGGCAACTTCAAGTAAACCACTTAAAAAAAAAAGGCTACAAATTATAAATAATAAATAAGTAGAGGACGTCACATTGTTGGCTCTTGATCGGAAGACTATATTTTTCCCTTTTACGTACGAGCTGCAGCGTAAATGTATCCTTATACTGACAATGGCTTCATCCACACTAATATGTTAAAAACAAAAAGGATATCCGTCCACTCAGGCATCATTTTCAAACTGATTTCTGTTCATACGAGAACGACTATACATACGAGAATGACTATACGTGTACACTGGGCACCAGGTAAACAGGAAAATATAATACGAGTATTATAGTACTCTTTAATAATAAAAGGTCACGCTTGATACTTAAGATCATTCTTTTAAATACTCAGACAAATGCCCGTAGTGCTGATAATGCCGCTTCGTTTTGGTGTTCTAAAACTCCAGAGTAGTGTAGACGCTCAGTATAAACGTAGCAATAAATATGCGTGGAAACGTAGTAGTGTGGATGTAGCCTATAACATATCTATTGAAAAGGAGGATAATTTGTAATGCCGATTCTATTTTATTTTATTGACTACAAGGTTGTTAAATACCCCCAAGGTATTGTTGCTAGACAAGTGTGCTTCTTCACTCAACTTCTCCATTTTTTACTTCACGCCCACTCACAGACAGAAGTCTTCTGCGACGCACGCACACAGTTTATTTAATAAGGGGACAGTGCACATTAATAAAAAAACATTTCTGTTAAATGTGCCAAAGTTAGCCAAGAGGCTATTTTCCATCTGTAGTCCCATCTCTCTGCCCTTTTGGTTAGCATGTAATAAATAACTTCTGTACTTCCCCTATCCTTATCTTCTACTTGAGGGTAGCATGCTGCCGGCTTATTATGACATGCCACATTATGTTATAATTCACCTACTAAAAGGGCTCTATAGAGAATAGAAATACAACAGTTGTCAGACCAAACTATTCTAACTACTCCAAACACAAAGCTCTCAGTTGTAGGATATACTATCTCCTATAATTTGTATGGTAAACACAGATGACACCTCGAGGATCCTTACATTATCCTTTTCGTTTCCCAGAAAATTATAGCAGCAATGGAAAGAAAATAGTTTATTGGACAAACACGTTGTCAGCATTGTGTCGGCCAAATCGGGTCAAATTATGTTACATCTCTGGAAAAATCAACTGCAAACAAGCCAATTAATTTGCAACGGGACCACCAACCAACTTCTTCACCAAACATAGAAACTTACTGTAGATTCAAACTAAGTATATCACTGAGGTTAAAGTTAGTGCTGCTAGTTGCATGTACTCTGTCATACCTGAAATGGTTGACCACATTGGTCACACTGAGGAAAGACAAGACGAAGGAACCGGGCCGGCGGTCACTCTCCCTGATGAGGTAGCTGCCAGGGTTGCGGGCCTGGCGCAGCCGCTCCTCAGCAATGGTTCGGTCTAGCTTGCCATGGTACCACCTGAGACAGAAAGACGAGAAGGAAATTATTAGAAGGGACGGCAGATAGATACTATAGAAACTATAGTGAGATGCAAATATGTTGAGCAAGGAAGTACATATTTCTGTTGAGAAGTGAGCACACCATAAATCCAATGACTTGATTGATCACATTTATGTAGAGCTGGGTAATATCCATATCATGCTGTACAAATATTTATTCCAATACACTACATGCAATTTCAATAAATGTTAAAATTCATCAGAATAAAATTAAAAGAAACCCTTTAAAACTAATACAAGAGTTGTGACAGTAAAATTGTTTTGAAAGGTCAACAGAATCCAGAAACCAAGTAAGGCATGTGAATTAATCAGAAAAATGTAGCCCAATACATACTTTCCTGAAAAAAAACAGAGGACGCATATCTTTCTAATAATATAAAACACAAATATTTTGAGTTCTTCACAGTCCAGTTTCAAGAAATAAAAAATGTATAATTGCAATAACAAAATAAAATAGTTCAGAATCGCTAAACTAGAATCAGCACTTACAGGTTATCTGATGTCTTAGACATCACAATATACATACATTTCCACTTGAACCTTGAAACTCCAAACAGTTCTGTAAACTGACTTGACTAAAAGTTAAAGGACCAATAAAAAAATACTTAAAGAAAATGAAATCAATATTAGATATGAAGCTCTGATAAATTTGTACGACCTACTTTCATGAGTAAACCCCAGACAGAATCAGCAGGTCATGCATTCTTTAATAAATGGAAATCCAAAAGCTTTTACTTTTTAGTTTCCAGCACACCATTGCTCCTTTATGAATTAAACAAAAGCCTGAGGAACAACACTGGTTAACATTTTAGCAGGTGAGGCTGAACTTGACAGGGCCTCGCCAGCGAGGGTAAAAGATTAACACGCATTTACAAATTTAGGCCACTGGTGCCTATCGAACTGGAAAAAAACATCCAGTGGTTAGAAGATGAATTAGGTGTTGCAGTAGCTTTTTCACAGGAGACCTAAAGGACTCCCATCTGGTTTAGGTGAGTAAAGGTCCCTTCTTGTAAAGGAAACTTGGTGAAGTCTGCTATCATGGAGTCGCTGGAGAAGATTTGCTGAAGAGGGGGAAGAGTTAAGTGTCTGTGAAGGTGCTGTAGGGGGATTTGGGTGATAAGAGTATTGAAGAGGGTGGTTGAGAGCAGTTGGCAGGTAGGACAAAGACCGTACAGGACTAGAAAAGATGGAAACACTGACGGAGAATTGAACAGTGAAATTGAAAAGGAAGATGAGTGCAAACCAAACAAGCTAGGTTCATTACAGCATAATGATATTTAAGTAGTCCATGCCCCCATTGAAACAGACTGTAGATGACCCATTATACCCTGCATAGAATTACATTAAAAGCAAATACAAGATATTTGGGATACTAACTTCAACTGCTATTAATCCTGAACCAGGCCAGTAGATGAATAAGTGAATCGTTCGGCCAGATAGACTACTGCTGCTGTGGGGTTAAGCTTTTTTTTAAGCATATTTTGGGCTGTTTAAAGTTGCAGGTGAAAATTGAAATAGTCATTTACAATGAAACAAAAAAGCTATCCGTTGAGAAGGCGGACCTCTGTACACTGTTGCCTACGATACTTTACTGTTATAGCTACTGCTTTGGGCAGTCCTGCAGCAATTAACAGCTTGTTAGCATCCTTTTTAATTACTGAATCCCGCTCGCACTATATGCCTCAAAAATACAGGGACCTATTTGTCATTTATTGGGTTGTTGAATCAAGCAGGTGTGTTAACTGCAAAAGACAATCTTCTCAGGTGTGCTTTAATTCAGTATTGATTATCCGTATTCAGTACAAACTAACTTTCCACTGGTTTACATGCTGGACGAAGCTCGCCTTGTTGTATTTTTGTTTGTTTAACAAAATATTGTATGAGCCTTACTCCATGTTTTCGGTGTTGTCAAAGCAACCTCAGACACGTATACTTGTTGTTGTGCAGTGCATTGAGGTCAACTGCGTCATTTACATGTATCCCACGTATAACACAGACACCTCTAATGTCCTAGTGTCGGAACCTTCAGACCTGAACCTTTCTTTTTTTTGTGCACTTTACATCACACCTATACATTTGGAAAACGCTACTTACTTCAAGTTTACTGCAGTTTTTATATATATATATATATATATGAGCTATAATACTAAATTCTTAAATTACACTTTCCATGATGGGATGTGAAGAGTAGGCAGGAAGGGTGTTACGACAGGCTATTATGAGCATAAGCCATGAAAGTGGTGATAGGGCACAGTGCTACTATCAGCTTGAGGAATGCCCAGTCATGTCAGTACATGAACAGCGAGCAGCACAGTGACGTCCTGGTTCTCTCCTCTGAGGACGCTCAGCTCAGGGTGATAAGGCATTCATCTCTTTGCAACCAGTGTACTGAAACAAATTGATAGATCTTAATGCATGCAATTGAGGCAACTCGCATGCATGGTAAGTTATTGTGTTTTCCATACTAACCAAGTCACAAATATCTTTTAATGGCACCACACCAAAATGGGTTTCAAAACTGCTGAGGCGAGTGATCAGGAGGAGTCACCGACAACCTTATCTTTCACTTAGACGCTCACATCCTGAACCTAACTTTCACACAAGACACCCATTTAGTCACTTCATTAGGAGACAAGCGCCATAGGCAATGCTTTCTGCTGTTCCTGTGGGCAAAGTAGTTTGTATGTTAACTTGTCTGCATAATTGTGTCACGCTGTCAAGAACAATATTACTTTGCGCTGCTGAAATTGAACATGTCCAAGCCTATTGCGCTTGGGCAAGACATCAACATATAGGGCTTAGGCTGCAGCAAGCATTGCAGCATGATGTATTGTGTATACAATCCGTCTGGCTACATTTTAAGGCCGAATGACTTAAAACATTTTCATCAGAAGAGCTCTGATGGGAGTTATTTAAGTTAAAGAATCAAACTACAAGGTCTTAAAAAAATTGCTCAAACTAACCAAATTACATATTTTTCAGAAAGAGAAGCACTATTCCCACATTTATAAAGTAAATACTTTAATAGAATAAGTATGTATTTTTGTAATTCTACAATTACGTAATCAGTTTGTTTTATCTTAGAAATAGAATACAACACAACTCGTCTAATTTGTGATATAACTGGAGAAGAAAAATATGTGAGAGCACATCATGCGTGTATGTCATTTATGTTTTAAATGAAGAGGAAACAATTAATGTATGACACAGACAAAACAGTTATTTGTATACAGCAATATAAATAAACTTGAGGCGAAACAGCATTAGCTGTTCACATTGCTTGGGTCATTGATGTGCATCAAACTCATGATATGGGTGTTTAGACTGTAAAACTACCTGCTGAAGTAGTATGTACACTACCCATAGGAGGAATTACGCAATGACCTATGAATGAGACAATTACTGACAATAACATGAATAGAAATATAATTTAAAAAAGAAATCAATTCTCTGGGGCCAAGTGTGTCATCGCAGGGTGGAATCATTGCCAAAAATAGTACACGCGTTTAAGCAATGACAAGCTACGGTTGAAAAAGGACACCAAGTCCTCTGAAACTTTCATGCTCAAAATGACAATGCATCATAGTCTACTGACCAAAAGCATTCAAGCATGACAACTTTAAACATAGTAATGATACTCAGAGTATGTAGGGAAAAACTTCATAATTTAATAAGCATTGTGATTTTTGTTTTTTTTAATTACTATGAATACCAACGTTAAGATTTCAGGTGAACAAAGAGTCTACTATTTGTACCCACCTACTTTATGTTCAGCTTTACTGTTACCACATGCTAGAAAAATCAAATTTCTGTTTGCTGGAGCCAAGTCTCTCGGGGCAACAAGACTAAAAGGACAGATTGCTGTGAGTCTGTGACTTGAGTGAGTTGGACCTTGTATCTCTGTCAGTCTGTCTGTCTGTCTCTCATTAAGCTCTTTTATGAACTCTTTCGCTTCCGCTCATGTCTCTTCTCTTCATCTTCTTCTGTCTCAATAGATGCAGCTGTACTCAAACATCTCCACAGACGTACTGTCAGCCCTTATCAGTATCAAAATGAAGGAAACATTGCATTACAGTACATTAGCAATGCAGCTCAGTGGAGCTGCTGGCTTTATAAAAAGGGGGTATCGAGAGCAACATGTTTTCTACACAAAATTGTTATGCCATGTAAATTGTAAACGGAACCACTATATTCAATTAGTCTCACCTATTACCATGTAGTTACACAGGTAATTTGAACTTTCCTGACTCCCATCTGTCAGATCTAGGAACTATATTCTTAAACCAATAAGGCACATTATGTCATTATCAGTGTTTGACACAAAAAATGTCCATCATAGATTTCCTGTGATATTACAACTAAAATGTTGGATGTTCACAGTAAGCTCAAATATTTCACAATGCATAAATCCTTTGCATAATATTAAATTAATAAACTACACACAACCCTTCAGATTTCCACTTTTAAATAACAGTATAATAAAATACAATAAAATTGGAATCTAAAAGAAAAAAAGCTTGATAAGCAAGAGTTGTCCTGCCCGCCCATTGTTAGGGAGGCAAGGCTGGAGTTGCGGGGTGATTCGATGCCCCACTTACGCCGAGTTTGCCCTCTGCTGCATCTCCCTCCTGTGGTCTCACAACGTGCACCCACTCCACTGATGTTGCGGCTGGCCAGGCAAAAACTGTAAGCTCCAACGTGTAAAGCAGAGCAAAGGTAGCTCTAAATCCGTACAAGGCATGATGATGGGACCCTGCTGCCGCACGGATACAGTCATCTCCCGTCACTAGTGTCAGTTAGCAACATCCTTGGGAGGTAAGATGAACAAGAGGACAGAGAGATGCATTTAGTCTAATAATAAATGATTTGAGGATAATTGGAAGACCATGTCTGGTTCCGTTATCCTTTAGATTCTACCTCTGATGAAATGTATCTTTTAGAAACTGAGGCAAACTAGTCCTGTTGTCTTTGCTCCAACTTAATCCTGCTCTGACGTTCTCTTTCTCTTACCCTCCCCTCTTTCTCTCTCTCATAAAGGCACGCATCATGAGCATGCTGCCGATTGGTTTTTGAAGCAGTGGGACAGCAAGAGTAGGGAGTGGCATCTTACAGCATGAATACACACTCATGTGCTGCCTATGATCACTCAAATACACAGATGTGTACCAGTGGAAACAAATCACACAACCTTCCTACCTTGACTGAACTTAGAGAGCGCTTTATATACACCTGGCTTCAACTATGCTGAAAGATTAAACGCACGTTGGCATGATCCTCGCTCACCCTTAAACTTCCAAAATGGTTTCAACTCCACACCAAGCATTCTGTCAATGAATGAAAGCCAGAGCTTTTCATGTAAACACAGTATGGGTGTATGTATTAACCAACCAGCTAAACAACTATTATGTAAATTGTGACCCCTTAAATATTTACTCATTTGTGGGCTCAAGTTTCCACATTCACTGTCATCTATTTTTTAATTTGCTTTTTCAACTTTTTTTTTTTTTTTGCTTTTTGACTGTTTTAATGTTTTCTTAACTGTTTTTAAATGTGCATTATGTTTTGATGCTTTTAATGGTTTTATGTGAAGCACTTTGAATCGCCTTGTTGTTGAAATGTGCTATACAAATACACTTGCCTTGCCTTGCCTTACCAAAAGTGTCCAGTTAAGAACACTTTCTTTCCTGCAGAATTGAAATATGCTTAAATATGTAGTTTGGTTCATTTAGTCTTGGACCAAAAAAATTAAGATACATTGTTGCATTTTAGTTCTGGTCCGGTTTCTGTTCACACTGTAGTTTTTATAAACAAACAAAGAGGAGTAAACAAAGTTATACAGACTGACAGATAATGCGATGATTGGATATTGTTGGTGATTGTCATCCTGCATTATCGGTGGGGGGCTTTTAATGTGTAAATCAATGCATATTATACCATCATTTTACTGTGATCCTTACGGATCCCTCTCACGGTTTGGTAGTCATGTGGACGTCAGATTAATTACGCAGCTTAACGTTAACCATCACATTGTAAAATACAGTTTTACAACATTTGGTCAAATAGGCAATGAGGGCATTTGCTTTCTGCAGTTGTTTGAAGGAGATGTTTTCACAACAACATAAATAGATATTAGAGATGAATTATTAAACTGTTTACACTAGCTCTAAGCAGTTTATATATAATGTAATATACAAATATAATCTATTATTTAAGTATAATTTTAATTGTGTGTTCTTATGAAGAAATAAAACACTTTAAATTACTATAATAAAGTAAAAGGACAACATTCAGAGCAGTTTGGGACGGTGGCAAAACAAAGAGTCAGCTGCTATGTTCAAACAACAAAAGGATCTGTGTCTGTCAATATGGATCATCAATGATGTGAAATTAGTATCAGTGGCAAGAAAAGCATGACCAGGAATTTATTTTGTTCTGATCCCATCCGTGACACAATCCGAACCATGAGCTTTACAATCCTTTGCACCATTATAAGCAGTATTTGTATTATTAGACTGAAAATGGACTGAATGTGAAGATGAATAATGGTAGCGACAGGACGGTACAAAATTCCCATTGCACGCTCCCAGATAAGTAGTACGAACGCAGAGTGCGAACATCGGGGAGTGCGCAGACACCTGGATGAGGCGGGGATCCGTGGGATAGCCATCACATGCTTTTTAATGGAGCTAATGAAATGACAAAGAACACAGACTCAAGCATGGCTGTTTTAACAGACCTATTAATCAAAGAAATACCCACGCTGACGAGCTCATACATGCCTTAAATGCAGATCAATAGGAGTGCTTCCTCAACAGATTTCTCATCAGCAGATGGATTTATTAGTGAGTGCGCTTTTGAAACCGTGCTAACATCACATAGCTGCTATCATAAAAAGGCATGTGCTTTGTCCGTTGGTTTTCACACAAACAAACTACACCAGAGGTCGCTTGGAAGCTTTCCGAGAACAACCGTAACAGACTTTTTTGGTTCAGTTGTTTGGGTCGCACCAGGGTTTGAGCGACAGCTTTTTCACCAGCCAAAACAAACCATACTCACCGGGAACACCAACCAGAGTTTGTTTTAAACTAACAAAACAGGTTTGATGTGAAAGCACCCTAAGCCATTACTTATTGTCAAATTGAATGTGGAGTAACTTAAACAAACATTGACGAGAAAGTGCATCTCAATTAAATGGAAATGCACAAGAATAGCTTTCAGTGATGTGGCTTCTCTTGAGTAAAAGTAACATTGGAATGAAAGGAAAACTCTATTATACTTGCTGTGCAGGAAGTTCTACCGGTTGTACTATGGTACTTAACATTGACCTGGCATTGGAACATTTTCTATGCAAAGAATCCAACGTATTATTCAGCGCACCCAAGTAATATGGAGTCATTAAAAAAAATCCTGGGTATTGTCAAACACAACTGAAACGTTTTTGAAGATCCTGTTAAGGCCACAATGAGTGGCTCAGAAGTCTTGAAAACAGGATGTATGAGAGAAAAGGCAGGGCAGTGTGGGTATTAGAAGGGCATGACAGGACGTTGCGTAACACATTGGAAATGCATGGAAACCATAGGCTTCGCTTTATCAATCCACAGTAAAGACTTTACAGAAGGAATGGTATTGTATTCAATGGGGTCTAGCAAAACAACCCTAAGCATGTGCATCCTTTGCTATAAGAGTTGCAAGACTGAGGGGCCAGTTGTGCAACAAGATGCAAACACAGTTCTACATACGCTTCAGTATGTAACTTTTTCAGCCAGGAGTTATGCAGTAATTTCAAAAATGTATAACAGGAAATTACAGGCTTAATACTAATTGATGGGCTCACCAGTCATCAAAACTGTGCAATGACTGATCCACTTCCATTAATAAGACCATGCTTTGTTATAAAAGTGCTGTAACATGTTGGCTAGTGGGAACAATCTCCACCAGGGAATATCCTTGTTAAGCTACGTGACATGATCCTTGTGCCATTTCAGAATTCCACTGTCTCTGCCTCCCTAAACAAAGGGCAATTAGGTAGTGTGGCTACTCAATTAACACTGCAGTTAGATGTTTCCACAGCCAAGTGCTAAACTCATTCACACAGCCAGTTCTTTAAATCAATCCTTTCTTTCCCATTTTTTCTCCTTCATCCTACCACAACAGCTCTTCAGGGAACCCGTTATAATTTAAAATCCTCACTAATCTGCGTGGAAACTCAAAATCAACAACTAATTTCCCAACGTTCTGTTTGTTTAAGCTCATGCACTGGGCCTTAGGTTTCTAATGGCAGCAGGAACGCACTCCGTTAGGGCCACCTGACATCTTCACTCTTGCCTCTTCATTAAACTATCCTCAGTGTGAAATGTGTATTGCATTGCTTCAGCCATTGTTTATGAATGAATGATTGTTGCACAGAGGTGTGAATGATTGTCACTGCTGTTTGTCTTTCTCTCGCTCTCAAACATGTTCACTCTAACGCGCTCTGCAAATGTGCCAAGTTTAGCTTTGTGCAAAAAATGTGCAACACACAGTGGGACCACTTCCAACGGTGTGGAAGTTTTCCACCATCACTCTTCCAACATGTACTTTGCAGGCTGCTAACATAACTCAAAGGAATACAAGATCAGTCTTGAAGCCATTACACAGATAGCTACGCAGCTGAAAGGACAGGGTGAAATTCAGAATCATTCAGGGTAGTCAGCTGTAAATGTAACTCCCATTACAGGCGCAATGAAAGAACAAGTTCAGCACAACAACAAAAGATGTCTGTATTAAACATAGATTGGATGTTTACAAAAATAATGTGACCCAAGATAGGTTTATTTTATGCCATATATTTGGGCATGAGATTCACTATATTGCCTGGTCAAAGCTATGAACTATGTCCATGACTATGACGCGTTTGCCTGAATCCCTGTATATTAGATTTGGCATCATCTGAAAAACAGCACCACTGGATGAGACAGTAAGCTTGCAGAGGGTCCACATATCAGCCCCGTCTATCACAGTGGATCAGTGACAAATCCTGAATGGAGGGACAGACCCTCGCCTTAACTGGGTCATCGTCACAGGGCGATGGCAGCACCTTACAACTCCTGTGTTCTTGAAAAGCCTCCACTGCCAGACAAAAGAATGTATGAAGGCTGTAAGCCTAGCTCTGCGGAGAGCCTGCCTGGCCTTGCTCATATTGCTAATGGCAGGTGTTCTCATGAGGCGCACACCACACATTAACTATACATATACATGCAGCAATTAACCTCAATGTGTTTTAACCAATTATTTGATCAAAGTAAACTAGTAAAAATTAAGCCAGAAAGAAAGAATACAGTAGTACATCATAAGAGTATGATAGTTTTGTCATTATCCTTTTACAGATCACCATCCTTCAAGGCCTCAATAGTATGAACACCATCATACACTTCACAACACATATCGGGAAATTGCAGACTAATAACTAGAAACCAAAAAAAGCGGTCCAGCTTTCCGGTGCATTCTTCACCACTACAAGCAATTCACCAAAAACCACAACCCCAATATAGAGGAAAAGCTTGTGTTGCGTATGGACCTTGCACAACTCGGTTGAGTAAAGCGCCTCAGAGGAGGCAAGAGTGAGAGAGTGAGTAGATGAATTTTGACTCCCACCACCATGTAAAGTTGTGTGTGTTAGTGGCCGTGGCAGATAAATATTTGACGACAAGACTCTCATTGTGAAACAAGGAGGACCAAAGAAAATCAATGCCATCCATGCACAGATGACAACTGTTCCACTGCCTCACTGGCAAACTTGCAAGTTGACAAACTGGAATTCAAGTGCAAACACATGAAGAAGTCTACCTTGGTAAAACAACTACTTCCACAGTAGTACTGTGTGTAAGACAATTCAATTGCTTTTCCATTTAGGGGTTCATTACCAATACAAGCAAGACTTGTGAAATATTCGCCTTCCTCTGTATTCTGACAGGGAGATAAAGGGTGGCTTCTAAAAGAAGCGCTGAATCCACACTCCAGGTCCAGTCACTTCCATATCTTACAGTTAGCGGGTCAGAAATGACAAAGCTCAGCAGTTCCCTAATGAGACTGAAACAAATGGTAGGGCCGCATTTAGGTTATTACAACACCAGCGCATTTTGACATGTGCTTTTGTGCATGCCTGATAAATTAATAAATATTCCTATAATTAGAGATGCAATTCTAAAATGCACTGTATATGATGCATTTACCATGCTGCAATCAAAAAGGTATCCTCTGTTTTAAGCTTGTTTCACACACATAAAAACAAAAAATATTCCTCATACATACTATCCAATAAGACCGACAACTGTACATTTTCTTCTCCAAGACCATCTCTATTTCCCAATGTAGCATGATAGAGCACAATAGTTTAATGAAAATAATCAGTAAATAATTAACAGTATTGTATTAATAAAGTTGACTGGGCAGAATGTGTGGCTCCCCAATAGATGTTGGTGTTCCCAGCACCTTGACCCAAGTGAACTCTGTACAGCTGTGAGCCGATCAGAGAGCAAGACTCAGGCAAAACAAAAAAAGGTTTTTGATACAACAGGAAAGGCACATTTGGTGTTGGTGCTTACCTAGATGACATGCATTTACCTCACTCAGAGTAAAGTAAGGCCTTGACACCTGCAACTCTTCATCAAACCAGTTCACTTCAGCTGCTTAAGGCTCATGATGTTATCGTAAAAAAATGCCCAAAATCATCAATAGTGTATGTGGTGTTGACTTCATGTTTAATGATTTGATACAACAAAAAATTGACTTAACTTTGACTGTTTACACAACGATGCAATGTATCATCAAATCGCACAGTCAACTCAATCGTAGTCATTTAGACAAAAAGCATTTAAAGTTTTAAACAAAACAAAAAAACTAAGCTGTGAGTAGCACAAGACACTACTACACCTGCAGGAGTCAATACTAAGTCAGACCTCACGTGTATGACAGCAGGAAGGAAGTGGACACAACAACAAGTACAGGCTGCTCGAAAATGTTGATTTGTAGGTATAAATGAACAATACCTGATGTTTACTGGTAGTGTACTTACTGGTTCGTAGGAGGTGCGGAAAGGGGGAACATCACCTCTTCTTCCTCGTATTCCGGTCCGTCCTGCATGTCGCTTTCATCAATAGTGCCACCGGGCACCCCACCACCTGGAGGGGGAGGAGGTGGTGGGGGCAGTGGGGGGAAGTCAGTGGGTCCATCCGGGCCTGTTGACGTGGGTGAAATCAGACTAGCTGGACCCTCCGAAGTGGGAGATAAGCTTATGCCGCCCACGGTCCCTGAACTTGTTCCTTGTAAAACTGAATGTACACCTCCTGCTCCGCCACTCCCTGTTGCGGAAAGCGCTGGTCCGGTCACATCCCCACTAGGCATGGGGTAGGTCCCACTCATGTCGGGAGGTGAGTCCGGCAAGGGGTTTGAGTTTTGCCGGATGGTTGGTGCTGGTCCTTGTCCCAAATCAGTGACTCGCACTCTGCTCGGCTTGGGATAGTAGGGAAAAGGGGCCGTCTCCGGGCCTCCGCCGCCTGCCACCCCTGTCCCTGTCGTGACCAAGCCCGTATCCTCACTGCTGACCTCCGTAGCCATCATATTAGGACAATGTGTAGAGGGGGAAAGTCCAGAAGGGAACCTGCCCTTCCCCTCTGTTATTGCTGACCTCCTTCAGTGTTTGGGCTCTGGGGAAACAACACCAAAAGTTTCTCGAAACGCGTTAAGCTAGCCAGCTGCCGTTAGCCAACGTGCTAACTGAGCTAACTTAGCTTAGCACTAACGGGCGTTAGCTTCAGCTCGCATTCGCTCGCTACGAGAGAGCCGAGCTAACGCTAGCGGGACGGCTAGCAGCCTCGAGACACTTGATGAGTTTCTTGCTCGCTATGTCTTCATTGTTTCCTGAGTTTAAAGTTCACTCAGAAACACTATCTTTAAACTAGCACGCACAATGTCAAACAGAATATTTATTCACCAATGTTTCCCGTTGTTTGGTCCGGACTTCACCCTCGGCTCAAGGCAGACCACTTGTCGGGGAGTGTTGTTTTATTGTCACTGTTGTGTGTAACCCCCCGTCTTTTTCCAGTGTTGTTGTTTTCTTTCCTCTTGAGTTTCCAGCCGCCTCGGAGGGAGTCCACACGCGACACCGCTTTATCGCCGAAATCCCGGTTGGTCAGTGCTAACCCCTATGTCGTAAAAGTACATTATTCTTTCGTTTGCAAGCTAAGTTCGCCTTTATTTCGGTGTTTCGGGGCTGCTGGCTTGCCCGCTGCTGCTGCGCTGCTCTTTCTCCCCTCCCTCTCCTCTTCACTCACCGAGCAGACACAGCCAAGTGAACACAGAGCGGCACCACCATGATGTCTTCAATCAGTGCTCTGAGAAATGATGCCGTGTTCCCAATGTTTAAAGTACAGTTTCAATGATATCAAGGTCAGAGAGTAGGTAACAAAAAAACTGCTTGTCTGTAAGTATATTACCATGTTAAATAAATAGCACACTACACTTAGTATCTTTGTTTTTTTGGCTGACAAAACAATTCAAAGACACCACCTTGGACTTCAAGAAACTCTGATGGACATGTTTCAGATTTCATAGACCAAACGATTAATCGATAATGAAAATAATTGATAGTTGCAGACCTACCAATAATTATTTATTGTGGGTGATGGACATTAAGCTTGCCGGTCTTGACTGACATCATTCAGTCCTCCTAAATTAAATATGCATAATGGTCTTGTGAGAGTTTTAATTAGCACTGATTTACTGCTGAAGACAGTCTGAATATAACTCTGGCTTTATGAGAGAAAGTCTATCTTTATTCATTTTCGCTAGACTAAATACTCTATGTTAATGCAACTCATGTGGCCTCTACAGAGTGGCTTCTTTCAATGCAGTCAGAAAGTATTCAACAGTGAAAGCTTTTCAATTTTTTTGGGGGGAGGGGTTCATATTGTGGGGGCCTTATATTTGTAAGAATTGACTAATTGTAGGACAGTGTAGCAAGACAATGGTCCTAAACACGGAGGCAAGGCAACCAATATGTTGTATATAATGCTTAATTGGCCAAGTCAGATAATGTCCACAATACAACTGTTGAACAGACTAAAGGAAGGAGTGGAGGAGGCTGCAGTGCAGGCATGGCCGAGCAGTGTGTTGATAGTAGTCTTAGATTTAGCAACCACTAAATCAAAGCAAACATGGTCACACAATCATGTGTGATATTTCTTTTTAATGGACATAAACATACAATGAGGCGCAATCAGAAGTAATATTAACCATACATGTGCAGCTGGTCCTATAGCATCTCTGTGGCACATTTAAAGTTTTAACATGTTCTTTATATATTACATATACAATTGCCACATGACATATTTGCTTTAGAGCACAGTTTAATACCAACATCTGACACCTGACCTAGGTATATATCATCAAACTCATGCAATAAACTGACCCAATGATAATAGTGAGGTTTCTCTTTTATGTTATTTCTAATCTGCATGAGCTTTGAATACCTGTTTGAACATTTAAATGTAACTTGCAGGCTGGGAAGTTGATTTGAAAGCTCCAGTAAGTCAGGGGCTAAACTTGACCTGATAGAGCTAACTTAGTGTTGAGTAGCTACAGCTGTGAGCCTCTCTTGGTCTCCCCTCAACATCTCCAGTCATACTCTCGTGCAGCTGCCTTCACCATTCAGCCTTCACTGACCTGTCTCAGAGCAACTGGCACTGTAAAATAAGGGTGTCTGGATATCCCGTCCACTTTCTCATTGCTCGCTCAAGTCTTTTTTATCAACCCTCATAAATCACTTCTCTTTCTCTTTTGTTTGTGATTAGACAGGCTTTTTTATAGACAGATATCTTAGAATTGTACAGCTCTCATGACAAATGGCTCCTGAATACACTGTGACTGAGGTGGACCAGCCAGGGTGCAAACAATTGCAACTAAAGAGGGAGCACACCTTGCATTCCCGAGGGTCACTCAGGTAGCTGTTCTCCACCACAGCACAGGTTTCCCCTAAGTCCTGTGACACAGATGGTCAGTGAACTGTAAAATCTAAAAACTGACATTGACTTGACATGTAACCATAAAAGCTACTCTACTTGAAACGCACAAATAAACAAGTAAACACGCAAACAAACATGCACCCCTAGAGAGAGTCATACACTCAAACATGGTCATGAAGCACGTAGGGCACTTCAGGGTGAGGGGGTTCTTGAAGTGGCACAACAGACTGGTCTCAAGATCAAGGTTTACAGCATGACTTTGCCTTAGGCTGGATTGTTGCTCGGCCCAGTAGTCCCCCAGTCTTCATTTGTCTTTATGTGTTGGTGTAATCTGGAGGGCTGGGATCATCCTCTGTCTCTGTGTATCAGTGTGACTGTGTCCTGATCCTACCAAACTGAGCGTAAAGCGATTGCAGACAGGATGTGGCTAATCACCTTTCCCTGACTGACAGACAATTTGAGAGGGCCGGCTCTATACCTGCTGAGAGGTGGCGTAACCATTCTCTACCATGCTGGACTTCAACCCCACTCTGACGTGTGTGAGTATTAAAAAGGAGATTATGTACCTGTAGAGGGGAAATAAGCAAGTCCAAAATCTAGCCCTGATTTCAACGCATACATGTGTATCCTGTGATTTTGTGCCACCTTCATGTCGTGGTCTTGGTCTCTGTATCCCTGCATGTGTGTTATGGGAGGTGGGCCGGCGCTGACAGTCTGCCAAGGAGAGAAAGAGTGTGTTAAGGAGAACGTCAGACTGTTCTGCTCTGTTTCACCATAACTGCGATGTCAGATCTGAGAATGGGCACTGATTTGAGCACTACCACAGGAGCCCGACTGTGTGTCGACTGAGGCCCCTCATCCATATTAATTGTCATATTATCATAACGCTTGACTGCCCTCAAAGGCAGCACGTGGGAATATCTCTACCCTCCTATGCCTTTGAAGACAATGACGTTGTTTTGCATTCACTGACATGTTGCTTGTGAAGCACTTGCATCTTGTCTTTTAATGTTATTTAAAAAATCTATTGCTCACATTGGTAAATGTGAATGAATGATCTATTACAAGTGGTTATTGGTTCTTGATTGTGTTAGTTTGAGTAATTAGATGTTTTTTTTCTGTCCTCATTGCTATTATGACAGTATGAAGTGCACAGACTCTTCCAGTAATCACGGCTTGAGTGCAGGTCGATCGTCTTTCTTCCTGTGTGGTTAGGTGTGTAGGTAAAAGTCATACATTAGATATAAACTGTAACACGGCAGTGAGTGTGACATGCTATAAATGCGCATACACTTCCTTTCTCAGTTTCTCTATCTAAAACCTTTTTTTCTAATAACCCCTTGGTGTCTCATTTGAGTCCTGACGTGGTGAGTGTCTGAGGTGAAACACATATGTTTCAAGTTCCAGGCTCTGTGCACAAGCCGGTTTGCTTTCTCTTCTTCACTCAAGAAAAGGACACTTGCAGGCACATCAGGACTCTTGTGAATAAATGACCAGATTAACATGAAAGTTTAAAAAAGGGAGTGAGTGTCACATGGATGGATAGCGTGAGCAAAGGTCCTCAGGAGTAGTAGGCTGGGTTTTCCAACATTACTGTCATGAGTTTATGAAACCTTCCCATGCCATGTCTAATGTCAGGCAGATTCTGAAAGTTTAATGTCATGTATGAATTATCAATGCACATTGCAAGATGTGACATTAATCCTTGAATTGAAATCTGAAAAAAATAACTCCAATGAGAATGTTTCAATGAACATGTCTCAGATACATAAAATACATACATGATCTCACATTAACATCCATTTTAATAATCTAGAAACTGTGTTTGGGAATATGTTTTGCATAATTTATCCACAGCATTTAAGGTTAATTTTATCAGCACACCATTATATTTTAGGCTTTAACTTTCTGTTGCTGGTTCTAGTATTGTATTTTTGTTTTGCATTTAATATTGTCTGTTTAGTATTCTAACAATGTACAGTTCCTCCTTTGCACAAGATGGTATGGTATGGTAATATGCTGCAAGTCCGTCTGCCTGTCTCTGAAAAGATCTGTGTGTGTGTGTGTGTGTGTGTGTGTGTGTGTGTGTGTGTGTGTGTGGGTGGGTGGGTGTGTGGGTGACATTTCAGTGAGTGCTGTGGTATATGTAAAACAGAGAGTGTGTATGAAGCAGAAGTGAACTGCTCCATGTTTGTGTTTGTGTCTGCAGCACACTCATGCATTTGTTTCTCTGTCTACACACTTGTCTTGTAATATTCTAATTGGTGCCGGTGAGACTTATGCTGGCGTTGCCTCAATATGTGCCATATGTGCCCGCCTGGCCTCTGTGTGTCAGTGAGTTACTAATGTGTTGAGCAGTCTGCTGTTCTACACCTCCTGCAGGCCCCAAAGGGAGTTGGATAAGGCAGATGGGGAGGCCACTGTTGTGTTATATTAGTGAATAACTGCAGGTTGTGTGTATGTGGTATGTGCACAATTAATGCATTGACTCAGTCACAAAGCAGTGTAAAAATTATGCAAAAGAGAGACGTTCCTTCTTTAAAAATGAATTCATCAGAAGACAAAGTCCTTGCAAAGTATTTGTTTGTGGTTTTCTACCACAGTAAACACCAGAAGCCTTGCCTTTATATTTTTTGTCTCTTCCTGACACTCACAGAGGTAGCCAGACACTTTCTGCTCAGAAAGGCTCTCTTACATTCGCTGTGGTGCAGGGGGCTGTTTTTCCCTTTCTTTTTCAGAGGGCAAGCGGGGGAGTTTGCAGCTGCCACTCGAATGCACATATGGGGAGAGTGGTTGTGGGATGGAGGCGGGGGGACGGCGAGCACATGGCCCCCTCAGTCACACTTTTAGAGAGGGATTGCAGGAGGAAATGGGCAGCTCTCTGAATGCAGAACTTTTTGATTTTTAATATGAAGACAACTTTGACAAAAGAGAATTTCCCAAAAACATATTTTTAAAAAGACAGCTTAGTCAATGTCACTCTCATCACATGTAGTGTATTGCTGTTTCTAGGTTAAAACAAAAAAGAAGGTCAACTGGGACATCAGTTCCTGTTATGGCAAGCATGACAAGTCCTTTGCTAGTCATGTATGTATTGAGACCTGATTATTTCATTAATTTACACGCTTCATCTGCATTCAAATTGTTAAATGCACTTGCATGCCGCTCCGTTAAGAACTATAGACTAACGCTTTAACATGTTTGAGACTATAAATATAAATTCATTCATTTTTTAATGATTGTACAAACGTCCAGCTTGTGTGATGCATGCATCTAAATGTTGCATTGCAGTGCCTTGTCATATTGTTTGAAAAACATGCTTGTCCAGATTGGCTCTGCAGGGAATTAAGAGCACTCAAGCGCAAGTAGAATGACAACTGATACTCCACAGACTGACTACTATTACAACTAATGGACTGCATCAATAAGAGGAGCTATATTCAGCTTGACGTGAACAAAAAAAGGATTTTACAGATTCAAGTTAATAAGCCTAATTTACTTGGCACCCATTCAGATATATAAAGCTCACAACTTCCCATTTTATATGACAAGCCAATTTTACTTGTTCTGCAGGATTAATACTTGCAGAAAAAAGTCCCTGAATATAAAAGGGGAAAGTGAAGGATGAAAACCTTCCACAATATGAAAATGTACCGTGTGGCTCAGCGCCCATGTTTGAGGTTGACGATCAGATGATATCACCCTGGCACCAATGGTATGGGCGGTTCCTTTTCCCGTCTGGGGTTGCCATGAAAGATGGACAGCAGCTCCCCGAGGGACAATGAAAGGGGTTGTTATTCGAGGCACATCCTGTAAAAAGTTACTTACAAATATCATACTCATAAAACACTTAAGTGTGTGTCGATGAGAGAAAGAGAATGACATCAAAGCATGGTATTATCAAGCAAATAATCATCGTATCTGAGATAATACACAAATAAGTTTGTCTTAATCCACATTATGGATTAATCCTGAGACAAACATGTGATTATAAACGTACAACATTCAGTGTAAAAACCTATTGTATATTCATATATAAGCAAGAATTTCACCATCATCGTCTGTGACCTCAATACCTATTAGTCACATTTCATCACTTCACTGAAACAGTAAGGGTATTGCCTGAGTCTTGTATTGCCGGCAGCTACTGTGTATTGGTTTGCTGCCTTCGGTGATGAGTCACAGCCTATATGAGGTTATCTCATCCATCTGGACATGCAGCCAGAAGCGACTCAGTGCCCAACCTATTTGAGCAACAGCTGACACATCACACACCCCACTAACTGTCCACTGAATGCATGACATCATCTTTGCTCTGGTGTTTTATATGCATCAGTAAGGGATAAATATATGGCTAAATTAAGACAGCTTTTTCTCTCCTCTCTGTCTAATTACAACATCATCAAGACATTTCTGTAATTTCTGTTTCCTGTTTTCTTGTCTCTATCTCTTCCTACTTCTTCTTCCAACACATATTTTCCCTCTGCTCTCTCATGTCTCTCTGTCTGTGCGTGTCTTTCCTCCCTCAACTCTATCCAGCCCCTGCGGCCGCGACATGTGCGTTGCAATCTGCAGCTCCAGTGCTCTGCTGTCTCCCCAGGCCTCCTCATCACCCTGTACCCTCCCCTTGCGCTTTTAGGCCCCTCTGTTTAATTCATGAGCTTCCTGTGGCTCCTGTCATGTCTCATCGGGGCCACAGGAAAGCACAGTGTAAATAATGGAGCATCCACAAAGACATGTTCAATACCGACTGTCACAACAGCGCACCGTGTGCTCCCACGGAGGACAGGGCAGCAGTCTGTGTTTCTGTAATGCTCTAGCACACACGTCATGCTCATAACATTATGTTTACGCATATGGGTTACAGTAGTGCTGCTGGCATGCGTACGCACCTATTGTGTGCCACATTTCAACTCAAATATGTTGTGCTTTGCAGAATCAGGTGATGTTTCCATCTTCAGCTTCATGCAGATGTTTCAACATTGCAAAATTAAATAAAAACACGTATCAGAAAGGTAACATTTATAAATGACTTTATTACTTTTAAAGTATTCACATTGTACTTATTTAATTTCAATAGTCTACATAATCAAAAGCACTATATTCCCCATAAAACAAGCTGAGCTTCATTTATCAAACAAGCATTCTCCCACTGCTAGAATCATTATCATTGATCACCTCTGGGCGTTTTATTGGCATTATTCAGAGCAGAGGTGGTATCGCAGTAGCATCCCATGAGCGATCTTCTGTGGAATCCTTCCTTAAACCCCATAACAGGATGCTCAGATCAATACTGTTGTGAGACAAAATGAGAAATTAGGGCAGTAGTAGGGAGGCAAGGCCATCACTTAATTCTCGCAGGGCAATCTTCAAAGGCAAAGTCTTTAAAATGATCTGCTTGTTAAACGTAGCTGAGCAATTCTTCAAACACAACAAAGATCCATTTGTCCCACTCAAATATCTACCCTCAGGATATTTGTTCTGCGTACATCAATAAAGAATGGATCAGGACAGGAGACTGAGCCTGGATAGGATTGTAAAGCTCCAGGCTCCAAACATAGAGTCCTAGTCATTTTCCTTATTTCCTTTGCAACATCATCCCTCACCCTGCAGGATGTCTCCATTTTCAATTTTCAGGCCATCAGGCATGTTTATGACTCAGACGACTATACATTGGTCAAACAAGTTGGTAGTGCAAAAAGGGCTCAATGGTGTGATCTACAGATAGAAACTGAGTCAGCTGTGGAATATGAATAAACAAATTCAACCTTGAATATAAGCTGAAGGCCTGTTTCTCATGTCCGTAAGGGGTACATTTTTCATACTTAAAAAACCCATTTGGAGACGTGTTTGTGTTTGCAGGTCTACAGCGAGTGTTGGTCATATTCACCCAGTGAGGCTGTTATGTTTACCATCTCACTCATACACTATGACAAAATCTGAGGTAATGAATGCAGTGACTGCTTCCATACAGTAAAGTCTCTCGATGAAATTATATCAGAATTAAGTGTCATGGTTGTGTGTGCACGACATGAATCTGTATCCATATGTTCACATATAGAGAGACAGTGACATTGAAATGCAAATGCCGCGACAGTTGATCACATCGACAGAGGACATCTTTAGGGGGGAACAACCTGGCAACACACCATGTCCTTATTGATCTATGCTGTGTTCAGCAAATATATTACTTAGTCTCACAGTGTTTTACTGTCACCTGTATAACCCCCTACTGTTGCATACTGAGAGGTATGTTCTGCTTGATCTGGCTCCCTGTGGCTGCTAATGTTGTACCTCAGAAAGCATGATGTGAGCTGCTATAACAATATCATCGTATTATCTTGACATGTAGCCTAACCTCTCACTCAAAAGTGGGTGTAGATCATAGATGGATGGAAAAGAGACAATGATACTAAACTAAAAGCAATACACCTGTATTCTGTTTGGGGTCCTGGAGCCCCCCTTAATGTAACAGCTAAAATAACATACTAAGAGTTTTTTTTTAATCAATTTTATACTTCAAAACTTTTTCTAAATAAATGAGAACCACTTAAAACATGATTTTGATTTTGACATCAGCTTGATTTGCATACATTTCCCCATAGAGCAGTGGGGTCTGTGGGACCCTAAACCATGAGAATGTAAAGCCATTGTCAACAAAGTACAAGGTTCAATGATTTTGCATCATAAATCGAGCAACAACCTATGATTTAGAAGGCAAAATATGTGAGTAAGATCAAATAAAATACAAATTCTCCTGAAATGTAGCCCATTCTGTGCTGCCTTCTAGCTGTAATTACCAAAGCTGCAGTGATGGGAAATAGGAAGAGGGTTTGTATGATCAAGAGACCTCTGCAAGCCAAGAGATGCAGTTTATACAGCTGGTTGTGAAACTATGATAGTAGCTTTCAATAAACTCACACACTGACTTTTCAATCGTACAGCAACATTGTGTTTGATTGCTTCAGTTGTGGGGGATATATCAAAAACAAAATGGACTACTTCAGTTTCCGTGTGAAGCTCTTTATATCATTCAGTGGCTCAATAACAAGCAACATATCCTGCTGGGAAAAAAAAGTACATTCAAGCATGAATAATGCAACACAAATTTAGATTATGGAATAGATTGTATTATAAATCAGCTGAGTGCTTTGAGGCAAGAGGTGAGTGTCTGCTATCTATTTGTCATAATCCGCTCCCTAGAATGAATGTCATAAAACGTGTGTTACCTACGATGTGATGAATTGTAAGTAACACACAAGTTGTGTCTCAACAGAGCAGCTCCCATGGGCTGCCTAGAGTAACACTGCAGGAGGCTTTGTTTTGTGTTAAGTGGAGGAGCGATGGTGGATTAGACACTACACTGAAAAATAAGGGCACTGCAGGTGTGTAAATCTAGGGCAAGCCATTAGAAGAGGAAGGATATTCATCTTCATTATTTAACCCATGTGTTTCAGCAGAAAGAAGCTGGAAATATCTTCTTTCTTTCTTTCTTTCTTGCTTCTGCTATTCTGTTTTTCTCGCCAATTGCCAATATTAGCTTTCCTGAACAAAATAGTTACGAGTAACATTACTTATTCCAATCAAAAATGGAAGCATACCGATATACCGACGATCTTTCAGAACACTAGATGTGATATGAAATGTGTTTAAAATCTCAAATGTGAGTGCAAAAACCCAAACTTTTTTTTTGTTGAATAAAAAGCCAAGTCAGGTAAACTAGTAGCCTCCCTGAAACTTACTGTAATGATCTTGATGCTGCGGTTTAGACAGATCTCAATTTAACTGGAAAGGCCTGCAGCAAGAAGCATGTACTTTTACCTGCGGCAATCAGGTCGCAACATGTGCGTTACATTATGCAGCCCCAGTGCTCTGCTGTCTCCCCAGCCTCCTCATCACTGGCATCGTTTTTTGCTTGAGGGGGAAACTTGCTCTGCAATTAATTAAAGCATATTCGTTTTTACAAGCCTATGTTCTTCACACCCTTCACAAAGACATGCACATACTTCAAACACACACTCACAGCCTCTGATCTCCAGCTGCACAGTCACTCTGCCTCAGCAAATTTACAGTCACCAGAATCACAACGTGTGCTCCAGCCTCTTTGCTGTAAGTCTTAGTGCAACATTATGAATTATGCTTGATACCTTGAGATTAGAGATAAAAAAGGATGGTTCCAGATAATACAAATAATCACTCCCTAGTGTTTTGTGCATGATTGAATTTGCTAGAAGTTCCTGATGTTCTTCTTGACTTATTGTCTTTGAAAAGGGGATGAAGGTTAACACCCTGGGAAGCAGGATTCAAGGATTCAAGGAACTATTTGTAGCCGTCCTTTCCTGAACTGGACAAAGTTCCAAAACGCCTAAGACGCTGACTGTATCAGGGAGTGAAGCTGTGTTTTGCTGTTCATCTCATTTTCCACCACACAAATGGCAGCTTATGAATTCATAATGCAGACCTACCATATATCGTGCTGTTGTGCCATCATATGACCAAATTGGACAATAATAACATACACATTATTCAGCCATTATCATTGCATATCAGGATCTAACAAAAAATACCATTTAATTGAACAGTTTTCATAGTTTATTTATAGTTTGTTCCTGACTTTTTTACCCCCCATAAAGGAAAACTATATGACATAGATGGGTTTCCCTTTTGCTATATGTGAAAATAGTGGTACATTACACCAATGAGTGATACAAGTTCATAGTATAACATCGCCAGTCTTAAGTTAATCAATTGAAAACAACTGACAGAGGGCATAGGGACTTGGACTTGGTCTGTTTCTGTTTCCAGTCAGAGCAAAAGTGTGCATAAAGCCCCCTCTCCTGGTCAGATTTTGATAGCCGAAAACAAGAGGTGTTTTGTCTGAATGAAACTGGGGAAACTTGAGGAAATTACACAATATACCATTTATTTGCAAAGCCCTAATAGGGCATACTCAAAAAGTAATTGTGGTTAATGGCAGATCAAATATTTAAAACCTTGTTTTGTTACATATCTTACATCAGATACAATGCAATGCATATTGTTTTTATGAAACATGTAAAGCGACGATGTTGTTTGACGCTTCACAGTGTCCATGCTGATGGCTGATGCTGATGCCATGCTCACTCCTCGAGTGACAACAATGCTGACAGTCACAGTGCGTCTGTGTGAGTCTGCCACGTGGCAGAGAACCAGCACGGACATGACCATGTGTTCTGGTGGTTTGAAACAGAGATGAGAACAGCTGTCAGAGACGGCTTCTGTTGATGTCAAAGCAATCAGGCATTGTACACAGAACCACATGTTTTGATGTATTTTTGATTTTTTATATTTTTATATAAGCCAAAGCTTGGACCTTTTAGACTGGCCAATAGATGGCACTGTAACATCAAAGCTAAAACAAGTGTCCTTATTAAAGAAGCAGGAAAATACAGTACATAACCATTATGAGATATGTCAGACACACTTTTCCTCACAAATTAGGGAACAGATTGGTAGAAATGAAAGCTGAGCACTCGTAGGAGTTGAAAATATAAAAATGCAGAATTCCCGGATATATGTATACTGAGGAATTAAGATTTTTAGCTTCATTTTTACATGTTTGCCAGACAAACTATGTGGGATGTACACTAAGTTATTAATTAAACAAAGGAATGAATTACTAAAGACCAAAACAGATTTGTGTAACATGTACATGTGCAGCTCCACTGAGCAAAGCCTACAGGAGTGTTCTCATATCTTGGGAACATTGAGGAGAAACGGACAGGAATTACGACCTCTCTGTTCGGCTCACACTGCCATGAGTTCCCCATTGCCTGCTTCATGCAGCTGTAAATAAAGGTAATTGTACAAAAGCTTAATTAAATGACATAAATCCTGTTTACGATGTCTGGGCTTCACTGAGCCACTGAATTGCAGGGGTAAGGAGGGCTGCAGTGTGTGTGTGTGTGTGTGTGTGTGTGTGTGTGTGTGTGTGTGTGTGTGTGTGTGTGTGTGTGTGTACATTTTCTCTCTCTTCCTTCCCACCACCCCCTCCGCCCTAGTGCCTGTTGTCTTCCGAGGCTTTTTCAGACACACAAACTATAGCACACAGTGAATGCAGAACACAAACTTCCCCTCCCTTTGTGTATATGAGATACAGCTTTATTGTGGTTCTTGCTAATGTCACTTTCTGTGAAACTCTGGACACGCAGAGCAACAATTCATCTCTTTCATTAGAGCTGAGTGTGTGTGAGTGACTGTGTGTGTGTGGGGATCTGACCGGCACTCTTGTATTCCGCACTACAGACGACTCAGGCAGCTCGGCCCGGTATCATCATTTTTTTACCGGGTTTAATGAGCATAGGAAGCAAATGGAGCACACCGACAAGGACATCAAAGATTAAAGAATGAGCAAACATATTTATCGAAGGTCGAATAGAGTTCAAAGGGTTGTGCTCACACTTGATGTAAAACTCACACTGGCATTGCAGGCTTTGGGGGATATTTAGTACCTCAATCAGTCCACATGTGTCTCAGAATATGTATGGCTGTGTATGCACCCCCAGCAGAACTCCATCTTTCAGTCTCAGCAGTTTCATCCAACGAGCAAAATCTTATGATTGATTGCTCTTAGATTGAATTGGCTGGCTGTTGTTTCAGCACCAATGACTTCACAAGAGTTGTAGCCGAAGATTACAACACTGATTGCGTTTCAATTTTTAATGGAAAGTGCCGGAATATCCAACGTTCTTTAGGGTGAGTTCAAGCAGAGTGTTTTGCGCCATTAGCGACCCTTAGAAAGACAAATTGTTTGCATTACCAGCTGCCTAATGTTCATTTATTATTTGTAATAATAAAGTGGCATGTATTGGTGCTCTCCTGTAATTGATTATGTTGTACAGAACACCGTTCGTGGAGGATGATGCTTTTTTACAACCTCATAAGTCATTTGAGTCTTTGTGGCAGTTATTAATGTGTCCGGGTGATGAGGTGCCACTGAATCAACTGAGCCTGCTCCTGTTGGATTCAGTGGAACATGCAGTAAGACGTGATCCCACTGTGTGTGCTGCAACAGCATGCTGACTCCTGCCCTGTCAACTGTGGACCATTAGACCCAGATTGAGTGTGTATAGCTGATTGGGATTCCCCTAAAATGGAATGAGTGTGCATGGCAGAGATGATGATTATATATGATGCATGAGGAGCAAACAGGTGAGGGGCTGCAGTGTCTGCGAGATATATATGAACTGATTCATCCATTCATCAAGCATATATTAGTGGAAAGGAGAGGGAAAAAGTGTCGGAGAAAATTAATGAAAATCAAAAGAATATGGGTGGCATGCTGCCAGTGCTGCAGAACAATTCAGAAAGGACAGATAGGAAAGTGTCACCTGAAAATACTGTTGATTATCAAGGATATACAACAAAAAATGTTTGCTCTATCCAGAAGAAAAAGCTCTGTTAAACACTCACATGACAGAGTTGGATGTTTGAAAATACAGGTGAAAGTGAATCTAGCAGTCCACTGAAAGATCTAAATCATTTCTACAGTAATGCAACAGATGAATTATTCACTATCAGAAACGGTACTGCTCCCACTAATAGATCTTCAGCTTTCTATGCAGCCGACCAAAGTGTAGCAGCCCATAATTGCTCAGGGCATAAGGTAGTACTTAAAGCCCCGAACGATGTAGATCAGAGTGCGGTGCACACCACAGTGACAGGCACCCCCAGTAACTAGTCCATAATGCTAACCTCCGTACTGTAGACGATGAAAAAGTGAAGGGCCCATAATCCTGCAGCACTGCTTGCACATCACTGCAGGATACACCCCACAAGTTCTGTTTGGCAGAGAAGAGCTTTTGAATCAAAGGGAGAAGAATTACAGCAACAGTTAAAATTGAATGAAGGCACATAAAGTGGAAATCTCAGTATTCAAGATCTCAATGAACTGTTAGCTGCGAGAACGCTGCAGCTAAAAGCAGTAAAAAGAAGATGTTTATCATCCAGCTGTAACAAATCACCAAACGGATCTGTGCATTTACAGTGCATTCAGGTTCATTTTAAATTGTGTGAAAAATGACATTCTCACACATCCACCAGAGCTCTAAGATATCAAACACCAACAAACATGGTCATGTAGCTCCATGATTCCATCCTTATCTTCCTCAGCCATATGTTGGAAGACTACTTTTCTGGAGCGAAAGTGAAAACCCAATATTATGGATAACTCCCCTCTGTAGATTATTACAATGTGGCTATTCTCTCAAAGGTCAAGAGAAGCGGTTTGTCTCTCCACCACTCTCCACTGTCTCTCACTCTAAATCCCAGTGGTGTCTGGGCGGAGATGATAGAGCAGTCTGTTCCTTCCCTCCCAAACCCACTGACCCCATCCTTCCTGACTCCCCCTCCATTTCTCCCTCAATCAGTCATTTCCTCACTCAGTCACTCATGCAATCACTTAGTCCCCTTACTTAGAAGAGGGCACAGTTGCTGCTAAATGCATTGTGTGGCATTATTTCATAAAGTTTCAGATTTTGCATTTCTCTCATGATAAATCTGTTCTGGCTGCATGTTTTATATACCGTCGTCTAGCCTTAGGATGGAAATGAGAAATAAAGTTCACATTTTAACCTTTTTTTGCAAGTCTAATGAGCATTTCTCCTCCACTGAGAAACTTTGGCATACTAACAGTAATGCATTATTTTCTCACCATCACACAAGCAGGTTTTTTATTTGTTGTATTTTGCTTCCTGGTCACCACGTCTTACTTTTCTCCTCTTGCAGCTGCTAGTGCAGATTTAATTCAGCGTTTCCAGCCTCCACAAACTCCCTGTTGCATATTCTCGCTGCTTCATTCACAGATGGCTGCTGAGCAGTCTCCAGGGACACGAGGCTTGCACAGACTGATTAGCCGGATACTCAGCTATAATATGTATTTACAAAACCCAACAGACTCCTCATTGTTTTGCTTGTACTTTTCTTGTGTCTGTCCCCACCCTCACCCTGAATTAAGAGTCATTCACTCCCAGAAGATGTGCAGAAACATGTATCCATGTATTTGTTGTGAGCGTGACTGTAAAGGATTACGTGTAGCTCTTATACTTAGGAGGAAGTGTTTAACAAATATGAACTATCACTTTTACAGACTTTAATTGCGTTAATGCGATAAGTCAAGACTGTGGAGAGCCAACCTATATTTTTCAAATTCATGTGTCCATGAATAAATGGAATATAAATCAAACGTGTTCCATTTGAGTAACTCATTAAAAAAATCAGTCAGAGGTTAAATAGAGTGACGGAGGGCATAGTTTAATTATATCATCTTTTCTTGCTCTGTAAAGCAGGCAATTCACCCTTACTTAAAGAGACCTTTTGGCATCTTACTAAAAAAAGTGAAATTAATGAACCATAGAAAATATCTAGCATTAAAAGTGGGGTGAGAACACAAAACCAATTTAGGAACAAAACATTGAAAGAATCCCCCCATTTCCTTCGCTAGTGTATAAGACGTCTGCTATAACCCAAATTCCATTCAGCTAAAAATACAAAGGCATTAATTTCCCTTTGCAGTGAGGTATTTGACAACAGGGCAGCCTAAGTTAGGTGTCATGAATGCCCATTTTACACCGCTGAACAACACCCGCTGGAAATGCAATTAACTTGGAAGAAAAGACATTCAGAACAAAGACACTTGAGAACAAAATCACATTTAAAGTAAAGGAACTAAGCTTAATTGTGTTACCAGACTTTGAAGACAGGTGAAATTCAATTTCAAACTCTAAAAGACCATAGCTGCATCGAATTAAGCTTACATACTTCGTTCAATTTTTTTCCTGTGAAGATTACTCCGAAGTAATGAAATATTATAATATAGCCACAGGGAAAGCTTTTCAAGTAGAGATGAAAACATTTATTCAGAATAAGGGCAGCATGATATGATGACATTGCATCAAGATAATACTGCTGAGAATGCCTTCTTTAAGAGTTTATAACTATTAGATTAACGAGTTCAGATCTCCACTGGCAATGATGAAACAACTGTGAAATTCTGGTAATGTGTGGCTCAAGTTCTGCGAGGGATTTCTTTTTATTAAACAAATACTATCGTCGATCCAACTTGCATAAACCACTTTATTACCTTTGCTTTCTAAGGTTATCATTAATTGAATTCTTGACCAGTATAAACAGTATACATACACACAGTATATATATATATATATATATATATATATATATATATATATATATATATATATATATATATATATATATATATATATATATATATATATATATTCTTTCTTCTCCACCTTTTTTGTTTTCGAAAGGTTTTCTTTATTACACTTTTGAAATGCACCACTCAAGAAAGCTCTGGAGTCTCAGAGCCCCCATGGAGCCGAAGGGCTACATGTTCTATTCAGTCACTTTTTTCAAAGTTTGAAAAGAAGTCTGCCTGCCGTCAGTTTGGATTCATAAACCAAAGTTTGAAAGATGTGACAGAGAGAGCGGTTGCAGGGTGAGAGAGGGAGAGAGAGAGAGAGAGAGAGAGAGAGAGAGAGAGAGAGAGAGAGAGAGAGGGGGAGAAAGCCAGCAGAAGGGAATATTCCTCAGCTTCCTGAGGCAAAACTGCCATCAGTGTTTGTATATGAATTTAGGAACAGTGGATGTGCTTGAGCGTCGTCCGTGGCTGCCTGTCTAAGTTGAGACTGGTTTTCAGTCCCAATGAGGTGTGTATTATGTACTATATTTTGGCAACATCTATCAATGTTTTTTGCAAGCTCAGACATTTCCATTGTGAAGAGCCACTGGCTTCCCGTGTAGAGTCAAGTGAGTGATGCTTTTACTTGTGCATCCATGTGGGTATTCAGAAACAGAAAGAGCCACATGTCACTTCTGAAAGCCATTCCCTTCATGTCCGACTGCTTTGGACTGAAAAAAAAAAAGAATGTTGCAGACAGGATTTAGTTGCGTAACAAACACAGGGCTGAACTATGAGTCTTGACAAAACTGGAACTGTGGAAGGCATTTACTCAAAGACTTTATGCACAAATAGTTGGACCCTGCAGTGGACTTATCTATCTCTGGTTGTCGCAACATTTTCTGGGGGTTTGTTGTTTTGGTTTCTGTTGTAGCACACTGCTTCTCCTGAAGTGGCCTGATCGTTCTCATTACAGATTCAGACAATGTTTTTGTTCAGTCAGCTTCCTCATTTGCCATGCAAGCTGAGCTGTCAGGGGGCCGCAATCTTTCCCTCAGTTCTTATCATGCCTCCTCTCATCCATCTCTTCTCCTTCGCCTCGCTTTCCCTAAAGTGGCCACCCAACCCTGCCATGACTTTGTTCACCAAATTAACCGGGGCACTACTGTGATTGGACCAGACAGTGGAAAGGCAACTTTAACCTCCTTATTAATTGGATATCTTGGCTTCTCCTATCAGAGTGAAGAAACACACACACATACCACACATACACTAAAAGTGTCGTTGTAACTGCAAAGAGGAATAGGATAACAGTAATTCTCATTTGGACTGCATTGTAAAAGTCGAGAGATCTAACAAGATAAAATACTTAAGAAACTTTTGAGTGGTCTTTATCCTTTTGAAACGGGAAAGGTAATTAAGTGTGTATAACTTTGAGTAATTGTTGTAAAAACAAAGTTTTGCTTTTCACCAAACAGAACTTTAAATTGCTCATCATTGACAGCCAATCTATAGAATCTGAAGATCTGAAAAATGTCCATCTGCAGGGTTATTTCGTGCTGACAGTACCATAGGGATTACATTTCATGCAGTGGCACATTCAAAATACTAAAAATAAATTCCACAACAAATATGTATGCCTCTTTTGGATCCCAAAAATAAAAGAATAAAAGAGGTTTTTGATCCTTTTATCTTTTCAATATTGAGTTTGTCTCGTGAGGCGTTGTGGCTGAGGTCTTGGGCGCCATGTGGTTCTGCGATGCTTTGAAAGGCACCATTCACAGACCCAACTGAACTCAGGCCAACCCAAATTGTGCCTGTTTGTTATATTTAAACATCTGTGGCTTCCATAGAACATCCTGGAAGAGAGTGGTCTGCAGAAAAACGAACCAATCGGAGCACCCCGTGCCTTCCTCTGCCCCAGTTTCCCCCCCATGTCTCTGCGATGTACAAGCCTTTCATTCATTTCCCCCTGAAGTCAGTTCTGCCTTTGTGGCTTTTATTGTGTCTCTGTTGGAGCTCTGTTCCAACCTTCAAAGGAAACATTTTTTGTTGCATCCAGGTCTCCGTAATGCTCGATCAAATTGTGTTTGTATGGACTCTTACTGGGCCGCTCGGAGCTTCATATAATGAGTTTGACCTGTCCTCAGTTACTTATCATTAATCTGAATGTGGGACAATCAAAGGACATGACTATGATAAATAAAAACAACTGAAAAGTTGTTTAAACTATAAAGAGCGTTGATTCCAGCAGAGTAATTTTCTCATCATGCGGCAGCTGTAACCTTGGCACTGCAATTATTTGAAGTCTCCCTGAAACTCATTGCATATTGCAGCCTGATAGTTTATTTCTGTCCAGATGGGGGAGCTACTATGCTACCCAGTAACTGTACAATAGTGCACCATTATGAGGCCTTTATACCTCTGCCCTGGGAGACTACTGCAAAACCACATATGAAATATCACAAATATGGTAAACAAAGTTGCAAAAACTATAAAAGTGCTGACTCTCAGACTTCAGGACAGTGTTTGTTCCCAATGGTAAACGAGTGTGGAGATATAGTTCCTGAACCTGTGCAGCTTCTTTATCCATTTCTGTACTGCATCAATATGTATCTGTAAGTAAAAATAGCATGAGCAACATTCAACTATATGATTCATGTATATTATAAAGTGAAGACTTTGCAGACACTGCTAGCCTGCATATTTGGCAATTTAAGGGAGAACTGCTGATTGGACAACAGCTGCATTTAGTCTGCTTAGGCTGTACAGTCATCTTTGCAAATAAAGGCAAGATAGATGTATCTATACAATTGAGTTTGGCTGGTTAGCTTTAACAGAAATATGACAGATGTTGTGTGTTTGGACTCATGGATGTGTTCTTGCGTTTATGTTAATACTGTATGCATATTTCAGTAGTGTTCCCGTGGATGCACTTGAACAATGTTTGTTCATCTGTTTCAGGGTGTGTGTGTGTGTGTGTGTGTGTGTGTGTGTGTGTGTGTGTGTGTGTGTGTGTGTGTGTGTGTGCAAATGTGCAAGTAAATAAGTAGGTTTGTGGCAAATGCCTCTCAGTGTGTGAAAAGCCGTGGGTTGATTCTCTCCAGTGAGAGAACAGGGAGGGAGACCACTGGAGAGCAACAGCTTCCAGACCAGAAAAAAAGGTTCAAATATGTTATCTCTTTCTGTGCGAGGAAAAAAAAAATGGCAGAGAAAACAACAACAAATGATCAACTGTGCCCTCCTTTTTTTTCTGCCATTCCTCTCACTTTCCATCTCTAGTTGTCTCACATTGTCAGACCTTATTCCCACACTACACTCGTGCTGTTCCTTCGCAACAGAAAGCATCTCTGGAGAGGCTTCATTAGAGAAAAAGACATCTTCCTCTGTTAGTTTTTTCTTCTTTTATGTAGATCACATGGAACCCAACCAACCCAGTCTGAGAGGGGGTTGTTACAGTGAATACGCATGCTGACATTTATATGGAGCATCTATATGGATGATCGGTACTGCTTTACAGCAATAAAAAGACATACAAATCATTATGTTCTTGTAAAGCAGCAGTGGTAGAAAATAAAAGATGATGTTTGGCTGATTTAAATTGCTGGCCTTAGATTAGTCTTTTTTTTTTTACAATGAATTGAATTAGACATGCAACTTTTTGCAAAAATATAAAACTATAAAACTTTTATTACAATTAAATTAAAATCCCTTGATGTTCAGCCACAGGGGCCTTGCAACTCGACAGTATACTTTAGCCTCAGACAAAAGATCTCAAAATTCGTGATTTACCTGGCCATTTTGTATGCCAAAACGTATATTATTACAGACATAAGATAGAAATATGTGCATTGCATTGAGCAGGAACAGAGCTCACATAAAACTGCACAGTATATTGTACAAGAGAGAAAAATGCACATTCGTCCACATCCGACCCTTCAGAGGCATTAACATAAGGCTTGATGTGGCAGAACGTGGACTGAAGTGTGCATGATTATTTCAAATGAAAACTTTTTCACCCTGAAACTTGCTGCTATTAACTCTGGCAGTGTGTAGTGTTGCATTATTGAACTGAAGGGCGCTCTGGGTTCCAAAGTGGGCTGGAGGGGATGTTGAGATTATGCTAGTTTCAGATCTCCACCTGGGTTCCCTGCCAGGTCTCTGAACCCGTTATTTTCATTTCAAACTGAATGTGCAAAAAATCCTAAAGTGACATATGACAGGTTTGCCTACTTTGGCTTCACAATGTCCTTGTGATCAGCCAAAAAGAAAAAGGAAAATAAAAAGGGGGCATGTCTCCTTGAGGTGGTTGAAAGCATGTATTTTTCTCTAAGCAAAGCTTCTGCAACATTAATGAATGATAAAATGATAAAGGCTGCAGAGTGCAATCTGTGTAGCACAGAGGGGGCAACATTGTCCATATTGTAAAATCATGTGTGATTCTGACGCTGTGGCTTTTTGATATCCTCCGTTTTGTTAGAGTCGGTGAGGCTGTTGTTCTCTGCTATCCTCGTTTGTTAAATGCCATCAAACATTAAAGTCTCTCTTGCACTTCTTATCTCTGTGACATACAAAAACGCACACATACACATATAAGAGTGGACTTGGTACCCTGTGTGCTGCATTCATCTATGAACAGTCATCCCCTGGAGGTTCTGGACTAATTGTGTAGAGTTCCTGGCTGAGGCACTTTGACGAAGTGGGAGGTGCATGTACACTTCATCTTCCTGCACTGACAGTTCTGCACTTCTTCAAGTCAGCATCTTTGAGGTAGAGTGTGGTAAACAGAGAAGGTAGGTAGGGCTTAGCAGAAAACTTGGGAGTTCAGCGTGTCCTTGAAACTTTATTGACAGACAGTGCAGTGTTAGGGTGCTGTTCTTCGACTGGAGACAGCCTTCACCTCTTATTGTCGTCACGTTGATATGATGGGAGGGCCGCATTTAGAGCGTCCCTGCTTTTGGATCTAATGCATTGATTGCTTGGTACATTTAAACGCTGCCTTTCAAGATGTTTACAGCAGTGCTGATTAGAGCTCATCCGACTCACCCGGTAGGGTAATTTAGTCTGTGGAGTATTTGTCAGGCACCCACTCTCATTCAGAGTAAGTAAATGTTTATACAACCGTCAATCACTAATGAGTCCTCACACACCGCCTGACTGTATGCAATTGTAATTGTTTGACTATAATACTGTGGTTGAATGTGAAATGTGCCTCGAACTGAAGGGATTCAATAAAAGGTTAAGTCTTTTTATTAGATGGCTGTGCATGCTTTACAACGAGCTCAGCCAACTATCTTCTCCTCTGAAGTGCAAATGAGTCTATGATTAGATTCCACACGTGAGATGCAGAAAAGTCTATTATTAAATCGTCTACAGAGGCTCCAAGGAATGGCCATAAATACTGCAAATAAGATGATTTACATAAGTGCAAAAACTTATAAAATTATATTAGTGTGTTGGATAAAAGGAAAATAAAAAAATGTGATGCTGTAACTGAGGCATTACTATATGTACAGTAAAGACTTTCACCGCAGTAATTGTAGGTAAGCTATTCATATTATCAGCATGCACAGTGTTAAACATTCACAAAATGTTGATACGCTGGTCTGGAATTGATCTTTAATGACTATACTTTGTTTTAATTAGTGCTTGTGTGCCAGGGAATGTAAAGCATTCGGAATGACAATTAGAATGATTTTACCATATATTGGCTATAATGAAGGCCTAAACTCTAGCAGTGTGCGCGCACACACATACATGCACACACGTACGCACACACACGCACGCACACTCCCTTTCTCTTTCATTTCCCCCATACTTACATAGTAAATGCAGCGTGACTTGGCATACTGGGTGCGTAATCCCCCTGTAAAGTATTCTTTTTCTGTCTCACCCCTGCTTGCTTCCTGCAGCCGCTCAAAGTGCCACACAGTGTACAAGGCAAGCCCATCCAAAACGTGTGATGGAGACTATTGTGGACACCATAGGACCTCCTGCTCCATGCCCTGTGCCATCACAACGGTTTGTACTTTTCAGATTGCCAGCACTGCACTACAGCTTGGTATTTGTCCAGATGACACCATTGTGTCTAATTTGTCCTCACTGCCGGAGTCTGGCATCAACTTGGAGTCTTAAAAGCCCCAGTTAGCAGTAAAATGGCAGAGAATAGATCAAACATTCATGACATATAAAAAGTACGTACTGCTTAGTGCATGTTTTTTTACTCTGGGATGCTCAGATAATGTGACTCGATCTCTCAAAGTCTCAATGCCAGTCTAAATTTGTACTCTCAGGGGGAGCAAATGCATGTCTCTTTATAATCTCACTTTTTCTGCAAAAGGGTCCAAATGTTGGGGACATTCCTAAAGTAGCACTCTGAGTACTGAGGCGTACTGTAGCACAGCTAAACCCTTTGAAGAATGTAAAGCAGATGCTGAGTCAAACTGTCAAGAGCGGAAAAGCGAAGCTTTCACATGTTAATTTATCTAACAACATGGAACCAAACTTCTTTAATGCACTAAATAAAATAACTTGGAAAAAATGAAATAACTGTCATGCTGGATGTGAGCAGGCCACCTTTCAAACATATGTGGGCGAGCGTTTGATTGATTAGGTTTCTATGATGAATGATAGACTGTGGATGGGACATCAATTCAATGAGACTTATTTGTCTCTCTGATGGCACTTGAGTGCTCCCTTTTTTCTCTGCAAACAGAGCAGAGTGATTGCTGAGATGCACTCAAAAAGAGTAACCATGAAGTATGCCTTGTGTCAGGAGCTGAAGGACATCGACTAAAGCAGGCTTATACACTTAATCCTGATGGTTCATTACATACCGAGAAAGACCATTCTGAGAAAGGGTTGCTGTTTCAGGCTGAGATGGGCTGAGCAGTTTCCTCGGTAAACAGAGAAGCTACTGAGATTATATCACTGAGCAGAATGACAATTACGTGCATTATGCAGCGCAGACTTCTTTTTTCCCCATTCACCACCTCTCTAGTCTTAAAAGAAACTCATGAAAACGACACGACACCTGACTTTGAGGTGCAAACAGAAAAGGTGCTGATCAGACTCCTATATTAGTCTCAGGTGTCTATGCAAGTGTTAATTATGTGCTATGGTAACAAACATGTGGTTTGCTGTGATAACGCAAGGTGTCATGTTTGTGTTGAGCAGTGTTTTGAACAGAAAAGCCTCTCTTCCTACCCCTGAGCTACGGAACAAAAGTCAACCTATTCTGAGTGAGGACAATGCAACACTCCTATGAAAGATCAGCTTCCACTTGTTGACCCCATTAAATGTCTGATAACTTTATCACTGCCGAGCAAGAGCTGCACGACCTGAATGCTCTTCCATCCAGGAAGCCCAAAGGCACTCGCAGTGTAACATCATTACGAATGCAAGGGAACACAAAACCACCTGACAGGTTTACACGTCGCTGAGTTGTGTGTGAGAGAGAGAGAGAGAGAGAGAATCAGAGGGTATACACCAGGTTGTTTTTCATGCTTACAGCTCGTCCCCGTATGTCTCTGCTTATGTATTTAGGGCGCCCAAGCAGGCACCTCTTTGCTGTACAGCTCAAGGAAACAAAAAAACTAACTTCCGACGGCTTTTGGAAATTACTTTGGACATGAGGTAGACCTGAATAGAGGTGCACTGAAAACCTCCCAGCTTTTACATTCCACCTCCCCTTTTTATACATTGTCCCTGGATCATTCTAGTCAGAAGCACCGGATTAATTTAACTAAAATAGGTTATTCAGTAGAGTTCAACTGGAGAGCTATAGAGTGAGGGAACAATCGCAGAAAAGCTGTAAGGGCAGGAGGACTAGATCATTTAATGCAAGCCACCTCACAGTGAATTTGAATTTCCACTTTATTCATTCCCGTTGGGTTGCTGGGGAGAAAGGATTTAAATGCATAACTTTATGTGTCATCTGTTAACTTGCACAATATGTTCTTTGTATGCCAACAGGCTATATAATATTAATCAGCAGGGATCTACTAGGCACTTGCAGAAGGTTGCAGTTAAGTGTTTTTATACTGGCAACCATTTTCACGTAGGTTTTTGGGGTTCTCCAGTTTCCACTGTCCAAAGACATACTGGTGGTTAGCATGCCTGTCTTTCAATCAGAGGGTTGGTGGTTCGTGCCCCGGCCCTGCTAGTCCTTGTGTCCTTGAGCAAGACACTTAACCCCTAATTGCTCCCCGTTGCTGTGTCTGCGGTGTATAGAGCAAGAATGTAAGTCGCTTTGGATAAAAGGGTCAGCTAAATGAAATGTAATACTGCTTAGGTTAATTGATGACTTAAAATTGCCTGTAGGTATGAATGAGAGCGTGAATGGTTGTCTGTCTTGTGATAGCCTGACAACCTGCCCAAGGTGTATCTTGTCTTGGGTCAATGTTAGCTGAGATTGGCTCCAGCACACAAGTGACCCTGAATAGGATATTAAATCACACCCTGCCATGTGCATTTATCTAGTAACTTTTCATCAGCTTTTACTGTCTAGATTTGATCGCCATCATCTTAAAAAATAAACGTGTTCTTTAACATGTTACTGTAAATCAAGCTCATTGTTTAACCAGAATTTGACTAGAAAAGGCTTGATAATAAAATAAATTGATGAAATCCTTATTACTATGCAAGTCCACACAGCGTATCATGTAGAGTACATTTACTCTTTATAGTGTACAAATAATGGCTTTTACAATAGAAAACATATTATGGTATTGCAAAAAGTAAGAAGAGACTCATTTGTTATATTTTAGGATACTTTATTTACAAAGAAAATTAAGAGATTCCCGTTCTTCTACATGGAAAGCACCCTGATGGATACAATATGTTCCAGCTGATGACCTGCAGGGAAAACAAGAAAATAGGGCAAAAAAGGATTAGATGACATGCATATACCTGATGACAGAAAAGCAATTTCTGAGTAAACACCAGCAAAGATAAATGTGACAACAACTCTGACCTGCTCCCACCTGATACACATCAATGTCTGCAATAAACTGTCACATTAACTTGCTAAAGTGCAAGCTTATCTCAACATAGCGCCGAGATCAACCCACATGACATTTGTTGCTGTCACTCACAGACCTACAGATAATTTGTTTAAGATTTGCCACTGATCAAAAGGCTAAAGAGGCTCCGTGAAGGACTGTCATTGTCTCAGGTCACTGTTCAAACAAAGGTCTAAGTAAAAGCCACATCGTTCTGACATTTTAATGAAGGGACATATTTAGATGAAGATGGCAGTCATAATTACCTTGAAGGCTGTTGGTAGCATTGGTCCATTTTACTTCTTCAGGATCTGATGTCTAACGACAAGGAAGGGAAATGCAAAGCCACTGCCGAAGTACAGCACCATCATGCCGAGGAGACGCCACTTGTTCTCCACGGAAAATGGCAGGTTCTGTAAAGAGAGAGAGTATTGTGGATTCATTAGAAGATCAGAATCAGCTTTAATGGCCATGTAACTTACATGGCCATTACTTACTAATTACTCAACTATTTAACCTTGCAATACATCCAAGTATTACCAGGCAGAGGTACAGAAATGACTGAGTTAAGGTTAAAATGCCGCTGAAAGTCCAGGGATTGCCTGTGAAATATATAATGAGGGAGATGTGTCTCAATGATTGAGAGAGTGCACCTTTTACATTTTCTTTATTTCTTATCAAATATGTCATGCCTATTTAACACAAGCCACTGTAGGTAAGCAATTTGTCTGCATGCATTTTAAGAACTCAACACATTTCCTCAGAAAAAACCTCAAGGGTAGAGACAACTTTTAAATCTGCAATGAGAGTCCTCATGTTACTTGTACTTTGGAATATAAAAAAATGCCACTGTGGCAATGATTTCTATAATATGAATCAAGCCTAATAGTCCTGCTGACAAAATTCACGTTGCATAAAACAGAAGGTATCTTTATATCATTCAACCTTAGCCCAAATATACAGCATGCACACCCCATCCCTCCACCAATGTGGAGTACTAGAATACACTTTCAACAGCATACACTGTCAAGTTTATCGGAACGCTATTAGTGATGTCTGTATTATTCTGTATTTCATTCTAGAGGAGGCAAACTGCAGTATACAGGCAGTCTAACTTACTCAATGACTATTTAGTTTGTTGTTAGCATCTAGCTGTGACCTTAACATTCAGCGATTAGCCGGAAGAGATGTTAATGAGCAACTGTGTTAAGGCATTTATATTCAAATTACTGTGAGTGTTTGTGGTTGTACTTGCGTCTTACCAATACGGAAGCATCATGTTCGATAGCTTCAACGGTTTGCTGAAGTTTTAGCGTTGTTAGTTAACGATTAACAACCTCTTAGCCGCACAGCTAATGTTGCTAACTATCCCAGGTATCCTTCAACAAATCCACCCTTGCGGTCAAAAGGCTGTCAATGCCTTTATTTGTTGTTGTTTTTTTTTAACATTGTAAAGGAGAACATGTCCATGCCTGTGGCTAGTTTTGCTAGCATTACGATTACGCTCTTATCCAATGACAGACATGACCTCCAAGTAAGGCTAGTTAGCTAACGTGAGGCGGTGGATACACACAAGGCCGAATACAGACAATATGACATTTCAAACAAAAATCCTGCTTTAATGAGATAACTTCACCTGTCCTGGTCCTTCGCCATAGTGTGAAGCTCGAACAGCAGACGTTGTGAATCTCCTCACAGCTTGTCCCAGCATGATTAAAGCCTTGTTGTGTCTCTGCTTCGGTACAACGTTGTTATATGCGACCTTCTTGTTCCTGTGAGCGGTAGAGCGGCGCAAAGGATTGTGGGCAATGAAAACGAGGCTGTAGTATGTGGGAAATGTAGTTCAAATACCTGATAAGCGCTTCCTACATATTTCTTTCTTTATCTTCATGTGGGGACTGAGGTTATGTTCTATTTTTGTGTTCATTGTCAGCATGTGAGTAGATATACTACAGTGGAACAATCTTTGACAGAGGCCTCCGTGACAAAATTAAAAAGGTGTACTAATTACTACAAGACAGCAGTGTTTGGTGTAAAACACATCAGTGTGTGTTACTTCCTTTGAAAGAGTCATTCAAAGAGTCAAATGTGTGTAACATTTAGTTAAAAAAAATGCCATTTTGAAAAAGGATTGCTAGGTGATTGCAGAGTTTTATTTTGACATAGAAGCACAATGTTAATCTGACTGATGGTGCGCCTCTTCCTAAGCACTGCTGCCTTCTTTTTATTGATTAATGCTCATGTGTGCAAACTGAGCTTTATACCATGTTACTTGAGAGGTTTATTTATTTATGATGCACAGTACTGTCTATTCAGAATTTGTTTCGATGAATACCTTGTTTATTGGTTCCAATGTCATACAGTTTTTCTAAAGGAGTTTATAAGGAAATACAACTAATCTTCACCTGACCTTGTTTCTCATTTGTCATTTAAAAAAAACTTTCACTTCAATTAATTTGGATTTCTACTCTGTCTTTATACATCCACAGAGATTCTTGCTTTGAAATGTGAAGAATAGAGTACACATCTCTTGTATTCTCTGGGTCAATGAAGAGTTTCATCAAACTGCCTATTTTGATGTCTTAAGCTCTTTCCCTCATCAAATCCTCAGCGTGAACAATGGTTTGACATTCAATACTGTTGCTTTTGTTTTCATGAATTATTTCAGATGCTAAGTAATGTGACTCATTTAATTTGCACAGCATCATCATAAAACCATAGGACCAAATGGATTTTGTTAAATGGATTTGACTGGCAGCATGGATGTGTACAAACATTAGGCAACACGTTACATAGAACTTAAAGAAAGAGTAATGCTTTTGAAAAGGATATTAACTGTGACATGCTATAGGGCTGCCCGAAGCTGTTCTGCAATATTTTAGCAGATTGCTGTTTTTACACTTCCATGTTTTTGTATGGAATAATGAGATGTTATTTTACATATGTTTCTTGTTTTTATATACCTTTATCTTTACCTTTACAAGCATTACATCTTTATAAGCACCATCAACAATGAGGCCATTTTAGGTTGAGAGTAAGACACAGTTTTTGAAGTTTTTTCTTCAAATGATCATCATAAATCCATTTCACAAGGCCACTTTGCATGTTCTCCATGTTCCAGATTGTTGTCTTCATGGCTTTCTTGATATGTTGCAGTTTTACAGCTACACATTATTTATTTATAGCAACACACTTATAGCAACACAGAATGGGACAGGACATCTTTAGAAGACAATAAAAAGAGAATCAAATTACAAGAAATTACTTCCAAAGTTTGAAAGCAGCTTGCGCTCAAAGGGATGTAACAAAACAGAAACTTTCCTTCTACCAATTCTCTTATAATGAGACACAGACTATTTTAATGAATTTCATGTATGAATCATTTTTGATATTTTCCACATCTAATGGCCTGAAAACATTTTTGGAATGCAATTGAACGGAATGTTCTCAGTTATGAATGAGCTGCAAAATACATGATTCATTGTGGAGCATCTTATAATAGTTCTTCGCCAAATGAAATCCTTTGAGTTCACCGGTGCTCCAAAGTACATCACATTTCAGCTATTTTAGCTGATGCTTTTATACAAACATGGGCTAGCAGAGCTGGGAATCGACTACCAAGCCTCTGATTGAAGGACAACACTGATAACCACTGTGCCACAGTCACAGGTGTGTACCTGTAATATTAGTACCACACACAATGCTAGCAGTAGATCATGTCCAAGTACAAAGTGCATGTTTTTTTCAGTGTTGTCAGCTATCAAAATGCTGTTCACCTGACAAGTCGACGAGGGCTCTGACATTATCTGCTGTGATGCGGATAGCCATTGCAAGCTGGTTACCCCTCGTCATGGCTGCCACATCTATCAATGCAGGGTCATCACCTGGCCCGCTGCCACATGTCTGCGCTCTCGTTGCCAGCGCAATCTGTTAAATAGGATTGAAGAATTGGGAATCTCACCACAAACAATGTCAGACCTTATTATAAATATTGAAGTTATTACTTGTCATACAAGGTTGGCAGCACAGTCCTGAAATCCATTCTGCTTCATGTTCTGAGATGCATGCATCCTGGACCTCCACTGTTTGTTGACTGCCTTAATTTCTAGCTATTGACTTTCCCTGGCTCATGAGCAAATCTGTTCAGTGTGCTCTGTCAATAGTCATGTGAGCTGAAAAAGAGGAGCGCAAACATGCTGTGTATACAAATACACAAAGCTGTCATCTTAAATAATAATCCCCATTCTCATTTAAGTCTGCCAATTAGCCTTCAGTGAAGCCAAGGTTCAGTCATATCTGTAAACTAACCTTTAATTAACCATGTACATGAGTGTGTATAATAATGTGACAGGCGGTGTGCATAATAACACAGCATGGTAATCATTTGCTTGACAAACAAAAAGTGTACATGCACTTAATATTTTAACATGATTTGTATTTGATTTCTAATGGTCTTTGCATATATCAACCAATCTGCTATAGTATATGATGATTAGCAGCCTAGACTGCCAAGGTAAACATGATCTCGCCCTGTCTAGATCTGCAATACTATTCCTCACAGGACTGGAGAGATAATGGATAATGTTAATCTATGAGGACAGTTCATTTTGCCAGCAGAGTATTTTGACTCAAGTTTAAGGCGTCTTGCATCATTGCTGCTGAAATGAACTGATTTGCACAATTACAGGTTTTTGTGGAATGTGGTAGAGTATAGTGAAAATCTTATCTGGGCTGAGACGGGGGGTTCTGTTTCCATGGGCGGTGACAAAAGAGAGTGCCACATAAGGTTTCAGTCCTTCTCAATTTGCTCTGGATGGCTTCATCTCTTCTTGGACTGATCACCTAACGGTGCAACCTCTTTCCATTTCTTCTCTGTCTGTTTTAGGATCAGAATTAATCTTGTGATTGAGTGTAAATGGGATTCCTAAAGGGCATTCAGGAAATGCACAGCTACACACAGGCGCGCAGGCTGAAGCATACAGTGCACAAATACACACAGAGCTCCAGCTAAGTCACTCCGGGATTTCATAACATGCACACAGTGGCATGATTTTACATTAATCTTTAAAGTGGATTAAGGGGAAATTGCATGGACTTGCAGCTGACCCAGCCCTCTTGGGATGAATAACCTATGCCCTTGTACATTCATGGTAAGGCCTATTAAATAACAAGCATCCTTACTGGGATTTGTGTTCATGCAACATCTGCGTTCCTCCAAAGCACACTGTTGTTTAATACACTCCAGTGTTGAGAACAGGCTTCCACTGCCTCTCCCTCCCTCTTCATCTATTGCCGTTCCTCTGAAATAAAAATGTACGCCGATGATTGGATTTTACATTAAACCTGCTGGGCTGGAAAGAAAATTAGATAGAGAATTATTCTGAGGTGTACATGACAAATTTGAGTCATACCTGTTTTTCCCTGCCCCCAGCATTAACCAGTCCAGTCATAGCAAGCTCTTTATGAGGATCATTCGTGGGGTTATGTGAGGTGTGAAACACCGCACTGTCTTTGTGGCACCCCCCTTTTTCATATATCAGCAATTGACCTACTGTTCAAATAGACACTGCTTCACATTGTACCTTTCACTGTTGACTTAACAAAATAAGTGGAATTAGACCGTATGTATTACTAATGGCAGGTTATTCAGTGTGATTATGAAGCATTACAGGTCACTGACCACTAGACTAAATGCTTCACAAGCAGTGACCTCAGCCATCAGGACTCCTCCCTCCTCCTCCTTATCAATAAAATGAGATTTGAAATGATTGTCTGCTGCTGTCCCTTAAAGTATTTGTATCACAGAGAGTGACATGCTGTACCGAAAACTAATTTCACTGGCCTAAGCCATGTGGCTTATAAACGTCTAATGTAATTTGGTAGATCTACCCCAAATGAGTCGTCATAGGTCACGGAGAGGTTTCCACCTACATTTGTGCTCAGTGCTCACCTTGGGGTTTTAAAATACACCCATGCATACACAATACTATTATATTACATAGAAACTCCAAGCACAGTAAAAGGAAAAGGAAAAACTTCCTGTACAAGGTGAGGTCAGTCCTTTTCACTGTTTGGCTACATTCACTCTTTTTTTCATTTGGTCCACTTCTACTTTTTTTCTCCAACTATTTGTCTGCAGAGTTTTCTCATTGACCGTATTACATGCACACCCCTCTCTATTTTACCTTTGAGGCACTGCAAAAACTTCAAAAGGTGTGTTGTAAAATCATTTAACTTCCTTTCAGTTGAGCAGAACTTTTGTGCCTCTAGCATTGATTTTTGTGTGTGCTGGTGAGTAGTGAAAGTGAGAGCCCAACTTTTGAGCTTTGTGCCGTAGCTAATGACAATAGCTACAGTAAAAAGCAAAATCGACTCCAAAGCCAACCACTGGACCGGAACTGACTGTGAATTAATGTGTTTCTTAAAACACACATGTATCTGAATGTGTACTCTTGCCATAGTACATTTCTTCCTAATAAAGATGAACACAATAGACGAGCAGTCATCTGATCTGGCAAACATTGTGGTATTTACTGTATAATATATTCTTTTAATCATACTAATTTTCAGAACGACCCAATGCAAAGTTCGCTATCATTCATTTATTTCTCTGTTTTACTGTATACTGTATCTGTGGTTGCATGTTTGTATAATCTTCACGATTCTATTCATTATACTCAACCAGTATTCATGTCATATCTAACGTCCTTGGCAATCCCAGCAGACTATTGAAGATGAGCTCCTGCGTTGCCACCCTGTCAACCGTGAGACAGAGAGCCACAAAGCCACCTGTCAGTAGGCCGTTAACCGAAGCTCCAGGCTGACCAAGGACTGACCGGGAGCATCTGTGCCACTGTTTGTGTCTAATACGATAATGAGAGCTGTCAAGCTGTCAAATTCACTCCTGGTGCCCTCCGACACTAACAATGGCACCTTCAATTTGGCTGTCGTGAGTGACTAACAAACAGAGCCACAAAGAGAACAGACATGTGCAAGTGACATGTTCACAAACAAATTTAAAAAAAGGCAGTCACACTCACAGATACAGCTCTACACACACATACAGAGAGAGAAAAAGAGAGGGAGACACAGTGAGATTTGTTTTTTCTAATGATGGGGTTTCCGCCTTCAGTGCCTTCAGTTCCTCATGTTACTCCTATTCCTCTGGCTGCCTATAGAGGCCAGTGTTGTTCAGTCACTGTGATCATAGTGACCCTCTACTTTAGCATCATTAAACACACCAGGAAAAACCTAACAACACATTTGTCCCGGAGCAAAACCCTGAATAAAAAACTATTCATCCCCTGCTGTATCACTAACTTCACATGAGCGCTCTTGATTGACGCTCTGTGCTCGGAAGAGCAACCCTCCACCACCTCATAAAAATAGCAGTGCACGCCAGTCAATGGCAGAAAGAGTGTGTGTGTGAGAGGTCTTAAGGCGCTCCACCCTAAACCTGCCAAGCATCCATCAAACACACTCTGCCTCCTCTCAGATCACTTAACATGATTCCTCCTGCAGTATTCTGGGCTTTGACATTGTTTCACATCAACAAAATCTTCCCAGCAAAACAATATTATCAATAAAACAAACAACTCGGTTGGAAAAACAGAGGTTTTGCTTTGAGATGCTGACTACATTCTCTGCGCTCTCAGTAAATGCGTTGGAACTTGTGCTTTTAAAAAAATATTAGAAGAGCACAGTTACATGCAAATGAGTTTGCCTACTAATTGTTTTAACACAGTTCAGAGTAAATTTGCATATGCATTATTTGCATTCAAAAGAAGCATGTTAATAACATCAGTTTCAGTCTGTTGTGTGATCTTAACCACAAACAGTAAAAACATTTTTGACCACAACTGGGTCTTACCTTTGATGGAAAACTCACACAATAATGGAGGACATAAAGTGGAGAAAAACAATCTAATCTCCCTCTGTTGACTTGAAAAGTTGTTGTTTTTTACTTTAATTCTGAGCCAAAGCCTCCCATGCCTTGCCGGCGAAAAAAAGGTATGAGTTGATGATATGGTGGCTTTTCCAGTGTTGTTGATGATTACAATTCCAGACACAATTATCAAAATCTACCAAAAGAAATAGTTCAGATCAATTTGAAATGCATTCAAGAGAGGTAAATGTACTTCCATGTATGAAAAAATACAAAGGACTAGCACTAAGTACAGTATTTTCCCATGCAGAGGAAAAAGTAACATAATGATGATGCATGTGAAAAAGATGGTGGAGATAGTTGTCAAACTGAGGTCCAATTTAGTTCCATGTAGCACATGCATAACGAAACATGCTTAAATGTAGATTACACATGTGATGAACTGAACTTGAAGATCAGGCTTCCAGGACTTTTTGCATGTCCCTGTGTGCATAGTGTAGGTATAACGGTAGCAGTATGCAGAGGCTGCCAGTCACATGATTCTCCAGGGATTTCACTGTGTGTGCCAAGATTTAATAGTGTGGGTCATATGTTCATCAGCATCTCTGTATGTCAGGCAGTGATAAGGAATCGTATGCATAATTTATGTGCATAAGTCATGTGCACATAAGGTACAGGACCACATAATTTAAGCATTTAAATTCTACCAAATAATGCACAATAGTGGTTTATTGCTATATTTTAGTGTGTTTCTATCTATCTATCTATCTATCTATCTATCTATCTACATGAATTAAAAACCACAGACACATTCTGCAGTAGCTTAAAAAGCATAGAGCTCATAGAGCATATTTTCCAGATTCATCAGAATAATTCAACTGTTTGATTTGATGTACTTATGGTTGGTTCACTCAAAATGTTGCTTCCCATAACAGCCAAGGTCATGCAAGGTCACACTCCATTTTGAAATTCAGGATTTCTCTTCTGCCCAGTGTAAAGTCTGTAAATTAGTCTTTCATGCATACAGCAGTTCCACCCCTGACTGCTCACACTGATGGTAAACTTTGGACCGTAGCTTGATGCAAATATCATTCTCCTTTTATGTACATTGTACTTTGTAGATCACACTTTCGCATCCCAAGACATTGTTCATGTTATTCCTTTGAAGATGGCCACGTTCCCTTAGTGTAAAGGATCATACACAATTTGATAAGGGTTACATAATGCAAAGGAAAATGAAAAAACGAAATCTGCATGATAATGGTCATGAGTCCATGCTCCAAGGACGACTGAATATCATCTTATACAACAATTAAAACAAGAAATACAGCAAACACCAGCATTTGCATGGAACAAAACATTAATGGAAAGATGAAAACATAAGTCTTGATATTGGAGTTATTAATTTCTGAATCGTTTTGAATCATCTCCCATGATAATGTGTCCATGAGGTAAGCTAAAAGTGAAAATATGGAACTCCTATAAACATAGAATCCACAGACTGACGGAACCCCCCAACCAAACCTCCATCAGCATCACCTGGGGAGAACAGGTGGTGTTGCGGGGGTTTGATATTCTGGCCTGGCAGGAGCTGCCAGATCCTTTTTTTTCTTTTATCCTGCCAGAGATGAGACTCTTTATCTGGGCATGAGAAAGGGAAGTGAGGCTTGATGAAAACACAGGTGGAATTGTCGCACACCTGCTTTGGCACTGATATTGATCCATTAGCCTTGTTTAGCTCGGTTTGGAAAGGTCTGAGCACTTGACATACGGCGGGGACAGGTGCTTCAAAGACCACGAGAGTGAAACACATCTGCGCAGGGCACATCTTTGGCCCTCGAACGATGCTTGGTTGACATTTAAGATTCATTCATGAAAAGCATTAGCATTATCTGCGTGTATGACTCATGAGCTGCAAATATATCTCACAAACCTAGTCAAGCTTTCTGTTCAGTTTTGATTCCACTGATGGACAGGGGCAGTCAAAGTGAATCCTACATTTTCTCCGTAACACTAAGCACAGGTGGCAATTCAAGTCCCTTTGCTGCAATTGAGAAACATGAGAAATTATAAAAATATTCTCACCAACATGAAAATGTAATACTTGATCCATGTTTATCTGTTCACTGTAAAGGAAAACAGCATACTTCAAAGAGGCCGGGATTGGTGTAATTAAAGCAGGCATAGGATTCATTATTATGCTCATAAATCTCCTTTTGATTTCCCCTTGCTCAACATAAACTGGCACAATTGTTGCTGCGTTCCCTCACTGGCAAAGCGCTGCTGGCTTGTAGTTAAATATCGAACCATGGCGCAGCTACGGTAACATGTTGCTCATCTGTTATTGTAATGCTAATGACTTGACTAATATGGATATTCATACAAGTCAATCCTGTTGCCCTTGTGAAACTTCTTGCTCTCTGTCATGCTATTTAGTGAAATAGTGATAACAAAAATGTACTATTTATTCTGGGATTTATGTCCATCTGCCACAGACATTCATCATTTTAAATCTTCATTCAGTGGCCCAAGCTTTTCTCCATCCTCAGGACCTGATTGATTGTTGACCTTCATCAGTGACTTTCTGCCACCGTAGATGTCCCGCAGCATCCGTTGAGAGGGGACAGGAGGGCACCGAGTCATTCAGCCAGTGTAAGCACTCTGTTGCTTGACTGGGGAAAAACACAAATATTTGATGAGTCCCTCAGCTAGCACTGCATTAAAGATGCAGCACTGTGTCCGACACACACAGCAGCTAAAGGACCAGTTTACTCTGAATTGACTGTGGTCAGTAATGTCAAAAACAAAAACGGGAACAGAGCTAAGAATTTATGCAAACAATTCAAACTCAACAGCCAGGAAAGTTTAAGTGTGGATTCAGCTGCTGAACAAGGCCTTAAGGATAAGTAGCAGAAAGTTCAAGAAGTGGAAACGATCTGCACATGGCATAAACATACATGGTTAATGGACCTACTGTATACATGTCTCTATATATATATATATATATATATATATATATATATATATATATATATATATATATATATATATATATATATATATATACTATATCGACATTTGAGGCCATTACTTATTTGCTGTTCAATGATTGTTAAAGGACACTGTCAGTCGTGAATCAACATGCCGGGAAACCTCACAGGCCCAATGTCCCTGGCCCTAGCTTAGCCTAGTGTGTACAGTAAAGGTTGATTAGTGAAGCATACAACTGTGGGTGTCGTGCAGTAAATCTAACTGTCCTCAATGGCTTACTGATAGATATTTTACTCAGGGTCTTTAAAATCAAATAATGGCTCCAATGGACCAGCCACTTGCCTCTATAGGTGAAGTGTAATCACATTCATTATCAGAATTTGGGTTTCAGTTCTAATGTGTATGGGATAGTAGAGTAAAAAAGGGAAGTAGAAAAATAACAATGGACCTTATTCAAATGCTTGACCTCCTTGTGATGTAACAAATGGCATATATGCTGTATTTTACAGTTAGTTAAAGCAGGCAATTGCATGGTGGTCTTACCACAGCCTACTGAACCAAAGCTGCTTTAATAAAGTGTGAAAAAAATAATAAATACAAATTCTAAAAGCATTTTAAGATGCTGTTGGGGGTGAGCGGCTTTGCAAAAAGGAGCCGATCAAGACTTATCAGCAAATGGGGAGGAGAAAAAAGAGAAAAGGAAAAAATTCACACCCTTATTCAGAACCTGTGACCTATTTCATTTCACAAAATTATGACTAACCATTTGCCTGCAGTTACATTCAATGAAAATCCATCCCAGCATTAATGGAATTAGAAGATGTAGTGCACCGAATCAAAAGGAATGGATTTCAGTTGCTTTTTAGCCTGGGGCCCTTCCAGCTCAAGGGCTCTGGTGGCGTCTTCTGTTTTCTCTGATGGTCCCTTGCTTGGGGATCAGTAATAGACTAAGGAATGTGTGTTAACAACAGTGTTTGATAGCTATTTCTGTGCAATGATGTTCACTCTGCTGTTGGTGTTGACTTGATGAGTTTTGTACAAACTGTTTGTGTAGATGCTTGGACGTATGTTGGCCCAGTGGTGGAAAGCGTGAGCGGAGATGTGCAGTTGGACACAACTGAGATGGAAAGCAGGCTTGATGCAGATCAACATTTATGTGTGTATGTGTGCAGAGTTTTCCTCCTCTCTCAATACTAAGGTAATCCAAGAAGAAATTAGTTAACCATACAAGCGGCTGTGAGGCTTTACTTGTACACAGCGGTGCTTGAATGAAATGCTAACATCAGCATATTGACAATGCTATCATTCTGATGCTAAACAGGTATAGTGTTTACCGTGTTCATTTAGTTTAGTGTGTTAGCATGCCAATATTTAAACACAAAGTACAGCTGAGGCTGATGGGAAAGTAATTAGTTTTACAGGTATTACGAAATAAACCAACATTTTGGCCTAATTAACAATTTGACATGATCAGATCGTGTCACAAAGTGCTTGTATCATTTTTGCTGAATAGACCAACACAATGGAACTGAAGCTTAGAGATGAAGCCAATGACTGAGGTTCTTTCAGGACTGCTTGCAAAGATCAGGGCCATGATATTTGCTCATGTTGCATCCTTAGCTTTGCAGAACTGTGGAAGAAAACAGTGGTGCGAGAGCAAGGTTTAACCATCAAACACTGAACTTCAGTTGACCGCAACACTAAAATATGCCGACATATAACGAGGTTGCATGTTGCATTCAGCACACCAACAAGCCTTTACTGACAACTCTTTCACCAGCTCTTGAGAAAGCAAAGAAGTCAGTTAAGATGTCCAAACATGTTTCCAATTAGAATGTCATTCAGTGTGGACACAAAACGTTGCAGAACAAAGATTAAATTGAATCAGCAAAGCATACAGGGAAGTGAATCATATTATGTGAATACGTTGGTGGTGAAGGTTCAAGCAAAAAGAAAAGGCAAACACAGACAAAAGGAGGTTTTGCACATTCACAAAAGCTCATTCTAGCAATTCCGCGATCTGATTTTCTCTTGAGTCTTCAGTGATGAGGAGGTGGAATCAGATAAAGTACAGGCCTCACATGAAAACAATCTTTTTACTCTCTGAAAGCATGCAGCCAATTGCGTATGACAAATTGAGAGTATTTTACAATGCCCTTTGCCTAGCTTGTTTCCCGGCCTCTTTTTCCTGTCTCCCTATCGTGGACACCCAAGTCTCCCATTTCCTGCATGCCCTGAAAACAGAAAAGAAAAGTAGTGACATTTATTGGGCCTTGGTTTATTTGTATTCCATCTCCTCCTGCACTACATGTCGGCTTTTATGAGCTCACTCAGGCGTAACATTAAAGAAGCTCATTCATTATTAATCCTCACAATGACAATTCAAAGCTTCCGACACACCGGTTTTACTGTAAGTGCTTACACTTTCTACTTTAAGAAATCAGGTTATGGCCTTTTTTTTGGTTGTTGATGTATGAAACGTTTTACACAATTCAGGCTTTTCATTTTGTCAAATGAGACAAATAAATTGAATTACTGTACATAAAGAGTTAAGGTATGTTTATACAAATTCATCAACATGAAAACTATTAACAGCAGACTGACCAAAGTTTTTACGCTTTTTTAGCAGTATTTTACCTGAAGACAAATAGCTGATCCAATGTTAATTTAGTCACTTTGCATTTTACAGTTCAACATCTGTGCTAACCCTGGGGAGCAATGACCAGACATGGCAGATATCACAGCGCTGATGTGCTAGCGGCCAAGATCAACTGATTTGTCTGACATTCATTTGATTAGCCTTAAAGCCATATTCAGATATTCAACACTTGATGTTGTATTTGTAGATTCAATGATGTTCAAAATCAATACTGCAACAGTGATAAGAGTTTATGTTGTGGAGAGCGAGAGAGTCAGACATAGTTTGTGTAATCAGATGGACTTTTTCTCTGAGTCAAATTCCTCGTTGGTTCAACGTACCTGACAATAAACACATCTGATTCTTTCCCTTAGCCCTGTTTTCTCATACATGTAATATTGCAGTATTACACTGATAATACTACTGACAATGCAACCCTGTCTCCTTAAAATAAGTGTGTAATAGTATAGTGACAAATACACTGTAAACATATATTCCCAGTTCTACAGTAAAATAGAAAGATTAACTGAAACAAACTGCATCAGTTTCCTATTACAGTCAAAATTTAGCAAAGTAATAAACACAAACACTTTTGAAAGAAATCCTCAATTCAGTGTTGGCAGTGAGCCAAGAGGTGTGTGACTGTGTGCTTGTATCATTGGCAGATGGATAGATAGATAAGTTATGATTGAGGCTACATTTGGTCTTGAGTTGTGCGGAGGGAACATTAGATTAAAGTCTAGCAAAAAAAGAGTTGTTGTTATTGAAGGGAAATAAATACTCTTTGTTCATCTTAACTTGAGCAAAATAGGCAATTAAAAAAAACTAACGAATGTGCACGTGCACTGGGCAATAAGACAATGCTTTGTCTAATGTCTGCTTCCGAATTTTGTTTGGATTTTTTTCAGCCTTTTCAAATAATAGTCCAATTTAGTACTTTAGGTTGTGAAGTTACTGACAGCTTCTGATGTACAAATCAAAAACTATTATTTTGGAAAAGTGAAAACAAAAAGAATTGTGATTACAGGAGGCTTTCAACACATTGCATCACAGCACCATTTCTAAAGATCAAATCGTTATGGGACAAATACGACTCTGTACTGAAAATATGGCATGGGGCAACAGCATAAACTTGAAAGGTTCTAAAATTAGAAGAAATTGGAACACACATGGAAGTGTTGGGAAAGGGATGCAAATAATTTAAAAGAATAGCACAAGAAAACAGAACCATTCTCTCATCATGGACAAAGAAAAAAGAAGCAAGAGGCCTTATGTAGATAATATTGATAATATTAATAATCAGAATGCTCTTTAAAACTGATGAGAGTTCACAAACAGCTGTTATGATGTTGTATCTTTGTTCAAACACAGAGAAGACACAGTGGTAGCAAAATGGTCAAAAATCACCAGCATTTTAAAGCCATTTAGGAAGGTTTCACTGCCATCAACGCCTGAGCTACTTTTATTGTTTTAATAAAGTTCAGTAATGATTCAATACACTCAGAATGGGGTGGGAGGAGAGGGTTGAGGGGTTGGGGTAGCCACTACTTTAAGACATAATGATGGATTATGACCAAACCAGTCTGCGTGTGGAAGTGCACAATCAGCTAAATGTAAGCCGGAGGCTGAGATTTTCATAAATATGTATGGCATCTTACATATTGGTAAGAGCCCGCAATGAATTACAGATCAGCATTATCAATTCAGAAACACATAATTCGGCCGAGGTGCGTTTCTAAAGCGGCTTACTATATGAGATGCAAATATGACAAAATAGTCTCAAAGAGCAGAAGAACTTTAAGTGCCTCACTTGACTTTCAGGTGCATAGAGAATGAGTTCAAGTGACATTTTGTCCCCGTAATTTCCACCTATCAAAGTACATTTTAAAGAATCCTCCTCCAAGGAGACTTCGTGACAATATGATAAGAATGATAGCAAAGTCCAGACTTGATGAGGGGCATGGGGCAAGAACTCAAACAATATATCCGCAGCAGTCTCTCTTACAATCTTTGTTTCAGTTTCTGAAGCAATGACGGGCCAGCAGAGCACAACTGTACCGCAATTAAGCTGTCTGTGATTTTTAATTAAAACTTAGAGGCATGATCCATCTCAAACTTTGTTTGCCTTTCAGGCAACACAAGTTATCATCTTCATAATGGATACGATTATAATGCTGCATGAAACATTATCACATTATTATTCCTATTTTCAAATAATAAAGGACAGAGGGAGAGAAAACAAGTTAATTTTCCTTCCTTGCAGTTTGCCATCTAAACATTGTTACAATTAGGACAATAATTGTGATAGAGACATGAATTATTCAAAGGCGTGAAGCCGTTTCAGCTGTACCCAGTAGGCACAATCAATACGCCGTCTGTCACCTTCACCAAGGCAAAGACCATTACAAGTTCTAATGCATCTGAGAAGCTTCTGAACCAAAAAGCAATTTAATGTTGATATCTCCGGGGACTGTGCAGGAAAAAACTAAACAAAACCAGCACAGCAGTGAGCACACACAGCCCTGAGGGATACAAGCCTTTACTGTACACAACTGTGGACTTTTTATTGACAACCTGAACATCAAAACTGAAGCTCTTTTGAGGTCTATTCAAGAAATAAAAGAATAACTGAGACAGGAGACAAATACTCAAGAGTACAGACCCGTAAAGTCAGACAATCCGGTCCCTGGCAGAAAAAACTGTTATAATAACTCATGGTCATTGTGCCTCTTCTTCAGTTTTTTTTTCTTTTTTTTCTTTCATATTCAACGGGGTCTTTATTAATATACTTTGGTGCTTATTTATGCAGAAGCCATTCTATATGAGAAAGTCAACTGGAGAAGCATTATGAGGAGGAGGGAAAGACAAGTAAGAGGACGAAGTTTATCTTGTATAATACTACAACTAGCACAAACTGCTGCATCAGTAACTATTGGGAAATCCATAAGCAATCAGCCTCTGCAGGCCTCTACTATGCTATTCAGTTGTATTATGTTCACTGTGTCATCTACGGACAGATGTTGTGGAGAGAAAAGTGGAGCAATAACTCGCAAAAAAATGCAACTGCTTATACTAACACGAGTCAATTTAGTCAATTAAGTCAATCTCCGACAGATATGAATGTACTGCATTAATTTTTTAAATATTTTTTATCGAGCACTTGCTGGACTAAATTATTATTGTGAGGTTTATTATATATAAGGATTCAATTGTAAATAAAGGCTAAACAGTAGAAAGTAGAAAGAGCACAGTCTAATTTGTTGAAATCTTTAGGCGATACTTGTCATCACTCTTACAAGTCCAACATGAATCCTCTCCTCCTCACAAAATGAAATTCAAACCTTTCCTGTTCATTCTTTCTTTCTTCTTTTTTTTTTTACATGATGTCTTAGGTGCTGTCTTTTTTTCCTCCAGGTCTATTTGGTCGGCTTCACTGGCTGAAACTAACATCTTTGGGAAAACAAAAAACAAACAGAAAAATGTGTAATCCTGTTCTTCTACGAGGAAAGTCAGATAGCCTCCGGGGTTTGGTGCTGATGGGTTGCTGCTCCATTGGGTAAGAGAGGTGTAGCAGAGCAGATAGAAACTGACCGTGGAGGTAGACGGCCCACATTTCCACAGAGGTACGCTGCTCCTGGCACAACATACATTTGTTCCTTTACTTTATAACTGTATGAACTATTGTGGACATTTATGGATCTACTTTCTATTGCATTCTGTAGGTGATGACCGAAGTAGTTATCTCGAGACTGCCCTGTGGTTTATGTTGATATTTACAGTGGACTTTCATTATGACTGATTTCTTGCTACAGTCGCAAATCAACAACATATTCAATGCAGCTTGCATTAGCTGATGTCAGCAAATTACTTTCATTTGCTCCAAAACACCTCAGATCGATTTACTCTGCTAAGAGGAATAGCCCTATTTGAAATATTCTAATGTAAGTTCGGCCCTAGAGTTGAAACAATCAACCAGATGTATTAGTCGGTGCTACTCTTCCGTTCCTGTTCGTTGGTTCATACTTCACTCTTACTATTTATTTTTCATTCTGCAGGACTTTGTGGATTTCCTGGGCCTTTAGCTCTAGTCTGCTGCGGGCATTAGAAACATGTTAACAGAGAGATGAAATGCTATTTGTCAGGGCTGACACCAAATCTCCAAAATGACAAGGCGTCGGCAATATCTTAGACTTTATTGGCCAGGAGATGAATGGACCAGAGGAGTAATTCAAAGTGAAAAATCAGTCCCCTGAGAAATAGATCGCCTTATTTCAGGCACTGTGAAACATTCCTATTAGAAAGTAGAACAGTTTTTCTTCAACACCCTAATTTACAGTTGGCAGTTGGGCGACACACTATACCTTTACTGTGCAATCCAATCACTTGGAACTAGATTGATTTTGAAGGGAGAGAAATAACAATGATAATTTCTTCACTGTTGAGGCAAGCGTTGGGTCTCCTGAACAAATCTCTCAAGGCATTTTTCACAAAATGTTCAATTAGATAACTTGTGTTTGATTTACTTCCCGTGACGTTTTATGTCATTGCTAACTTAGTTCTTTGCTACAAATTATTTAAAAACTGTAATTCAAATAACTAAGGCATAAGACAAAGAACCCAGGCTTAAACCTTGTGTGAAGAGGTACTCCAATAAGAAACTATTTAGAAAAGTGCTCATTTAATCATACACATTGAAAGTATATACTCAATTACAGCAAACCCCTGATGATCTTTCACTATGCTTTTAAGCCTGGAAACCTTTGATGAATAAACTCAAATATTTCTTGTTTACTTTGCCTTTAGATACATTGTTGCTTATTGAAAAATGAAGTGAATGTATTTCAACTGTACTGTAGGATTTTTGAGTTTACATTTTGATATACATGCCTTGTCTGATTCTATCAGTGATTTGAGAGTTGCTTCATGACTAAAGTAAAGAGATGTTGGTCGCCTCCCAGTGATAGTAAATGATGTATCATTTTCCATTTTATCGTAAACTTTGTCATTACTGCATTTTTTCTTCAGAAACTACAGTAGAATAGGATACCGTAGGATGTGGGAGGACGACTAACAGGACAGGACGACTAGCAGGCAGAGTCCAGCACCCTGAGATTTGTGATGCAACTGGCTGGCCTGCACTACCAAGCAAGCATAATTCCTCCTCAACCCCTGCAGGCAGCTGGACACAGCCGAGAGTAGCTGGGAAAAGTAAAACCAGCAAAGAACCTCCACAACAACCAGGCCTACAACTTGAAAACAAATTTGCTCCATTGTCGCAGGATCCTAAATCTGATGATCTGGATAAGCAGCTATCTTCTCAAAACACTGTAAGAACTGAGAGTAAATGTGAACGTAAAAGGCTGCAGAAAAATCTACTGACTGGGCCTGAGAGACAGAGATTGTTGGTGACTATGCTGTAAAAGATGTCAGACCACGAAAAGCAAGAGTACGGAAATACTCTGCTTTCCGACGGATATGGTCTCTAACATGAGAGACAACATTTTGGACACCGTGGCTGACCATCCCACGGTGAAAAACATAATTGTGCATAAGGGAAGCTGTAGTATTGTGAAACAAAAGTCTAAAGTTCTGAGGCGAGACTTTATTGACTTGTTAAACACAGTCAGCTCTGTCAATGCTGAGGTGTTTATCAGTGGCCCTCTTCCACCAGTCAGGAGTGGAGATGAAAGATTCAGGAGGCTGTTTGCACTAAACATATGGCTGTCAATGGCCTGTACTGACCATTCAGTACTTTTTATTGACAATGTTTACCTTTTCTGGGAGCACACATCTTTTTAAGGCAGATAGAGTTTGCCTGAACAAGTCAGGGGTAAAACTGTTTACCTCTAACCTATTTTTCTTCCTGCGTCACTTGTCTGCAAATTTATCAAATTTAACATGAATTCATCGTCAGGCTGTCCAAATAAATTGGGCAAATAGTGCTTTAAACACATTAAACTTAGCTTTATTAAATTTCAGGTCTCTGTCAGGAAAAACATTTCTAATCAATGATTTCATTGTTAGTCACAAACTTGATTTTTAGTTTTTAACCGAAACTTGGTTAGACCAAGATAACAGTGCAGCTGTTCTTATTGAATCAACACCTCCCAACTTCAGTTTCATGAGTGAAACAAGAGCGCTTAAGAAAGGAGGTGGAGTTGCTATTTTATTTAATGAGTCTCTTCAATGCATTGCATTACATTTCATTTAGCTGACTCTTTTATCCAAAGCGACTTACAATAAGTGCATTCAACCATGAGTATAAACTCAGAACAACAAGAACCAAGAAAGTGCTACTTTCTTTATTCAAGGTATACGATCAAGTTTGCAGCAGAAGATGTAGAGACTTTCTGCTGTTCTGATTTCAATGGGAAGCTAATTCCACCATTGAGGAGCCAGGACAGCAAACAGTCGTGACTTTGAGTGTTTAGCTTGCAGTGACGGAGCTACAAGCCGATTGGCAGAAGCCGAGCGGAGTGAACGAGCTGGGGTGTACAGTTTTACCTTGTCCTGGATGTAGATTGGTCCCGATCTGTACGCAAGTACCAATGTTTTGAAGCGGATGCGGGCGGCCACCGGTAACCAGTGAAGGGCCAGTGTATTGATTTTGATTATGTTGTCATTGTTGGCGATTTTAATATCCATGTTAATAATCCCCAGAGGGTCTATAGAACTATGTGGTGTCCTTGATAACTAACTATGATCCAAGTCAGAAAAATTATTCTCCAGTTCACTGTATCTATAAAGAGAGACTTCACAATTATAATTTGGAACTTAGAAATGCAAGGCAGTCCTTCTTCTCCGACATCATAAAAAAACAATAACACGCGCCCTATTTGCTACCGTCAACAAGCTAACAAACCCTCCGGTGTCGGTAACTGCTACGCTCCAATCCACCTGGGCATGCAATCAATTTGCCTCCTTTTTTGCTGACAAAATTCAGAAAATTAGACAAGCAGTCGGTGGCTCCACCCCAACCACAGGATATGTTGTCAACATCTTTAAATAACATCCGTTCAAATACCAGGACACAATTTCATTCAATCAACCAAAGAAGCCTAGAAGACATTACACAACATCTGAAAACATCCTCCTGCTGCTTGAATATTCTACCAACACACCTTTTCAAAAATATTTCACACTGCATAAGAAGAGAGAGGGGAGAAGACAAGAGGTGGACTTGGCGATGGGGCTGGAATGTGGAGTTGTACTAAAGTTATGAGGAAATCCCAAAACATGTTGGACTGATTTATTCCTGCTGATACACCCACGTCCCTTACATAAGTATTACTGGATCTCAGTGCTGCCTTCGACACGGTCGATCCTGACATTCTACTAGACAGACTGAAAGTCTGGGTAGGACTCTCTGGCGCAGCACTTAACTGGTTTGAATCCTACTTGAAGGACAGACAATACTTTGTGTCGCTAGCTTATTACACATCAGACCTGACTAGGATGACGTGGTGTTCCCCAAGTTTGGCAGAAGCAGACAAAATAAGATGATGCATATAACAACATAATCACAGCAGTTAGGATACAAAATTATCTGTGTGCATCTGCATGTTTTTTGTTTACTGATGCTTTATTTCATTCTGTAATTGGTTGCTGCCAATATGGCCTTATCAACTGGATGCTGATCAATTTCCTATCTTATTTATTTGTTATGAGAAGGAGCACTATGTACTGAATTCAGATGTCTGCCGCGTGAGGCAATTAAAGTACACTTTGTTTATTGTAAGTGTAAGAATGAAATAACTTTAATAAGCCTCAAACCACACAATTTTTGATCTAAAAAGATTAAAAAAGGCTGGTTTAAACACATTGCAAAGTAATTATTTTGGAGAATACTATTTGTTACAGACCATATAGAGCTGATATGCTTTATAAACTATTAAATGATGCATACATGTATCTTATCATCATGGCATTATCTAAAACAAGTCATCATGCAGAAACTGAGCTTAAGCTAATGTAGAACTTTAGGACATCCAGAAAGGCAAATCAAGAGTGGGTCAAAACACAACATGTTAGCTGCCTATTTTTTTGCAACAATGAATCAGAGGCTTGAAGGATTATCGCCAGCTCTCATCACTGTGGCATTTGGGAAACAAGAGGACATTATCTTCATATGCCGCGTCTCCTTGTAATCACCTTTCCCCTCAAGATTAATGACAGGAAATGGGTATTTAGGCTGGGATGAGTCACCCAGTGCAGGCAAGCCACGTGATAGAACATGAAATCATAAATGTCCCCTATGCGTTTCTATTTTCAAAGGGACATTAAGCATTGAGGACAGAGATAGTTGAGCTTTCAAAACCCTGCGTTTTTCAGTATTCCAGTGAAATAGGTGCTATGTCACCTGCTGTGGGGATACAGTGAAGCTTGTAATAGCTAAACAAAAAGTGACCTGCTTGTCCTGTCAAGTGCATCTATTTTCTCAATGTTTTTTCTTTTAGTCAATATGCCACAGCTATTACACCTTACAGGCCACATGAAGGTGGATTACACCTTTGTTTAACTGGAAAAAAAAGTGTGATTAGTTAAATCCATTTAGCAAGAGCAAAATGTTCTTTGTTTGACATATTTTATGCAAAAATGATTTGTACAAATAAGTGGATAGTTTACAGTAAAAAGAAGGGGACAAAGATACATTTTTCATATGATTTTTTTATTGACAGGGCCAGTGACAAAGTGTGTGACCTTGACGGTATTGAAAAAGAAACGATTTTCTCTCTCATCTCCTCAGTGTGCATGGAAGGGATAGACATTTCACGAAACATGAGATGCATAGAGGCACTCAGATGTGGAACACAATTTTCATTTTTGATTTTTCCATTTGATTTCAGACGATACAATTGTCAAAAGATGGTGTCAAACCCTTCTGGTTAACACACAAATAGAAGATCAAGATAATCCTGCAGGGAGATGAGCATGATGGGTCTCTTTATTATGCCTTTGGTCCAATGAGAGCAACCTGCGACAGACACAGTCTCTTTGCATTTTGTTATATGTGCTGTCTGCATCAACACTTTCTTTGTCGCGCCATATTGACAATATGCCCATGATCTAAATTCTCCCCTGTCACATGTTGCTCGTCAAAGCTCTCTCATGTATCTCTCTGGGTGAAATTAAATATGCCAGTTCTTGTGCTGTTGAGCATCTTGTTGAATTACAGTTTTTCACATTCGCTCAACTCATGAATGAGATGTATTGTTCAAAACTATGAGTTCAAATCAAATACAATTATTTTGTTGTTCAAAACTGATTTAAATTTCTCATTTATGCAAGCACATTGCATGTGTTTTGACACATATGCAAACAATAACCGCTTACTGTTCAAAACTGATGACTTGATTCTCAGTGAAATTGTCCTGTTCTTCACAACTTCTCAGTGTTCTTCATTTGAGGCATCCTACGCACAATGATCCAATCAATTATCAGACTACACATACACGTATAGTGCATAAATATCTATGACATGGTGTTGCTTATGTCGAGGAGGTTTGCAGGTTTTTCCATTTAATTAAACATTTTTAACAAACAAGTAGATTGTTTATAAAACACATTCGTTGAAAATATCTCTAATCATTTAGACCTGCACAGCTCACAAGATGACAGAACAACTTTTCATTTTGGTGGCCAATGTATTGAAACAATAACTAGGTTGTGAAGCATGAATGAAATGAGTTACCTTTTGCAGACATGCAGTAGAGTTGGGATGTCCCATGAAACGGTTGTGAAGATTGCACTTCCAATTTAGACTCAACTCAACGCCAAAGACTGCAGACTGCTTATAGGGCCTAGTTAATGCTCTTTAAACCACATGCCAATTTTAGTTTGGAAGGTACAAGATGAAACCATTATCTTCATGTCCATTTGTGTACTTTGTGAAACTTCCTATTAAATCAAAGACTAATATTGAACTGATTTAAAATTGTGTGTGGCGAGATTTCATTTTTACTATTGTATTACTGTGTCTTGACACGTGCAGTTATTACAGTCGGCGGCATTTACCGTAAACATTACCAGTGTGAGGTTTTCTTGTAAAATCAATCAATAGGTTAGCCTAATTCCAGACCTCTCAGTCACAGCCCACATCTCCTTAAAATCTAATACATGAGAGGGACAACTCAGTGAATACCAATCAAAATTCTCAGTTATTATCAATTATCAGTTCATGTTTTGGACCTCAACAAAAATCTACTTGTGCTTTCCCTATGGTTAAATTCACAAAATAGCTCAACAGAGGACTAGTCTTCTACCAAAGTGTCATGATGATTAAAATGATGAGAATTAGATGGATGGAAAATAGACAGCATGATGACTGTTCTCTTTTCATCCCACTAGCTATAATGAGTGTGTGCCAAGTGAGCTCACACACATTGAGGAGGTGATATATATATATATATATATATATATATATATATATATATATATATATATATATATATATATATATATATCACTACGCACACACAAAACTGCATTTAAATAAAGTTCACTCGTGTTGTGACATTTATGGCAACATAAACTCTTCATCAAAAGGACAAGAGCAAAGATAAGGGACCGCCCTTTTCCAGGGGGCTTTAAATTCACATCTCTGCATATCCAGGCACGGGTCTGCACACTTTGCTGTGGGTTGTGGATCATTACTCCTGTTTCTCTGACATCTTGAGTGTCAGGGTGGTGAGTCACTTTACAGTTTTATGTGAATCTGACTTACTCGGAAAAAGTGCAGGCAATGGCAGCTTTTGACTCAGAGTGCCACACGTCTAAACACACTGTTGTGACGCTGGTGCTCTTCTGAGAATGAAGAGGATTGCCACTTAAAAAAGGGGATGAAAAGGGTTAGTCGCTGACAGAAAACTTGAGCAACATGATTCTCAAATTAATGATTGAAGTGCCATTTAGAGTCACTGTAAAAAGTGATTGCATTTGCTCATTACTGTGTGAATGTGAAATAGTTATCACCAAATAATAATATAAAAGCACAAAGTCTTAGGTAGTCTCGTTACATTACCAAGCCAAAATATATATTTCATTTGTGAGAAATTAACTCAACACCACATCCAACAAAAAAATATGACTATTTATAGGCCATCTAACGCCATTCTGTGTACCACAACATTCAAGTATTGCTCATTCATCTGACCAATCATCGTCCTCACCCAGCATGAAATCCAACCAGTTTAACCTGCAACGGCCTCTTTCCTTTTCTTGTTTCAGACCAAGCCAATAATATTCAGCACATTGTGTCAGATGGCAGGCGAAACATTGGATGAGAGACTCCCTGCTGAACACACAATTTTTTTAAACACCATGGCATTTCTAAGAATAGCATGTCAAACAGACATACCACATGTGGAGATGTATGTCCAAGGAAAGTTAGCAGAGCAGGCCCGGTGCCATCTCTGCTACTGTGAACAGGCAGATGACACAGACTTTTGATGGTGTTCTTATAGGACAGTAAAAATCTAAATGAACATTGAGCACTGGCTCGCAAAAGAGGAACTGCCCTTCAATTAATTTGGCTCTCTCCTCACTCTATAAACAATTGTTGTTGCAATGTGAGGCCAATTTGACAGGAATGCTGTCAGATCTCTTCAAGGCAGATGGTAAATACCCTCTTCACATCATTAGGGTTATGGATCTAATTTAATGTTCTCAATTGCACAGAACTTTTCCCCATTGTTCACACCTGAAAGAACAAGCATGCAAACATGGTATTGCACAATATGCAAATGCTTTTTTTTTTTAAACGTTAGATGGTATTTATTACATAACTATTAATGTTTTGAGAATAAATACATTAACATTTTTCATATGTTAATGGTTACAGTAGTTTATTATTCCAGTTGGTAGTCCTTGTATTTAAGTATGTTTGTGTAGGATTTAAAGAGGGTACAGTAATTACTGGGCTTTAGCCACTGGCAGTATGTTTTTCTGCTATCATCTTTACTGTCTCGGTTTTCAGCACCAACAAATGGCATGCAAGATGTTTTTCTTATGCAAAAGCAAAAGTGCGTTTTCACTCGTGCCCTCCTGTTTATCTCTCCCCTCTTCCCACGTTCACATGACTCTCCTTAATGACATTATGTCAAACTGGGCCGCTGACGTGTGTGCTGTACATGAGTGTGTGTGTGCTCTATATGAGCGTGTGTGTGCTGCGTGGTCACGAAGTGCCTTGGTACAAACAAGAGACAATGAAAGAAAATGTCAACTGTCATGCGTCTCACATCACGCTACTCACAGCATGAATATGTTTAGGCGATTTTTTTAGCCAATTATCCAAAGTGAATCAACTCAATGCCCGTTGCCATGGAAACTGAAAAAAAAAAAAGATGGCCAGCTGCTGATGCCTAAGATTAGTTTTCAGGTCTTATAGGACGCCTGGCAATTACAGCATATTAGCTACTAATCAATATAAATTGGAAATGTTTCCCAAAATAATCAAACATATGGTTTTCTTCCAGGTTGAATGTTTGTGGCAGGGTTATAATATTTTGGATGGAAACATTTGAGAGTAAACCAGCATTGCTTTCATTCATGAGCTAACCTTAAATGTACAAGCTATACCACAAACACTCTGGCAGACTTCAATAAAACTGAGATGTTTTTTAGATTTAAGACAGAATTAACACAATTTTAGGGAAAACACCAAAAAAAACTAAATGTATTTAATTTGGCCAGTCACACAGACTAATAGAGATTTGGCTTTTGGAAAACATTCACATGCTCTTTAGTGCAAAATGTATATTTGATTGTGGATTTAATTGAAGTGGATGCAAATATACTGGAAATGTCTAATATTAATTTCATAATTGATTTTTGGATCACCACCAAACACCAGTTGTGTTTTCACCAAAAGGTGTCATCTTCCAACCAATGTGCTGAGCAACCTTCCCTTCACCTCGTCTCTCCATTCACTGGCTTTTACAAAATAATTAATTTCCTATTAAAACCATAACATAATGTGTTTAATTGAATATCCAATTTTACAGCATGCACTCATTTGTTTCAAGTGGAAATATTCATGTCAGCTTTTCCCATAAAACAGCCTGTCCTGAAATCCAGCACTATAATTTCATTTAATCAGCCAATTCATCTGCACTGGCATTAATTACATAATGAAAAGTGGCCTCCAACGTCTCTCCATCTCCTCTCTCCTCAGTTAGCATATTCTGATTTAGTAGTGAATTACATGGAAATATATGGCCAATCATGATGGATTTAAATGTTTTATGTTGTTGTGGTGCAGTTTAGCATTACATAGTGTGGTTATCCATGGAGGTAAATGACTGTTTGCTAAAATCCCCAGGGCAGATTAGATCTTTGTGTTAAACATTGCTCTGGAAATGATCTGCATTTCTACCAATTTTCAAATCTATTATGCGAAAGTCAGGAAATACATGTATTTTTTGGACGAGAAAGTTAACTTTTAAAGGTAACACTAAAATGTAACTTTTCTTTGTCACCCTGTGAGATAAATTAACTGACCTTGAGATAACAACGGCAATAAACTTAAGGTTTTAAGTTTAGCTGTTTAATCACACTGGCTTTATTACAGTCAGATGTGTTGTCTACTTGTATGTTCTCAGTTGAAGAGTGATTTTTTTCATTTGATACATACGCATACAGAAAAAGTCTGCAAATAAATAAGTCTGCGTTTTACAGTGTACTTATATAGCAACAGATTCCATTCATCCCTCCATTTTCACAAGAACAGACAAACAATGTGCACACTGGCAATAGGATTGAATGTGCATGCTGCCATTGATTTGGGATAATCCATTACATTTCCTCAAGTGTCACCTCAGGACAGTACATAACCTTTACATTCAGGAAATCTACATTGTAGTCTAAAATCCAAAATATTTTACTGGCTTTATATAGTAAGACTTCTTACTATGGGCACTATGGGCCTTGTTGTTTTTATATGTTGGTGCTCATTTTGTTTTGGATTTAATTGTGTTTAAATGTACACACAGTGTGTAATGATAATGGACAAAAGATGCCCTGCATGAATGCACAACACAGCAGAGTTTATCTCAAAGGACAATTAAAAATGTTTCCAGGTTTGAGTTTAGGATAGCAATGAAGAAAACATAAATACCCTGTTTAACAGCTATAAGGTCTAACCTTAGACACAGCTGTAGCCACTAATGGTTATTAATTAACTCATGTGTAATGTGAAAGTAAAGTGAACAGTAAGGAGACGTTTAAAAGTGAAGGCTTTACTTTCCCTGTCAATCACAGCAGATCAATTACACAGGACATTTGAGTTATGAGAAGAGGCATGTCATTCCATGTGTCAGTTTGACTTCTGGAGATTTGATCTCCTTTCTCCTAAACTTACCTACAGTTGGTTATGAGGAAGTGGAGAACAGACATGTTTCTTAAAAATGGGCTTGGTTATTATTGAGTCAACCATTGATTTTTACCCAGAGGGTGGAAGAGGAGTAAAATATAAATAATTATTCTAGACACCTAGCGCTTTATTTTCATGAACCAGTGGCTTTCTTCTCACTCCTTATTTCTTCATGAATAGATAGATATTGATAAATAGTTAGATAGATATAGATACACATATATTATATATATATATATATATATATATATATATATATATATATATATATATATATATTGATCTATATATCTAACTATTTATCTATATTATAGATACATAGATAGATATACTGATTGCTTGATTAACAATACACTTTAAAAAATACTAAACTACTACAACTAAAATATAATAATACACTCTATACATTAGGATTTTCTTATTTAATTTGCATTAAATACAATGCAGTAGAGTGAGAGTATTGGTATGTGCAAATCCACATCGGTTTGCAGCCAATTGCGGCAGCCTTCTTAATCGGTTTATTAAGTCTGTTGATATGCTGCCCCGGCAGCAAAGTGCATTGAAGGATCCCAGCCTTGTGAGGAAATACAGTCTAGTTATCCCCTTCTTATATACACCCTCAGTATTGGTCTTCCAGTTCAGTCTATCGTCGATGTTGATGTCATCTAGTTGATGACATCACTTATACACCCAAACACTGCGGAGTCTTCAGTGAAACTTATGCAAGTGACATAACCCGGGATGGTACTTACAGGCCGTAGTGTACGAGGTGGAAAAGGAGGGGAGACAGCATGGTCCAATGCGTTACTCGTGTACTACCAACCACTATTTCAGACAGAACTGCCGTCTGTCTGTCAGGTAGTCTGCAATCTGGGAGATGGTGGACATGTCTGTCTACCCTCATTGCAGCTTCTCCCTCAGTAGCAGTGGCTAGATGTTGATAAAACGCACAAGAAGCATCAAACAATGTGGTTCTCACAGTGCAGCTGGTTCAATCCACAAGTGAGTTCGTTGCAACAGGTAGATGATGGCATCGTCCATTCCAAGATGAGGCTGGTTGGAAAACTGCAGAGGGTGCAGTGATGATTTTCCCTGCGGTCTAAGGCGGTCTAAGGTGGGCCAAGACCAGCCTCTCAAGCGCCTTCATCACATGAGATGTGAGAGAAACTCATGTGCATGTCATGGCACATACTGACAGGTATTTTAGCCCCAAGTATTATAACTCATTTGCAGTGTTGGGGGGAAAATTGTAACTAGATTACTTTACTAAGTTACTGCATTTGAAAAGTAACTACACTACTAGTTACTTTACTTTCCATTTTTTTAAGCAAATGTACAAATTAACCGCAAAGATACATGGACAAACATCATGGCCCTTTCATCACTTTATTTTCAATGTTCAATAAAGGGCATCTCTTAGCCATTCCACATAGTGTATTGTAATTGTAAACATGTAAAACAAAATGGCATATAAAACTCAGCCATTAACTTGAACGAACATTAACCCTGTTCACACTGTCTGACCAAAGAAATATGTATCACTTTAAAATCCACAAACAACAGGATACAAGAGGCTGTATATGGTGGGGACATTTAGGTCAAACAGCATAACACATTGAAAACAGGCTTTTGGAAACATGAGACCCCACTAAACCAAATGTTTAAGAACAAAACCAGATTGTTATATGAATCATTGTATTGGTTTAAGAAAGATAGAAAAATAAATGGTACTTTTGGTGATTGGACGCTGCAGCTGAGCGGACTGATCGCTGGAGTTTCATACTAGAGTGAAGACGATCACAGATTAAACTCAAGTTATATATTAAATCTGTTAAATTATTCACCATCTGGTTAAAATATGTTCATTGTAGGTCTGAACCACAAAAGGACCACAAACTACTGTCTTCTAAGATTGTATCTGTTGTTTCCCTCAATAACTTGTATTATGTATGTCATTAAAATCAGAGAGCTGGAGAGAGGAAAGACTTTTTACAACACGTAATGAAGAGAAACTATATTTATACTGTGGGTTATTTTATAATGATGTCACAATCAGACTCATTCCGCCAGTAGAAATGGATCCTGCGCGTATAAGCAGGACACATCACAGTATATAAATACTCAATGCAGATTATAAAACGGTAACAGACGACAGAGAAAACATCTCCACTCTGACACTCATGATAACTGTGTCTTTACTAATGTAAGTAGTAGTTTAACACCATTAAATCAACTATTTTAAGGGCATTTTTATTGGAATGTTCGCTAAAAACTCTCCGGACAAAACTCCGTCAGCTGATAAAGCGACTAACAGCTGATCAGATGTGATCCGCTGTCAGTCGGTCGCAGTCATCAGAAACCTACGTCGCTTCACGTGACGCTTCAGAGGAAAGGACGTCTCATGTCCATTAAAACATATTTCCTCGTGTCTTCTCTCCGCGCTTGGTTGAGGGAAACGGGGATGCAATTTAGAGAGTTGGGACGTACCCTGTGATAGACTGTTCATGCAGGAAGTGTCGTGTGACTCGCGCGCCACTAAAAGAGAACTTTTCGGACTGGTAAAAATGTCTTGAGTAACGTATGAACGCGCGTTACTGAGGTCTAGTAAAGTAGTGTAGTTACCAATATTTTGAGTGTAATGCGTTACTTTACTTCGTTACCTATAATAGTAATTACGTTACTGTAATCCGTTACTTTGTAACTCGTTACCCCGAACACTGCTCATTTGGGATCATACGACTACTTGAACACGGGGAACAAGAGGTATAGAAGGCATTTAGCCCCCATTTTGGGGGACTCTGGGGCTCAGAAAGATGACACTCATTCATGTGCATAGTTAGAAAGGAGATGTGATATGATATATGACAATGGATCTATTTCAAAGTCAAATAAGCCAACAAACTGTTTTCTGAATAAAAGCTTCTCATGCACAGAACACAACTGCTCCCTCATGTGTCATGTGCAATGCACCTTTGATGTTGTCTGTGCAGGCGGGTGGAACCAGCACACATTCCATTTATTCTTCACTCCAAAACTGCTCTGCACTACTTGATTACTACTAACACATTCTCTGCTGCACTTCTCCTCTCATTAAGGCTCGGTCAAGTTCACAGCAGGTCAACAAAACACTAAACTGGTAAAAACAAAAGGAAAATGCCACTTTGCCAGCGCAGAAATCAAATATAGAGTTCCTAATCTGCGCTACTGGAGGAATATCTGGCTAACTTTGTAGATGGCTGAATATATAAAATGCCATTTGATATGAAGAGGCTTATTACTGATGCTATGATCCTTTTAACTCATGTTTTGAAGGCCTTTATATGTGTTTTGTAGTAGGCCGAGATAATTGAATAAGTGTACTACAAGTTGTAAGAGTAAGTTTTTGATGGCAATGAAAGCAACCATTTCAAGAATGAAAGCATGTCTTTCACTTTTATCTTGATTTGGAAAATGAAAAGGGAAGAAAATAGTGACAAAATGAACAAACACACGCTATCAAGTACCTAATAAAGGGGATAGCCTTGTAACCTCACAGCACACTGTTGTATTCCCTGCTCTGATTGTTTTTCTTGAGATACAATGTTATTCATTTTGCTCCTGTTCCCATCCACTTTGTGAATGTAAAGATTTGACTAGTCTCTTTGGTATCCATAAGTATGAAGGTATTATGGAACGGCAATCTGCAGTGTGTTGAGAAAAAATAATGGCATACCAATGAGGGAATGGGGCCAACGATTTTTTATTTTATAGTGCTCATCAATCTCTTTCCAATGAGGCAATATCCTTTTGGAAAGTTAAGCCATATATTCACCAACTGTGAAGAGTGAATCAAAACAATACAGTTGAGGGCTATGAAGCCAAATAATAAGTTAAAAGACACTAAAAATCTGCGTAGAGCTGACAGGGGACTGTTCATTAATCACAACAGACAACCCCCTTTCAAATAACACATTGTCATTGAATTCATTAATAAGGCTGAAATAAAGATTACTGCAGCTTTAAGCAAGTTACACACTTTTTAGACTTAAACACACACTATTAAAATAGACTAGTCATGTGCGGATTGTTGACTTTAAATCAGCATGCATTTGAAAAAGTAATTCCCTCACTTCTAAAATCAAAATTCTATGAAGACATTTCATTCTTAAATTATTTCTCCATTATCTTAACTAACTAATGATAACAACAACAATTAATAGCAAAACATTTGTAAATCCTAGTGTCGTACATAAAACAGTCTTTGTTCTTTTATTTCTTGTTTAGTCACCGGATTTGTCAGTGTGGCCTTTTGGGTGAATGGTCTTATAAAAGATATATTTTTATGTCATTCATTTGTGCCTGCAGTCCACATTTGTATGAAACAAAATATTAAAGACATTTAAATTTTGTTGTCACTTCATGAGATAATTAAGATTTTGTTTTCCATCTTTTCTTTCACTTGCACATATGCCATAATTTGTAATTTCAAGCCTCTAGTTCAGAATGCTCAATCTATATGTATGTATATAGATCAAAATCATGTGTAGTGCGTTTTGAGCTAAGCTTTTAAGCATGAAACGCATTAGCCTAATATCATGGAGGCACTGTATTGTAGAAGAAGTGGTTATGGTCTGTTTGGTTCTTGGCTTTGTGAGCACTCTTTCTGGGCCTGAAGACCCAAGAGCTCACAGTCGTGGGGGATGAGAGAGCGAGAGATAAGATGTTCATTTATCATCTTTACCTTATGCCTGAGTAGTGTGTAAAGTCCTATAAAATAAAACAAGTAGAGACAATGTGAAATGACGGAATATGAAAAATGCTTTTGTAAAATGAAACACTAAAATTGTAGAGGTCTGGACTGGAGCAACTGTGATGAATGTGTTATTCTGTGCTGTGCTGCTGAAGGGCTGCTTTTGCCACTGATGGGAGGCACCTGGTCAGTTTTTCTCTCACCTTGCTGGTGGCAGTGGACAGGACACCACCTACCAGGACCTACTACAGTCAAGAGGCTCTAGGTCTGTCCTCCAGTGATTGGTGAGGATGAAACACATGGGCATCACATAAACATCACAAAGTGTGAGAGCATGTACCAACATTAGTGACACTGACGCGGTAGTTCTGATCTACCCACTACATGATGGAAAAGTGACCTTTACAGTTGAACTAAAACAATGATCATGCCGGAGTCCAGATGACGATCCCATCAATCAAGCTGACACCAATGGGATAATTTAATCTATTCAGGAACAAACCTCGATGGCCCTCCAGTCTTCCTCCTTGAAAATAGAAATGTAATCCCAAATTCAATCCCAAATGGCCTGTATTGCATATGGGACAACGCAGCATAGTCCACCATTACATACATTTCTTGCAATAGGAGTAATAAATATACTTGCCAAATTAAATCTTAAAGCACATTCAGGACATAATAGATAGTTTTCTTCTCTCTGGAAAGGCAGTACGCCATTAAGAGATAAGCATGTGACATAATCTTGTATTCTTCTGTTCTGCAGCTGGTGCCTGAGACATCATGCAATCAGCCCCATGATATCAACATCTGCAATCACAGCTGGAGATCTTCATGACCTTCTACCACAGTTTGTCGAGACAAAAGTGCAATAATGCTTCTTTTGTCACAGTTAAGGCTGATTGTGACTGACAATGTTTCCCAGTCTTGATTTGGTTTGATTCCACTCTCTATTGGCTTTTTCCATTTCCAATTTAGACATGTGGCTGAGACACTGAGTACACCAATAAAATTGCAGGGCTTTTTAGGTTGCCAAAAATAATTACAGTAAAGTGAATGCATCATTCCTAATGCTCGTTGAATGCAAGTATTGTTGGACTAATCTATGTATACATTTGGCCATCCCAGCAAGGAGCTTGAATATTATGCAGGGGTAAAAGTTGTGGACTTACAGTATACCGTCCAGTACTTTAATTTTCTATGTAAACCCTGCCCCGCCAGCAGCTGGTTTGAGACAGAAAACTCATTATTTTCTAGCAGCGACGCTTTCCATTTCAAATTCTCAAAAATGTTCATCTTTCAACTGCACCTGGGAGAAAATCTATCCGTTTAATATCTGGGTTAAACACCAGCCAACCCAGACTCCACCACCCAAATCCACAGTCATTCAGCTAAATATCTGCAGTTTTGCCATAAAACCCACTGTAAAACATATTCAAATGCATTTGGACGTATACATAATGAGTACAAACAACTTTGGCTTCATTTATCTGAGGATAGTGCTCAGTATGACTCTGAAAATTGGTTATTGACCATTTACCACCGTGGTGCAGACTCAATAAACAATCACAAGCCAGCATGAAACATATCCAGAATGACAAAAGGGCACCCCTGAGGACATTTCCACCATGCTAAATAATTGATTGTGATTCTCTCCAAGTAGATCATAACAGGCCAGGAAAAAGAGGTAGAAGTACACAACGGAGTCTGTTCACGGAAATTAATCTGCAATTAAAAGACAATTATGTATCATATCAGGCTTAATTTAAGAAGTGATCAGGCCAGGTTTCGGATTTCGTCTTTGTCCATCCACAACGAGTAACTGAACTAATTTGGACCGTGCAGTAATTATCAGCTTTATGTTTACTTCCATGGTCGTTAATAGGCTACTCACCGTGCTTAAATGGAACTACATACATTGTGGTTTTGGAGCAGGACCACAGTTTAAACATTCACCTTGTTAACTGCTCACTTTGAGAGTCTTACCCGTTTTTAGACTTGTTTAATGGAGGTCCTCCAGTGTAAGGACAATGTAAGGACAGATTCTCTGTTCTTCATGCATGATTTAACACACAAATGTGGAGGCCCATATTCTGTGATTTACAGTCCAAAATTAACAGCAGACACTCCCTAAAGCACGGCTATGATTTGGCAAGAAAGCCTTTGTGATCTTTAAACCCTCTTCTTGAAATGACCTACATGAAGACTAGGAACCTCTGAAACGAAGTCCTCACTCTGTGTGACTTCAAAGCCTTAGTTAAGGTACTGGAAGATGAAACTACTGGGAATTGCTATTACTTTGAATAAGTTGGTTCTCACTTCTTATGCTCCTCTCTTGCTGCTGAACCCAAACTTACAATGATTCCTTGTGTGTGTGTCTCTCTGTGCTTTCCCTCAGCAGCTGGATTATAGGACAGTGGAACAACTTTTCATAAATGTGACACCTCCAGGGGGTAGTGTGGCATTTTCAACATTTATTTTGGTTTTGGTTCTGCACAGCATGATTTTAGATACAGTGGGAGACGGCACTTGCTAGTTCCAAAATTGCTTTTAGTACTTCGCCACTATTTAGGGTAGGCTACCTTTACTGCTGCTACACCTGCTTATACTGCTCTTGGTATTACAATTACTGTACAACAAACTCTTGCAAATTCAGCAATCGGCTGTTCAGTAATTTTACAAAAAAATATCAGAGCTCAAGGTCAACTCACTATAAATTTGCTGGAGGTTTCAACCACAACTTGTGACCTCAGTGTGATGCCTCTTCCTGTCTCCTTAATTATGTTTTTTTCTTATTTAATCAGTTAGTGTTTCCGGTTTTATTTTGTGTTACTTACCCCTTCCTCTCGTTTTAGATCACTTCACTTCCTGCCTTTGTGTATTTTCCTGCTACTGTGATTAGGCTCGTTCGTTAGAGCTGCGCCTCGCCTGGAATCCAGACGAGAGCAGCGGCCGCAGCAAGAGGCGTTGACAAAAAAGAAGTAGAAATGACTGTGTAGCTGCATCCTTTGGTATTTTTATGTCTGCCTGTGAAATACATTACCTACTGGTTTAGATATGTGTTATGAAAATACAATTTTGTATTATCAACCACACAAGATGTGTTCTTAGATTAAACATGAGACGAATAGTCAATAATCGAGGGTTAAGTATTACAACTACACATAAAATAAGGATTTTCTACAACACGTGGTGTTTGCTGTCAGATCTAAGAGCCAATCAGCTCTCTGATGTGGCGAGAGCTAGGCGTTTCCCATCATGCACTGGGCCAAGCAGTCGTTTGAGAGCAACTGCGGCCACTGACTCTGAAATCGACAGCCGGCTTGGTCTCGTGAGAGTAACGTTGACCACGTGTGCATGACGTCAGAGCAAGTCGGAACCGAGTCGGACACAAATCTAACCGGCATGCATTGCGCGCCGATCGCTGACGATCGATTCTGCGCAGAACTGGCTCATCTCGAACGAGCCTAAAGTCTGCCCTGTCGCTGATTGAATCCACCTGTGTCTAATCACCTACACCTCCCTAGTGTATCCTCTATGTACCCCTATCTATGTGCCAGGTCATTAAAAAAAAGTCATTCAAAAGAATAACTCGTGGGAGAGTTCACGTTGAGTTTGCAAACTCAATGTTTTACATTTTCACCTGACATGCTCCACTGAATTTAACAAATAATTAAGAGAGTAGTAATTAATTTAAATAATTCAAATGGAGCTTCATCCATTGTCAATACTTCACTAAGTTTGCATGACAAACTTGTACAAGGAAGCTAAACATCCACGTACGTCCACTTACAACTTCTGAATCAAATGAAGAAAAGAAAATTATGTAATTTTTTTCTGTATGATGTTTCATCCAATGGAGCTACTTGTTTCATGAATGACACACTTAATGAGTCTATCCTATTTGTCCATATAGAATTACTGTGTAAGTGTGCATTGAAGTATTGATGTGTGACGTGTGCCTGCTGATCCCAGAAGACGTTGCAAAAAACAATGATTTCAGTGATGTCGGGAATTGTTATTTCTTTAGGAAAGTACTCATTTGTTATCTTAATTAGTGTTTTGAATAAGACATGTTACAGTATTACTTTAATTAGAAATATTGTTTTGTTTGAAATCAAAATATACATTTTATCACGCTACTGACAGATAACATGCTGGATTGTATGGGTCATTGCAATCATATAAAGCTAAGAATGTATAGTTTACATTTTTGTATGCAGTTTATATTAGTACACTGTTAAATAGACAATAATGTGTATCTTTTCATTTTTCAATTAACATTTTACATGGTGGGTTTAAAGGAAATGCAAATGAGTATCACTAATTACTTCAATCAATTTATACTTTTCAAGTTATGTAAGAGCAGCATTTAGATTTAGATTTGTTCATGTTCTTCTTTTTTATGTGTAGGATAACATGTTCTGCCTTCTAAATCTAATGATCTTCCCTTTAAGCCCACCCGTTCCCATAAAACCCACTTGTCTGTGTTTAATGGGATTTTCTCCTTTTTGATTTTTTAACCATTTGCCTACTTAATTTGATCCTCACCTGATGAATCTGCTACATAATTCAGATGATTAATACTCATTTAAATATCAGTGACAATGCATAGGTCAATTCATTCTGGATACACTTATTCTATTACAACAATAGTAATACTTCTATTCATTTATTTTATTTGTAAATAACAATTGAAAATCAATTAAAGATATCGTTGAACTGTAAATCCTTAAATATACTTACTCACTTTGGATATTTATATTGGATCTGCTAACTGTATTTATTTCAGTCAGTTTTTGTCAATTCATTCTAAATATCAACTTCGCAACTTTAGATAGAGATTTCGGTTTGGCTTTTCGGTTCCTTGAAGCAAGTTTAGAAAAACACCATAGCGACACAGCCAAAAATTTAAACCTCCTCCCGCGCAGGTTTACTGAAATTCACTGGATAAGCTGGCCACTCGTGGGAGTGGCCAGGGAGGACAAAAAAGGCAGCTCCCTTCCTCATTGATGAAGGAGCGATATTAGTTTTATAGGGAGAGAGTTCTTCCTGATCGCCAAGATCCGTTCTTACATCATCATGACTTCCTGTACGGGCGCTATCAATTCTGCCGAGAAGGAATCATTTATTTACGAGAGCTTCTCGAGCCACGGACATTGATCACCACAGGCGCAGCCGATTGACCGTCTCACAGACTGTATAGACTATCACCCGCTGCATGGTGTGCTGTTCTTAAGTTTATTTAGCGCTTAAGAAACTTATGGATATGTTGAAAGCACTCATAATTATATGACAGTGTTATTAGTACACCATACATATCATTATTGTAGAACAGGGGTGCCCACACTTTTTTGGCTCACGAGCTACTTTTAAAATGACCAAGTCAAAAAGATCTACTTACATTAATAATGCTTATATATATATAAAGCATTATTAATGTATAAATATACAGAGTATACTTTATATTTACAATATTGGCGTACCTTGCATAACTGCATGAACCCTTATGACACAATACAATTCTGTGCATTTTTGGTCATTACATTTTACTCTGATGACTTCACTGCATGGAACCAGCAGGGTTGCATAGTCCGGACAGTAGCTGCTGGTAGTCAGCGTCAGGCAGACCAAATGGTCATCAGTCATGGTGGAACAGTGTTTGGACTTAATCTTTTGGGTAAAGGCTGACTCTAGGGCTGCAACTAACGATTATTTTCATGAACGACTAATCTATCGACTATTTTTTCGATTAATCGACTAATCTAATGACTATTTCCCATAGCAAATTAAGAATAGTAACTCAAAATGTTGGAATTTGAACTTCAAATGTATTTGAGTAACAAGATCTGAACATCAGAACATCATCATAACAAATAAATTAAATAGTAATACAAATTAAAGTGCAAATATGCTTCAAAAGTAAAGAAAAAGTACAAATAAAGCTTTAAAAGTAACTCAACATAGCAATCAAGCCTCTGAAAGTGCAAAATAACTAAAGAATAACTGGGCTGCAAGTGCCATTCAAAGTCCAAAAGTTTAAAACAATTGTCCATCCTACCCGATAATTAAAGCACAAGGGTTTAAAAGTAAATCAAAATGACTTACTACAGTCCCACGTCTTGCTGCTCCCTCCTTCAGGGGAACACACAATTGACACATGTTTTAAATTGTAATTCAGAAACGTGAGTATATTGACATGCTCTTAGTTGGTTGTATTCTGCATGTTTAACAACATGGAGAAACTCCTGTATCTCCGGACAGAGCTCTATAAGTCATCTCACATCAGTGTGCAGCAGGAAGTCAGAGTGGCTGCAGTCCTTCTCCAGATGCGCACAGAACATCCGTCTTTGAAGAGCTCTCGCTCGATTAGACGATCTTTGTTGCCACATCCGTGATCTCTTTCATGTTTAGCGTTGTAGCGCATAATGCTTGTTGGTGTATTATGCAGTGGTAATTAAGGAAGTCGGGGAAAACATCTCCCTGTACTTGGCAATACATCCATTCAAGCGGCCAACCATTGTGGGCGCAGCTTCCGTAGTGATTGACATTAATTTGCACACTGGGAGCTGGGTTTTGTCGCAAAAGTTTTTTTAATTTTTTTTAATTATTAGTATTTTTTAAATGGCATGCGATCTACCCGCACTACCTCCGCGATCGACTGGTAGATCGCGATCGACGTATTGGGCACCCCTGTTGTAGAACATGTTTAAGGTGATAAGAATACAGAGAATGACACATAATTTCTTTTCACTGCTTCAATTGATTGAATTTCTGATTATGAATAATACATACATACGGCTCCGTCCATACACACTCCTAGTTATATGGTAATCTACACCTACATGAATATACACATATAATGTACATGTATTGCACATACAGTACATATATCTTCATTAGTATATATTTATTCATATACTACTGCCAGCAGGCACATTTAAATAAATATAATGTGATTGATTTGGGTGATGAAGCACTTAAAATTAACCGATACATTTTCCCAACACTGACGGATTTAACTTGTCTGATATATTTCCGACGCTTATGTCTCGCAGCGGGGGCGGTGTTAAACTGCGTTCACACCAACAACGTCAAAAATGTTGCGAATATTCGCAACGCATTTGCTGTGAATGATTAAGGTATTGACTTCCTCATATGCGTTCATGATCATCTCCTGCTTGTCAGCGGAGAAAAAAAAAAGGTTCCTCTGAGTTTATTTGCCATTGTACTGTTAGAACATCGTGGTGTCAGTGCTCAATTATTATCCTTTCTGAATAAGGGAACATGATGACTGACGTCTGGTTAGAATTAACAAGACCGTTTCAGCACGGATCAGCCGTGGAGAAACCGAGTTAGCCTGACGTCAATCATTTCGCTAATTTAAGATGGATAATAATAGGACATTTGCTCGACTTTGTTGAACCACGTACGAAGAATACCCCCCTGATGTCATTCCTTGGATTACTATAATGCAATACTGTGTTCATATTGTTGTGTAATGGTGACTTACCTGTGATATGTTGCCACTGTCCTGTGCATGTTTTTGTAGCAGATGGGTCATAGGTGGCATTTTAAACCTAAAGAGCTTGCCTATCACATGCAAACAGTGAGAAAAAAAAGGTTTGGGTTGTAAAATTCTGTTGTCTCTAATCTGACATCTATTACTTGTGACCTTTCAAGTCTTGGCTCATCTTGTCTTTCTCTTTTTCACATATCAAACCATTCAACCTGACTTCTGTACAATTTACGCATGAATGGGCACTGGGGCTATCAAAATAGGTAAAAAAAAGACTTTTGAATATATATTTTTTTAAAGCACAAGTTTGAACCATTCAAATAACTATTTTTTTGTATTATGTCCCTATTATTGTCCTAACCCCCCATGTCATTAACTTTTGTCTGGCTCCCTGTTTCGATTCATCCCTGTCGCTCACGTTGAAAGCGTGGGCAAGGAACGGTTGATTCGTAAGATTTCTTAAAACAAGGATTTATCTAACGATACCACCTCATTTCATTACAAAAATCTAAATAAAGCAGCAGCTAGTCGGAAGGAGATTGCCAGGAGATAAGATTAAGTGTATTTCTTGCTATTGGCTATATTGCATGTCATTTTCAGTAAATATCACAGTATAAAATATATATATTTTTTTATTTGTTGAATCGCAAGTAGGCTACAACTCACGTTTTTTTTTAATTTTAAAATCAAACCTATTTTTTAGGTCTCTTCTCGGAAATTGCATACCAAGACTAAAAAGAGTATATCTCTGCAATCACAAGGGCTATTTCAATACTTTTGGTGTTTAATAAAGGGAACACTTGTGAGATAAATATCAGTATATACGCTACTCGTCAAGAGTAAATGAATGTATTTTTTTTTACAATTTTGAATATATATTTTAATGTAGAATATTCATAGATAGCCCTAATGGGCAATGTTGTATTGCTCGCTTTGAACACCGAAAAGAGTAAGTGTTTGCGTGAAAAGCCTTCTGTAAAGTCCCGACGCAGGCTGGAATCTCATAAAAAACCTTTCAGTAGGCTAAATGAATACGGACATTACTTTAATTCAGGAAAGGAGAGGAGACAAAAGTAAAGTAATCTGAGATTCAGAGGTATACAGTGATTTATCCCAAGAGTGTTTCTCAGAGCTCATCAAATCTCTTTCCATAGTTGCCTGCACTGTACAAGGGCAATGCTGAGAGGGATAACTAAAATGACGCACAATTAAAGTAATAAGGAGAAAATACAGCCGTTCTCCTGATAGCTTTCAATGTGTCTGGCCAAGCTTCTTTCAAGAAATGATAGCTCAGCACATAATAGATAGCCTCGGCATTGTGATGTTTTATTGTGAGAGTAAAGCTCCAGTCTGCCTTTGGGGCTGTGCTGCCAACTGTGTCTGATATTGGGGGGAAAAATTAAGTATGGTAATTATCCACTCTGGTAGAGATAGGCCCTTGCACCTATTTTTTCCCCCCAGTTTAATTGCTTCCTTTGGGATAATTAGTAATCATTAAGAGATAGTCCAATGGGCATTTATGCACTGCCACGATGCGCTGTACCAGACGTCCAAACATTAAGTGGTGCATCATTAGCTGAGAGGTCAACACAGTGGTGCTGTTTAGGCCCACCAGTAAACTGTAGCTCTGTTATGAGCCAATGCAAAACACTGAACAGTGCTACTCTCAATATTTTTATGGTTTCTCTGTAAACTACAATTTTCAATTTAAGATGACTTGGTCTCAACACAGACAGACAGATTGCAACCACAGTTAAGACCAACTCTAGAAGAATAGAGATACAAAGTCCCTCCTCTTCCAGCATCCCGCATTAGACTTTATTTTGGAAAATAATATGTTCAGTTTGTCAATTTAAAAGATTTTCAAGTCAAAGAAGGTGCACTTTATCGTAGCATCATATCGTTTTGTTTGAAACCAGTCGGTGAACTACATCAATCGTCATGCTCAATATACGTCACCGACACTTGCTATCTCGGTAACGTAGCTGTGTTCCACGCTGAAATATTACGTTATCTTATCAAATGTGTTTTATTATCAGCCTGGAAGCAAAAGAACGAGCAAGACCAGTTGCTTGTGAGAGTACATCCCGGCATGAAACGTACAGCGAGAGTGTCGTAGTCTTCCCAACGACGCATTTTCACAGTACTTATACTTTAACAGTTTACGACAAACTGCAACTTTCTTGACTCGCTAAATTATCTTTTAAACGGACAAACATCAGGTATGTAAATAAAGGCAGTGTACTGTAACACTTGACTTTGGGTTGTCAATACATAATTAAGTTGTTTCTTTTAACATTTGCAGTACATTTTGGTGTTCACTACATGTTGCTATTATCATGATTTCCATTTGTGTGTTCTCACCTACATTGTCTGGGTGTCATGTTGAAATTAGTAATGTGATTATTCACTTTGCTTCCCTTTTTCTTCAGTCTGATCTGCCAGATCAGATTAGGTCAGCAGCTGGAAGGGTTTTGTACTGTAGATTTGTTTGTACCCCTATTTGGGTAACAGTTTCATGGTCCATTTAGTCATGTCTGTGTTGATTAATTTAAGTACAGAGCTCCGAGAGGCAGCAAATGTGCTCCTACACAGCTTAATCATTAGCAAGACATTTTAACTTTAGTAGTTCTACCATTATAGGTGGAACTGGATATAATGATGTCTGTAGATTGTAGTGTGCCCTGAGAAAGGTTACTTGCCTGCAGTGGTAAGCGCATTGAACATTGGCGAAAGAGTGAGAGTTTCAACATCCTTACTCGACCTACTGCTTGCACAACCTTTTACATAAAATGAGTTATTCTTGTTCAAAAAGTAAAATGCACAGCAGTGAGTGTGAAGAGGGGTCTACATGCGATCCCCTCCGCTGTAAGGGATCATGCATGTTCATTCAGTCAGCGTAAAAAACCTGCATCTGATCCTGCAACTACTTTTATATTGCACGAACAATATGCACAATATAACGTGAAACATCATTTCTATAACATAGTATATGCGAGAGACATTCCTTGCTTATGGGATAATATAACTAATTTATGTCTTCACTTTATTCCACCATTAACATTGTAATGTAAGGATGAAGGTTGAGGTTAATGAGAAGCAAAGTGTCTGCATCAATATCAGCCGGGAGAAAATGGCTCTAGAGCAAAGTCTCTCATCGCATGCACTGGATCATATACCATCGCATTATGTAATGATTTAGTCAAGAAGATGGTACGAGCAAGGAGAGAAGAAAGTGTTTCAGGTCCAATACAAATTCAAAGGATCCAGTCTTGTGAGGCTTAATTTTTACTCCAAGTTCACCAGGTGCAAAGCAGTTGCAGGCCTGTATACAACTATTCCCTGCACATGGAACAGAACATTTTGTCAGTGTTTTCCATGCAAATATGTTGTGTGTTCCTCACTAAGGTTCTAAACATATTTGCATTTGATATCCCTTCAAATGGAGGGCAATAGCACCAGAGAGATTGTGTGGGACCTGAGGGAGTCTGCCCTGGGGTTTGTGAAGTTGCTGTAATGTTATGATCTAAACTATTGCCTGCACCAATTACATATCCACTGCCCCTTCTCATCGTCCTCTGCTGTCATTCAGAGGACCAGATGGTCGTGGCAAATTGTGTCAGTGAGCATTTTGCAGGTATGTGTTTTTAAATGCACAGCAGTGAGTGTGAAGAGGGGTCTAAATGCAATCCCCTCCGCTGTACGGGATCTTGCATGTTCATTCTGTCAGCATAAAAAACCTCACTCCTACCAGCAAGTGGCCGTGCTCTCCAGAGCCCGAGGGAGATGAAGAAACCTGAATCCATTCAATAGATGAAACGGATAAGACACCCGAGCTACTGCGGCTAAAATGCAAGCAAAGCAGGAGCCGTCTGATCCTGCCAGCTCTCCTGAAGTCCTAATCTGGAATAAAGGAAGATGGGTAGCAATTTATGTGCCTCAGGGTTTCGATTTGGTGGTGTGGGAAGAAGAGGCCTGGAAGAAATAGGCCTATTTGGTTTAACTGCCATACAATTTGTTGTTAAATGACATCCCTCATGCAATGTCAATGTCACTGAAACCTTGGTTGAGATCAAAAGTGACTTGTTTTATCCTTTAATGATGCTTGTATGGTGTCTCCCTACTACAGAAGCAGAGAAAAACAATCTAATCATCCTTTCAAGAATGCTTTCATTAATTAGACACTCGATGTGTTTGGTTTCTCAATAATAAACTTCTGAATGAAGTGAGTGTATTCAATGTTGAAAGCCTGTGAATGCACATACAAGTACATGGACTGATGAAGACTTTTTTGAAGAGACACATTGTTACTCTGAAGCAATTTCTTAGTGTTCATTCAGAGAAAAGTCAGACTCAAATTTAAATAATTTTAGCTTCAGACGAGATCTGCTCTCAGTAATATCTCCATTTTGACGTTGAGCTCCCTGTTAGTTTTCCATTATCCAGTTGATAAGAGGCAATTTCAGTTTTCCTCCCTGTCATCTCTGAAGTAAATAGCAGCGACAAATCTCAAGCAAAACATTTCTTGACCTTGAGGACCATATTCAACATGATATAAATCACTTTTCTATTTAAATCATGGAAATTAAGTTCAGAATAGAAAATAAAAAAAAACATACAGTATATTACATAAGCAAAAGCCACATTTAGGCAGCGGTTTCTTCCCAGATGAATCAGGTCTGATGACCTAAGGAAAAGGATGATACGTATAGGCATCTTGTTGTTTTTAGGCCTACAGGAAAGCTAGAGCGATACAGCACATACAACGAAAACATCAGGTCTATAACTGTAAACAATTTACTCAATACAAATCAGTCCAGTGTATGTGGTGTTAACATTAAACAGTGTGTCGGTGAGGCCCTGACTCTTACCCCTCCTGTCTGTAGTAAGTTCCTTCGATCAAATTTAGCCTTCAGATCTTCAAACACAAAATCCAAGGATCTGATGGATTGCTGCCCGCTATACTCCTGCAACACTCCTGCAACAATTATTAAATATAGCAGAATAATAGGTCAAGATTTTGCCTTTTGCACAACACTGAAGTAACATACATTTTCCTAAAAACATTAGCAATTGCCTAGTGAGTAGTTGACAGTGGAGAGGAGGGGAGTCTTCACATATTTTGAAAATTTCTGGAATATTTGTCACTAGAGATAGGTATCGTTTTGATTTCATTGATACAAGTACTTTTATTGATGCTGCTTATCGGTTCGGTTCCTTTTTGATTATTTTGTGAAAAAACACAATTATTGAGAAAAGAAGCAATGCAGCAATGTTTAAATTACTCACCATTGTAGTCTATGCTATTTCAATGCAAACAACACATTAATTTCTCTGCACTTTTATGTTCTGCTTGTTCGTCAAATGTTTCGATAAGTTGCTGTTATCACCTCCCTTACTTGTGAGGGTTTTATTGCATTTGAAACAACAACAGTTCTCAGCATCTACTCGAGTAAAATGTTTAACCATTAACATCAGATCTTATCGTTACTCGATACCTCCTGTTTCGAGCTTCAAAGCTGATTTCTATTTGAAACCCTGAGAGCTCTGAACTGCAGATGAGTCTTACATCTTTGATCTGAGAGTCTGAGAGGGTGATCTTTGATCATGTCATGCCGCGGCAACGTGTCTTTTACTTATGCATTCTTCTTTCCCCAATCATACATGCCTACATACATATGCGTACACACACAGACATCAATATAGTGAACACCAACTCTGCATACATTTTCAGGCTAAATAATACATTTCCATTTCAAGCATCTCGTTTAGTCAGGCCGAGAGAGTGAATCTCACACGTAATGGCAACTATCCCAGAGGTATTGTGGTTAATTGCACAAAGTACTGTATAAGAGACCAGGGGAAAGAACCGAGGGATGTTGAGAAACAATAGGTGAAAGAAATAGGCTAGGACTGGGACTTTGAGAAGGTATGAGAGGTAGATTTAACAAAGTCAAGGTTGACTGGGAGAAAAATACCTGAGAGAATAAAATAACTAGGTGTGATATTTCTTTTTCCCCTTTTTATTTCTTAAGTGACATTATATTCCCTGAAGATGTTTCATTACTTTCCCTTTGCTTGTTATGTGGCAGCATGAACATTACATTAGTCACATGACTTAGAAGTAGGCCAAGACCTGCTGTGCAACTTCTTTTTTTTTGACTGACTTAGAAATGTACAGTGATCCCTGAACAAATGCATGCACCTACATACACACAATTACTATCGAAAAAACTAAACGCACACGGAGGAAATAATGGATTTGCGGCAGAAACATAAATGAACACTTGCCCTTTGATACTGTTGTAGCTGTCAGAAGCTAGGCGGCATCGTTGATGCAATGGAGAGAAATCCCAGCAGTTTGATGTTTATTTGTTGTGGAGCTGGTGACAGCACAAGCCCAAGAAATTAATTTATTTCATCAGGAAATGGATCTAATCCAATACACAGCTGCCAACAATTACTGATTTGTATCATGCCCCTGTGAACAGGACATCGCTTCAAGGAACACAATACACTTAATTGAAACACGTATATGGAACAATAGAGAAAATAGCAGAACTCAACTCCTACATGTCAATTCATACTCTGAAGTCCAGCACTATGAGTTTGTCATCGATTTTAACTGCCTTTCTCTCTCTGTCTCTCTGCACACACACACACACACACACACACACACACACACACACACACACACACACACACACACACACACACACACACACACACACACACACACTTATTTCCCCACAAATGGTAGCCCACTTGCTCCCAAGCCAAAGCTTGTGTCTGACACTGTGGGGCATTCTGGAAAAAGGGTAATCTGAACCATTAAATCATCATTGACAGAGCAAGCGGGAGGCAGATACACTCAAAAGGTTACAGGACACTGAGAGCACATTTCAGTCATTTCGCACACATTGGAGCTCTCTAGGCCATTTGTACAATCAATAGCTGGATTTGAAAACACAGTGGGAAAGTGTTAGAAGAAAAACTTATTTACTCTTAATCAAGTACTGTTTCACAGTTATATTATTAATCATATAATGTGTAAAGGCTTGTGGCTTCTCATTTGACCTCCTCTCCTGTTAAAACATACGTATGCTTTAACAGTGACCTTCTGATAGTCTTGAGACTGTGGATGCCTCCATGTCTTTGTGTGAAGAACGTGGTGTTCCTTGTTATCATGACCATGCCTATGCAAGCGAATCTGAAGACGTCATGAGAGCTTCTGTGATTGTTTCATTAATGTATTTAAGAGGTAACTCTCTGCTCATTCATTGAGCAGTCCAGGATACGCAATTGACATATCATGTTGTGTTTCTGACTCTGCTCCTCTTTGCAAAGATTAAATGTCCTGATAAATGATTTTTCTTTAAGGTGTCGAGTAAATTTTTCTAACAGAAAGCTTTTTGTTAGTGAGATAACCACTAGGTTAACTGCTTTTATAACAATAGTATTTATAGCAATAATATTTTTCACATGACACAGTGTCATACAAAACGCCTCATAGCTACTGCTGGCAGTAGTAAAGTAAAGTAGTAACATTGCATTCACTTTTTAAGGCGCATAGGTTTTCATATAAAATGTATTAAGCAACTAGTCTGCATTTTCACATAGGCTGTATTCACGACTACATGCATACCTGGTTTAAAGGCTAGAACTTGTTTGTTTTCATGTAGTTTTAAGTGGTTTATGGTTGGATTTACAACTAAGAAATGTCAAGGTCTTACTTTACAACAAATGTGGCTTTATTAAAGTCCCAATGTGTGGAATTAGAGTTTGTTTGTAATTAAATTATTCTGATGACATGTTTTGTTTGTTGAAAGATGAGACAGTCCTGAGGAAATCTGGTCTTGTCTATGTGTTACGTTCATTCTTGTCATGTTCTTGAGTCTTATTTGGGCCCTCTGTGATCCATTGCAGTGTGTGTCTTTATTGATACCATCAGTAGGAATCGTCAACGCTACAAAAAGCCTATCTTAATCTTAAACATAACTTAAAATTGTGGTTTGGCGTTGTGCTAGTTAGCCTAGTTACTGAAAAATAGTAGTTCATTACAGTTACTACTAGTTACCTCATTAACAATTTAACTAAATTACTGTAGAGATTACGTCCACCAAAAAGTAATGCATTTCTGTGATAAGTATTTTTTTTATTTTTTATAAATAGTTTAATAATAATAATAATACCTACATTTTATATAGCGCTTTTCAAAATGCTCAAAGACGCTTTACATGGGACAGAGACAAACAGAACAAAACAAAAAAAAGAAAGACAATAGAGCAAACAAACAGAACATCCCCGGCACAAAAGAAAACTGGAGAAGCTGTGCAGAATGAGTCCTGGAGTGGAGGGTAAGGAACAGGGGCTAGCAGGTGAAGGCGAGTTTGGAGAGGTGGGCCTTGAGGGCCCGCCCGATTGAAGACATGGTGGGAGCCCGACGGATGTGAACGGGGAGGGCGCACCAGAGGAGGGGGGGTGCAACAGCTGAAGGCCCTGTCACGCCAGGTCCGGCGCCCGGTCCTGATGGTCTCCAGAGTGCTCTGTGGCTGCAACGGGGCCGACGGAGAAGTCCCAGTGCCCCGATGGCCGAGACGAACAGAGGAGCAAAGATGCTGTTGAGCTGGAGGAGCCGCGAGGTGGAGTACTGCAGAACCATGCCAGCCCAGAGCAGCAGCAAGGAGCACGGACAGAAGTGTCCAGGAGGGAGCCGGTTGGCTCGTCGACAGCCGTCGGCCAGCGAGAGACCACCGGCCAGCCAGCTAGTTGTCCAGGGAGTAGACGGTAGCCATGAAGCGCAGGTGAAGCGACAGGCACGTCAAGGCAATCCACAGTAGGCAGGTGATCGGAGCAGGACAGTCGAGAGGCCATCCAGGCAACGCGCCTGAGAGCAGTAGCACGGACATGGTATCAGCAGGGAGCCGGCTGGCTTGTCGGTAACCACCAGCTAGCGAGAGACCGTCAGTTAGCCAGTTAGTTGTCCAGGAAGTAGACGGTAGCAGACTAGAGCAGGTGCAAGCAGGTAAGCAAACAAATCCAAGACGAAACGTTGCAGTAGAAAGTAGAGTACGTTGAAAGAACTTAACTACACTGATAAATAAATAATACGGTACAAAAAAACAAACAAAACAAACAAAAAACAAACAAAACAAACAAAAACGGTGCCAGACAGAGCGGCGTTAGTACTCGCCAGCGTACCCGTTACCTAGCAACCCCTAGTTTAGTTCTTAGTACTTGGCAAGGTGCCTCTAGCTTTCATTTCTGTAGTTTGGAATGCAGGGCTCTCAAGTGTCACGCATTGAGCGTGACTGTCACGCATTTCGGTCTTAAGTCACGCCCTCCCGCCACACATCGTATTTCTCACGCTGAAAAAAAACTCTAGGCTATTTAATGTGCCGCAGCGCGCAAACATGACCTGGTCACGCTGCCCTCACCATGGAGGAATCAAGCACGTCTCCCCCGAATCCCCTGCCAATCAATAAAAAGAAATGGGCTACACGAATAGCCAATCAGAAAAACGTATCTGTTGTATCTGGGTGAAATGTAATCCACCCGGCCGCGCCTCCGCCCCCCCGGCCGCGCCTCTGTCCGGGGGGAGAGAGAGAGAGAGAGTGAGAGATGTCACTCTGACCTGTCTTAAAAACTTGAGAGCCCTGGGAATGATATGGAACAAAACACTGCTGAGTTTTCATTTTAAACACATTCATATCTTTGAATTATATTCAGCAATGTAGATTATGTCTTCATGTGAAGAAACTTGACCTGTCCGCTATGATCATGCATGCTGTAGCGGACGCCCACCGAGAAATTATAAAACTGAAATGTCTATGACACAATCTAATGAATTTATTACAGGAACACTCGAACCTATAGGTCACTTAATGGTTGAACTCTCACATTACCATATGTCTGGACATACTCAAGGTAGATAAAAATCAACTCTCAAATCGTTAAGGCCGAGTCCACCATGTTTTATGACCCCAACTTTGTTGTTTTTACGATTAGCCACATTCCTGAAGACATAGAGAGTTTTGTATACAAATTAGAAAGAGTAACGGTTTTAGCACTCCACCGAAGAGGCACAAGGTTAGTTAAAGTTATAATAAATATGTATGTTTTAAGGAAATTAGCGTAAGTGTTGGCTCTATGTTTGTATGCTATTAATGCAAACGAGGAGTAAGCTAACATAATTATCGTTTTTGTGCCTTTGTACACAGCTCTTACGTTGGTTTTGGAAATTTATCTATACATTTGAAATCACTTATGCCTATTGTTGGTTCGCCATTTCAGGCTAAGTACACAGGTCCATACACAGTCACTGAGAAAGTGTCGGAGTTGAATGATGTCGTTGCAACGCCAGAACGTAGGAAGGTCAAGTGTCTCTGCCATATACATCTCCTGAAACTGTACTACAGGCGTGTAGTGGACACTGACTTGGGTCAGGAGGTGGGAGATGGTGTTCATCCGGTGGCTTTAGAGGTTTTGGTGCATGAGGGAGATGGGGTGCCGGAGCCTGATGATAGTCTCCTGTTTGGTGATATTCCTTCACAAACTGAGTGGGCGGAGCATTATATGGATGTTGGAGAGGCTCAGCCAATTAGGCAGCACTTCTCAACGTGGGTATTTGGACGCTGAGGTGGAGTACATGCTGAAAGAACATCGCTGTACCTACAGTATCTAGTTGGACGTCTCCATGTATATTGGTGCCCAAACAGGATGGAACACCTAGATTCTATACGGACATGAGGAAAGTGAATTCCGTGACAAAATCTGATTTGTTTCCTTTGCTGCAGATGGATGATTGTATAGATTAGGTGGGGTCTGCAAAGTTTGTTCGCAAATTGGATTTGCTTAAAGGGTATTGGCAAGTTCCTTTGTCGAAACGTGCGCAGGAAATTGCTGCATTTGTCATTTTGATGCCGGTGATCGCTTGGGACACCGACTTTAAGGGGGGAGGGGTGACGGTCCCTGTCCCTAATCACTGCAGGTGTGCTTTTGTCTCGAGCACCTGGTCCGGAAAGGGGGAGCTAATAAAAGTTCTAGTGTTGCACAGGGCGCAGTTTGGTGGAGTGATCCCAGACCATTCCTGCCGGTTATCATTGGTTTTGGTTTCGTTTGGTTTCACTGACAACACCTACACACCATTACACACGCACGCACATGGACATTACTGATGTTACTGACTGCCACACTCCATACCGTTAGCTGTTTCTTGATGTCAGCTGAATAAAACATCTTACGTTATCCTCAAACTGTTGTCTGCGCCGTATTTGTCATGACCTAAGAGCCGGGTTATGACATCTTATTATGTCAAAGTGTTGTAATAAATGTTAAATATTTAACTGCAAAGTAGTAGTGCAAGTTTGATACCTTTTTTGTTGTTGCATTGAATCATACTGGGATGTTTGCTGAAATTGATTAGATGGCCCTGTATGTAGCATGTAGCATTTGAAAGTAATATGTAAATGTAACATCTTTTCAATCTAATCGTGAATTTGGAGAATTGTGACAACCAAATTGCTAAGCTAGTATTGGACACATTGGGCAAACCGTTATTTTCAGTTTTGCCAGGTGAATGAACTTTCCCACATGGTTCTGTTCTTCACTGTCATCCCTGACACTTCATCCTGCATGGCTGCTGGCAGATTATCAATCATACATTTAGGAAATGGGGTGAACAAAAATGGAAAAAAGCAGTGTGTTGAAGAGAAACAAAGAGGGAGACATACATTATTAAATATATGTGAGTGCATGTAAAGCAAGATTTTGTGTGAGACTTTTTATTTTCTGTGTCTGTGTCTCCATCCATGTGTTCAGTCAAGCACGCATGGTCACGTGCATGTGTGCTTCGAGAGAGGCACACCTGCAACCTCTGATGGAATGGCCTGAAGGTAGGAGGAAGATGGTGTGACACGAAAGGGAAAAGAAGAGGAGGGAAGGAGGATGCGAGAGGGTTATAAGGCTAGTCGGATCAGTGACAAGCAGGATCTCCCTCCCCACAGAGAGGCCATTACAAGGGGAGGGGCTGAAGGGGGGACATGTTGGCAGGGCCTGCCACCAAGCTTATTGGCAATCTGTTAGCAAGGCTGCCGGCAGGAGGGGGAATAACAGGTCCAGGGACAGAAGAGTGCCTGGGAGAAAAGAAAAATCTACTCTGCTCAGGATTCCAGGCAATGTGAGAGAGAGATATGTGTAGTGGGTGGTGGTGAGGGGGTCAACAGTCGACAGGATCAGAGGAGGACAGGAGGGGTGAGTGGGGCAGAATATATAGTGGCATTTTGTTACTGTGGAGGCCGGTTGGGAATGTCCCGACACCGGGATTGGCATTTGAATTTAGTGCAATACGAGATAGGTGTGAGAGGTGATTTTGTGTCTGGAAAGGGATTGTGAGCACAGAGCATGAAGATGAATTACAACGAGAGGCATTAGAATGGAAGGGAAATAAATCAGAAGGTGTGATTGTTTGTCCAATGAAAAGTAAATTAGCCTCTTAGACAGAACAACAAAATAGATCCCATTTTCACATTGTCTTACATACACTTACTGACCTGTTGCTGCTCACAGTGTCAGATGTGTGGTATATATGTAGCAACACTTTTAAGATATGTGAACTAGACATAATTCAGTTTTGAATATACTGACATGTGGTGCTGAAACAAGCAAAGTGAGGATTTTAAAAAGGTATTTAAACACTTGAGCCTTAATAACCCTAACCCCTAATCATAGTTATTGTTTGAGTTGTGTTTAGAGGTTGTACATGGGGATTATATGATATTGTAGCCCTGCTTTTTATGTTTAATTTGACACCTAACATGTTTTGTTTTTTTGGGCGGGGGATTTATGCCATGATTTTTTTCTTGATTTTCCTGATATAAAAGGGTCCCCTAATTAGCAGTGCAGTCTGACACAGACCATGGGGTCTTTGTGTAAGCGAATACATCTAGCAGTAGAACATACAGTACATGAGTACAGTATGTCACTAGAAGAGGAATAAGAACAACCTGTAGACAACAAATTCAGGGTAAATACTAAAATCTCCAGACAGGTTTGTTTGCATTTGACACATCAAATGTGACAATAAAACTGTCACTGCCCTCTTATCATATATATATATATATATATATATATATATATATATATATATATATATATATATATATATATATATATATATATATATATATATATATATATATTGATTTATATATATATATATATATATATATATATATATATATAGTAATGTGGTTAGTAATGTGATGAAATATAGGGGGGAATTGGAGAAATAGCCAGGAGTTAGGAGACGCAGGATAACATCTCTCATAACCATTCAAAACAGGCACATTATTGCTTCCTATTTTCACACTGTTTGATATACAGCCAGATACTGCGCTGCATTGTGCAGCCTTTCATGTCATTGGTCCCAGCGACTGTTGCGATTTCACTTTCCTAGACAAAGTTAATGATGTCCAAGGGGAAAATGAGAGACATCAATCAACTGTTGAGGTGACGGGCAACCTTATAGGGTGAATTACCCACACTGACTGGCGGTAATGTCATATTACCTCAACGTCTTTGCTGAACCTCCTTCTTAGAGCCAGCAACTAGAGGCCAGGTCTGGTCTCATGAGCCATCTGAGAAACCAAGATTTCCCAGATAATTATTGATTCTGTCACATAACCCAATTTTTCAAAGACCTTGCTCCATGTGGAAGGAAGAAAAAGGGAGAAAAGAAACGCTACCCCATGCCGCCAACAAGGAGTCATTTTTCTCTGTAACGGATGAGGAGGGAACATATTTCCATTCCAAATGGGCTTGGAGTTATTAGTCTGGTTGGTGGGTATTTTGTCACTGTCATAAACACAGTGAGAATTAATTGTTTAAATGGTGCTCCCCGAGCCACCTTGTGGGGTGCAAATGACATTTTCTTAACCTAAGGACCTTAATCAAAAGCAACGAGGTAGAGCACACCTACAAAGTGTGTTTAAACACTGCCAACAGGTGCAGGCTGACACCAATTTCGAAAGTCAGCTGGATTGGCTGCTAAAATAGGAATAAAGTGAGTCTGAACTGTTCATGAATTACCATTTGTGTCCTCTGGCAAACTACCAAAGTTTAGGCTTTGTCTCAGAGCATCACAGTCATATGATTACATGTTTTGTTCTGCAGACATTTTCTAAGTCTGCAGAGTAGTATAACAGGCCCGCTCCAAAACATGACAGGTGTTGAAGTGTAGGTGGAACGATTTGTATTGCCCTTCTATTCACAACAAGTCACTTGAAATGTAATCATGTGCTTAATTAACAATTGTAAACACTTAATTGCCAATATTAGTTCAGAGCCTGAGCCTGAATGACTTTCACACTTGATAAATTGTTGTGTGAAATACGATAAGTTGGGTGAAATGGAATATAAAAAACTAATTTGATGCTCATGAATACAATCCAATTAACTTCCTCAAGGCTTTGTATATTTACAGCAAGGGAGAAATTACATGATTTAAGACCTCAGGAAAAAACCTCAGTGACTAAAAAGGAGACGGGGCAAAATCAGCAACCCCTGCAGAAAGCATTACTGCTATGTAATGTGCTTCTCCAAAATACATTTTTTAGAAGTTAATGTATTGATTTGAAATACAGGCATTTGTAAGGAATAAAATATAAAGATTCCATGTGTTCTGATTGATATACCAGAGGAACAATCATCATCCAAGTGTTGTCTTTTGGGGCTCTTCAAATGTTACATCTAAAATGTCAGCTGTGCCACTTTCATCCTTTTATCCTCGGAGCTTCGGGGGTTGCTCTTCTCTCACGCCTGCCGTCACTAGAAATCGAATCCTGCATGCTGCCATGCCGATGAAGTTGGCTGAATTTAGCAGTAATTCAGTAGTTTAGCATCCGTCGCGGCCTGAAAAATTGGTGCTTGGGAGCTCTTTTGCGCCGTGGCGGTGGCGCCACGATCTCGCTATTGAGCGTACCTTCCTTGTGTTTACATTGAAAACAATGGATTTTAGGGCGCAGAGTTTAGGGCCACTTACTTTTACAGTAACAATTTGTCTCTTTCATAACTGAACTCATAAACTGAACTCTTATTTTAGTAAAGGCTCCTTAACTGAATGCTCTCACCCAGTGATACTCCTGTTATTGACCCCTTGTAATACTCTATAAACCTCTATAAAGTTGTTCTCTCTCCTTGTGTTTCCTTCCTCCCTTTGCCTCTATCACTGGCCTTGTCTGAAGAGGTAAATAATTGATGTCCCTCTTCTGGCATTGTGAGAAATTTATGAATAGAAGGAGCAGAGGGATGGTTGTATTTTTCTACCTTACTTCTCAGTAGGCCCTCTCGGACTTATCTATGTAACAGCACCAAGGTCAGATTAAGTGTATATTTTATAAAGATGGATCACTCGGGCAGAATTCTCATATTCAGACCTGGCCAGCACTCTCCATGCCAAGATGCTTTCTGGTCTTTCCCAGCCCCAGGACGCCCATTTCTCACTGTGCATACTTGTTTTTGTGTGTGTGAAGACATGCCTTTGACTACAAAATATAGAATTTCAACACCTGATTTATGCTCTTTGTCTCCCAAATCAACATTTTACAGAAGTACTATAAGAAGGCATCTTGGTATAAATACAAATATAAATAAAAATCCATTTGGCCAATGACATTGGGCTTTCTAACCCACTACAATGTCACCATGGGAATCAGTACTGTCTTTAAAGGTGTACTGTTTTAAACACTTGTGTTTCAGCAGTGTACATTTGTGAGGAACTCAAAGTTATTTCTGAAAATTGTGAAGTATTGTGAAATGAGAAAGAAAAATATGTTCTCACAGAATCTTCCAAAATATATTTTTAAACACGGCATCTGTGAACTGTACCATGGCACGGCCTTCAATCACACTTAGCGACAGACAGGGAATTATAGATATCCCCCACTGCTATCTGCTAACATCTGTCAGCTCTTGGGTGTATTTTAGGCTAGCTGTACAAAGTCAAGTCAACTATTGCACAGAGAAAAAAGTCTACAGCGCAAAAAGCCCATGTGAGACTCAAAATAGAGAGAAAACGAGCCACCTTTAATCCCAATGCTTCACGGATGGTTTCTGTATGAATAAAAATGTTCAACTGTGAAAGTTACTTTATAGTTGCTGAACTTTCAGAGCTGTGTATAGATGGACTTTTGCACAGAGTGGGCAATGAATTTAACTCATAGTAGAATAGATGCTTCTTAATAAATTCCAGCAGCAGATAATCTTTCACTGTGTTGCATAATTTGAGTGCACTCAAGCTAGAGAAGAGAAAGTCAATATATAAACGACAATAAAACAAATGTTGATTAAGTGCTTTACAGAGAAATTAAAATGCAATTATATGTATAAGTAACGAGCGAAATACAGAAAATAGAATAAAATGTACATTTAGCAAGATAATAATTGTGGCGATTTAAAGACTCCCGGGAGAATGGCACTTGATTTCAGTGTCCTTTTGTTGTTCCTTAGCTGCCAGTATAACAAGGGATAGAGGCTATTTCAAACAGACAGCCCACTGATGTTGCAGTTTGAGGTCTTGGAGAGACGTATGTATTTACACCTTTTCAACATCTTCACAAACCATCCCCCAAGGTAGTTTGAACAATAAGATTGGAATCGGTCTCAAATGCGTCTTCTTTTTTTATGTTGGACAGCCATTACATTTGCCCAAGGCGCTGGGTAATTGTAAATGTGATGAAAACATGGCTCTTAAGATTGGATTTAAAGGTGGCACTGAACAGGGGGAGTTGTCAGTGAATGGTAAATAAAATTTCACAAAGTAATCAACACAATATTTTAGCTCTTAATCACAGATAACAACTCAAATGGCCCCAGCTTACTATTATTTTTAACTCTGTCGATTATTATTTTATTAATTAATTGACAAATCTATTAGCTTATAAAAAAACACATTCCTCGATACCAAGGTGATACCCTTGATACTTGTTTTGATAGACCAACTTTTCAAACCCCCAAATTATACCATCTATAATCAGTGGTGGGCCGTCAGGGCCTGCTAAGCCTTCTCTGCTGGCCTAAACAGAATCACAAAGTTTAAATTAAAATTTAATATTTTCATTTGTATTTGTATTTTATTTTTTATAAACAAAAGTTATAGCTATTTTATAATTTTTTTTTTCACAAATACACTACATGTATTATAATATTTTTTTCCTATTAGCTTATTTTCTCATTGCACAGCTCCTGTGTTCTGTGTTCCAGCCTAATCCTGCTGTCTGCGGGCCGTGGATTGTGTACCTACTGTAGTGTTTTTAAAGCTTAGTTGATCAAATTTAGACTTGCACAGTGTAAAATAAAGACATGTTTATGTGTAGATTACAATGCATGAAATATGATCATTAATAAGGGATATTATTATGAAGGATATGTAATTGTATGCATATAAAGGTCACTGTTTTTATTACTGTGTAATGATTAATGGATGTTCAAAGTTGCATATTGCCTGGAGCCAGTGAACTGTCACTTTAAGGAATTGTAGTTCTCTTGTTCGCCTGTTGTTTACCCTACGCATGCTGTATAACAGCTGATTGCGGCTGATTCTTCATTTCCCCCACACCCTCACTTCTCACTCCACCCCACTTTTCTCCTGCTAAAGATTAAAATGAATCCCCATCAGGAAACTCCTTAACTCGCCTAGTCTATATTTAGAAAACTTTCCGTTTTGTTCACACCATGAAGGAGTATTGGTTTACTTTGTTGTCAACCTAAATTACATTAAGGGGCACACCTCTCTTCACACCCTCCACCTGTTCTTCCCACACTTCCTCCCTCTCTTGTCATACACAACTAGTTCACCTGCAGCCAAGTGTAAGGGGCCCTAAGCTGTATATTGGTTAATGAAGCATGTCACCTGCATTTCTCCTGCCTCCAATTCCCGCCCTGGGTGACTTGCTGCTCTTCTGTGCTCTTCACTCCACTCAGCATCAAGGGCAGGAGCACTGGGAGGCAGCTTAGTGCTCTCCGCCTTTCTCAACCATTCTTTTCAAGCCCTGCCAAAATACTCCCTTGGTACTGTATGCAACACTGCTCATTGGCCAAACACAGTTTATGGAGGGCACATTCACACTAACACACTGTCTCCCAGCAAAGCATGACTTTGTCATGCAGGTACAGCGGTTCTGTAATAGTGATGGGTCAATTCACTGCTCAAACAGTCATTTGATGAATATAATATATGAGTGGACATACTGAAGCGTTTGAAAACAGACGTTTATCTCAATTGGCTCAGAGTCTGTGAGCAGACATCCCAGTGAGCAAATGTGCTTCCAGACAAAAAAACAGTAGGGAGAAAAATAATTGTCTTCATTTCTTGGCATTGGCTTCGGTACTTGTTGACATCTTAGCGTGTAAACAAAGTGGACTTAATCAACAACAGTCCCAAGTCTAAAATCTTACAAACCTATAATTTTTCGGGGAAAAAAACAACTTGCTTTTCTTCAAACTTTTTAAGTAGGTTTTACGAAAATAAATCAATGCATACAATTACTTTTTTCCAATGTTCAAGTAGTCGTATGAACCCCAAATGAGTTCTAATACTTTTTTGCGAAAAGAAATGAATATATATTTTCCAAAAAATCACTTTTATACCATATTTTGATCATAACTATGAACATCCAGCATGACATTGTAGCAATTTAAATGAAGTTAAACAACCATGTGGTTGCGGAGATAAAACATTGAAACGTTTAAAAAAACTAGGGTCTGGGGGCTTGGTGCTTATAAGGTTAAATGCAATATTGCTTCCATTCTTGTAGTTGTCAGGCCATTGTTATGATGACATTGTATTGAGGTGTTGAACCGGTCAACCTGAAGAACATCATTAATTTCTGTGGATTCCTGTGCAAACAAAAGGATGTCCGGTTGTTTGAGCTGTAAACACACACACATACACCCACACACCTTTCACACACCACTGAAAACACGTAAAACACACACAAAGAGAAATGGCTGAAATCACTTATGCCTCTGTAATCATAAAAGCACACAAATACCCCACACACATACAGTATATGATTCAACACATATAGATAATATACAGATAGGTGACTCAGTGTTTTTTTGACTGAATATGCTTCATAACATGCCAATGCTTTCCTGGATTCTGTTTATTACATAGAATAAACTTTATTTGTCATTGTACATACTTTTACATACATACATGAAATGTATTCTCTGCATTTGACCCATCCTTAGTATTTAAGGAGCAGTGGGCAGGCCCTAGTGACGCGCCCGTGGAGCAATTTAGGGTTAAGTATCTTGCTCAGGGAGACTTCGACACGTGAACTATGGGGAGACTAGAGATCGAACCGATCTCTAGTCGCAGGACGACCACTCATCCCCATGAGCTACAGCCGTTGCAGATCTCGAAGCTTTCGGTCTTAATCTTTCTAAAAAGGTGCAAGAATAAGATGGTTAAGTCAAATCAGTAAAGCATTTCATAGAATTAACATTCACTGTAAATAAGGTTGTTATTGTTTCGTGATTGTGGTTCTGTGTTTGGTGTTAGCTGTACACATTTATTGTAAGGCAACGCTCTGTTGGCTCGGGGAGCTATTTCACCCAAAGCATTACCCAATGATCACTTGATCTGTTTCTAGAGCTGAAAGTGAAATTCAATTACTGTTTTTAAGTCAAAGTCAGGCCTCGTTATTTCAATTAAACGCTAGCCTATTGAACTATAACTGCATTCTATTAACTTTATCTTAATTTTCTCTTGGTGTTCGCTGTAACCTTGGGGTTTTCAATGCAGTCCCATGACTATGAAGTGTTAAAGGTATAGGTTTACAAGAAATCACTGTTTGAATGCGTTTCTATATAGAAAAATCAGTTTTGTCTGAAAATGCAATCAAGTCGCTTTTTGATGGAAGGAATATTGGTCAGCATGTGGACTTTTCGGTTCCTTGCTAGTTTATGTGCAGTGAAATGGAAGTGAAGGCCGAGCAGTTATAGTGGAGCTGAGGTGACATACATAAACTGCTTGAAGCTTATTGATCTCAAGGCAGCAGACATCAGCACTGTAGCTTCCTTGCTCTGCTGCTAAACAGGCCGTGAACTTGTGACCTTCTGCAGTGTCAGGCTTTCTGGGTTTATTTCTTGTGAATCGTTCAGGGTCATGAAATATGCGGGGGAAGCACTTTCAAAGTTACAATACACTACTTTATATACGTTAAACAAATATGTCAGGGTTCCCCTGAACTATATTGAAAGATTGATCAAAATTCGTATGATAATGACTCATGTGGTTTTTACCTGTATAGATTCAGGATTTATACTCACATTTCCTGAATTGTGATTACTCTTTTGTTTTGTATCATCAATAATTCATCCTTCACTCTTTTTCTATCTCACTCTCTTTCTTGATGTCTGACTCTGTGTCTCTCTCCGCACTTCTCATGCGTGAATATCCTTCTACCTGAGTAAGCACGCTGTCATTTATAACACACCCAGTCTGGGCAGAGATAAATAAATACGCCAGGCACATATATGCCTCATTTTATATGCCATTTCCATTTTTTGTATCCATCACTTTCCTGCCTCTTTGGTGGACTATTCAATTAAACACCATTATCTGCTGGTATGCCTGGATAATTTTGCTCACATAAGCTGCCTCATACACTTCAGCCTTTAATCTAAAGCAAAAAGTCAATTAATCAACAGGAATCAGTATTATGGAAAACAACCCAGTCGGGATGGACTTTATCAAATGTTCTTTAGTTAAGAAAATGACTTGAAGGGAATGTGATGTAATTTGTAATTTACAAAAATAGTATTGAGGTAGTGGAGAGGGAAGAGACTTTGAAATCTCACTGAGAGGTGCTAGACAACATGGTTTAGCCTTGAGTGTTTTGATTAGGCTTTCATTTAAAGGAATCAGATGACATGTTTGCTCAACTGCTTTTGGTTTATATTATTATATATTATTTATAAAGAAATTATTCCAACTCTGCATTATAAATAGTCCCCGGGTTTGCCACATACTTAACATTATTTCAGATCAATAGCAATAATTAATTAAAGCTTAGCATGGCCTTTCATGGTATGTATTAGTAGAAGTCATTGCACTAAGAAGGCCTGCTGATTCTATCATACTCAGTGTTTGATTTTTAGAGTTTATAATGCAGTGTTTTAGGGCTGTAACTAATTACTATGTACTATCTTTATTATTTTAATTAATACAAATTGTAATTATTATTTCCCGTCTTTTCCGATTCTCTTTCACACATTGGGGATGCAGCCATTACATCCCATGCACTGAGGATGAAGGGGAATTTTATCTACGTTAGTACATATATATATATATATACATATATATATGTATATATACATATATATATGTATATACATATATATATGTATAAATGCATGCATCATTTCCTGTTATTTATCACGTGAACTACAAAAGCCACAGGATTGGCTGGTTTGCTGTCCCCACAGATACGTTGTCACAGCGCATGTCCTGCATCACAACATAGACCCAACTTAATAACGATTAACCATTAATGAATTGCCAACTATACTTTCATAATGAAATAAAATAGATTTTTAGTAGCAGCCCTACTGTGTACCTGTAATACGCCCCAGTTTGATAAATACTGACTTAAAGGAAACATAGTGTTCATTTATTTTAATGATGACCACAAAGTGAGCAGGCTTTGTCACTTGAGTGTGTTTTTTGGGCTTTTGGAAGAATATTTCCAGAGCCTCAGAAACGTCAGAAACGTCATTGATGGAGCGCCAGGCTGCAGCCTGTTGGATGTTTGTCTTGACCTACAAATACCTTAACTGTTGGGCTTTAAACATGAGAGCTCATAGCGTAAAATAGTGATAGCTTAAAGCAGCAAATCCCATTGTGAAAAACACGCGACATATTTTTCGTCGCTCTCTCTGTCCACTGTGTGCTCTCCTGTGTGCATCGCATCGGGGCGGAAAGAGTTGTAGACGCGACCCAGAAATTACAAGCTGTCGTGTACGATCAATAACATACGGCCGTTTAGTTTGTTTAATAGCAGAACAAGGTGCAGACCTGTTCTATAGGAAACTACTAGGCCAGCCACTATATTGCAGGCTCAGACGCTCAACAATGGAAAATTATTTGCGGCAGCTAAATAATATTTTTTTGGACCAATTAAGTGAAATTGGAAATTTTCTCACGGCACACCTGACGATCTGTCACGGCACACTGGTGTGCCGCGGCACAGTGGTTGACAATCACTGCACTATTACACACTATTCTACCATAAATATTAACATAAGCCATGAATATGACTTGAAGGGACTCGAGAGAGCATCCCGAGTTTTGAAAATATAAATTTTCATATCGTTAGCATTAAGCTACACAGGATTAGCACACAGTTTTGGAAGCCTTAGAATCTATGCCACCGTCAAGGAAAGCCTCGCCAAGTTACCAACCACAGTGCAACTTATTTCCAGCAAAAAAAGTTAAATATGACTTATTTATGGCTGAAACAATAGGCTCGTTCGAGATAAGCCAGTTCTGCGCAGAATCGATCGATGGCAATCGGCGCGCAATGCATGCTGGTTAGATTTGTGTCTGACTTGGTCCCGACTTGCTCTGACGTCATGCACACGTGGTCAACGATAATCCCACGAGATCAAGGTGGCCGTCGATTTCAGAGTCATACGCCACAGTAGCTCTCCAACGACTGCGTGGCCCAGTGCATGATGGGAAATGCCTGGCTGTCGCCACATCAGAGAGCTGATTGGCTCTTAGATCTGACAGCAAACACCACGTGTTGTAGAAAATTCTTATTTTATGTGTAGTTGTAATACTTAACGCTGGATTGTTGACTATTCGTCTCATGTTTGATTTAAAAACACATCTATCTTGTGTGGTTGTTAATACAACATCGTATTTATCCAACACACATCAAAACCAGTAGTAATGTATTTCACAGGCAGACATAAAAAGAACAGAGGATGCAGCTACACACACATTTCTACATACATATATATATATATATATATATATATATATATATATATATATATATATATATATATATTTACAAACACATATGAATAAATCCAAACGTGATCTGTAAACTACAAGTAGACAAAAGTTTGGAACTAACAGGAAGTCTTTTTTTCTGTGACTGGAGCGAGGTGCGTTTCAAGACATGGGACAAAGTTATAGCATTTTCAGTGTCGGCGGATCTGACACGATGGCTCGAAAACTTTGCACTATTTTTTTTTTTTATATACTTAACTTCACTTAAGCAAAGCCAAACTTTGCAGACATAATGTTAACACATAATTAAAATGAGAAAATACATCCTGGATGATTTTTTTCTCCCTTTCCTGTGTACTATAATAAACCAATATACCAATAACATATATATGAATTTCTTAACTAGTCTCACAAGGGTTTTCTGCATTTCTTGTGGTTGAGGAGATAATCAGTATTTAGTATGGGAACGCAAACCATTTGCAATTTTTGTTGTAGTATATCAACATTTAAGGAACAATCTCAGCTCTCTATATAACGAGGCACCATTGTCCTAAGGCACAAGTGTAAAGAGATGTCCCTAAAGCTGAAAAATTGAAGCTCGATTTTTGAAATTCTTCAAATCTCTTGTGAAAACATACCCGTACTCAAGTGAATTGTTTTGGTGCTTGAAATTGGTTTACAAAAGTTCTTAGGTTCACAAAAGCAGTGGAATATATGACGGTAGTGGAATATATGACGGTAGTGGAATATATGACGGTAGATGGTAGATAAATGTAAATAAATGTCTAACACCAACTTTAGTATTATTGTTTTTTGAGTAGTAGTGTTGTATGTCACTACTTTCACCAAAATGAGAGAGGGACTGAGATAAAGTGGGACTGATAAACTACTTAATTATACAAGCTGCATGGGGCGTGTGCAAATTAAAAATGAACATTACAACAGTTTGTTTTCAACAATATATTTACTATACATTTGAGTCTGTTGTTCATGAACAGTTTTCAGAACAAGAACAAAATATGTACTCTGTATGTACTTACCAGCGCATGGTTGTGTGTTGCGTCGCACAGTAATACTGAACAGCTGATCTGAGCTTAGTTTAGCAGTCGTCTCTCTGACTGAAAACTGCACTGTAAGGTGGCTAGGTCCTTAGTGATTTCCTGAGTGTTCATTGGTTAGTTTCACACAAAATGTCGACGGACACACAAATCGACAAATCACTTTGAAATGCGGAGATGGACACAAACGTCACAGGCTCAGAGCTTGCTGTGTGAGTCACGTACGATCTCACGAAAACAAGGAAGCGGAAGTGAAGAGGCTGGAGAGTCCGGTACAATTTGAACTACATTTCTGTGCCGTTTTATCACGGAGCTATTAATAGAAACATTGCGTAAATATCGTAGCCCGCTCATAGACCCCTTAGAGTAAAAGACAAATAATAGAACAGTAAGAAAGAAAATAACATAAGTTTACAGTCATAAAGCTGGAGAGTCCTGTGGGGAGTGCAGCGGGAATATTGGGTATAGGGTATGTATATGTATATACGTATATGCATCCATGTATAACCAAATGAAGAGCTGTGTCTGGTCTGTCTATAATCGACACATGGTTAAACACGTTTCTAGTAGGTGTTTTCCCTTTTCACCAATCCTGCCAGTGATTTTCATGGCTCTCAAGGAGCAGCTGGAGGGAGGAAAGGGTCCGTTTTGGAGACCTCAGAATTGCGTCTCGCAGATGATGTTGTTCTGTTGGCTCCTTCAGAGTGTGACCCTCAGCACGCACTGGGGTGATTTGCAGCCAAATGAGTTGATCAGGTTGATAGTCAGTACCTTGGCCATGGATCTCTGCAGCAAAACAGTGGATTGCATCTCCAAGTTGGGAATGAGTCACTGCATCAAGCAAGGGAGTTTAATTATCATGGGGTCTTGTTCACTAGTGACTGTAAAATAGAGCGTGAGATGAACAGGCGTTTTTAGTCTGGCTCGTGAACCCCCTTGGTCTTGAGCTTTAGTGACTGAAAGAAGGAGATTGTGGATACAAGCGGTCTCAATAAGCTTCCTCCGTAGGTTTGCTTGGCTCAGCCTTAGAGGTAGGCTGAGGAGCCAAGACATCCAGAGGGAGCTCGGAGTAGAGCCGCTGCTCCTTCACGTTGCAAGGGGCCAGCTGAGGTGGTTCGGCATCTGATCAGGATGCCTCCTGGACGCCTCCCTTTAGAGGTTTTCCGGGCACGTCCAACTGGTACGAGGCCCCCCGAGTAAACCCAGACCACACTGGAGGGATTATACATCTCTTCTGGCCTGGGAACACCTCAGGGTTCGCCAGAAAGAGCTGGAAAGCATTGCTGGAAAGAGGGACATCTAGAAAACCATGCTAATCCCGGCCATAAATAAAATGAATGATAATGGATGCAGCCTTTAAAACTAGGAAAAGACAGCTCTGATGCTGTGTTACAATACTACCATGTTCAAGATATAAGACAATATCTAGAAGGTTTTTGAATCTTTTACTTTTGATTACATTTTGAGTCTCAATTGAAAATAAATTCCTGATTTCAAATTGATTTTTATTTCATCACAAAAAGGGGTGCTAGTTTCAGGATCTGCTCTAGTCTGCTACGCAATAAAAAGGCATTGTGGAAAATCATGGCATGACAACAGAGTAAAGTTTCTACATGAGTTATGATTTTTGTAACATTGCTGTACGTTTTGGAGTGAATATGTCATCATGTTTTAGAGTGCTGAAGTTTAGAATGATGGACACGAAAGGGAGATTGTGAATAATCTAGATATTTGTATGATTTCCCTGTGTGAAATTGTTCTTTTGCTTTGAACTATTTACAATGTCAAGTTGCTTACCTGATGGAAGTGAAAGAGCAGAATTAGTTCAAATTTCCTGGTCTGCAACGGACAAAAAAATGCAACGTGCACAAAAATGTCAGAGCCACTGCGGGCTCTGACATTTTTTTGTCCATTGTTTGTTGTTTGCAGTTTCACTAAAACTTTAATGAGGGGAAATTGAGTCTTCATCCCACCATATGAAAAAAATGTAAATTTAGACAAAAAATGCTAACATATTGGAATAATGCTGAATAAAGCAGATGTATCTCCTATTGGCCATGGAATGATAACTTTCTCAGAAAAACTGCTTGATAGATGAAATTTTATTTGTGTACAATTGAGTCAATAGAGAAGATTTCATGGGAAGGTGACTTAAACATTTGAGTTTTCAGTCTACATTCACCCAATAGGAACCCTATTACCCAGAACATTTACCGCTTCATTAAGCCCTTTTAATTGTTAAATTCCTCAATTACCAAAATCTATATCCACAGTTTACACCTCATAAGATGTGTAGTTCCCACAAATTAATGGAAAATGATGAAAAGTAATCTTTATAGACTAAATTATTACGATCTCAAATGCCAGACAGAGTTTTTATATGTAAATTACAATAATCATGAGAGCACAGATCCATTGGTTTAACTAAATGCCATCTGCCATCAAACAACCTAGTAGACAAAAAAAATGGTTATTGGTAGCAATAGATGGGCATTGGAACTTCAACTTAGGCTTGTTGAGGTCATGGTTAAAGAAAGAGAAATAGTCTGACCTCAAGTCCTGAGGTCACGTTCAGAGTCACATAGATCATGACATGGGGTTGGTCTGTTGTTGAAAACAGGTTTTAGGCCTGAGTTTGGAAGAGAGACTTTACACACACAGCATACAAGAGGCAGCAATCCGTGACTTAGTTTGAGGGCAGTTAGTAGTAGACCATTGCCAATCCGTGATCCATATGGATCCCCCCCTCATGGTTGTTGCGCATGTGAATCACAGATTATTATTACAAAATTTGACTGACAATAATTTTCCACCAATATTCAGTAAAATGTGCAATCAAGACATCAGCATTCATGCTGTTCTAGTCGCCGTCCTCTGATATTTTTACATTGTAAATAACTATTCCGTGCTTAAATGGACAGGATGGTGGCAGCACTGCTAACAGCTAACAAATGAAGGTTCCATTCAGTTCCATTATGAGATGTTCACAAATAGATATTAGAGTTATTGTGTGACAAGTGTTCCTGTGTAGCGTATATGAGTAAGTGATCTTCACCAGGCCAGTCACTGCTGCTTGTACGTTCTACTATCAACTAGTAGTGAGTATTTTACCGTTGAGGACTAACTGTGGTAGTTGTAACCATATCAACAGGATTTTCACTAGATCTTTGCAGTTATTGCTGAATAAATACGGGGCGTAGATTTACCTCTGCACATATTAGACATGTAGTCCTAATATACTTTTTAAAGTAACTCCTAGAGGAACTATCAAATTCACTTAAAACAGTGAATGCAGCAAACAATGCAGTCACTATGCAGGTGACTGCACACTTAAAAGGCAACCCAAAGCCCGCTAAACCTTTAGAGACTGTGACTATTAACAATCAGATATATTGGGATAATGCTGGCAAGTAAAACAATAACAGAATAGATGATTGTGAATCTACAATAACTGCACTTTTCATTCAACTCCTCTTCTTTTCTCTTTTTAGAGGCCCCCTTCTTGTAAGATGGCATTGCCTTTTGTGGCATCACCCACTGCTGCAAGCCGAGTTTGAATACATTACTGGATACACCTCAGGAGAAGTGTTGATTGACTGAAAAGTGCACTGACAACATGGAAATAAAAACCAGTTTAAGAATAATGCCACGCATCCTGAAGAGGGAGAATAATTACAGATTTAGGAAAAGAAACAGAAGCTGAAATATGCTTGGCAAGGTCGACTGCTTTTATATTTTGAAAAACAATAGGACTTGAACATTTTCTTTTTAATGCTCGAGTTGCTCTCACAAGAACAGAGCTTTGTGCGAATGTTTTTTGTCGGTATGGAAACAAAAGGGAGAATATGAAGCTAGGGGATGGTAGGGGATATAAACGCAACACAGTACAGTGCAAAGTAAAAAAACATAATGAGGCAATTAGTAAACAATCCCAGGTCATTTTCAGCCATCACTTGATATACTAGTATTTTCATATATATCATATCGGAAAAGTGTTCATTACTTTACATTACAAATGAAATCCCTGTCTTCCCTCTTATCCACCCTTCTTTCACCTAAATGTTTTAACATAATTATTTCTGCTTCATATAGTTGTATGGGGAAAATATTTAATATCCAATTGATTAGACAATAGCTGATCTGTGCTAAGATCCATCCATCCATCCATTATCAGCCGCTTATCCGGGGTCGGGTCGCAGTGGCAGCAGGTTCAGCAGGCCGACCCAAGCTTCCCTCTCACCCGCAACACTTTCCAGCTCATTCTGGGGGATCCCGAGGCGTTCCAAGGCCAGCCGGGAGATATAATCCCTCCAGCGTGTCCTTGGTCTTCCCCGGGGTCTCCTACCAGTTGGGCGTGCCTGGAAAACCTCTAATGGGAGGCGTCCAGGAGGCATCCTGACTAGATGCCCGAACCACCTCAGCTGACTCCTTTCGACACGAAGGAGCAGCGACTCGACTCTAAGCTCCCCCCTCATGTCCGAGCTCCTTACCCTATCTCTAAGGGTGAGCCCGGCCACCCTGCGGAGGAAGCTCATTTCGGCCGCTTGTATCCGAGATCTCGTTCTTTCGGTCACGACCCAGAGTTCGTGACCATAGGTGAGGGTTGGAACATAGACCGACCAGTAAATGGAGCGCTTCGCCTTCCGGCTCAGCTCCCTCTTCACCAGGACGGACCGGTACAGCGCCTGTTTTACTGCTGCAGCCGCACCGATCCGTCTGTCGATCTCCCGCTCCACCTTACCCTCACTCGTGAACAAGACCCCGAGATACTTGAACTCCTTCGCTTGGGGTAGGCAGTTTGTCCCCACCTGGAGGGAGCAATCCACCGGTTTCCGGCAAAGCACCATGGCCTCAGATTTGGAGGCGCTAACTCTCATCCATACCGCTTCACACTCGGCTGCAAAACGCCCCAGTGAATGCTGGAGGTCACAGTCCGAGGAGGCAAACAGGACCACATCATCCGCGAACAGCAGAGAGGCGATCCCGAGACTCCCGAACCGGATCCTCTCCGCCCCCTGGCTGCGCCTAGATATCCTGTCCATGTGCTAAGATTCTTCTAGTAAATTGTTATCAGAAACCCTATAGATCTACTGTAATCATTTAGGTGAGATACAGCTGAAAGGCCCGACGAGTTAGATAGTGAACGTATTGTCATTCTCAGATGGAATCATGCTAAAATAAATGTTCCTCCATTCTGGTGAATTTTGACACTTGCTTTATAATAAGCACACTACAAGCAAAACATGTATTATATAAAAGACCTATGAGTGTATATATGTGTATGTATATGTGTATATATAATATATGTATATATACATATAAATACATATATATATTAGTGCTGGGCAAAGTTGAACCAATTTAATCGATTAATCGCATGATTTTTCTGTGATTAATCGATTCAAAATTCAATAATGAATAAAAAACTAGTATATTGCACGCTTTTATTTTAAAGTAATGTTATCAGAACAATACACGTAATAGGCACTCTTGGAGCAACAGCAGTATATAAATCTGTTTTCTTTTTTTTCTGAACAGGTACCAGAAGAAACATTTGTCTTTTATCAGGGAACAACATAAACAGTATGTTCAGTAGCAAGGGTCCCTGAGTGACAAGCGACTCCTTCTTTTGTCCACTTGCTGATGCGGCTAGATAAAAGGATTCATCCACGCTGGACTTGGATATCTAAACAACCACATGTTATGGAAATAGTTGCACAGATATTTTACTCTGGAAGTATTGTAGTAATCAACTGGCCAACCAACATTACCATCTGCACCTCTAATATAGCTAAAAATAGTGTAAAAAACTATGTTAAGTTTGCTGGTTAGGGAAATCAAAACAAACCAATAAAAACCTTGCCAGTTACTCAAAGTCTGTTAAGTATGACACTGCTTGCACATTTGTTTCTTTCCTCTTTTCAAAGAGAATCATGGCTAAACCAGCAACAGTTTCACTTATCACAGTGTTCGGAAATTAAAATTACTTTTACTGTTTTATCATGAAATAGTGAGTCACATGCTTGTCTTTATGAGATCCACAAGTCTGAGGTATTCATTTCAAGTATCTGAGATAATTCCTGTTTTATCCTTTTTATACGCTGGAGGATTATTGTATCTCACCACCCTGCAATGTGAAAAGAGAAGGTGTTATCACATACACAGAGAATTTTCAAACCGCTAGAGTTATCATTTTGACTGCACAAAGTGTTTTGGTCCTGCCCCTTCTAAGCTCCGCTGATCACATTTAAATTGCTAAGTGGGTTTTCAGACTGTTGCAGACAGATTCAAACTGCTCTGTAGCTTTCCTAATGTCCTTCACTCAGAAAAATGACTGGGAAACAAATACATATTTATCACATCGTCACGGTTAAACTATTATAGCAATAATGTAAATAACTCTGAAGTGTTTTAGATTACAGGTTTGAACTTCACAAGGAATTCCTTTGCATTGCTTCTAATGCTACGTTCACACCAAAAGCGTTGCGAATCTTTGCAACTTTTTTTCGCAACTCTTTTTCGCGTGAGTTTACTCGCTCGACTTTATGTGGTTAATTTGCGTCATTCGCTTCATTGGCTTTTTCGCGGCAGAAAGGGGGCGTGGCTTATCTTTGGCTTTTCTCCGTAAAAACTGTTACTATTTCCACAAACTATTTCCACAAACTATTTCCACAAACGTCGGAACATCAAATGCCCTCGTGTCTGGGTTCATAATATTATCCATACACACAGCTCCGACTCCTCCAGGAAGAGTGTCTGAATGAATGCCGCTTCCAGCGCTACTTCGGGCGGACCAGCAGCAGTTTGATTCAGCAACGGCAGGACGGCAGTGATGATGGGCAGAGCTTCTCAATGCTGATTGGCTTTCTCAACTCAGCGTCAGCCGAATGAGGCGAATCTTTCGCAACACGCCATTTGCCCTGCGTTATTCACGTCATTCGCACCACCCAGCAGTAATTTGCGTTGTGCAAAAAATCTCTCACGAAAAATTTACAACGCTTTTGGTGTGAACGCAGCATAAGTATACTGTTGCCGCACATTGGGAAAATGTACAATGTACCGGTGATTGTTAGTAAAAATATGCAAACAGAAAAAAACACAATGTAAGGAAGTTACTCAGCAAGCATGAAATGGTCAGGAACATTCCCTGCAAGAGTCATGTGTTAAAGGGAAATTTTCCGGGAAATATGTACTAAATCAAGACTTACTAACATTTCAGGGGAAATGCCGGTATAGCTGTGTCGCAAATGAAAGCAGCAACATTGCAAACCTGTCATGTCCATCCGACTAAAGATGCTTTGGAGGGAGGGAACCAATCACATGACTGCTGATTTGTATTTGTATTTATTCATATGTATCGAATGCATGTCAAAGATTCAAATTGATCACAAAAAAAACATAGTTGTCTTGAAAACTTGTTGAATAATAAATCCATGACAAGATCACTGGTACTGGACAAAAACAGCTCTTCACCCGCCATGGTCTTGAAAATAGTAAGAGAGGTCTTTCCCCACAAACATGTACCTCCGGCCTTACCTGATCTTCTTCTGTTGGGTTTTATGTCGTTTGGTATTAGCCAGCTGCTGGACTGTCCCATGCTCCATCAATTCCGGCATTGCCATGGCATGTTTGATAAGGTGCAAGACGGGAATGCTCCTGAATATAGTGCACGAGATGAGATACGGAAAGGAACACCAGAGGGCTATGAAGTGGTATGAGTAAAAAAGGAGAGGGACGAAGAGCTTTGTGGATTTCCATCGTTTACACTTGGCTCAGCCTTGGTTAAAAAACTAATACCTCAATTCAGCAGAGAGAGTGAGAGAGAGGTGTGATACTCACCAGCTCAGTTTTATTTTAGCCCCCATGAGGCACTGCAGATTTTGTAATATGGAGAAGCTGAAGTTTTGACAGCTTCCAGAAAGCTGTGGAGTTGGATTTTACAATCCTGTATTTTAGCCTTCTAGCCCCGTAGTTGTCTGTTTGTGAGTTTCCCCGTGAGACAACATCAGACATCAAAGTGAATGAGAGCAGTAGTATAAAAAGGTGAAACAATGTTTAGGAGTAACTGTCAAAACTGGATATTCTGTAAATGTGGAGTAAAACTAGGAAACATTTTTTTTTGTTTAAGTTGGCATAAACCTATTCCCACAAAGAAGCAAATATAAACCAAATATAAAAATGTGGTGGATTATATTTTCTAAATGTAGTGATTTAGTGATATTTTCTTCAGGTCAAAATCCTGATCTTAACCTGTTGGAAAACATTGTCAAATTCAAGCACAATACAAGCATGGGTGTAGTACCAACTCTTTATCTCTTTTTTCTCTCCCTGTCCGAGTATCTTATGAAACCCCTTTAAAGCAGGGATTCCCAAAGTGTGGAGCTGCCTCTAGGGGGTGCGCGAGAGGAAAAATGAAATGGTGGTCTAATGGTGTAATAATTAATATTAAACATAATTAAAAAAAAGTAGTAATTTTTTAATTATAAAAATTCCCTTTGTAAGATTTAAATTTAAAATTAAAAACATACAATTTAATAAATAGATGCACTTCCGGTCCGGCCGCCAAACTGTCTTTTACGTACACACTAGCTAGCCTAGCTTGTGCACCTAACGTCATTTCATTCATTCAGCAACATCCATGAAAATATGTTAAACTGGCTGAAATCGGGGAAGCTGTCAGGTGGGACATCTGAAGCTATCAGTAATAAAAGAGGAGAGGGACAGAGAGAAAGTGAGGAACCGGAGGCGAGAGAAACAGAGAGGTGCGCTGGGGAGAGACCGGGAGAAGAAATCGACCGGGAGTCGGAGAAAGAGGAGATGGAGGAGACCGAGAAGGAGGAAGACAAACCGGGAGCACAGAGGCCCATCGCGGAGTCAAGGTGAAAAAAGAGGAAACGAGACTGGGAAAAAAAAGAGGAAATATGATGACAATTATCTGGGTCTGGGCTTCACTTGGATTGGCAATGCAGATTGCCCGAAGCCACAGTGCGTGTTGTGCAGTGAGGTTCTGGCTTACAGCTGTCTGAAGCCCTCTTATTTGCGCCGCCACCTGAACACCAAGCATGCCAGTGCAAGTCAGAAGCCCCTTACATGTTTTAGATCAAAATTGGAAGAGTTACAAAACAGCCAAAAACAATTGCAGTCTCATTCATGTGTTGGGTCTACACAACACGCACTACAGGCTTCATATCTGCTCAGTTAACCCTATGGACTCCTCCTTTTTTATTTATATCTGTTTCTGAGCCTATGCATGTGCCACTCTTTGTTCTTTACGTGGCTTACTGTGTTTAAGTAAATAAATGTGAAATGCAATCTGCCTCTGAGCCTGTGTGTGTGTCCTCGCCATCCTTATTGCTCTTTAAAAGTGACGCCTTGTGTAACTGAAATGTATACAGCGGACTAAATCTTGTAACAACGCCACGCGCGAGCAAACAGTTCTCGCATTGGTTCGATTTTATGCGGCTATAAATAAGCTCTGCTGCGTTTTTTTTTTAAGGTGTGGGGGATTGGGGGTGCGTGAACCCGGTCGGGATGTAGAAGGGGGTGCGTGGCCTAAAAAGTTTGGGAACCGCTGCTTTAAAGCAACAGTGGTCTTCTACCAGCTTATTTGTGATGGACATTTATGGTTATAGCATTTTTTTAAAGCGCCACTGAGGTCTACATGTGCTTCGATTGTAAGGATGGATGACACATTCTTACAACTCTGCTCCAACTAAGAGCACAGAGTTCTCATCTTTTTCACTGAGACTTTTATGTAAATTGTGTAGGTGACATGAGAGTTTGGAATAACATGCTTCTCCCTGCTGCATCCACAGATTTGGGGAAGGAGAAGCTCCTGGTAACAGATCCACCACAGCCTTGTGTACAAACTCCCAACAATGTTTTAATTATAACTCACAATATAGTCTCTTTCTTTGTCATTTTTTAACACACACAAACACAAGCAGGTACACACAAAATGTATTCACTCAACACCCGCCAAACACATCCTGTACCTCAGCGGTCCCAAACCTTTTTTGTGCCACGGACCGGATTCGTGTAAGACAATATTTTCCTTCAAGGTGTGGGGGCAATAGGACAAAATAAAATGATACGACCGACATAAAGACAAATATATAGAACATACAAAATATAACTCATCTTTAAGCTGAATTATCGACACATATTATGCAGAGCGGGTTTTGCCAGTGAGAATCACTTGGGGGCTATTTTTCATACGTGGTTCAACAAAGTCGATCAAATGTCCTATTATCCATCTTAAATTAGCGAGATGATTGACATCAGGCTTTCCAGGTTCTTCAAAGGTTGACCCGCCCTCAAACAGTTTCGTTCATTCTAACCAAACGTCAGTCAGGAGATGATCATGACTACATATGATGAATTTAAGTCCATATCATGGCAAAATCTAATGGTGCGTTCACATCCAAAGCGTAGCGAATATTCGCAACACTTCCTGTTTGTGAACGCAGCTTAACACCGCCTCCGCTGGTCGGACTAGAGTCACATAAGCATCGCAAAATATCAAGTTAAATGCGTAAGTGTTGGGAAAATGTATCGGCTAATTTTAAGTGCCTCACCACCCAAATCAATCAGATTATATTTACTTAAATGTGCCTGCTGGCAAATTAATATATACTTATGAGGATATATATGTTCTGTATGCGTATATACATGTATGTGTAGATTACCATATAATAGGAGTTTGAATATGTGTATGGGCGGATGAGTACCTTAATCATTTTCTACAATAATGATATGTATGGTGTACTAATAACACCGTCATATAATTATGGGTGCTTTAACTCAGTGATTGTCAACCACTCTGTCGTCTGATCGTCAGGTGTGCTGTGAGAAAATTTCCAATTTCACTTAATTGGTCCAAAAAAATATTATTTAGCTGCCGCAAATAATTTTCCATTGTTGAGCGTCTGAGCCTGCAATATAGTGGCTGGCCTAGTAGTTTCCTATAGAACAGGTCTGCACCTTGTTCTGCTATTAAACAAACTAAACGGCCGTATGTTATTGATCGTACACGACAGCTTGTAATTTCTGGGTCGCGTCTACAACTCTTTCTGCCCCGATGCGATGCACACAGGAGAGCACACAGTGGACAGAGAGAGCAGCGAAAAATATGTTGCGTGCTTTTCACAATGGGATTTGCTGCTTTAAGCTATCACTATTTTAAGCTATGAGCTCTCATGTTTAAAGCCCAACAGTTAAGGTGTTTGTAGGTCAAGACAAACATCCAACAGGCTGCAGCCTGGCGCTCCATCAATGACGTTTCTGACGTTTCTGAGGCTCTGGAAATATTCTTCCAAAAGCCCAAAAAACACACTCAAGTGACAAAGCCTGCTCACTTTGTGGTCATCATTAAAATAAATGAACACTATGTTTCCTTTAAGTCAGTATTTATCAAACTGGGGCGTATTACAGGTGGGGCGCAAGAGGAAATGCTGATTTTACCGTACGCCGTTAATAGGTCACAAGTACGACTCGCCGATTCTTGTCATTTCGCCAAAAGCCGATCTTTATGAGATCTCCCTCCGTGAGGTTGTCTTTTCTGCTGTTGCGTCGCTCAACATGGAGCATGAATTGAGAACGGCTGTATCAAATCTACCTCGTTTAAAAAAAGAGTTGTAGAGGAAAGCAGCTCACTGCAGCCACTATTAATGATACAACGTTATGCTCACACATCTGCACTCATTCTGTTTTGCAAAAAAATAGCTTGTTGTTTTCCACAATAAGCTATTTAGTTGTATCTAAATATTAGTTATTTTTTGCACGGATATAACTTTATTTTCATTTTTCTAACTAAGTGTTAACACATTTGTTTTTGTCTGATGGAGCAATCTGGTTTAATTGAAAGTGATTTCAATGTTCTATTATTTATAAAAGTACAGATGGAGTCGCTAGTTCTGTGAAGTATTACTTTGTAGTACTGTGAGGTGCCACGATGAAGTATGTCCGTCAGTCGCTCCCCCCCCCTAAAGCTGTAAACCTAGGGGAAACACTGAATACTGTGACATTCTGTAACTTTTTGGGTTGTTGGTGTGCCGCGGGATTTTTTTATTGTAGAAAATGTGCCGCGGCTCAAAAAAGGTTGAAAAACACTGCTATACAGTACATGATTGTTTTAAGATTGTTTGTGGACTGATTTGCTTCATGGGAATACATTTCATTTGTGGACCTCTGTCAAGCATACAGTGCAGGAGATACACAACATTCCTTATATTTCTGTCTCAGATCATTACATTCTGTTTTGGTCATTGTAGCAGTTTATTGCTCTCGATTACTCCTGAGGCTTCCGCTGGTTCGAAGAGAGACACATCGAAGGAAGTAGCATGCTGTTCTAGATTGATTTTAAATAAGTTCTGTAACATGGCAATTAATAGTCCAGCATTAAACATGCAGGAAAAAGTAAAAAATATGAGTGCAGATGTGTGAGCATAACGTTGTATCATTAATAGTGGCTGCAGTGAGCTGCTTTCCTCTACAACTCTTTTTAAACGAGGTAGATTTGATACAGCCGTTCTCAATTCATGCTCCATGTTGGGCGACACAACAGCAGAAAAGACAACCTCACGGAGATCTCATAAAGATCGGCTTTTGACGAAATGACAAGAATCGGCGAGTCGTACATGCGCATGTGACCTATTAACGGCGTACGGTAAAATCAGCATTTCCTCTTGCGCCCCACCTGTAATACGCCCCAGTTTGATAAATACTGACTTAAAGGAAACATAGTGTTCATTTATTTTAATGATGACCACAAAGTGAGCAGGCTTTGTCACTTGAGTGTGTTTTTCGGGCTTTTGGAAGAATATTTCCAGAGCCTCAGAAACGTCATTGATGGAGCGCCAGGCTGCAGCCTGTTGGATGTTTGTCTTGACCTACAAATACCTTAACTGTTGGGCTTTAAACATGAGAGCTCATAGCTTAAAATAGTGATAGCTTAAAGCAGCAAATCCCATTTTGAAAAGCACGCGACATATTTTTCGCCGCTCTCTCTGTCCACTGTGTGCTCTCCTGTGTGCATCGCATCGGGGCGGAAAGAGTTGTAGACGCGACCTAGAAATTACATGCTGTCGTGTACGATCAATAACATACGGCCGTTTAGTTTGTTTAATAGCAGAACAAGGTGCACACCTGTTCTATAGGAAACTACTAGGCCAGCCACTATATTGCAGGCTCAGACGCTCAACAATGGAAAATTATTTGCGGCAGCTAAATAATATTTTTTTGGACCAATTAAGTGAAATTGGAAATTTTCTCACGGCACACCTGACGATCTGTCACGGCACACTGGTGTGCCGCGGCACAGTGGTTGACAATCACTGCTGTATAGCCTATATCTGAGGCCCTTCCCAATGTACTTATTCCACAATCCCTTTATTATCAGTTATTCTATACTTTTATCAGTCAGGTGAACTGTTCTGGATATTCTTTGACCAACTGCATGACTTTAACCCCAAAAGCAATAATAACTCTGCTGAGTCAAGTTCACACTATAGAGATATTTGCACTGGCATGTATCTGTGATTTGAGCTGGATTGTAGTCTTGACTGGGGTGATATAATAGCTCTTGAGCCAGATGGGTGTGTTGGTCTGGATTTTTGTGTTTACTTTAACGTGATTATAACATCATGCTCTAAATGAGTTTCAAAACGTCTTACCTGAAAGTATTCTTATTAAAGCATTTTGAACATGCATTAACTGTTACAATGAAGCTAAATTAGTGTGTTCTATAACTAAATAACTTGAACACCCCAACTATGACCTTCTCTTAGCCAGTGGCTGTGATTTAGTTTAAACACACCAACACTTGTGGGATTTGCTTTGTCAGCAACTAGAGGATATAACTTAAAATTGATTGTTATTTCTGGTTGAGCATGGCTCTTATCAACAGCCATGAGCAATCAGCGGCATTTCTCTTGTGGTACTCAGGGAAAACAAAAGCTTTTGAAGTTTGCAGCAAAATGAATCTAAAGCAAATAAAACCATGCTGTCTCAGTCTACGGTGGAGTAATTTAGATGCTCATTTCTGTTTTCTAATCATAAAGCAGTTTTCTTTCATATTCACAGTTTCTTTTTCTTTACGAATCCATTTAAAGGGAAACAGGAAAAATGCAAAAAAAATAATCAAATGACCATTTCACATATTAACAAAACCCAATGGCACTAATTAAAAATTCCTTTTGTTTGCAAACCTGAATATGTCTGACAAGACTGATTGACTTTGAGTTTGTCTTTTCTACTGAATAGCAATACATGCAGCCTCTTCACCAGCCACAACCTGAATTCAGTACAGTCATACAGTAATTGGATCCTTTTGTTTGTTTCATTCAGACTTGCATTATAAAAAAGGCAAGTATTCTGCCCAGTAAATGGAGGATAATGGTAATTGGGTGGGGATACCTTGCAGCATTTGCTCTGTACGGGTATATCATGTTGCTTTTCACTAAGATTGTGAACAATTACGGTTTGAATGCTCATCTCGCTAGATACTGATTCCCATCAACTAAATTACCTAAAAGCGCCCTTTGTCCATCTGCCTGAATACATTTAAAGGAGTTGCATTTTACATTCTGAACATTAATACAGCAGCAAACAACTATTAGCTATGCAAAAATATATAGTGGAGTACTGTCTACTTGAGATTGAAGTCACTCTCCCTCAGTGTGTGTTGTTTTTCTAGCTTCTCCTTTCTTTATTGACATAGCTGGGCTAGCCGTGCATGCTTTTAATCCATGTGAGTGTGCCCTACTGGATAGCTCTGTACTGCTCACTTGTGGTGGTCACAGCTGCGGAAGCGTAGCACCCACCCTCCAGCTTGCCCTCAGGTAAACACTGTTAAATCTGTCAGCACTTTATAGTATATATCAGGCCCCGAACCGACGGACATTACTTGGTGGAGAAAGCATAATAAAGCAGTTGTTGTTTACATAATTAACGGGAAAGGCAAAATGTTGTCACATAGGGGCAAGCAGGAGGATTTTCCAGATTGTTGCAGGGCTCTCAAGTGTCACGCATTGAGCATGACTGTCACGCATTTCGGTCTTAAGTCACGCCCTCCCGCCACACATCGTATTCCTCACGCTGAAAAAAAACTCTACAAAAAAAGCGAGAGGAGGAGGAGGATATGTCACTCTTACCTGTCTTAAAAACTTGAGAGCCCTGTTGCTGTTTCTTCGTCATTCCCGTCTCCGGCAGTGGCCATGGTGTATCAAAGTGCAGCTGCAGGCTACCGGTAAGATATGCTGTGTTGTCTTTGAAGTAGTGCAGGTTTTTTTTTCTTCGGGTGATGCGCAACTAGTTGGGGGTGGAGAGAAAAAAAATCCTGAAAGAATCGCAGAGCCTGCTTTAGACTTCGAAGGTTGAAACCGAGTACTTCAATTTAGAATTGAAATTGTGATTAAATTGTCACACAAATACCAAATCTTTGTTTGACTCTGAGTCATTATAGTTAATATGCTCCTGCTATTTTGTATTGTTTCAAAAAATTCAATTTAATATATTTTATATCGCCCCAAATCACAAATTACACATTTGCCTCAGAGGGCTTTACCATCTGTACACATACGACATCCTCTGTCCCGGGACCTCACATTGGCTCAGGAAAAACTCCCCCAAAAAAACCTTTAACGGGGAGAAAAGGGGTACAAACCTTCGGAGAGCAAAAGAGGAGGATCTCCCTCCCCGGATGGGCAGAAGTACAATAGATGTCAATGAACAAAATAACAGAGGTACAAAACATTCAATACATATGACAGGAATGGTTCATATAATGATGATGGAATAGTCACAATTACCAAAAAAAACATCAACAGTGGATAAAGTATAATAATAATGATGCTATTAAAAGCAGTAATTTATTGGCAATAATACTAATTGAAATGTAACTAGCAATAAGAATGATAATATCAGTAGGTGACGAGCAGGACCACGGTCCAGATAAAACCCTGATCCATGTAAACCTGTGAGGCAAGAAAGCACAAAGACTCCGGGGAAGAAGTAGAGTTAGTAATGTGCATTGATGGGACATGAATTCATACAAAAGTAGAGAGAGAAGAGAGGAGCTCAGTGTATCCTAAAATGTCCCCCAGCAGTCTAGGCCTATAGCAGCACATCTAGGGGCTGGACCAGGGCAAACCTGAGCCAGCCCTAACTATAAGTGCGTTCAAAGAGGAAAGTCGTAAGTCTACTCATGTAAAATGTGGTGACCGTGTCTGCCCCCCAGACTGAAAGTGGAAGCTGGTTCCATTGAAGCAGAGCTTGATAACTGTAGGCTCTGGCTCCCATCCTACTTTTCAAGACTCTAGGAACAACAAGTAGCACCGCATTCAGAGAGTGCAGCTCTCAAGTGGGGTAATATGATACTATGAGCTCCATAAGATATGATGGTACCTCACCAATTAAGGCTTTGTAGGTGAGGAGAAGGATTTTAAATAATATTCTGGATTTTACAGGGAGCCAGTGCAGAGAAGTTAATATAGGAGTAATATGATCTCTTTTCTTAGTTTTTGTTAGTACACAAGCTGCAGCATTCTGGATTAACTGGAGAGATTTAAGAGACTTATTAGAGCAGGCAGATAAAAAGGAATTGCGGTAATCTAGTCTAAAAGTAACACATATGTGAACACATTTTTCTGCACCGCTTTGAGACTAGATGTGCCAGATTTTTTAAATGTTATGGAGTTGAAAAAAGGCAGTCCTTGAGATTTGTTATATCTTGGACTTAAAGGACAAGTGCTGATCAAGGATAACTCCAAGATTCTTTACGGTGGTACTGGTTGTCAAGTCAATGTCATCAAGATAAACTATATCATTAGATAAATGATTTCTGAGGTGTACTGGGCCTAGTAAATGACTTCAGTTTTGTCTGAGTTTAAGATCAGGAAGTTGCAGGTCATCCAGGTGTTAATGTCTTTAAGACATGCTTAACGTTTAGCGACCTGGTTTGTTTCATCTGGCTTAACCGATAGATATAATTGAGTATCATCTGCATAACAATGAAAGGTTATGGAGTGTTTTCTGATGATATTGCCTAAATGAACCAAAATTGGCCCGTGCACAGAACCTTGTGGAACTCTGTGTCAAATATTGATGTTAAATATTCAAATTGAGATTGATCTGATAAATATGATTTAAACCAGCTTAGTGTGGTGCCAATCAAATGTTCTAGTCTCTGTAATAGGATGTTATGCTCAATGGTCTCGAATGCAGCACTAAGGTCGAACAAAACAAGTACAGACACAAGTCCTTTGTATGATGCTATTAGAAGGTCATTAATCATTTTCACCAGCGCTGTCTCTGTGCTGTGGTGTTTTCTAAATTCTAACTGAAAATCCTCAAATAAACTATTGTTATGCAGAAAGTCACACAACTGATGTGTGACTACTTACTCAAGGATATTAGAGAGAAAGGGAAGGTTAGAGATCGGTCTGTAGTTAGCCAACACCTCTGGATCAAGAGTGGGCTTCTTAAGGAGAGGTTTAATTACAGCTGATTTGAAAGACTGTGGTACATGGCCTGTTAGTACAGATTGATAATATCTACTAGAAAGGGCTAATCAAAGGTGAATTTAAGCAGCCTAGTCGGGTTGGGGTCTAAGAGACAGGTAGATGGTTTTGAAATGGAAATTGTTGAAGAGAATTGGTCAAGGCCGATGGTAGAAAAAGCCATCGAAAATGTGTCATTTTTTATTTATATCTGTAGCTGATTTTCTGTCGAGATGTTTTCTGTGAAGTTCAGTGGTTATCATACGTTTACTTTATTATCTGTAAATGCAAATCCTATCCTATTACTTTGCTTGAAATGGATCTTTAAATTAAATCTGCATTGACCTGAAAAAGGATGCTCTATGTGGGGGGCCAAAAGGGGATTTGTTTTCTGAATAGGAAAGATGTTGTTCCATTTCACGAGGAAGAAAGCTAGTGTTTGACATGCCATACTACTGTTGGTGGGATGGCATCACAGCCTTCACAGTGTGCAATATCAACACAGTCAACTCTCTCTCTTTCTTACATCAACATGGTATATTATTGTCCTCATTTGCACATCAGTATCTGTTTGATCTCCATCAGCCATGCAAGTTAAAAGTGGCAGCCTTGCATTTGGGCCAGGGATGAAGAGACATGGAAGTTTTAAGCACATCTGGGCATACATCATTATTCTTTCCCTTTTCGTTCTAATTAGTTAATTCAAAGGACATCTGTGTAACATCTACAACACATTAGTGTTTCCCCATGGATTTGCTCTGATACTAGTGCCAACATAATCGCCATGTCAGTTTATTGTAGCATCTTTTGAACAATTGCTGCAAATCCGTTTTACCTTGGCCTTCAACTTCATGGAATAAGTTCAAAATGTACCATCAATTCTCAGCACTCCTGTGTTTATAATTATTAACAACACATTGTTGCTTAAAGTATTCCGGCATGTTACAAGCATCTGTGTTAAACGTGTGCAGTGGGGAATTCACAGTCACATGTCGATGTGTCCTGGGGCAAGACCCTCAACCCCAAATTGCTCTCGTAGCTGTTCCTATGGTATATGAATGTTAGCTACTCCTGATGGTAGGTGGAACCTTAGCCCCTCCCATCAGTGTATGAATGGGTGTGAACGGGTGAATGATGACAAGCAGTGTGAAAGCGCTTTGATTGGTCGGAAGACTGGAAAAGCGCTTTACAAGTACAGGTTAATTTACCATTTACAGTCAGGCAATCAGTAAAGCAGCTGTATCCAAAAGATTATTTTACTTTCTCATCCTACAGCAAGGTCATTGATTGACTTTTCCCTTGCTTGCCTTTTAATACCTCAATGTATTTCATATAGATTTGGTCATGAGCCCCAAGCAATACCTCCATGTAAGATGCTAAGAAGCTAAGCAAAGAAAAGGAGCAAGGGTTGTGGGACAGCTGTGACAAATAACTAACATTTAGTATGTTGAAAAGTTCATTAGGAAGACTGTTATTTTTTATTAATATAGTTTAACATTAATATTCAGGTATGTAATATCCAAAATCACTGTGTATGTAATGCAGTGTCGGGCCGTGGATTTTCTACCTGCGCATTCAATCAGCTGTTAAACCGCTCGCAAGCTAACCAGCGAGCGCTAGTCAACTCGCAAGCTAATAGCGAGCTAGCGCAGACCTTCTTTCCATCGCGCCATGTGTGGCCAAGCAGGGTGAGATAAGCCGCAGGGCGGGGAGGACAGCAGGTCCAAGTGTTATACAGTGTCCACAGGGAAAGTCTGCGTCTGCTGCTGCTTCTTCTTCAAGTTTGAATGGTAAATCGTAACCAACTTGACTAGGTGCATACTGCCACCTAATGTACGGGAGTGTGCAGATTCAGGGTGCTGCTGCTGAGAGGATCCTTGTTTCTGTGAGGAATGTCCACCTTAGCAGGCCGTCACAATGTAGTTTTTCTACCATAGAGAAAAAGAGGTGAAACCTGATTGGACAAGAGCTCTGCTTAACCAGCTGCCAAGCCGCGTCCGCGCTGTGGCCAGAAGCTGATGAACAGACAAGACAGGAGCTGTGCAATGAGAAAATAAGCTAATAGGGAAAAAATAATTACAATACATGTAGTGTATTTGTGAAAATTAAAATTAAAAATTAAACCCTAACGGCCCGCCACTGATGTAATGTCAAATATCTAATTTTCTTTGTGCATCTCATTATTAATGTATCACTTTTCATTTAGCTTTTCTGTCTTTTTTTCCCTTCCATTCTCCTCCCACTGTCTCTTAATCACTATACTGGCAGGGAGGTGCTATACGCTAGCTAACAGCCAAAAGGTGTGATAGCAGGAAATGCATTCTGGGACTGGGACCCTCTGACACCCCAATTACCTGCTGGCAATGGCAGAGTTAGATCCTTGTAGTGTCCTTGGGTTGTGACATTTTCCCTTTCAGCTCCCCCTCAGATTTACTGGAATGAGCAGGGTTGCTGAGCAGGGCACTTTATAAATACATCTCCTCTCGATTACGGTGACCACCAGCCCTGGGCAGCTGAGTGTAGCTGGGATAGCTTCATCCCTTGAGATTCGTCGCCATAGATCAAGGCTCCAAATGGCCGTCGTAACTCTGCTATCAATCTCTGTTATTGCCTGCCACTGATGTCAGCGTAAGGAACACACACAATGTGCTGCCATCTAATCAGTGTGGTGCCCATCACTGGATGACAACATGAAACAATAGCTTTTGTGTCCCTTGCTACAGGTTGTGTACAGACAGAAGTTATCTGTCATTAGTTATCATTGAGCAATATTGTGTTTGCATTCTATGAACCTGTGTTCATAAAGCACGTAAACACATTTGTGAACATCTATAGCTTGACTGAAGTCAGTGAGTTTTTTTATATACGTGTATATAAAAGAACTCAAACAAATCTATATTATCATCACATTCAAGGTTGTATCCTGACATATGCAATGTATGACATAGCAATATTACAGCGTTATTGAAATAAGTAATTGTTTGTTATCTCACCTAGGACAATAAAGAAGAGACATTTATAGTTTATGAACTTTTATAAATGCCCTGGCACAGAGACCAAAAGGATATGGTTAGGTTAGTGCAATAATATACATGGATAACGTAACGCAGAGTAGCATTTAGAAAGTGAAAAGCCCTGCACATCTGCGTGTTTACAATTATTCTGACTGATGATAACTTATTGAAGGTTTGTCAGAACTATGCTGGGTTCGTTATGGAAGCATCAGCTGTTTTTCATTTCTTCTTTGTCAAATATCTGTCCACTCTGTGAACCTACAGCAGGGTTCAACATTAATATTTTATTTTACTCTCCTGGTAAGAAATCTTCTTATTCAAAGTCAAGTTTTACTTTCCCCATTACAAAAAAATGAAATTATTAGCGGTTATCAAATTGCAACAAAGACCGAAGTTAATGTCATGTTTAATCTTTACGTTAGTAAATTAAACTGGAGTTTCATCTACATCCAGTAACGCCAACTAAACACTGAAAATGCTTGCTTGCACTTCAACTTCTAATGGTCTCTAGCTGGCGCCATTTTCTTGCAATGCCTCAAGGTTACTGCGTGTGTGCAACTCTCAACAGAGATGAGAAGGAAGTAAGATGACTCAATCCTTTGCTACTTCCATCCTCAGCTCTAAAAAAACAATTTGATTCATTCTTTTTTTTACCACTTGCTCGATCAGGCAGGTAAGTTGCTAGATTTATTTGCCCAAAATGGCTATATTCCTTGGCCTGGACCTTCCTTATTGTTAAGCCCTGGAGACTCTGACTGTCCATCCGTCTGAATGAACACCATTGATATTGTGATAGCATGATTTGTTTACTGTTCCGCTGCGACAAAGATTCTGCTATCAAAACATTAGTTTCCCATCACATTTCTTCCGCAGGCTCGCGCCCCACCTGTCATGCATGAGAACTACTGGTGTGGTGGAAGGAATTAAAAATGTTTTGTTGTTTAGAGAAGTCAGAACATGGTCTGTTCATATCTGCTCTATTTTAAGAATATCTCTAATCAGCCAATAAGTAAAAACACTTGAGTGGATGCACTGTACCATAGGAGAGCATTTTACCATACAGTTTAAACTTGAACTTAAATGCACAACTTTGCATAGAAGTTATTTTCAAAAAAAGTGGTACAAGCTCCAGGGACATATGGGGTTCTGGGCTGATAATTGCTATTGTAAACACAAGTTTTGCTGCTACTGCACATATGCATAATTCACGCAGTTAGCAATAGAATGTTAAACACCGGTTAAGTCTGCTTTGGCCTCCAGGCTTTTTACATTCACAACGGCAGAAGGTGCAATCTGTCAGCATATCCAGGTTGTATTTGGACTACAAAGATGAAAGGAAAGAAGGCAGAATATTATGAATTTAACATAACAATAGCCCATTTTTCCATAATCACACACACAAGATGAAAACAATACTAGCCACACACTGTCAAGACAACCTAAAGCCATTGTGTGGGAGAGCTCCCACAAGGGAATCCTCCCACAATGCACAATGAGCAGCCGTCCCTGACGCACCGCTGTAAAGGAAAGGGGTGTGCTGGATTTATAACAAGACAAAACGAGAGTGTCATTGCAAAACTGTATGCGGCATAATTATCGTTTTGTGTCGATTATCTTGCTTTCATAATCGTTACAAGTCTAATTGAAATTAGGATTTGATTAATTGCACAAACTAAGATGGTGCATACCTTTGTGCCATGGTACTGTATGCGTAAAACAGTATTCCACCTATTTGGCATTGCACTCCTACAACATTGAGCTAAATACTGTACTATACTGTTAAATGAGTCATGTTCTAAAAAAAGAAGTAAAAGGTCATATATCCTTCATTAGTTTCCATGTTTTCCTCATAAATAATGCCTTGTATTTTACATCGAAGAAACTAACACAACCTCTGATTTATGAGAACCAAGGTGGCAGATGGCAGCTACTTGATATGTGAGAGGGAACCTCTTTTCCCCATACTATAGGCACTAAGGATGCCATGCCATTCACATACAATGCTAACCCAGCCCCCATTTTGTGAGCTAGTCCATTTTAAACCTTCATGTGGAGTGACCTGAATTTGGATCCCAAATTGACTCCACCCAAGATGTTCAGAAGGCGCTGCATTGTAAAACCATGGTTATCTTGTAAACACCTGACAATGAATATATGCCTAATATCGCCTACTTTTTTGTTTTGAAACATGCAAATCACACAATATGTGCTGCTTGTTTATATTTACAGGCATCTAATTTGAACTAGTTTGACAAGGACGCAATAAATAAAATTCATGAATCTGTGCTTGACTGGATGTGTACTTTAGTCATATGAATAAAATGAAATTGCCGTAATACTCCTTAAGCTATTGAACAGTGACTGAGAACAATGCTATTTGCTCCAGGATACAATCCTAACTATATGTCTCAGATGTCAGAATACATAGCACAGACACAAAGCAATAAAAACACAACAAACAACACACACAATTGTATATAAAGCGCATGCACAGAGGCAACCACTGACACTCAACACTAATACAATCACGTACAATGTAGCCGTGTAGCCTAAGCACATAAAGTGTGAATTTGCTGAACCCTGTTGCAATTTTGTGTTGCCTTGCTTACCCAAGGGCTATTTTAATAGAGCAATTACTCCGTCACCGAATGTGCTCGTAATATCTTTAAGCAACAAAGTGTCAGTATCCTTAAACAGGTCTCCTTACACAAGTAAAGAGTCAAAAGTTTTTCCATTAACCTTTGTAAAGAAAAAACACTATTCAGCGGTGATAGGAAAGAGATAAATACAACAATTAGAAGGAATCCGGCAGTGATACACTTGGCCTTTTCTTTAAAACTTCCCGATTGTTAAGATGTCTCTCCATTTGTGAATAAAGCAATACATATGACTTCTTTTCTATTTCGTTCACAGAAAACCACCTAAAATGAAAATAAAAAAGAGAGCTTTGGTGAAACTGAGTTTACCAGTAATTGAATGGGTTCTGTACAGACCCTTGTCATATGTGGATTTTCTCAGTATTTTTTGTCGAGTGTGACCTTCACAGTCAATCACCTGCACAATTTCAGTGCAGCTTTTCCTGAAAGAAAGAAAGTAATGGCCAAGATTACTAAAACTAAAAAGTAAATTGGAGTCAGGCAACAAGAAATAGTGAAGTCAAGCATATTCGTATTACTATTCTTACTATACTTTTACAATATAATATTTTGAAATGTATTTCTTAGTGGCTATATTTGCCAATGAGGATAACTCAAATTGCTTAAATCCAAATGTAAAATAAAAATGTGCCTGACATCGATATCTTTAGAGATCATGGAAACTTTTTGCTACTATTTGCTTATCTAGACAAACTGTGGAAAAAAAACACAGATCTAAATGACCTTAATCTCAACACAAGGCTGACAGAAGTATTTGTGAAGGCATTATTTGTACACAAAGGAAATAAAAGAGCACACACTGTATTTAGTGGTCACAGTGGACCCACACACAGTCTCACAGGCGTATGGACAGCATGATGTGTGTTATTGGGCATTGTGTGGGATGAGGCTTCTAAACTGCTGTTAGCTTGATTTTACATGGGCGGGGAGAAGAATAACAACCGGATATTGTTGTAAATTGCCAACAGTAGTTGACTGTGAGTCTTAATATGAAGCTAATTCTAAATTAAGGAGGATTTATTAGCAACGCGATGGTGTAGGAAAGAGATATCAATAGGCATATCAATTATGTTGAATGCTGCTGTTTCTTTGAGCTCCTTGCATCAGCAAACAAAAGGTGAATGTAAAGATGAGCCACAGTATCATATCCAGGAGCATATCACACAGATGACATGCCATAGATGTCCCAGATGGAGGATAATAATGACTCCTATATCCTTGTAAACCTATTATGTGCATGATGCTTCCAGGTTTTACAGTCGATACTTTGTATTTTTCTTTACTTGGCTTATAGGGCATACGTGTATTTACAAAAGGAAAAACTAGCCTTATCTTAACTTATCTCTATTAACTGCTTGATTGCGAGCTTCAGTCCAAATTGAAATATGGAATATGATACTAAACATAGAACTTCAATGGAGAAAATAGCATATATAACCAGAAAAACTAAAATGTACTTTACATTCAGAAGAGTGTTTTGCGCATGGAGTGAACTGACTGAGTCTGTCCAGTAAGGAGGGGAAGGCTATTGTACTGTTTCGGAAACCATAACGGCAAGTGGTGACCAGCCAGCTGCTGTCCTATAACGAAAAACATGAGACATTGCAGGATAGGCTAAACTGTCTGATATATAAGTGAGATTAATGTTGTAAACAATTTAGAAATATAAATACACACACTTGAATCTGATCTCATATATTTAATGTAAACAGTGGTATTGTGGAAAAATCTGAGTACAAATACACTCCACATCACTGGAACACAATTAGACTTTGCTAGCTCGCCACTTTTCCAGCATTCATGGAATCATGACAGCTTTTGTCAGTGGCATCAACACTGTTTGCTCTAATTGTCAGTGCTTTGAAAAATAAACCAGCTTCACCAAAAACAAACAAATGCACCGCAAACAGCGCATGTTTGATTCATTATTTTCAGCTGTCACTGAATCCTGCTGGCCTCTTTGCTTTTCATTTTGTACACAACCCTAAATTGACTGATCACCAAAAATGTTTTAGTTTCTTCCAATCTCATTGATGCAAATAGCACAATAGAGGGAAGCCTGGTGCAGCAGCTGAATCTAAACCAGGACATACCAGGGTCATAAGGCAATAAATACTGGGATCAGAACCTTTTTGTGTCAAACACTGGCTCAGTTCAGCAGGCCGGAAATAACAGGCTTACTGGGTTCAGGCCAGATGTCATTAACAACTCCTATTTTAGAACATGCTGCTATGAGTGAATGTTTCCATTTGTATTTGTCTAATTATTCATCCACTATTTGTTAATGTGACTGATATCAATATTTCATTCTAAATCTGCCAATTTCTAATTATCTTGCCCTTTTCAATACATCTGCCAGTGCTTCCACATGATTTATTTCATCACCCTGTGCTGATACAGCAAAGCTTTATTTTGTATCTGAAATAAATCCTTGTGGGCTCATGGTACAGAAAGTCATTTTTAACAGAGTAAATGTTTTGTTTTTCACACCACTGTTGCTCTTTTTCTTACCCTGGGGATAAGTGATGAAAAGTCTTGGAGTGATAGTTGTGTGTATTTTTCTCATAATTTTTCCGAGTGACAGAGCTGAAGACTTCTTCAGTAAGAAGTGTTAACGTCGAAACAGCAAAGAAAAATCTAAAAAAAAAATCGGATTTATTGGATGTCTTTGTCAGGATTTATTGAAGGCGTTAACTCAACAGATCAAGCACTACATTTAGAAAAAAATCTATATAGTGTAGGTCAGCAAGGCAACAACTGAACCGCACTTCTTATTTTTTCTCTTCTCCCAATCTAATTGGAATAAATCAGTGGCCAAGCACACATTAGAAGAAAATGTAACCTTCTCAGAAATAGGACATTTTTCATTAAACTTATATTTGGCATCTACCACAGATAAATTGTTATTGATTTTCCTCGGCTGTGCTGAGGCCACTATATACTGACTGCTATTGCTCTGTCTGTTCCAGCACATTGAGATTGACACAGGCTTTATGTGGCCAGGCAGCCAACAAGGGGATATAATAAATCTGACAATAAGAAATTAGTAATTTTATTGGCCAAAAAAAAAGAGAAGAAAAAGAGAAAATGAAAGTAGAACATTCAAGTAAAGCGTTATAAACCACTAAGCTTGTTAAAGTTCTGACAGCTCACCTGGCGGGTGCCAGAGGCCCCAAATCCATTCAATAAGATGAACAGGAACACTTCCAGTTGTTTGTCTTTCACAGAGAATCCATTAAAAAGTTCCCTCTCCTCTGGTTTACAGTGCATTCTACTTGTAACCAATAAATCACGCCCCTGTCTTGGGCTTCTGCCTACTGTGTTCTCCCATTTGTACCGAGTCATCTTAACAATGTACCTGGTGCAGAGTTATCATATATTGCAAGGGATGATGATGGGGAACATCAATCAAATGCAACAAAAATCTAATTAACCTCAGGCTTTGAGAGATACAGGAAGACAAAACTATATATAACAGCTGGAAAATGATAATGATACATTCAATATAGGCATTCTTGCAAAGACGAAAATATGAGTCTTTACATCAGTAAAACATTAACCTCTTTCTGCAGTGCTCCCTGTTGTATGGAGGCCGACATCTACAGTTTGCTCATAAGGAGATAACCAGAAGAGATTTGTTTGACTGAACAAACACGTTTTTATTTGCTGACCAAAATCCCCTTACAATACAGAATAACATCTTGCAGGTCAGTTGGCATTGTGCATGTCACATGCTGCACCCAAACAAAGTCAAACTCTACAAATGGAAAATCTGCTTCACGTTGTTGTTTGGATACATTTCGGATAGATTTTTTTAGACACATACGTGTCTATGCATCCAGTCTCTATTTCAGATTGTTTGTTTGCTAATACTTGGTCGAAGACATTATCTATGGAAAATCACATTTTGGAGAGGTTTTGGATAGGTTTTGCACAAAAAAGGCACGATAGGTACACTGATTATTTGCCCTGTAAAACATTTGTACTTTTACATATCAACCTGAAATGTGGTAAACCTATGGTCAAGTAGTGTTGAAACCATGAAATGTTAAATTTGTAATAGTTTTATAATTTGTATTTTAGAAGTTTAACTGTAAAACAAAAACATGTAGGATTTTATATAATTAAGAACGTCTATATTTTCATGGAGACAAGGGTGTTATGTAAGTTAGACATGTGCCAAGTGTCTTCTTCTACTTCATAATGAGGCTAACCTTTTGTTCATTGTTTTGTGTCACACGTCTTTTACAAAGGTATAACAAAGAAGACTGAGAGTCTTAAGGTGCATAAATGACTGGAATGAGATATTAATGTTCAAAGGTGGTTCCCAAAGCAACATGGTTTTAATTGAACCAACATGATTATAATTTCACCCTTGTGTTGCAGATCCAGTGAGAATACTAATTTGCGGCTGAAGAAGAATTGTAGAAAGTTAACATAATTTAGCAATAGAGTATATGGGAGATTCTACCAGGCCAATATCATTTTAGATTTCATCTTTTGCACCAGCTTCCCCACCCCTGTTCTTTCTTTCTCACTGGCACACCGACATTCACACAAATTAAAAATAGAACAAGTACAACAGTTTAGTTGTTTACTGTATTTAACCTTTTAAAAACCAACCTATTTTTAGGCCCTTTCCTCGAAAATTGCAAACCCAAACTAAAAAGGGTGTATCTAACACTAGGGAAATTTGAATAAAAGGCTACACATGTGATATTTTGTTCAGAAGTGTACATATAAGTTTGTATGTTACAGGTCCGCCTAGAAAATAAAAGCACTTTCAGGATGATTATTTCTTTGAAATGATGCAGCAGTAAAGTCTAAACCTCTCCCAAATCATAGCACATAATGTGAACATTCTCTCTGCAAAGGTTGACTTTGTTAAAGTGAAGCAGAACAAAGTTAGAGAGGGTTTAGTACAGAGAAAATTCAGGTGAGGTCTTCAAAATTTGCATTGGGTCACTTTTGCGCACATCTGTGACATTTGAATTTGTTCATGTACCAAACCATATTAAAAGCAACCAAATGCTTTTAATATGCTAAAAGAGTTGAATGTATATGTATATGTAATGTATATGTAATATGCTAAAAGAGTTGAATGTTGCAATATTGGCGTTGTCTACAACGCCAATATTGCAACATTCAAATCTTTTAATGTACTAGGTGCACAGTTTCCTGTGCTTTATTCACCATTCATAAAATACATGACTCAAGAGAGAGAGAGAAATTGAGCCCATTCTACATTCTAATGAGGACAGTGAATTTGGATGAGTAAGTATCCAATTTCAGAATCACCAGAAATCCACCATCTCACTGATTACAGAGGCATCAGTTTTCTGCCTCGTGTACTTCGCACCCTCGGGGCAGAGATTAAATGCGAAATTATTGGACATCTGTCATATAAAGAAAGTTGAAATGTCCCTGGGTCTTTTGAGACTGCCAGAAATGAAATTACAATGACATGACAAAATGGAAGCAGGTAAGGCAGTCGTCGGTCCTGTCAGTGCTGCAATATCAAAAAGTATTAAATCCGATGTTTTACAGCAAATTCCTCCTCTCCCTCTCTTTTTGTCTCTGCTTATCACTCTTTATGGCTGGCCGAGTCTCACTCAAACACACAATATACTTCTTTCTCTTTCCTTTTGTCTCTCTTTCTCTGCCTCGTTAATTCTGTCATAAATCATCCTTTGAAAGTGACAGGATTGCTTTTGATTGTGATCTTGCAGCTTCCTTGTTTCATAGTGTTCATTCCTTGAATTAGCCCTTTTCCCCGAACATACATCAAGCCTTCCTTCTCCACAAATGCGGAATAAGGGCTTTTGAATGGACCCTGATTTAACGTTCTCCTTGATTCAAAGAGCTGCGTTTTAACAAATACTTCAGTCTCTGTCTTTCTTCAGATTTCCTTCTTCATTCATTTAGAGCTCTCTGGAGTCTGCTTCACTCTGATGCGAACATGTTGCATGGAGGATCTGCAAGCTGATTAATTGCATCTCTAACAGGCTCTACCTCCGGGGTTACTGGAATAGTCTTGATTTAAGCTCTAGCAGCATTTTACCCATAATGCAAAGGGTCAGGTCACTGCAAAAGGAGTCTGCAGGGTAAGGGAGCAGGAGAACAAGGGCTTCAACACCAAATGATCGATGCAGATAGTAATTCAACAACATTCCCTCAAGGACAAGTAGCTTCGCCTTAAAGTAAAATAAAATACGTAAATAGTCATCACTTAATGAGACAGACACATCAAGTTATAAACTTAAAACAGTATTGGCATTAAAGCTGTAAATGACTGAAATGTAGCTCAAGCAGGTAGTGCCCAGTGGTGCCAAGAGAACATATTGAGACATTTATAAAAGCTCCAATCTATCCCAAGAAAATTCAAGACCAGTTGATTTCCTCTGAATTCTTAAAAGAGTTAACATGGTCCAAGGATAGTGACAGCCACGTGCAACGAGTGATGGTCAAATATTTGAGAGTTAGCTTTATTTACAGGCTAATGGGTTTTAACAGCAGCACAGAGCCAAGGGGACCTACAAGGCAGTTTGCCATATGTGGATATGATGTACATATGCTGCTGGATTTATTAAAGGTGGAATGAGCAAGTCAGCCTGGAGAGGTCCTGAGCACATCTCTCTTGGCAGTCTAGTGGTCTTCTTTGACGAGCATAGTTCCTCCACACTGTCAAGCACTATCTCATATTCCAAATGCCAGACATGTGGACACTTTTTTTTAATTTTATTTTTACAATGTCATCGTTGTTGTTGGTTTCTTCCCTTTTTCTCCCCGTCAAAGGTTTTTTTGGGAGGAGTTTTTCCTGTGCCAATGTGAGGTCCTTGGACAGAGGATGTCATATGTGTAAAGCCCTCTGAGGCAAATTTGTGATTTTGGGCTATACTAAATACATTTAATTGAATTGTTGTTGGTTGCAGATGTAATGAATAATAAGAAATTAATATGAAGATATATAACGATGAGAACTAATTAAATTCTCAATTATAAACCCATACATTGGAACAAACCAATGATGGCACTCAGCGTACGTCATAAGCCACGATTAGTTTTACTAACCAAATTCAACAGGAGATTCAATTTTGGACGCCACTCAATTTTGGAAAAATAGGGAAAACCTTTAAATTAACCAATTCAATCAAAATGTCAGGGTTGCTGGGTAGTTCTCCACAAGGTGTACAGGGACCTAATATTTCATATACACACAAATCAAATAATCAAGTTCTTTATAAATGAAATATGTCTTAACTACATAACTAAACTACTATAAATGAATGAAAGAAACAAGCAGAATGGAATGAATGAAGAATATGATGAACATCACATTGAACAACAATGAACCACAACTAAATGAAAAGGATTACATGTAACCAGGTAGAATCAGTGACTCCTAGCGTTAATTGATGACTATTAATTAAATCCATCATTCAACGTTTTTTTTGATGAGTTTATAATTAGTTTACATGTAGGAGGGTCAAGACAAATAAACAACTCTGTATGGATTATGTGATATCAAATGAATGACACTGTATGTATTATGCAAATGTATTAATTAATTATGGGATGTATGAGGTGATTGTGGAAGAAAACGTCAAGTCCCCACCAAATGAGTTAACGTCTGTGAGTAAATCAAGGACACATCCTGAGAAATGGAGATGCGCTCAGGAAAGTGGCTGCGAGGGGGGTTAGGTTTGCCGACACTTCGCAGATATAGAGAGTGATAAGGAAGGAACTGAACGAGGTCCCGTCCAATCAAGGGAGGGGTGCTGACCAGATGAAGGGGTGCTGACTTCAAGCTTACAAGGCTGAGACATCTGAAGTTCAAGAGATCTTTGTGCCTACTGCCGGGCAGGTACCTATCTACGCCGGTCTGATGCCCGGTGGGGGGCACTGGATCTCTGTCCCATGGGATATATGTTGTGTGGTTCTTAGTGTGATTCAATTTGTAATTGTGTAATTGTGTTTTGTAATTGTGTTTTGTGGAAGGACCTCATGGCAGAGGAGAGCCCTCCTGCAGAAGGCCGAACATGACTTTTTATGATTTTAATGAACTTTACTTGGTCTCCTAACATCCCTGTGTCCCTTTCCCCTTCTGTTGGTCTGAGCGAGGTTGAGATACAACTTACAGGAAGGGCAATTAAGCATCCAGTTTAAACAACAAGAACAGCTATCATGAAATTAACTATACAAAACTTTTATAAACTCAGAAGTTTTAATGCATATATACAATACAAGTACTTACTACGACTAGGCCTAGAATATCAAGTCATTTTTTGTATTTGTTTTTTTTACAATTAGATGCTCTCTGTGTCAGGAATGTGAACAATCGTAAAAACAACAGAGTTGGGGTCATAACACATGTTAACTCGGCCTTAATGATTTGAGTGTTGAGTCTTATCTGCTCTGAGTATGTATAGACATCTGATGTATGTGAGTGTTCAACCATTAAGTGGGTGAGATCAGTTCCTGAAAGAAGTTTATTAGTTCAGATTTTGTCATAGACATTTCAGTTTTATAATGTATCCACAGGGGTGTCAAACTCATTTTCACCCCGGGCCACATAAACATCATGGTCGCCCTCAAAGGGCCGGTTGTAACTGTAACACTATAAATGTAACTACCCCCGAACATATTGTGAAATAACTGTCTTTGTATTTGATTATTGTTTATTCAAGTGTAAATATATTGTAAATGCATTTATATAAATGTAAAAAAATATGTAAGAAAATGTCTCTGTTACTATGCAGTTGTCTTAAATGTATTTATGTAATCCATTTAATTTAGGGTTAATAAATCCACATTACCCTATTAAAGATCAAACTTAAAACAGAGGAAGATAACAAAGACAAAGATCAAATGCACGTTATTATATTAACTTTGTTCAAAGCCTTTTTGTCACAGTTGATCCAACAAATAATCAACTGGTCTGGCTGCAGGACCCACCATCACCCTCATTGACCTGCCGTGATCCAAAGCAAGGAACATTTTCAACTTCTCAAATTGTTTTAATGAAAAGATGGTGCAGTTTGAACCTGAAACAGTACAGGATATCCCAGTATGCCAACACGAAAAAAAGCTAGTTAGAAATATTCCTTTTTACACTCAATTAAAAACCAAAAAGTGCATCTTAAGGAGACAAGGTAATACAACACACATAATGATTGTATAACTTCAGCCTTTGCCTTCAGCCGTGTGCAAGGACACAGAGTGATTTTGTTAATATATATATAACCTGGTTACATGTAATCCTCGGAAAGTCTACAGAAACACTGTTGAGGGTTTAAGAGAAAAAACTTTTTTTTTTGTATAATTTGTATAAAGTAAATATGCTAATCTTAGCCAAGGGCTCTGAATTACCTGACCATGAGCATGACCATGAAGACGGGCAATCATGCTTTGTGGGATCCTTGTAAATGTTGTATAAAAGCAACTGAAATACGCTGCCAGATCGTCCCTATTGCCAGCGTAGCCAAGTCACTACAGATATATAAAAAAAGTGAATCCGCAAAGTGATTCTTGATTTGCACATATACCTCTCACATGTGGCAAACCTTCCACCGACTCATCACTGCTCCTTCTCTTTCTCCTGTTGTGTCTCTTTCTCAAAGCGGGTCATGTTACGGGCAGCCGACACTATTACTTTTTTTCTAAGAAGCACAGAGAATATTGTAATTACGCCACTCACACATCCAAGAGTTCAGAAACTAATCAATCTCCTACTTCACCTGCCCCAGGGATCTGCTCCATCAGCCACCCTCAGTCTTTACACTCACACTTCTCAGTATGATGAACAGCAATCAGCCAAAATGACTTCTTGTAAATTACAAGTATGATTGCAGAATTAAATGGCATCTTCTGTATCGACTTGTCCCCATTCGTAATAGATTTCCAGCAGATTTTGAACTTAGAGACACTTTAATGATGCTGATGATGCTCCAGTCTTATTAGATAAGGTTTATGCACATTGTTGAGTATTGTGGGTGAAAATAAAATAAATAATATTTAGCAGAATAATGATTAAAATAATAATGATAAAAGAAACTGCAGCACTCCAAAATGCATGATTTATTTATTTGCACAAAAGAAAATGTCTCTGAATGAAAAATTAGTCCCTGTATTACCTGCTGATTGCATCAAGTGCCAGTGTTTTTACCCCATTGAATCCTTTCCGAGATTTAACAGGAAATGCACCGGGAAAATGTCATGGTTGATTTAAATGTAAAAAAAAAAGAAAAAGATATATAAATAAGTAAAGTTTTCTGCTTTGCAGATGTTACGAGTGAGTAAATGTCTCCAGTGTGGCACACCAGCCCCTCTTGTGATTCAGGGCATACAGACAGTGGGTGGATGTGTTCCAGTGGAAGACCATGAATATTCTCTGGATGTGAGTTTAGCTAATAGGCCCTCCCTGGAATCGAAATGGCTACTGTAAATTGCTCTCAGATAAAATTCATCATCACAACAATGCCCCAGAAAGAACATAACGGCACATGTGCCACCGCATTTTATCATTATGCTTGCTTTTTGTTTGTGTAAGAAACAACAAAAGCCAAGAGTTGTTATTTCCGCAGAACAACGATCATTAGTTGGATGATTAGCACTTGTGTATATTGGGGTCATGGGAGACATAGTATCTCTGCAGTACAATGTCATTAAGATCTTATCGAGGATTAAGCCTCTGCCTTGTGCTCACTGTGAGCTCATTCTCTCACTCACTGCTGTTACCGCCAATTTCCAGAAAGAGAGAGGATAAGTTTTACCATACTTTCATTGTCCAATTAACAAGTTATTATCATTTCAATGTTGTCCCCATTGGCACCTTTGCACCACTGCCCACAAAGGGGACACCCTTAAAAACATATAAATAAAGCAACTGCGAAATGTTCCAACCGTCCGTTAAAACTTCCCAGTTTCCCAGTGCAAAATAATTGCCAAAGCCCAGTCTGCTCTCAACAGTCCCTTTTTTAAATAAATGAATGTATTCTAACAAAAGCCCACATGCACAGACGTATACATTGCACACAAAGGGAGTCGGTGGTAAAGCTTGCCCGCTGGCTCCATGTAACTCCAGCCGGTGTGGGGGTCACTAGAGCAAGGCAGGCCCCTTTCAAGCCGTCTCGGGTGAGCTTATTGGCGAAGTGGGCTTGCAGGGCGAGTCGGGGGAGGGACTGGAATTTCAGGGATCAGTGGTCTTTGAGTAAAAACCAACATCATGAATCCCTGACAGGTAGTTAGAGGGTGGTGAGAGATAAGGCACGGTGTTTGATATATACTGCCGAGAAGACAGCTTTGAGGAATGTTTTTAGAATAAAGCAGTCATATGACTTAAGAGAGAAAGATGCAGGTGCAGGAGCTGCGATCAGGATGCCTAGTCCACAAAGTTGTAGTTCAGATTCAAGATTGTAAAAATCTAAGAATTATTTTTGGATGTGGAAAATCTAGTAGGAGTTGTGATCTAGTGGGAATGTCAGCCCTTTTGAAACAGCTGACCGCTCAAAGCTCAAAAATCATTTATTTATATAATGTTTTATTACAGGGAGGTTGCACAGGACATTACAGAGCAAACAAGCGAGAGAGATATGAGAAAGGAGTAGGAAAAGAAAAGCGTAAATTTAATGAATTGCACTACCACAAGTCAAAGAAAACAAACGGTCGACAGTGTCTTGTCTTGACACCCTGCACCAACGAAATATATTGTATGAATGAAAAACACATTGATTCTTTTTGAGGTGCGCCCTAGCAAGCAGGTTGAGAAATGGAGACTGCTTACACACCTAACCTGTACGGTTCAGTTAGATCAACTCTGGCACATTTGCCCATTTAGTTTAGTTCGTTATCGCCTCAAAAAGAGAGCATTGGTCTGGTTCCAAGTAAAGTCTGGTGCGTTTTGTTTATGGGGCAAAACACAGGATTGTCTGATAATCAACATGTGATTTAGCATGAATTAATAAGCTAAACTACTTTTAAGTACTTTTAAAACATTCTCCCAATTTGTAGGCAATGATTGATGTATAAAGAGCTTATATGTATGCAACTTTCTGAACTGTCTGTAGTGATCACCAAGTAACCAATGCTGTAATATTAATAGGGAGACACTGATTGTGAAATTATGTTATGTTTAAAATAATAAAAAAATGTCCAATACCGATGTTTTGTGTTTTTTTTACTTTGTATATTGTTTTATTTATCCTGCCTTTGGTGCCAGGAACACAAATAACCTATACTTTTTAAAAGGCATTCAGCCCTTGATTCTTATTATTTTGAATAAGTACAAATGAAACACATGAAAAATAACTGCTTCAAAAGTTCCTTAAGCAAGCTATACAATTACCTCTCAATGAGAGGAATTTCTTTTTAATAATTAAATGTAAATGTAAAAGCCTTTACTAAGGCATACGCATATTGAATACAATATAGGTAATTCATTTTAAATGAATCCTAACATAAATAGGGCTAACTTTCACCCTTGTGTTTTCCCATAAAGAATACAATGTGTTTTTCCATAAATTTACAGTAGACTGGAAGATGGGGCTGAACATGAGCCTTTTTACGAAACAAAAAAGGACCAATAGGAAAAGCCTTCCAAAACGGAGGGCCTCTTCTTATGAATATTAATGATGAAGAAAAAAGAAAATGAACTCATAGCCTACTTCTTAGTAAGACGCATGTTTTCCTCTACAAAGAGAAGCATCCCTGCCTTGTTGCAGCTCAGTCTAATCCTCTTCTCATTCAAGACATGAGAGTAAGAGCTGAACAGCCGCTCACTGTCTGTGCTGCTGTGAGGAGCACAAAGGTATTTACAAGCCATTTGTGCCAGTGCTGGAAAAAAGAGGTGATATTTCTCCAATATCGAAGTGCATAACTTGTCTTACAGACTGCAAGTCGCTGATCTTTCTCCGGCACGGTGTAATACTCCCACATGGCCGACATTTTCCTTCACCTCCAATTCAAAACCACATGTGTGCATAACGTCACCCTTTGACCTCTACCTTCATGCCAGAGTGCTGATCAATGTGAAATGATTATCTATCAGTTATGACAGATTTAGTGTGAACACAAACCGGAGCAGAACTAGAAGGCAATGATGTATCATTGTTTGTTCAAACGCATCAGAGTTTTACCCGAAACAAATAGGTTAGGTGTAAAGCACAATTATAGTTTTTACAGTTTTTTTAACAGGTTGGAATCAGTGTTTGTTTTCACACCACAAAGAAAAACAAGTTAAGATACCACTCCATTTTTTTTTTAAGTATGAATTGTGCAGTTGCCATCGCCAGCATATGAACACTTAAGAAGATGTGGTTCTACTATGAGCCCAAGTTCCCTTTGAAGTTTCTCTCTCGCTTTTCTGTTTCCATATCCACTCTAACTTTGCCTAGACATTGGGGTGTGAAAGTTTGCTGTGCAGCAGTCATAGATGTATACACACAAGAACAGAAGAACCAGAATATACAGAGCAAAACTATATGCATATGTATGCAGTCACTTATTTGCAAATAGTGATGAGAAATAGTGAAGCTTTCTCAAATCATCACAAATGATATATATGTGTGTCCATAATTCCTCTTCATTACTTCAACTATTACTATATGAACATTTATCTGACAATATTGATGATTATACAGTTTATTGGTCAAGATTAGGTTCATTTTATATTCAATTGAATGACAATTTCACTATTTATATATTTCAATATTTCAAATATTATAAAATAATGCAAGATAATATAGTATGATTCATATCTATATTATCGTATTGTGCAATTATCAAAAAAGGAAGAAAACGTGTTGTCTGTTTTTTACATATTAATATGTTTTGAGAAAGTGAGTCTGCTGGGTTTTTTCATAAATAAAGATTAAATAATTCACAACCTTTGTAAAGTGATTTTTTTCCTAAAGGTTAGACTTGTAGAGAACAGATTGTACACAAACGCCGCAGGGGAACAGAATTTAAATGAAGGCAACAGGAAAAACATTGTCTGGATTAAAAGTTCCAAATTTTTCTCAGGGTCACTGCATTTACATCTGACAGGGATGTATCTATGATACCTCTTCAAAAAGAGGACATCACATAATAGGATGAATATCTTGAGGCTGATGCCAGTAACATGACAGAGCCTACTCGGTTCTTTTACCTCAAAATTCTAAAGTAACTCTGTCACTGGATATCATTTTTAAGTCACAGTAGTACAAAAAATAGAAATATCTATCTTTCTTCTGCAAGCAGGCCCACTGTGCCAGATATCTCTTCGTAGTCTGTCTAATCCCTCTCACTTCCTTGGGCTGATCCAGGAACAATTTGTCAAGCTATTTTTCCACATCATAGTCTCCGAGAGCTATAATTTCCGCTGACAGCGGAGCAGCGCCCTGATGGCCGAATATATCCATGTGTTAAGATTTGCTGTTGAGCCAGGTCAGAGCTGAAATGCCTGTTCCCGCAGCGCACTGGGTATTGGGCCTGTAGAAATTGGCCGGTAAATTCTACCCAAAGTTGCAGAACAGCGGTAACAACAGCTTACAGCTTATATGTTGGCGAAGCTTACTAAACAAATGTTGTCATGGTCTCACCCAGTAGTTCTCAAACTGTGGGGCGCGACCCTCTAGTGGAGCACGGAGGTATTACAGGTGGGGCGCTGGGGGAGATGCAGGTTTTTAAAACAAAACAAAAATATGTATTTTTTAGAATCCTTTATTTATCCCTACAGTGGGGGGGTTATTCTCTGCATTTTACCCATCCTTATTAATTAAGGAGCTGTGTGCTGCTGTGAAGCACTGGGGCTTCAGTGTCTTGCTCAAGGACACTTCGACATGCAAACTATGGGAAGACCAGGGATCGAACCGGCTACCTTGTGGTTTCAGGGCGACCACTCTCCCCATAAACTACATGAGAACGTTACATAGTACAAAAGCACAAAGTACACGGACATAAAATATGCAAATAAACATGACGAAAATGCCTGTACTTTTATGGAAATGTTTACGTTACGCCGTTAACAGGTTACACATGCGCATGTGCGACTCACCGATTCTTGGCATTTTGAGAAAAGCCTACCTCCGTGAGATCTCCATGAGGTCGGCTTTTCTGCTGTTGCGGCTCTCAAAACAAAATACAGATCTAAGCTCCACATTGAGCATGAATTGAGAGGCTGTATCAAATCTACAACTCTGTTTTAAAAATATGTGTAAAGGAAAGCAGCTCACTGCAGCCACTTATACAATTTGATGGCTCACACATCAGCACTCATTGTTTTGCACAGGTTGAACATTATTGTTATTATCTTGAAAATATATTCAGTGCAAAACAGGTTATTTGCACATGTTATTAGTCTTTGTCTGATGGAGCAATCTGGTTCACTTGAAAGGGATTTTTTAATTTTCTTTATTCTATTATTTGAAAAAGCACGGCTGGAGGAGTCACAAAAAGCTTGACCATTTTGTTGGGGCGGTGGTGCCCGAACATTTTTCTTCCTCCAAAGTGGGGCGTGACAGAAAAGGTTTGAGAACCACTGGTCTACCCTAGCTATAAAAGAAATGTTGCTTTAATATTTGCTCAATATTCTTTTTTTTTTTTTTTCGCAATTTTCTACATGGTCCTTATTTTTCCTTTTTGCCTCAGAATCAACTAACTAGCAACTTCTTCAGTGAGGAGTTTTACCTGCTGTGTAGTACTGCTAAGTCAGCTCCCAACAGCTGATCATAGGGAAACAAGTAGATTTATATGCTGTATTTATTATTTACCGGCACTGGCCAGGTATTGGCATATTTTCTTTCCGTAATTAACCCACCACATTTTAAAGTTAAAATATGACAATTTGTACTTGTGTCTAATGCCTGTGGTTTCTAATTTTTTACAGATAAATACTTTACAATCAGAACTCTGATGCAGTATCCTAAATAGAACATAGCGGCATTTATCGTACATGTTGTGCCTCCAGGGCCAGCAAAAAGAGTACCAGACTTCTTATACGTTAACACATGATTTAAGATGAAAATGGTTTTTTTTTGAGTGCATTTTATATGCAATAAAAACAATATATTTTCAGCTCTCCCTGAATCAACACTGTTCACTAACAAAACCAGTACTACTTGTATTTCCTGAAACTTATTTCAAGCGAGCTTGAAACTTTACTTTGCAGGTCAATCATCACAGCAAGTAAAACTTTAACCCATCCAATGTCCACTAATCTTTAACTAAGGTTTTGAGTATTTCAAAAAAACATGTAGTCACAAACATTGAATTGTACAATATCAACTGCATCATTCACAGTAGTAATAGTAATTATTATAATAATACCTTCGTGACAAGTTTTTGAAGACAACCATCACAATAGCCAATTTGAAGCCTACACGAGCCAGAAAGTAACTAATGCCTCTTGAGGAGGTAGTGATTAGTGCACACAAATCCATAGTACTGATGTAAACTAACTGTCAACACTCTATTTTATACCTCCTCCTCACTTTACAATCTTTTGTTCACCCCACGTCATTATTTTTCTCATCACTAGAGTCTTTATACGCAGCTTTGTTTATCAATAGTTTTGTTAGAAGCTAAGGTTTTGTAGCCTTTGTTGTTGCTGGACTGTTCTGCAAAACGTAGACCCAATTTTGATCGTTAAGATTACCAGCACTGAGGTGCGTGGTATTAATCAACAGCCTTGCTCTGGATATCTTATTGTTGTTTTTTATGCTATGGTCATCAAAACTCATATTGTACCTTTTGTCCTGCAAACGTGATTTTCATTGAAAAATTAATCTCGAGGGATACTGATAATAAAGTCCTTTATTTGCTTTTTGAAGGTGCAACACATTCAGCTCAGAAGAGTTTTCTTTGCAGATTACTGTACTGCAGACATCTCATCTCTCCTTTGTGTATTTGGAAGAGAACAACACGCCTCATCTTCTAGTTGTTGTTGAATCTGTGTGTCCCCTGAGATGCCTCTGTAATTCAGCATTGTGCTTCTCCAACCACTGGAAAAATATCTTCACATTATATATCTTTTACAATATAGTTGTGCTAAAAGAGAAGAGAAAACTGTCAATTCTGTCACTGGATGTGAATCATAATTGGTTGTTCGTTCCATAGTATGTAATATCATATAATGCATCATACTATACACCATCTCATTTATGACCGTTGCATATAACAGAGCCTGAAAAAGGCGTATGCCACTTCCCACGCAAAAGGTGTGACCTACAAAAACTGACTTTGCAGGGAGATGTGTACTCTTGTTTGTAAACTCTGACCCATTCGTAAGTACATTATGAAGACAGGGAGGTAGGTGGTGAGTTGGTGAATTGGAGCCGGTTTGTAGAAATTAAGGAATCATTAAACATATCATCATTTAATTTGACTTCATATCACATGCACCTTTAGAATTGCTTTATCATAAACATTCAACATTCATTATTTTTGTTCGCTAGCGAGCCATTACTATTCCACATGCACATCACAATTGTAAAAGAAATAAACCAACTTAAATCTCAAATAAAATTCTGTTTAGAATTTCATCAACGCTGTCTCACCATCACATTCCTCACTCTTGGAGCACAGAGAAGAGGGCCGGACTACCGAAACTTGTGGTCAGTATTGGAGCGCACCGCAGCTGATGAAATTATCATCATTGGTTGTACACATCCAATATGACAATAAAGAGCATACAACAATTGCAGAACAGTGTTTTTGATAATATTTTCTAATACTGTGCATATATCACCAAATACAATTTTAGTTGTTTGTATAAAATCACTGCTGTGAACTCCTTTTATTCCTTCATGGTTTATTCGATAGGTACAGTCAAACTGAAACCATCTGTCCGTTGTAACTATCAGAGCGCTGGAGCCACGGTGACTGTCACACACTCTTACTTTCTTCTCAGTTATCTCGCCCGGCACATCTTCACCACCTTTGTTCAAAGTCTGGAATGCCAATGACAGCCCTCACACAATCGTTACACTCCATCTCCTCATTATGAATCCTAATCATAATGCAGGCCAAGGTCCCCATAACACAACTTAAATCAATAAATAACTTGTGTTGACCTATCAAACATTTACTAATGATTCAAAGGGTGGGGCGATACACTGATTTTCCCCATCATTTTGTAAGCAATCAGTGGAGTGACAATCGTGATGTGTAATGCTGCTGCCACTGGACTAATTGCCCGGAAAGAATTGGAATTGGGATCATGTATTTTCTTAGTCTTTCTCTCAGTAGTTGCCGGGATTCACCGAAAAGAACCATTGATCTGGAGGCTCATTTCTAAGCACCAATTGACCATTTAATGTTGAATGTGGGTGTATAGAGGGCGGGATAGGATGCTGATTCACGGGTGCACATTTCCGAGGTTATTTGGGATTTATAAAAGGAAATTGCGCATTAGCAGGCATATGCAATGTTTTAGCAACAAAAACAAAAGATGTGTAATAAAGTATTTGGTGATTGTTCACTTCCTCAGTTGTAACTACAGAAACATTTAGTGCAGATCATACGCACTTTCTTTAATAAATGAAACCCCAGTATGTTTAAAGCAGATATCAAACATATATGTATATAAATCAGGACGCAGCTATCTTCTTATATAAATATACATATATGTATCTCGTGAATGTTAAACAGAACTATTGGTCCTTCGAGCTCCTTAATGGATTATGAGCTTAGCCTTATCAATAAATTGGAGCACCTGGAGCGTCATAAATGCAGCCGGGAGTGTGTTGGTTGACAAAAGGCCTCACAGATCTGGGCGAGCAACAGATAGATGTGTTGGCTTTAGCGTGCACATACACTCACCTAAAGGATTATTAGGAACACCATGCTAATACTGTGTTTGACCCCCTTTCGCCTTCAGAACTGCCTTTCTTTCCCATTCTGACATTCAGTTTGGAGTTCAGGAGATTGTCTTGACCAGGACCACACCCTTAAATGCATTGAAGTGACTGCCATGTGATTGGTTGATTAGATAATTGCATTAATGAGAAATTGAACAGGTGTTCCTAATAATCCTTTAGGTGAGTGTACATGCTCACACAATCACACACGTGTGTACACTATACTCTATCATGGAAGTACAAACTGATGTATAGTTTTATTTAGTGAAAAACAAAGAAAACCAACATCTTGAATACTTGAACTGCTCAGGCAACAGTTATTTGTGTTCTGGTCTGCTCGCAGGTGAGCCAAACGTTATGCCCTGTCGTACGAAAAGACACAAGAGGGGTTCCCCACTCATCAGACATGGCACAGGTCCATAACATTCAGTGTATTTGACGTGTACAAAGGTGAGACCCTGACAATGCTCTTTTCCGCTGCTCCTGCTTAATATTTAAAATGCCGCAATCTCATGTTGGAGAGAGGGCAGGCCTGCCAGCAGAGTGCAGGACCCTGAGCTGAGACTTGAGCAATGGCTTGAAGCCCTCGAGCTGCCTGCTGCAGCGGGCCCAGGCAGCCCTAAGTAGATTGATCACAGCTTTAGCTACAGCAATGGCATGGCACTTTACAAATATCAGTGAAGAGAGATTGATACTTCCCCGATGCTCACTATTGCCATGATGAATTTTTTTTGTGGCATCATTTCTCTCTGCAGTCTTTATTTTTGAAAAAAGAATATTCAGTAGTACAGCCTGTGTGTATGTGTGTGCGAAGAAAGATGATGAACTGAAATTCAGATAGATGCTTTTTAATATTTGTGAACTCATCCACTGCCACAGGTTCAGTATTGTGTGAGAATGAGAATAGTAATCTTAGAGCAGACTGATGATTGCAAACCACAAAATAATAAAAAAAAAGCCTTTGCAAACTGAACATTGTATCTAGTATACAAGATTAGTATACTGTTTGTCTGTGTTTGGACTGAAGTTTAAAAATATTGAGCTTCTCAGCTTTCACAGCGGCACAGAAGCATTGCCTCCTCACAACAAGACGGTCATGGGTTGATTCTGATCTGCATTTTCAGTTTGCAACAGTTTCCTCCAGGTTCAGGCAAGTTCCCACAGTCCAAACATTTGAGGATCAGGTGATGTGGAAACTTTAAATTGCCCACGGTGTGAATGTGACTGTCTATGCAAGCTCTGTGATATACTGGCAACCTGTCAAGAGTTCTCTCTGCATGCATGCTACAGCTCCCCAGTGAATTCAACAAGAATAAGCAGGTAAATAAGATGGATGGATGATAAGTGCCATGTGCAGTTAAAAAAAATCAGGTGTGTTGGGAGCATGAAGGATCTGCCTCTCTTAGGGGGCAGAGTCAATGTGTCCCAAAATGGCTCCCAAAGGATGTGCATCAGTGAGTGAATGGGTGAATGATGACATGTAGTGTACAGTGCTTTGAGTGTTTGGAAGATTTTTTTTTTACTTATTTTAGCAGTTGTACTGTGTCTGCAAGAAGATAACCCAACATCTCAGTGAGTAAGTTCCCCTTAGGTGGCTAGAAATCTATAAAAAAATAAAAATAAACATTGTGTGAAGATTGGAGGAGAGCTCCATGCGCAGCAGCAGTGTCTCCTCCTCCGACCACGAGCAGAGCTTTGTCTTGCTGGCCGCTGTAAGCTAACTCTGATACCACAGTGATTCATTTTGAGTTTGATAAGTACATAGATGCTGTCTGTGCAGGTTCCTTTCACATGATTTGGGCGACTTAGATGAGTGTTACAGATATATCTAGGCTGCACAACATTATGTTAGTGGTTGTATTGAGTTTGCTCCAAAGATATAAAGCTGCATCCTTATGATGCTGATGCATCATGCCACTATTCCACTGATGGAAAACAAATCGTAACTTGTGCTCTAATGTAAATAATAAATAGACAGGGGAAGTACATATTAGATGGTGTACAACATTGTTGACAAAATCCCGATGTTTAATTTGTCATGAAATGACACGCAGCAAAGATAATAATTATTGTGTTCTTAAAGTTTGAAATAGAAACATAAACTAACAATGACCTCTGTGCCCCATCAACCATGAATGTTGGCCTCCATTTGTCTCTCAAATGCTCCTTCAGAATGTGTCTTTGATGATTGTGAAGTTAATGTTCAGGCTTTAGAACTGATGCCTTGGTTATTGGTAACAGTTTGTAGTATCACTTTGAAGATGTGCTACTATCAGCTGATGCTAAATAGGATATTATTTTACAACCTTACATAGAGGTAATGAACAGAAACCAGATATTAAGGCTTACACATTTGTATGTGTTTTTCAGAGGGAGTGTTTTAAAAATGTATTATATTTAATTACATATAATAGTTTATTTACATTTTGTATTTGATATATAAGTTATACACATCTATCAAATAAAAATAAACTGCTTTACCACCTTCTGTTACACCCAGCTATCTAAACAAAGGCCAAATGATTTGTATTGGTCCCTGCGGAGATGAGTGATGTTAGGTACTGTACCATAATAACACTGACCCGTGATGCTAGTCTTCACAGCTGAAGGCATCTCCCTGCTGTTCCAACTCATTCTGCTTTTGATTTATCGACAGACCTGCATGCTCTGTTGCAAGTTAGATCATAGCCCACACAGCAGTGCAGTCTACACCTGCAGCTTTCAAGGTCAAAGGTCAGAAGAGTCGAGTGCTGTCGGATCAATATCTGGTTTCTCAGGAGCGGAGCTCATTCACACTTAATCTAGCTGCACCACACCTGTGGATATGAGTATGGCCCGCTTTGAGATTTACATGGTTTTTAATCAGTTTAGGAAACATGATCAACATTCACCATTACTGACTTTCTTACACTAAAAATAGATTTTGGATGATTATTGATTATGTATAAAGCAGGCAAGTTTATCAGATCTTTTATTTCCATTTTTCTTACACCACCCTGAGACGACAAATGACTCAGATGAGTCGTTTGTTGTTGTTCCAAGGTTCAGATACATCACGGTGACGTAGCCTTCGCAGTCAGAGCTCCACGACTGAAGAGATCTGGGCAGCGAACCCGGTGTCGTATTTTAAATCACTTTTATAAATTGATAAATAATGTTTTATGACATTGTAGTTAATTTAAGTGTATGTTTTTATGGGTTTAGTTTTGGGCTTTTATTTAATTTAATTATATTTTTATTTTTAACTGTACAAATAACTCTCCAACAGTGTTTTGAAAGGTACTTTATAAATCAAGTTATTCTTCATATAATTAGATATAAACACACTTTTATCAACAACTCACAAGTTGAAACTTCCATTTAGTTAAAGCTGTTATTGTTCTGAATGATTTGCAAAGTAAGAGACAATGTTAAAAAAAAGTAGTCTGTAGCACTTCAGTGAAAACCTTTCTGATAGTCAAAATCTATGTTTTTAATCAGTGGAATGAGTATTTAAATATATAACTAAATAATAACTTCAGTAGGCTTTCCTATTCTTAGTATTCAGACCATAGCAGAGTAAGAAAAGAAGAAGTGTTTGGCTAGCAAGGGCAGACTCTAAACTTGTTAAAGCAGCATTGAGCATTTTACAACCAAAACCTCCAAACTACAGCATGTCTCAAACATTCACCAAAGGAAAGAAACACAAAACAACTACGCCCTTGGGCAACAAGTCATACACAAACAAGTGTGTAATAAATGATGCACTATTAATGAATAATTTAACAAAAAACAGATTTGAAGATGTACTCAAAGCGAATAGTTTGAAAATAATAAGGAAGTGAATTCAATATTCTCTGTTTTAGGTAATGGCCTAAATTCTATGGCTATGGAAAACCTGAATTAACCTTTATATGTTTTTTAAATGATTCTGAGCCGCCGTTAACCAGCAAAAATGTGCTGATCGGGTACAGTGCAAACACACACGCGCGTTCTTGTGTGCTCGTGAAGAAAATGGTAATTGAAAACAAATCGCCACTGGTCCCTGATCTGAATTAAAAATGATGAAATTAACACATAATTGAAGAGATAAATCAAATGATTTTGCCTTCTAAGTAAAACACTAAAACAGTCTAAAATGAAAACACAACCGTAAGAAACTTTTTTCTAAATGATTAGTTCAACCTTACATATTGATTGTTGCAACTCAAATAAAGTTTAATTTACTTTTGATTGTTTCTGTGAGGCATTAACTTATACTTTGTAGCTTACTTTCAGCTTGTTGATGGATGGAAACTGCATTTAAGCCAGGACATGTAAAGAGAGGGTTTGGAGGGATTTGCTGGCCTCTCTGCTCTATCTTTTCCCATCTGATTTGTCAGCCCAAGCAAAGTCCATCTTGATTAAATACTTCAGTGCAGAAAGAATAAATCTCTTCGGAAAAATACTTAGAATGATAATTACAGGTTGTCACTATTCACTCCATTCGTTCAACTGACTGATGTAATTGGATTGAGGGAATCCAACCGTGAAACATCTACCCGGCATGTGCTGACAGTATTACACATTGAATTTTCAGGTAAGTTTTACCTGATCGTAAAACCCCTCACATTTGCAGGAAACAAATATGTTCAGGCAGAACATGTTCTTTCAATGTGGTAACAGTAGTACCCTGTGTGAACATACCAACATTCTTACATCTTAAGTTTGTGGGTATGGCTATGGATGTGAGTTACAAGCCTGATGCCAAGAAAAAGCAAGGAGCTGTATTCGCGGTGCCTTATTCTTTTACAAAAACATTTGATCCAGGAGGTGGAAGGTTTAGCAGATGAACGGTGGTTTCTGAATAGTGTTTGAATGGCTTTCCAGCTGATGTTGCAACAACGGTCATTATGTTGAAGAAGATTCAGTATTTTTGCTGGACAATCCATCGTGTTTTTGTTTGCCATTGCATCCGTAACCAGCGGCGCACCATCTAGTAACCTCTTTTTTATGTTTCCCAAAAAAAGTATGGTGCCTGAAAGGCTAATCTCACTCAAAAGAAACGCTTGATTATTTTAAGGAAAGAAAAAAACTAATATGGTGTGTGTGTGTGTGTGTGTGTGTGTGTGTGTGTGTGTGTGTGTGTGTGTGTGTGTGTGTGTGAGTGTGTGAGAGAGAGAGAGAGAGAAAGAGAGAGAGCGAGAGAGCGAGCGTGTGCATTAGTGCTTGTCAACAAAGTGAAAACTTTTTCCATTACAAGTTTAAGGTGAGCAGAGATGGAACAGGAGTTTCATTACCAGAACACTGCATTAAGTGAAACGTTGCCATTATAGGCACATCAATGGAAGTATGTCATTTATCTGTCTACACTCTAAAACCCAGCAGAGTGAGACACACAAGCTATGATCTATATATACCTTGACAAGTCATAACAAAAACAGCTGTCAGCAGGGATGATCCTCTGAGCACTAAAAAAAAACTAACATTTGAAAGCACTGTCGCTCAATGTCAAGTCGTCCTCCTGTCCACTGTGTCTCTGTGTCTAAATGATTTGGTCAAGTATTGCTCTGCTTTATATTGCTTCATGAAAGGCTACTCAGCAGGTGCCCCTTGAGTGATGGCTGCTCTGTCTCTCTCTGTTCCCCTTGTCTTTCAGATCAGTGGGCCTCTCAAGCAATCTCTTTTAGAAGATGGTGTGTGTGTGTGTGTGTGTGTGTGTGTGTGTGTGTGTGTGTGTGTGTGTGTGTGTGTGTGTGTGTGTGTGTGTGTGTGTGTGTGTGTGTGTGTGCGTGTGTGTGTGTGTGTGTGTGTGAAATTATATGTGAGTGCTGATTACAGGACTCTGGTCCATTCAGATGGGTGTCCTGTGGCCTCTTGTGTGGACCCAATCCCTTACTCTAGTTATCTCTGTGATCCCTATGTTTGCAACTGCAACAGTTGTTGTCACTAGATTTGAAAACGGCACTCTAAGCAACTCGATGTTGCTCCCAACCCGTCATATACCGACAGTTGGTCAGTGCCCCTCGCTGTATCCTACTGAATCATCTTGCTTTTAACTTACTGCAATGAAAACCCACCCGCATCATTATTATCTGCTCAGAGAAAGTCACATAGTATGAAATAGGAGATAGTCCACACAGGGCGGTAAGGTCAATCAAACATAGGACTTTCATTCAGGAGACCAGTTTGTGTCCACTGCCAAAGTAAATGTTGCCATTGTCAGTACGTCAGCCATGTCAGTCGTCTTTCCCTGCTGTTGTTATTCATGTGACTTAAGTCTTTATTCAGGCAAGTTAATGTCCACCACGCTCTTTTCCTATTCCTAACTAAGTGGTTGTATGACCTAAATCTAACTTCCTGTGAATTTGGAAGTTTATTTTTAAAGGACAATGTGCATTTAACGGGTGGAAAATGAAGCTCAAGCGCAAGTTCAATAAGGAAGACATTAGTTACCCGCTGGTTCGTTCAGGAGCCAGTCTGTAGGCTCACAGCGATGACTCGATCAGCTGATTGGGGGGGCGTGTATGTTGAATGAACCAGCTTGGCAGAGCAATTTCCTAAACCAATCACAGCGTTGTTGTCTAACTTGAAATAGTTTCTCCGCAGGTCTGTCAGTTGTCATTTCAGCCCTAACCGATGCGACCCTCCACCACCCCGGGCACCGCCAGTCAGCAGTCCTGCTTTATTCATCGACGGCCGGGTACAGCAACTCTCGTCTTCTTCTTTGTCTTCACCACCACCAGTGTCTGGACTACAGGGGGGGATTCTGCGGGCGCAGATGTCAGATTCTGCGGGCGCAGATGTCAGCATCACTCCAATCGCCAAAGACTTTGCACAATTTGATTGTTGCACAATTTGATTGTTTGCAATTGTAATAAATTATGGTTAAAACTCGGCAACCAGTCTCTCCTGATTGAACTTATGAACCCTTATGACACAATACAATTTTGTACATTTTTGGTCATTACATTTTGCTCTGATGACTTCACTGCATGGAACCAGCAGGGTTGCATAGTCCGGACAGTAGCTGCTGGTAGTCAGCGTCAGGCAGACCAAATGGTCATCAGTCATGGTGGAACGGTGTTTGCACTTAATCTTTTTCATGTGGGAAAAGGCTGACTCTAGGGCTGCAACTAACGATTATTTTCATAAACGACTAATCTATCGACTATTTTTTCGATTAATCGACTAATCTAATGACTATTTCCCGTAGCAAATTAAGAATAGTAACTCAAAATGTTGGAATTTGAACTTCAAATGTATTTGAGTAACAAGATCTGAACATCAGAACATCATCATAACAAATAAATTAAATAGTAATACAAATTAAAGTGCAAATATGCTTTAAAAGTAAAGAAAAAGAACAAATAAAGCTTTAGAGGTAACTCAACATAGCAATCAAGCCTCTGAAAGTGCAAAATAACTAAAGAATAACTGGGCTGCAAGTGCCATTCAAAGTCCAAAAGTTTAAAAAAATTGTCCATCCTACCCGATAATTAAAGCGCAAAGGTTTAAAAGTAAATCAAAATGACTCATTACAGTCCCACGTCTTGCTGCTCCCTCCTTCAGGGGAACACACAATTTACACACGTTTTAAATTGTAATTCAGAAACGTGAGCATATTGACATGCCTTAGTTAGTTGTATTCTCCATGTTTAACAACATGGAGAAACTCCTGTATCTCCAGATAGAGCTCTATAAGCCATCTCACATCAGTGTGCAGCAGGAAGTCAGAGTGGCTGCAGTCCTTCTCCAGATGCGCACAGAACATCCGTCTTTGAAGAGCTCTCGCTCGATTAGACGATCTTTGTTGCCACATCCGTGATCTCTTTCATGTTTAGCGTTGTAGCCCATAATGCTTGTTGGTGTATTATGCAGTGGTAATTAAGGAAGTTGGGGAAAACATCTCCCTGTACTTGGCAATACATCCATTCAAGCGGCCAACCATTGCGAGCGCAGCGTCCATAGTGATTGACATTAATTTGCACACTGGGAGCTGGGTTTTGTCGCTAAAGTTTTTTAAATTTTTTTTTAATTATTATTATTTTTTAAATGGCATGCGATCTACCCGCACTACCTCCGCGATCGACTGGTAGATCGCGATCGACGTATTGGGCACCCCTGACCTAGAGTGTTTTCAACAAGGCCACTGACTAAGCGTATGTAGTTGACCAGTTGGAAGTGACATTGTGTTGTTATGAGAAGTGAGGGAATTTTGGGGTCTAAGAAGCTCGATGATATTGCATGGCCAAGCCTAGAGAAGAAGCACAATCTTATATAATCAGGAATTGCCTCCATGTACAGCAGATTATTGACAGAGGGAGTATGCCATTTAGTGTGAGGTACTGTATGTATGTGAGGTAAAACGGCCTTTTTTTTATCCCTATGTAATTTATTCACATCACTTTTTGGTTCATATTATATTAATGTTTTCCAATGTATTATGTTATAACTGTATCAATAGCAGAGACATACTAAATGTGTATATACAGACTGTCTACAGAGACTTATTGATTCCAGGTAGACACATTTATCATTGGTATTCATGCCTAAGATATTGATGGTTTTCTTCTACTGCAGATGTGATTTGCATTTAAAATCTAATTTTTATGAAGGTCAGGGTAATTTATTTTTAGAAATATATACAGTCTTTACGTATTTGTAAAATGGAATATGAATAATTTCACACCTGAGAAATAAATAGATGCAGTGGTGACATTTACAAAATCTGCTTTTTTGCTAATAGCATCATTTGGAATTGATAAATGGCGTAAAAATATGCTCAAAAACAACTTGAGCATCATTAACTATTTTCACTGTTTAATTGTCAAATGTGTTTTTCTAAATGATTAAGTTTCACTCAGTTATGTTTTCGCAGTCGCCACAATGGACATCCATTTTGTATTACACAAGATAATGGTGCATTAAAACAAAAATATGAATAAGTGTAATATTCAGGAATACTTTCTAGTTCTCTTAAGTACCCATTCAACATGTTTCCATGGAATATCCTCCCTGTTAAAAGCAACAGCTAACTTAGTATATAATTGGACCAAGGCGTAAATCAATGATTATTTTTCTTAATTTAAATTGTACAATTAATAATATGACTTAGATTGAGGACATGCAGTCCCCCTCAGATTGAGTCAGTCACAGCTCCAGGATAGATTGGAGATTACTTCCTGCCCATGAATGTAAAGCACTGGAGTTGATGATGATACACTCTCCCACAGTTTGACTTCTTTTGTTTACCCTGCTTAATGATACAGTTTAACATACCACAGCACCACGTCACATGCAGGAAATGTGTTATTAAGTTCAGAACAAAAACTAAATTAAAATCCAAGACATATAAGGTAATGTGAAAATACCCCTGATGCTGACATTACAGATCTGATATCACCTTTCTTTTTCAGCATTTCACAGCCCTCCTGAACACAGCAATATAAAATGCATTCATCAGAAAGAACAGATATGGGGAGCGGAAATTAAATATATGGAGTAGGGGAAATAAAACAATAACACTGTCACTGGGCTGGACTTTTTTAAAAGAAGATGAAGTGATGAAAGGAGCATGTCTTTATTTTACAGCATTGAGAGTAAATCAAAGATCTGCCGCGGTGAATGATCTTGTTTGACTGAGCGCTTGATGCAATTAATGTATACAGTTTAATCAGTCCACTTCTGCACTTCGGTCTGAAAATAGATATTAAAACTTCTTTCCATAAAAAGAGATGAATAGCTCTTCATTTTTTCTTTCACCTTTAAAAATCACTGAAATATCTGCTAAATTAATTATGAAGGATGCATACAGCAACAATAGTAGAATGGTAAATGCATTTATGGTTTGTTTTCCTTTGTTTCTTCATATAAATCTACATGTAATGAATTTGACAGCATTCGAGGCAGACAATTACATTTCTAAAAAATAATCTGTAGGCCAATTAAATTAAATGGGATTGTAGCGGATTATACAGGAGATAAAGGAGGGACTAAAATGCATTATATGCAGATTACAGTAAACCCCATAATCTGTTTGTCCTAAATGGGCTTTGTTCATTGGAAGCCACAATCCAGCTGTCCCTCTAGGACATTGTTCCACTGATCAGCAAATCACATCACCTCCAGTTGTTAACGCAAATCAAAATTATTTATTTTCCTTGCAACAGCTCAATATACTATACAGTTTAAAAGCACAGTTATGCTGTGCTCATCCATAGGTAGCCTTGATCATGCAAAAGACTCAAAGCCATTTAGCATCTGGTTTACGTAGAACATAATTATTGCCATGGTCACGGTTGAAAACATGCAGACCTGCAACTGAGAAAAAAACATGCCATGATTTGTGCTGTTTAGGGTGAACCACTCATGCCAGGAACACACATTTCATCCACACATTCCCAGCAGGCTTCAGTTGTTATCATTTCTGAATGTGTGGTCCCATAAATTAGAAGATGAAACACTTTGATCATCTGTTCATAGCAACAGTGCTATAAGTCAAGCCAAGAAATATAAAACATTGGGACACATGTTGTCTTTTAGACTCAGTAGAAATCCTCATAACATTGATGCACTGATCAACTATTGATTATTTCTGAATCCTCGACAGACATACCATCTTATCTTTATCAGAATGTAAATGAGCCCCTGTCATGGATGCAGATTCAACATGCAACATGGATGCAGATTCAACATGCTGTAACCTCTATGCTCGCCTTACTAGTTAACTTGATCCCCTTGTTTCCTAGAAAATACTTTATTCAGCGTAACAAAATATGTAGGCTTAATCCATGGAAAACTGACTTTAGGATTATTGGAGGGAGAGAGGTAAGCAGTGTAAATAACCATTTTAACAGCTCGGATCCACGCTTGTCATAGATGGTGCCATCCTGTCTAGTCCATAAAAAATAAAAAAAACTTGGGTTTTAGGAGTTAGGACTGATTTATTTTCTCATTATGTGTAATGAGTTACTCGGTAGTAATAATATGCATTCGCAACATGAGCTCGGGTCCTGCGAAAGAAGATAAGTTACTCTTTTTTTTTTACCTCCAACCTGGTGTAGCTTTTCATTTACATGTTGGAATGTATCATCATCGTGTTGTAAATGTCCTTAATATGACCACTGACTCAAACCTTTCACATGATCGTTGACAATATAAGCTTGTACTCACTGTCAAAATTAATATTATTTGCTTTTTGATGAAATTTATGTTCAACATACAGAAACATAACACAATAAATGCCATTCACCGTTATACACCACAAGCAACAGCCACCAGTCATATTGCATGCATTTCCCAGCCAACCATTTTTGTTGCTGTATTTTTTAATACATAGGCAATTATGAAAGTGATCACTTAATAATGTTAGGGAACCTTGTGATTAGAAGTTCACAAATTTACTTAGTGTGAATGAAGAGAGTAAAAGTGTTCAATTGAGTGCTTAGACACAAAGAAGTACTTTGCCTTCATAAGTCAAGTCGGAATGGACGGCAGCTGTGTAAGTTTTAGTCTATAACTACTATAATCACAGCATGAACAGGGATGCTCTCCTCGAATAATAATACTAGTTCATTTGTTGCAGCCAGAATATATTAGAAAGCGCTGGTTTAATGCCCAGTATTGAGAGGCAGGTGTATTTCAGCTCTGAGTTGTAACCTTGTGTCACACAAGCTGTGCTACGTTCTCTTGAGCAAGGCACTGAAGCAATACAACTGCTCCAGGGGCATTGCAATGTGGCTTCTCCTATACTATTCAAATATACATGTATAGGAAGACATATAAAGATTATTTAAAATAAAGATGCACAAAAAAAGCCATACGAGGTGACATACTGCATGTATTACAATAAAGCACACTGGCAAACATACTTGAAAAATGAGAGCGTTAATAGGCTGGAGGGAGCGTGGTATGACAATGCAGTGGATGCAGACAAGAGCTCTTTGTAGAAAAACACCATTAGCAGTTGGCTGCTCTTCAGCGGGGTTGTGGGTTCAAGGAGATGCGGGGCAGTGCCAACAGGCTGATGGGTAATCTAACATGACAATATTATCGCGTAGGAGGGCACAGTTGGTGCTTTTCCCTGCCATCTCTGCTCCGCTCCATTCAACTCTGCTCCATTACCGAGCACAACACAAAGATCTCTCCCTTTGTGAATGTTACCATCAAGACGGCGAAGATGGAGAGAAGCACATGGAAGTCAGGGGCAGAAGCACGCTGAGAAAGAGAAAAGAGAAAGAGCAACAGATAGGGAGAATTTGTTGTTGAAGGGGACTTGTTCTAATGGACTTTCATTAATGCTTTTGTTCCTTCTTAAAATTTGTTTAGCTTCATTCAGCACTCTAACTCATCAACCACTCACTTAAATGTCCGTTATTATATATATTCTGCTGACTTCAGTTACTGCACACAATGTACATTGGGACTTTATCAGTACATTTTACAAAAAGCATATTCATTGTTAGAGTGAATAAACCCTATTTGTCTTTTGCCTGTTAATTATTTGTGGATTTTTTTTATTTTGCTTTTTTACTGTTCACTGGCTCTTGTTTTCTGCTTTACATTTCATTAGTGTGGACAATAATAGAGGTACTAAATCATTGCTAAAATAGAACCAATATTGTTCTCACTTCTATTACTACTGTGACATGTATCTATTCAATATTGTTATTATTTTCGAAAGAATCCTGTGGACATGTGTTATGAATTAGTGTTTTGCAAACAAACACTAAACACAGTGCATCTGGTCTTTGTCCATGAATGTATGTTACATTTATAATGCTATATGTCCATATGAACTAAACTAGACCCAACATGATGATTCTAAATACTTCTAATCCTTAGAGTAGGGGCTAAAGCTACTATGTTCATTATCATTTTTGAAGAGACTATTGGATTTTACCCAACACGACTGAAACTGCCATTTCAATTCTAGTCCCTTTCCTATGAATGCTAAAGACAGTATGGTAAAGTATACGGAGAGGGATCTTAAATGATAATAAAAAAGTGAAACATACTTGCCTTGTGTTAAGATTAATGCAATGATATAAGTAGAGTAAAATCACTCATTTAAATAACCTTGCTTAAAATAGTGGAGAGCCTCATTAATCTTCATGTCATTCCCAAGGATAAATGGAAGAAGTAATTAGTCCTAATAGGAATTTCATTTTCCTTCTATTTTGTAGAGTTATTATTCAATCTGTCCGTAATGGAAAAAAGAAAATTCTAGATTGCACAGAAATAGTCAGAACTTCAGTGGAGTATGATAAAGTGAGATTCTTATTGATTTTCTCTTCAGTTTTCTAACCTTTTATGGAAACGTTAGCCTTTTCACTGCCAATAAGTACAGTACAAGAAATGGCTAATGATGCTGGGGACATCTAACGTTAACGTGAATAAATGTCAAGTATAAGGTGATGGTCTATATTTATATTAATCATTAAAATGTTTCAAGGTAACACAGAGTAGTAATTAACATGAAGGAGAACAATAAACATATGAATATGGTTTAATACAAACAATCACCATCTAAAGTAATTTTATATGAAAGTTTATAATTTGCGTGACGCAGAAACAAGGAGAAGTTCCAATCTGCTGATAAATGCTGTTGTTAAATGGACTAAAACTTTCATTCATATACAGTATTTAATAAAATTAAATGCAATTTTTGATTACCAGACAGAGAGAGTGCAGACAATAATAACCTGCTCTCCAAATATTTGCATCGGCCATTGAAAAATATTGGTAGACAGAGAATGACATATTTACTAAGTATAATATATATATTCTGCCAAAGAAACTGCTTTGTTTGTCATACAAATGACCTTTCAAGACTCAACATATGTATTTAAAAACATCTTAATTACTCTCTGTTGAATTAACTGACGGTTGTGTTTTGCATACTTGATCTGCTTTGAAAATCTGATCTTGGAAAGTGAATAATTCACGCAGTCCCCACGGCTCACCAGAAACCCCAGAGATACCCTTGAGCAGCACACTTAACCTCCAGCTCCTGAAGAAGAGCTGCTCAGTGCAGCTGCAAAAAACCTGCAGATATATTGGATTCCTTCCACATACCTTTTACTCCTAGTTGACAAGCATTTGGACTCACTGAACGACATGTATTGTATTATGTCAAGTGGGAACAGGCAATTTAATTATCAACATTAAGAAATTACATTAATTATTTCCATTAAATGCAATAATATTACTGTGTCTGTGCACTGGCAAATACAACACTATTACTGCAGTGGCATGTCACTTGTACATTCAATCAATAATGTCAAAACACTTTTATTGATGGATTATTATTGTATTAAATAATTAAATAAACCCAGGAGATCCTATTGAACCTGTGACAGCATGATGGATTATATTCATCAAAATGATATTTAAACATTGATTGTATGTAAGTTCTGAAGGTGTGAAATGCCAAAAAATGTCAAATGTTGCCCAGTTTTTACAACAGCAAACTACATATACATCACCTGCAAATTGGCAAAAGTTTACTGTACTGTGTGTTACCAGTTTGTAATGTCTATGACAGTGGTTTGGATGCACAATTACTCATTTGTTATAGATGATTCAGTGTAAAAGAAGCAGAACATAAAAAGTGATTATAGTGATATATAGTAAGATTCATAAAACACCATTAGGATAATATTCAGGAGTCTCACCTGTGTCGATGTGTTTTTTTTAACTCGTATTCATCAAACATCCAAACAAACCAAACCTTTCTATTAACAAATGACTGAAGTACGACTATGGCCAGGGTTTGGCACAGTGAAACACTTCTGGCACCATCGAAAACCTCAGACTCTTAATTAGGCTGAGAGAAGTTTTCAAATCACACATTTCTGTGGAGTTAATTAAGTTATTTTGAATAAAAAGGATAATTTAACTAAGACCGTAAAGATGAAAAAGTATTGTTGCACTAATGAGCAAAGAGAATAGAGAGGAAGTACACAGCTCTCCAAATAACCAAACAATATATTTGGGTGCAATCCACGGGTGGAGTCACCCTCTCTAGCACCTTGCTCTGCCTGCTATGCATTTGCTGAACATTGTCATCTTTTTATGCACTTGGGAGAAAGGAACGATTACGTGCAGCGGACCATTTCTCAAATGAATTGGTTAAAATCACATTTCCTAACATACAACGACTCCCAAAGCACCATAGTTTAACCACGGGTGCACCAGTGCCCATCCATCACCAGAATCGAAAAGATGATTTACAAAGGCTCCATAAGACCTCCGAGAATTCTACAAGTGATAAATTACCTGGGAAAATATCCTTTCTTATTCTCCTCAGGATGCCACCCTTGATTCCTTTATTCTATAAGGTCTTATATTACTTAACTTTCAAAGCTTTAAAAAAAGAATGAATTCCAGTGACACCAGAAATTCCGTCAAATAACCATTATTTTAACTTTAATGCTGTAACATGAAATAAGATCATGCTAAATGCTTTATAAAAAAAACAACAGATGTATGAGTGGCAGTCAATATAATACAGGCATAATTTCCACTGCTGCTGAGGCATAAGTGAATGAATACAACAGTTGAAGCTGTGGAAATAAGTCATTCAGCTGTGGATCATTTTTATCTTTTTCTTTTTTCAGTGGTGAAAGATCATGAGCAATTTCGGGGCCGGGTGGCTTGGAACACATGTTTTGCCTGAGGGAATTGAGTTATGGTGTAGTAGTAGTGGTACATCTACAGTAAGTAAGTCCTCCAGAGTTGTAGTTGGGGGGGGGGATGGGACACCGCTGCAATAAGATACAAACACTATCTCATACATAACTAGTGTAGTGTCATCAATCTCAGTTTTATCATGCAATCTGCTGCTGGAATATGTTTAATAGTTGTGGTACTGGGTGCTCGCTACACAGCTTGCATCATGCTGTGCTAAGTGCATGCCCTTGGGATCTGACATTGTATATCAGAGCTCCATGAGAGCGACGCTGAAACACCATGTCTGTAATGCATTATGAATATACTAATAATGCATTATAATCTCCATGTAACAATGTTAATTTATAGTCATTAGCCTATATCAATATTCCTAATGATTTATAACAACAATTGTAGCATTTTTTGAAACATTTACAATGACTTATAAGGTCAATTCTCAAAATGCTTCCTAATTGCTGGTCACTTACTGAAGGGTGATCCTTGAAAACAATTATACTTGACCTTATAGGTCATTATAAAATGCTCCATAATCACTGTGATTGCTGTTATAAAGCCTTAAGAATATGTTTGACTGCTTATAACTATAATTATACAGTGCTATTAGAATGTTATAACGCATAATATGTATATTTATAATGCATATAGACATTGGTCGTCAAAGGAAGTGTTCCACATGCATATTGGAAAATAAAAAGAGCAGGACAAATGTTTTGGTGTTGGATTACTACTGAGGTACTTATGTTGATATCAACCAGAATTCAGATCACAAGTGTTTTTGATAACCATAAATGTGCATAAGCTTCTTTGAGCTGTCCCTGCATCTGTACAGCCGCACGGAAGAATCATTCGCTGTTACCACATCTAAGCCACTTTGCTCACCTCACCTCAGCAGAAATAGAGAGAGAAAGAGAGAGAGAGAGAGAGAGAGAGAGAGAGAGAGAGAGAGAGTCACTCTGGGATGATAACCGCTGTTAAGAATTTCAACCAAAAAGAGATTAGGCTGCATTCAACTGCAATGAAAAAATGACTTAGGGAGAGGCTTACTTCAGAATACAAAGCAACAGAGAGAAAGAAGTGTACCAAAAGACTGAATATCCTTTTTAAAAGTGTCAGATTGATTGTACAAATTATTTCTCGTAATGAAGATTTTTAACTGAGATCATATTGTAATTGTTTAGCAATGCAGCAACAGTCCACATAACCACTGGAGACCACTTCTTATGGATTTTCCTTATGCCTTCAAGTGGCAGTGAATGTCTTGCATCTTGCTGTAGGATTAATCCCTGTTATGCATTTCAACTGCCTTGTTATATAACAGTGTCAAGTAAACATGACCACACTAGCCTGAAAAAGCATGAACAATAGCTTGCTTTAATGGTGCACATGTGTGTGTGTGTGTGTGTGTGTGTGTGTGTGTGTGTGCGTGTGTGTGTGTGTGTGTGTGAGCGTGTGTGTGTGTGTGTGTGTGTGTGTGTGCGAGCGTGTGTGTGTGTGTGCGAGCGTGTGTGTGTGTGTGAGTATAAGCCGCTCAAGACAGCTTCACAGTTGATGGGATTCTTTTTAGCATACTCAGCAATATGTCACCCTTTTTTCCTTACTCCATTCCCTCAACTACACATTGAGTTTGTATTCTATAGCTGATTTAGGGGGGCTTTAAATCCATGGTTCTGCAGCACTATGATCAACACCGCCACGGTTATACCACCACGGGACTCTACATCTGGGTTCAGATGAGGGCAGACAACATTCGTCACTGAAGTGCTCTGATGTTTGTTATGAGCCATAGCTGTCATTATGGGTCAAAAACCTCCCAACAGCACAAAGGAGTACAAAGTTGTTTCGACCACAGGAGACATAAAACAGTAGGTTCAATATGGCAGTCCTTTCTTGTGTGATAGTGAGCCACCAAAGCGCCCAAAACTATTGAAGGGGATAGTCCATTATGTTACTTGAAATTGGTTTTGTCTGGCTGCTTGACCGTTGACTTTTCCTTTCTACTCTCATACTCTGCATGCCTCCAAAATCTTCTTGTTACTGTGATAACCTCAGATGCCATTGGAAATGGACACCATTGAAATGAAGGGAACTTCTGCCATAGAGTTTTTGTGTTGGTCCTGTTTGTAAGAACAACATCTTAAAGAAATACTCCATGGATTTCAGTAGTATTTTTAAGTACTTTGATTTTTTTCATAGCTGGTTGCACAATTTTTCATCACCTTCCCTGCTTTATGTCGGAAGTCCTCAAAACAACAGGATTTTTTTTAATAATTGGTCAAATTTACATCTCATCTCGTAAGAAAAACAATATCTTAAGTAGTTTTGGGTCATTTAAATCAGTAAAAAGAAGAAAAAAACATTCCTTTTGAAACTACCTTCTTCCAGTTTCTGTCAAGGCTGAATCATTTTTAAACAGTGGCTACCATCTAAAATTAATCTGGCGCAGTTGCTCAGTCAGTTGAATGAAAGCTCAGAGATTCTGTGATTCACAAGACATCTGATTCCTCAGTCAAGCTAAATATATGAGTTGTATGTCTGTTTTAGCACATGATTTGACAAATACGTTATCCCCACTGAACACTGAAGAATGTAGTGTTAACTTAGACCTCAAGAAAAAAAAGATGTTCCATACAGTAGCTGAGAGAAAGCATTGCTCCGCTGTTCTAATTAACTGTATCACAGCAATGCCAAAAATATATTCCAAGACTAATTTGTTTTAGGCATATGGAGACGGGGAAATAAAAGATCTTCAGATAGAACACCCAAGTCTGTGGGGGGAGAGACCCTGAAAACCTGCATAAATTGCTAAAGTATATTGTACACAGAAATCTTTAATTTAATTTCATAACGTGACCTAATTTCTTATACCTGGGGGACCCGACAGCATCTTTATCTCCCCTCTGTCTCATATTCTATCACATGCTGAGGGAAGCATTGCAGCGAAGCACAGAACAAGGCGAACAGGCACTTTGAATACCTGAGGTGGAATGTGGGTCAACACAGGTCAAACTCTGAGTGTATATATAGCCTAATTATGAACTTCCAGATGAAAACATTAAGGATCAATAACCAATTAAATAATCCATAATATAGGCCAACTATAAATATGATTTGAAAATTAAATGAATCATTATCTATAATCAGCATACGTTTGGTACTTTAAGTATATTTCTATGCTAACACTTTTGTTCCTAGTTACTGTGAGTAACTTTAAACAGCATTGAAACAGTCTAAATATAACACTGATACTAATACTAACAACGTACTTATGTGAAAGGGGATGTCAGCAAAACACTCTATGCCTGTTTCTGCAGTTTTATCGAGTGTTTGAGTATATTTCTCACTATTTGGGTTTTCAAGCCCACAATCTAACTGTTTTGGTTCAGTCTCACAGCTTACCTTCTACGACCATCAGCCATCTAGCTGTAAAAATTGTCGAGCATTTAGTTTCTGACAAGCCAGATACTCCTCCACCTCAGGATTTAGTCAAAAAACTGAGCTAAAAGAGAGTGGATATTGGACTCTATATAAATACTGTTGCTATGTGTCTGCTTCATTGTTTGATAAAACGTTTGCTATATGAACTTTATAAGGTGATAATATGCCAATGTTGTATTTACAATTTGTTGTTCAGCCTCAATCGGCAAAAATGTAGCTACTACAGTAATGTAAACACATTTTTGATTATAAAGTCTCTTTTTTGTAAGTTCTGATCAGGTTGTAAGTGTTGTAAGGCCTAGAGAGCTCAGCAATATGTGTGAAGATGAATATTGCATAATGGGTAGCTCGGTGTTTCAGCAGAACAATTGTTCCTCTGAAAGCAGGGATAGTTCCACTTAACGTGTGCCTAAACTTTTCACAACTTCAAACCAAAAAGTAAGAGGGTTAAGGACTAAAAACTTGATATGCAAATAGGCATGGCATAGCAGCAGCTAGCAATAAACATGCTAATTTAGGAGAGGGTAACAGTCACTTATCGCGAGCCAAAAAAAGTCACATAAAAAATGGCTTCTAGCATTCTCAACACCTCTACAACAAACAGAGGCAGGAGTTAGCAGTCATTACAGCATGAGATTGAGTGCATAGCTGCAGTGTTTTTTTGCCTTCCACCCACAACTTATAAAATATTAAAGGGCTATTTTGATTAGTATAACATAATCATCACTTCTGGCATTTACATATAAAGTGTATGCTTTCAATGGAATAATGCATCTGCTCAAGGGCAGGATAATATTGTTTACGGAAAAAGTCTCAAGCCTTTTATTTCCCTGGGCCCTCGCTACTCTGTGTGTTTGTGACTCATTAGAATATAGTCATTTTCAATTACAGAATAAAGCAAATCTGAAAAAAGGTAATAATAAAAAGAACAGTTTATATAAACATTGAATTGTGTCCAAGTCAGCATTTGAATTTGAATAAGCGTGCTATTCTGCCTAATTGCTTAGTATGCATGTCTGCTAATAATTACCATTGTGAGTGTTGTTATGTATTGATTTTTGCTTCAGCTGGTTTTACATCAAGTTCCCTCATAAGGTGAGCAGCGCTAAAGTTAAACCTATATGGTAGGTATTTATTAAGAAATTTCACCCATATTTCCATCGCAATATAATTGTTTTGTCTTGCTGAGGTACATGCAAAGAAAGATAATGGATTGGAAACACTAGTTGTTCCCCTAAAAGTTATAGCCTCTGGTGGTTCTGTTTTTAGATGCAATACTTCCACTCCATGATGAATTTCTGTCTTGATGGGAATGGGGTTTTTCAGGATGACAATGTCCCTTTTCACCTGGTGATTTGAAAAGCATGACAGATGTTACAGAGTCTCATCAACGAGCAGAAATAATGCCAGATGAATTGTGGGCAATTCTGAAAAGGCATTAGCGATGGTGGAGTGCATGTTCGCTCGCTATCAGTTTGTGTGTTGTTGCTACCTTTGTTGTTGCCCTTGAAGAAATAAATTGGCCCGGTGCATACCACAAGAGAAAATTGTACAAAAGATTTTTATATTGACAGCATTATCAAACTACTTTTCTGATGCAGTTTACAGAGGATTGCCTAAAGACACTTACTTTCTGATTAATGAAATTACAGATGTTCTGAATTTCCATTTGTGAATTGCAAGCGTGAATTTAAGAGTTTGCGCATAGACTTTTGTTGCTTGTGTCATCGTGATCTTGCATTTTGTCTTGCATTGGAAGTTCTGTTCACTAACTGCCTTCAAATTATTATTATCATGCACTGAAAACAACACTTCTTAAATCCATTGTCCAGCAACAATATTGTCTTGGCTTGCTAGGTATTTATTGTATTTTGACCTGTTATTTTTCCATACTTACTTTATAATATACTTTGGCTGAACTGTCAGGCCACATATTTCAAACATTTGGGTTTCCTTTTGGTGACAACTACACACTAATCTACACTTGTATCTACTTAGTAATTCATTTCAAGTATTGGTCAAAAGGCATTAATTGTCCAACTATCTAAATGTAATCTGTACAATATGTATGACATAAACTCCCCACAAATAACTAATTACACACATGTATTCGATCCGATATAAGAGCTATTGACACAAATTAAATGTTTGGAGTCCATTTCCGTCTTGCTCGTGACTTTTTTCCTCTTGATATTAGCTTTTCTTTCTTCCCATGTCACTGCAGCTCCCTGTCTCCATGCCAATCTGTCCATCTATCATCATCTCTCGTTTCCAGCCAAGTGTTGAGCCGTGGGAATATATGATCATCTCAAATCTAACTTCTGTAGCAGCTGCCAGCCACACCGTCTATTTGATAAGCACACCGATTTCCAGCTATGATCTTTTCATCAAAAATCTCCAGGGGGAGTATATTCAATTTCCATTTTCAGGTGTATTTGCAATAAACAAGCCCAGGTGCCAATGTAATGTTCGGGCCATCGCTGCATGTCACATTTATGTTCATTGTCTGTTTGATTTATGATCATGCCATAAAGCCTAATGAAACTCATTTGAACCCCTGTGGCAAAGGTGGGGAAGAGGGCATACGGAAAGCATACTTTAAAATAATGATCCTCGTCAGCTCATTATCAACAAGACTTTAAACTTTCTCAATGTTTTCATTTCCCTTAATGATATCATCAGTTTTGAAAAAGATCAGAGATTTTCAAAATGTGAGGGTTGAAGAAGGTGTGACGTAACAGATGCTATGCAAAGTGACTGTGAGCTGAATGGGATAGGTGCACGCAGTGTGTTTTCACTGGGTGTTACTGAAGTTCCTGATGATTTGGCACCAATACTGTTGACAGTTGCAGCAGTGGCTGGAGGTGTTTGAGGCAGTTTAAATACCTTAGTGCTCAGACCCCTTTTCTGAGTCACAACCTAACATGTGAAACACTTGAAAACCCTTATAATATCTAGTTGGCATACGTTTAAGGTGTCAAAGTTGCACGAATGTAAACATTTACTGTCTGAAAGAATTGAAAGGATTCTATGCCTCTGTGTAAAACTCAACCTTTTGGTTAGTAAACTTGACTAACTCTCGGCCATGTGCTACGGAGACAGTTTCAACAAAGCCAGGTCTCTTATTTTATATGTTGGCATCAGCTACAGTCTATTTATTTATTAATTTGTTTGGAAATGTGTGAGCAAATTAGTTTTATGGTCCGTCAGTGAACCGGCTTGTATCTTTTTACCTTTGTAAGAATGTCTGTAATATATATAGTAATAGTAGTAAATAGTAATGTATACAGTGCAAAATAGCGCTTACTGCCTAAACATTGCGGCCAAATATGGATGTTGCACCTTAAACATATTCCAACTAGATATTAGAAGGGTCAATTTGACCTTGGGCAAGAGCCCAAATTGCCATGGTGTGTGACCGGGACTGAATGCTTAAATAGTCCTGATGACAGGTGGCACCTCGCATGGTCGACCCTGTAATCAGCGTATGAGATGATAAATAACATGTAGGGTAATAGGGTTTTGAGTGGTCGGAAGACTAGATATACAATTACAAGTCCATTTACCATAATGGAACTATGAAAATCAATCCCATGCTTCTTTGTTGTTCTTTCAAAATGGAGCTGAATTTTGTATTTTTATTTATATTTAAACTTATATTATTAACCGAAAGCACTGTAGTTGTTCAATAATACAATTAATCCTCAAAAAACTACTTTCCTAATAATTGTGCACAGTGTATTTATTTTATAACCATATTATGTATTTATCAAATTTAATTTATCCCCCTTGTTTTTGTAGAAAACTTGCATTATTAGTTATTTTTGTCTTAATTACGCCTGACTTGAGCCGTTAAATTAGTTATTGTGTTAGCATGATTTGTTCCATGACTTGTTGTCTCTGCAGGTGTACATACACATGATCAATACATGTCTTTGTGATGATCACATTGCATCATGTCATTTATTTGACAAGGTTTTTGCTTGTTAAACTGTAGGGAGATTTGATTCAGGTATTGAATATAAGTCAAAGCAAGAGTGAGATCAATTAGTTAATAAACCAATACAGTGTTAATATTTGAATGGGCCCCAGGACACTTTGTACTTGAAAAGTTGGGCCTTGAGGTCAAAAAGGTTAAGAACCCCTGCTCTATGGCTCTCCCAACAAAATCCTCAATAAACTCCAATATGTTCAGAACTCTGCCGCTCGACTGCTCACCTCCACCCGCCGCTATGAACATATCACCCCTGTCCTACGCAACCTCCATTGTCTCCCGGTCAAATACAGGATTGACTTTAAAATATTACTCACCCTCTACAAAGCCCTGAACAACCTTTCAGACCTCCTCCCCCTTGACGCCCCAACCCGTTGTCTCAGGTCCGTCGATGCAAACACTCTGAAGACCATCAGGACCAAGCGCCAGACCTGGGGTGACAGGGCCTTCTCAGCTGCTGCACCCCCCCTCTGGAACGCCCTGCCCATCCACATCTGTCAGGCTCCCACCCTATCATCATTCAAACAAGCCCTCAAAACCCACCTCTTCAAACTCGCCTTCACCTGCTGACGTCTGCACTCCTTTGTCTTTCTATTTTTTGTTTTGTTCTGTTTGTCTCTGCCCTATGTAAAGTGTCTTTAAATATTTAGAAAAGCGCTATATATATTAAAAGTGTTATTATTACTATTATTATTAACCACCTCTGCCCTGGATATTAGTAGTGGGCTTCATTGCTAGTTGTTATATTTAAATACACATGCCATTTTACTTTACACTTGTCACTTTCACACAATCAATCACTTCATTCCGTGCACTTTACTTATTTTAAATTTTAACATTAATTTGTATTCTCTGTAGATCCAACTGTAAATATTCAATGCACCCATTTGTAAATATCCATGCTTCCTTTTTATTGCATTCTGTTTCATGTTTATCTTTAAATGTTCTTTGTTAAATGTTGTTAAATGTTTTGCACATCCCGCCAGAACAAATTCCTTGTATGTGTAAACGTACTTGGCAATAAATGGTTCTGATTCTGATGAATGTACCGTTGAAAAGCTGCCCTGCTCCTGAGTTCATCCAGATAATTATCTAGTGACTGGTAATTTGCTAGAAGACTACATAGCAGAGAAGGGTAGTTTTTTTTCACATTTCCTCAGCCTGACTATGACCCTATTTGCTGAACCATGTTTTCTTTGTCTCCATTTTACACACACAGCAACAAGTAATCCAAGCCATGGAAATCCTTTCGTTTAAGTGCTGTCCACAAACGGTCTAATGTGCCGATATTGTTCTCTTATCTGCTCGCTTTGGTGGTGCGCATGTTTCATTCATGTTAAAAAGATTATTATTGGTAAAATAAGAAAAATAAGAAAAACGAAGAGGATCTCGAAAAACGGCAGCCATTTTTTGGTCCATTTTACACTCAATAAGAAAATAGTAGAGGGTTATCATGTATGTGTTTTCAATGATACTGTCAAGGTATAGTTTTTGTTGATCCAAGACAAATTCCTCACTGAAAATGTACACAGGTTTTTTGTATAACTTTCCCCAAACAGACCATCCAAATCAGTTAATCCTATGACTCAACTTTTCAAAAATACGTAACGGTATAATAATACAAACATTAAAGCAAAAAAAGCTCAGCCAAATGATAGATCAGTTTAATAGCCATTATGCTTCTAACATATAACTAGCTATCTTTGGTTCAGTGTTTAGCCTCTCTGGTGTTACAGGTTTTATAAATGGGAATGTCTGCAGTTTCAGGCACATGACAAATAGGCTGCTGTAAAAGTGTAGCGTGCAATATTAATGGCAGTTCTTAGTGGAAAGAAGCCTACAGTTGAGGATGATGATTCATGATAATCTGATCAGTCTTGCACTTTTAGGCAAGTTAAATAACCTTGCACATTATGTTTGTTTTGTTATCAAATATGTTGTGCTTATCTACATATTTTATTTGTAACTGATAAACTGTTGCTTAAGGATTTCCCCAAAAAATATATCTTCTTTCCTCTTGATGATTATCTACAGAACATATTTGGAGAAGCAGGATCCTGTTTTTTGAACATTGTTTGCATAACGTCAGTTATTGGTTGAAGTAAGTCTTTCTGGCTGTGAACTGTAATATCTTGAGTTGTATTAATTTCCAATGTATATTGTAAATTTCACTGGTGAAGCAATGAAAAGTGTGTTTAGGCACACATTTATGAGATTTATCATGTCTAAACAGTTTTGTCTGTTTCGTCATGATAAGAGGTTTTTCCTCACACTACTGCTGCTGCTTGAGCCAATCATCATTCAATCATGCAGTGTTTGGCTACTTCTCTGCCAATGTCCCTGGCCATGGCAAAGTACCAAACCATTGGTGACTTGATTCCCACTTATGAATTTTGTACAAAAATACTTGTAAGAATCACAGATGGCAGAGCATCGAGCCCGAACCCAGCAGAACAGATCTGCATGGCAGGAGTTGTTAAATGTGTTTAGTGAGATTTTTGCAGCACTAAAACTTAATTCCATTTGTCAGGGAGATTAGTTGCATGTTTAAAACCTGCTCTCAGTCTGTTAAAAATATGTCATATCTTTTAATCTTTGTCTGTAGTTGTTTGTTACTCAAATTGAAATAGAAATAGTCCTATTTTAAATAAATTAAATTGAGTAAATTATACCTGGTATCACATTGTTATAGTGACATAATAGCATCTCTCAACATAGCATTCATGGAAGTCTGTTTCTTTCTTTTCTTTCAATTGTGTGATGCCACAGAAAGAAAAGAATGCTATGCAGATTATTTTTGCTTATTAATTTGTTAAAATGTAATTGTTGCGGTTGACATTGAAGTGGTTAATTCTAACACAGAAGATACCTTTCAATGAAATACAGCCAGCAAAATGTCAAAAAAAAGCTCAATCATAATTGACAATTATATGTTGTCGGACAGTGTGGTTAGTATACACTGAAATATGTCCCATGTTGTGTGTACATCACTGCAACAGACACTGTATCCTGTATTTAGCATTTATAATCTTCTGAAGTCACCAAAATAGAAATATGTGTGTGTGTGTGTGTGTGTATAGTGTAGCGGGTGTGTTTGTGCTCCAACACTGATGTTATCTTCCCCTCAGAGGTAGATAGGAGGTGAACAGTCTGTTTGGTTCTCCAATTTTTTCGCTATCTGACGCCTTTGGCATGTTAAGCCAGAGCAAGAAAAATGAATAAATCATGAATAAGCAAACATCCACACATCATAGACAGCTCACATTTTGTTGATGTGTTTGATGTTTCTACAGTCAGTATCTGCTATAGCTACACTTCCTTTTTTTCCTCTCTCTCTCTCTCTTTCTCTTCATGCACAAAGAGTGTTGAACACAGTTTCACTTGATTCCCTGGTAGCAGTCTGTATGTGACCCTGTGAGACGGTCATGATACATCTGTTCAGATCGTAATAAGAGACGGAGGCAAGTACATTGCTTCATCAGCGAAGGAGAGAGGGAGTTTTAAAGGCTTTGTGGTTTATGTTTCTCTGGACTCCTCTAAGTATTGCAGAGGTCTCACATTGAGAAATAAATACAGGACCTTTGGCAAGATGGCCTCCTGAAATGATGTGTGACTGTTTTCTTACCAGATAGTACATAGAAGGCTTATGCCAAAGCAGCTCAACTCACTCAGGTTACTTTCTGAGAAAAAAGTGTTCACTAGAGACCATGCTATGGTACTTTTACAGAAAACACTCAGATTTCACATATTCCTTTATCTCTTTATTTATACCACTCACATAATTTGGCTAGTAGTACATCCTACAGTTATTAAAACATGTGTTTCAATAATGTTGTATATCTGACCTTGCTTTCATTCAATTTACCCTTTTATTAGTCCCTCATCTGGATTCAATCAAAGCCTTTTCTCAGTTTCAACAGTGTCCACGACAGATGCATTTCCTCTCATATCCTGAGAAATATGCCCTTTTGTAAATTCCTGTGAACATAATTTCAGAAATCAGTCGGCCCATATCTTATTTAGTTTACATTGACCACAGGAACTGTCTCAGTGGGGAGGGAGATGAGAGATAGGGTGGATACTGACTCCCCGGTGTCACGTTGGACGCCGCCTCTCTTCAGGTGTGATTAGGGTCAGCCAAGTAAAATTATGAATACAGCAGATGTGCTTGAAAGTAATATCAGGGGTAATCCAAACAACTGAGAAAAACACACACAGCCTTTAGGGGTGGATATTATAGTAAACTGATGAATGGTTGCATTCAGTTAGCTTTTAAGGTGGTCTTGGTCTGTGTACGGTAAACTTGTATCAGTGTTTTACAGTGCAATTTAAACTCCAGATTAAATACAGGCCTCAAGGAATCAGTATTTTGATAGTATATCCCTTCTGCAAAGAAATACTGGTATGTTTGAAACAGAACAGCAGTGTTCAGTGTTTTCAACTTGTACGTTTTGAAGACAAAGATTGTATATCATAGAGGGAGGGGAAATAAAAATAATTGAAATGCATCGAAACCAGATGAATGTACAGTCTGGTATAACTTGATACACAGCATGATGTAGAAAATTATATAACATGTTGAAAAAGGAACGTATTTCATTGTAACATGTTATTTTTAACACTCAGCGTTTCCTAACTCAAGGCACCATTCGCTATTAATCTGAAGGAATCCTGAATTTATCATTCATTCAGCACTGCTTCAGGAGCGATACCCAATTTGTGTAAATGCCAAAGTCATAATGGGAGATGCTAAAGTATATCCTTCCATACAAATAAAAGAGCTTGCTGCACCAAATGTAAGACGTCAATGATTCAGTCATTGTATATCGGGTTCATTCTACAGTCCTCTTTGATTGAACAACTGCCTGCATCAGTTGGAGAGCTAATTCCCTCTGTAACATGCACTTGCATGAGCGCAAACCCCCAGGAACCTATTTCATATCAACCTCCCTCTCTTCTGTATCCAAGACATTGAGAATCCTCCCATGTGATATCTGACTGGGGACCAAGCAGCACACCAAAGACAGAGTCATTTACATATCCCACATCTCCTGTTTACACGGCTCTCATTTATCATCAAAGACAACTTCATGGATAGGCCTTTCAATGGACGAGCAATATTATTCAAGCAGCATATGGAGAAATCAGAAGCAAAAGGCCAGCATCTTCTTGTCTGTGTGGTGGAGGCCCATGTCTTGAGTAAATATTGCATGCAGATAAAGTGTACGAGTAAGCAGAAAAGGCAAAGGGAGGCAGTGCAGCTTGCAGCTTTCTTGGACTCAGCATTTTGGCTTTGCCTGATGTGCTGGATTATACAGTACACTGGTATTTTAAAGGGACACAGTGATATGTTTGCAAGCTGCAATGTTAGTTTTCATTTTATGCTACAGCGCATTGATAACATCGACACTAAAAAAGAAAAAGACGAGTAGCAGTATAAACATGCTCTATACGGGCAGCTTTGAACAGTCATTGTTGCTAAGCCTGAGACCCCATGCTGTATATCATTGAGAACAAGGAAAAAAAGAAGACTTTACAGTGGTTTACAGTAGGCACAGTAGTGTTGATATGACCTCATATACTCACATATCCTAGTCTCCATGGAAACATTAAACGGACTGTAAAATACCCAGCTGTAGAGGCCGCTCACTGTAGAGATCCATTCTGCTGAAGGTCTTAAGGTTCATGGTGGCAACTCTGCAAGGCTCTTAATGAGCATCTCCACACTAAATCTGCTGTAGGGGGAAATCATTGCACTGACCTTTATGGACACCCAAAGTCAAAGTTGCCACAATCCCACTTGACTCACACTGGTGAAATGGACCCACACACAAATCAAAATAGTTGTTTTCCCTTGGGTGACTATGATACAAGTTTGGTCTGATGGATCTGTACATTTTTTGATTGATAGATAATTATGAATTAAGGCTGGAAAATATGTTGGTACTAGATGTTGTCGTAGATTTTGGATATGGGAATACGACATAAGTGTTGTCTTTTCTTCAACTTACCAGACTGTTCTAGTTGTTCTTTTCTTTTATCCACATAGACAGTCAGACTAATCAGCTAATCACTTAATTTCTATGCCAAGGTGTCCAAAAACATACAATTCAAATAAAATGCTTGAGGCCCAAGTTAAGAATTTTAAATGTAAGTAAGGAGTACAAAGACATACTTAAACAGAAAAGTATGCATGCAACCTCTGCACATAGTCATGGGTCATAGTGCACACACACACACACACACACACACACACACACACACACACACACACACACACACACACACACACACACACACACACACACACTGTAATTAACAGACAGAAAGACACATATTTGTGCACAGCAGGCGCACAGTCAGACCATTTTGTTCACGCTTTGTCTCACTCACAGGTGTAAATAGCAATGACACACACACGCACATACAGGGACACGGCACATGTCACACTCTACCGACATCCACCACTAGTTTGTTGTGTTGTTCACATGCTGCCCCTGTAGTGAGAAGCTGTGAGCGGAGAGTTAGAAAAGAGAATAAAGACTAAACACAGTATAGGATACATAGATTGGAGAGCTGCGATGCACAGTGAAAAATCGTCTCGTAGCAATGCCATGTTTATATTTTCAAGGTCTCACATAATCATATAATTGTTTTTTGTATATCCACACACAACAAGGTGATGTGTATCTGTTAAGAAATTATATAGTTCCAACGCCATTAACGGATAACAAACAACAGTTGCAACACACTGGAACTATCTAAGAGTTTTTTTCCCAATATTTCCCCCCCTTCTAAGAAAATATATTGGTTAAAGTGCTTTGACTTATATTTGGCACAACATACGTACTAATTGCTGTATGTGTCCTTAGCGTGTCACATGGGCTTGCAGCCATGGGCTCCATGCTGTGTGAATGTTCAGTTTTGTCTTCCTTACTTAAATGGTTAAAATTGTAATAATGTTAACTTTCAGAGCAGTCTTGAGGTGTAAAAATAACGTAATCTCTCTCTCTCTCTCTCTCTCTCTCTCTCTCTCTCTCTCTCTCTTTCTCTCTCTCTCTCTCTCCCTTACTCTCTCTCTCTCTCCCTCTCTCTCTCCCCATACGATAACGATAGCTCCAATCTCACAGTGATTCTACTGAGATTATGCTTCCCATGTACAGGCAGTCTAACATACATAAATCATTATATATAATCCACCATACCCCAACACAGAGCCAAACCATATGTCAAGTCAGTATGTGTTCAGCCTTCCTGATTGCAGCACAATCAGGATTACCTATGCCTCCAAAGTGAATTGTACTGCTTGTAACCATTTAGCATTTCTTCGGGAATCAAGGTTCCTTCAGAGACACACGGCATTCCCTCTTGTGTTCGTCAACAAGCCCCACAGATATATGCAAAGGCAGAATACTGCAAGAGCAAAATATTCTGCCTGCAGAGAAAAAACCAGGTGCATGTATACCCACTGCTTCCTGAATATCATGGCCCATCAGTGGCTTCGTTGGATCACCACAGATGGTTGCATATTAAAATGATGAAAAGAAAAGCATTCTTAGTCTATGTAAGTCCATCAGTTTCCTATGAGATTCAAAACTACCACCATCATCAAATTATTTTATGAGCAGAATAAAAAAATAAAAAAGCATTGACCACAGACCATCTCTTTTCTGCTTCTCTGTGTTGTTTGTTCCGGTATATCATGTGATAACCTTGAACAACTGAATTGCTTTTAAGAAGTTAGACTTCAAATTCAAAGATATAAAAGGTTTTCAACCAATTATAAAATGATGATACATTAATTTACTATCTTGAAATGAAGATGCATTCAGGACACATATGATGTCTTGCCAGCGCCCAACATTACTCTGATGTTTGATATGACACCAATATTACAATTATATTTTGGAGTTAAAACCACCATCTTTCCCATCCTAATTCCACGGCATTATTTACATTCTAATTGGTTTCTTAGCAAAAGTGTCTTTGCTAATCTGGCGTGTACTGCCAAAGGGACTTTTTTGCCCCAATTTATGCCTCTGAGGCGGCACCTCCTCTGAGGCTGTCGAGTTCCCCCAACAAGCTCACAGCATGAGGCTAAGAGCAGGGTCTTAATGTACGCCAATAAAGTCCCTCTAATGCATGCACAGTACTGCTGGAGCCACACAGCCATGACAATGATATGAAATGATAAAAATGTAATTAAAAAGAAACTTTTCACACAGTGCATTCATTTTGACAGAACTAAGCATTGATAAGCATCAATCAAGTTACACCAGAATTGTGTAATTTTGCCACTTTTCAAATGGATCTACCGAAAACTTGGCTCTTTTGTTTATCCACCTGAGAACATGAGGCACAAATGTGAATGAGACTGCTGACGGTTACTCTTCAATCTGTGTCAGACAGAGACAGACAACTGGCGCTGGATATTCCAACATACTCAGTGGTGATGTGACATTATGCATGCAGACCCCCTGAAAATGAGCCACCCATATTGGAGATGAAGTGGGCAGGAAAGCACACGTTTCCAAGGTTTGAAGCGGCACTCAGTCACGATTGCCACTTCATTCACTTGACGAGGCTTCTTGAAGCGGTTCGCTGACAAATCCGATGGTTCTTTTGGAGTAGATACATGAATGTAATGAATGAGGTACTTAAACATGGCGGCTCATTCATTCATATATCCAGAGAAAATGTTTACATCGCAACAAAACACATGCTACAAATACAAAATGGAGTAACTACAGTACACTCAAAGATACTCAGAGTCATAGATACTCAAAGCAGGTAAAAGGTCGACAGGGCATTGATGAGCTATGTTAAACTCACTGCAATAACTATTACAAAGTGAAAGTATGGTTATAACATGTCAGCGTTAACATCATGGTTTTAAAGATTTTCAAGCGGTGAAGCAGAACCATACAATTACATCTTTGCACTCTCAATAGTTTGACAGAAAAAACTAAAATGATACTGCAGGAGGTAAAATCCTACTACAGCAAGATCCTTTCATTATTCATCTTCTCCTTTTCAATGCCACAGAGAAAACATCAGTCAAACAAAAGAGAGCAAGTGAACTTTCAACACTCTTTTTCAAGACATCTATTCATCTTCATCCCAGATGAACTTTAACATTTGCCCTAAGAAGTTTTATAGATTAAAGTGAATTCCAGTGTGACCCTGTGGTCTGGTAGGTCGATGATATGTGACACGGCTATGTGCTACATGTTCAGGTTCAGCCTGACCTACAACAGATGCAGAGACATCTCTCTTGGGTGACAATTCTTATAAAAGAGAACCCTTAAAAGAGAGGCCGTGACAGACACACTGACAGGAAACAAGAGCGAATGTTTCCAGTACGAGATGCGTTCATGTGTGCATACTGTGTTGTTGCCAAGGGAGACAGAAGATCAGTCAAACAGAAATCTACACAGGTGAAAATGAGAAGGGATTGATTGAATACAAAATAATCTGATTTGTTGACAAGATTGAAAAATCTGCTTTGTTTATTTATTTTCGAGAAGAAAAAAAAAAGTAGAGGTTCAGAGTCGACAGCTAAACAGAAAGATTACTCATCAGTTGTGTTTGCAGTGAGATGCTGAGTGCTCAACAGAGATTTCATTTTCTCGAAAAAACTAAAAAGCTTTGGGGATTTTTTAGACTGCTGTAAACTCAAAGAAGTGCTGTGCAGTCAACGTCGTTGTCATCAAAACCTCCTTTTATCCCATTAAGTTAACAGTTTTACTCTCAACTTTGTATTCCAATTATAAAAGCTCAAATGTACTTGTGACAAAGGATCCTCAGTGTGCCTTCCTTTGCAAGCACCCAGTAGTGATTAAACTGGTTCTGTAACCCACAGGAAATTAGAAACGGAAACCTTTAATATTCCGCCTTATAGACTACACCTTTGAGTAAACCTAATGAGTTTTAGTTTGCTTTGCCAGCATCTCATCTTCTCCATATCTTAAAAGTATCATTACTCACTTAAACACACATGTTCACACACTCACATGTCAGCAACACATCTGACATCAAACACATTTATCAAGTTCCCAAAAGCAAGTAGATTCACACTTGAGTGGAAAACATCTGCAATTCCTCAGACAGTTGAAAAGCATGCAGACCATGTGGAAAGTGTAAACCCCCCATAGTCTCCAGAGCACTGGACAAGAAAACGAGGTAAACATGTGGAGCCTGCAGGGTTTCTCATTGTGGGAGCTCTACGCACAAGAGTGCATCTCAATACTGTTCCTGTTGTTGTTCATTCAGTTTGTTTTTGTTCTAGTTCAACTGAACATGTGATAAATGAGGCTAACTTTTTTCTAGCTTGTCCCAAAAAAGAAAAGACAGCAAGCATTAAAGGAGGAATGAAATGCATGTTTTCTGTGTCTTCATGAAAAGCAGAACATTATAATAAAATGCCATTTCCTAGTCCACTGCATTTTATTTTGATAGATTTCTTTTTAATTTGTTTTATATCACATCATCAACAAATTGTAAAACAGGATAACAAGGCTCATATTGTAATGATATACTTAGACGGTTAGTGTTGTAGAGGGGACACAAAACAAAGAGGAAACACTGCATGACAGCCCTGGCTTCCCACTGGTGAAGCCGTTCAAGGGCTGACGGTTGTTTTTTTTGGAACAGATTAGGTATCACATGGAGCTCCTTTACTGTGGCCCGATTATGCAGTACAACTATTGCAATTTTGTAAGAAGTTGAATTGACTCGGGTGCTCATGTGTTAGCCAGAATAAACTAAATCTAATCTAATCTCATTCTTGGGATAAGGCCTGCCGGTGTGGTCCAAAAAGATTCAGCTCCCAGATTCCATCTGTCAAGCAGGATCCTGGCTGCCAAAAGGCCCTGACTTTATCGTTACACAATGAAACCTGAGGTACACTCTTGTGCAGTCGTATTACTCTTCGCCACAGAGCTGTGTTTGAAAGCAGATTGTATTAAATTTTTGTATAAAAAATGTGAAAGGATTTTAAAATACAATCAATCAATTCATTAAATCCATTCTTCCCTAAAATCCATTGGATCAGCTTTGCATTCATGTAGCTCTGTTTTATGGTTTCTGATGTGAGTGTGATGCAGTGTACAAAATTGATGTTGCAATAAAAAAAAATGAACACAAAACAGGAAGAGAAGGCATTTGATAATAATGCACAACATTTTACTTTGTTTATTTGTTGGGATTACATTTAATTAGAAGCATTGAGTGTTCACTTTTACTGAACCATTCAAAGTTTATAACTAAGTTTATTATCTCGGCCGTGGTTGGATAGACCTTCTCTCTTGACGTCACATTCAGATCAAAGCATGTCTTCCTCGTCATTTGTTGACCTCGAACTGGTATTTGGAAAAATTCACTGCTTAATAAAGTATGCCACAGAGTGTGTGCATTTGTGTCTGTGTTCATACCTTTCTAACTGATGACACTTCTTTTTGATAAAATATGTCAAAGAATGTGAATATTAACCATATGGAGAACTGGAACCCACATGTGTGTAATTAACTGTGGTGAAGATGTTTAACAAAACTATATATATGCAATTGTCTGTTTATCTCATACATGCCCCCTAAGACATGTATGGGGACTCAGGAGAGATCTTTAATGATTCACATTGGTTATATAAGTAAGTAAGTAAGTAGTCAAAATGTGTGTGTGTGTGTGTGTGTGTGTGTGTGTGTGTGTGTGTGTGTGTGTGTGTGTGTGTGTGTGTGTGTGTGTGTCTGTGCATACAGTGTATACATATATAGATGTTGAAGATATATATGTTGAATATATATATAATATATACACACACACACCCACACACATATGTGCTGTTATTTACCAACAGTGCTGGCTGTTGCCTAGTTGTATTGTATCCAAATGCATTAGAAATAATAGTCCTATTATATTTTTTTAGCATTTTTTTTTTTAAGAAGTCTTGTGGAAGGCTAAAACTTTCCTTATCTCCGATATGAAAAACATAATTCGTATTGCTGGTTTCACTTGCACCAGCAGTGTGCTAATTAATCCGCAGTGTCCTCGGTTCCCATAGCTGTTTTTCAGATCTCTAAGGGGGGGAAGAAATACACATTTTGTGAGGCTTACGCTGCTCAAAGATGACTCTTGAATTGAAATGGAAAAATGTCAAGTGTACTGCTTTGTAAAGAGAGGAATGAGTACATTGAAAATCCTCCTTCTGCGAGCAGAGAGCTTCTCCCTGCCTGACACAAGCGCAGCCAAGACAATCCCCTGCATAACCTCTGAATTATTTACATACTCCGGTGGGGGTGCATAAACATTACTGTTATATGCCTGGCTGCGTGAGAATGGACGCAAACATACCGTGGCAGCTATCATATTACAGTATTCAGCCTCAGAACATGTGATGGTGGAAGAGTCCACAGAGAATTAGGGGGCAGTATCTGCAAGCAGGGTTGATATATTGATCATAACCCAGGGACCTACTGTCATGTCACTAGGGATCCTAGCTCTGCTTAACTTATTAATCATTTCATAGTTTTTGCCAAGGCAGTCAATAATGACTGAGTGCACAATATCAGGGCATTGCATTTTTGATTGGTTTAAACCAAAAGTCTTGGGAAAGAGATTGAAAAGTAAATACAAAACATTATTCTGTTGAGGTTGATTACCTATCATGCAATGGCAGCTTTTCAAGGATGCTGGTCTCCAGGGCACTGCTCTCTATCAATACCAGTTAAAGGATAGTTTCTGTAGCATACTAGTACAAGGGCATTGGATTGTTGAACATACCCATAGGCTTGTTTCCATTATAAATGAGGTCCTTCATTTGGGATGCACGTCAATATAGAACATAACCTTGGGCTGTTTTCTGCTCTTTTCTTTTTAATTTTCTGTTCTGTTTTATTTTTCAAAACAGTTGTCATAACAGCTTCCTTTGTATGTTGTCCTTTTGGTTAGTAATTCAATAACGTACAGTGGATGTTTGTGTGCCTGAAAATGATAAAACATGCATCTGAACTGAACATATGATTGAATAATACAGTTAACATAACATCGAATCTGTGACATTTGCTAACATTAGAGTTTGCCAACATCTTCCTGAAATTAGTCAGTGAATAAACAGGAAAGAAAGGTTGTCACACATGTGAATAAGCAAACACTACGATACTGTTGTTTACTCTGTAAATGCAAGCTTGATGTTAATTGTCACCTCTTGTTTATCTCTTTCATCTTCTCCTTTTCCACCCACAGACTGCATGTGCTTTGGCTCAAGATGTATCATCATCATCATCATCATCATCATCATCATCATCATCATCATCATCATCATCGCCTTCGTCTTCGTGCTATATAAGTGCTCAGAGGCACAGAAACATGAACTCATACTTTGAGTCAAATGTTTAGAATATCATTTGAAATGAATTACTTTAATTCCACAGACCAAACCCACTTATTATCTTTATTTCCGGCAGAAAGTAGCCACAGGTCAACTAGCTCATTACCTCCAACTACAGTGTGTTTTCAATGTGGTTGGCTTTGGAATCCCTGTGAAACCTTTGAGAATATTATGAAAAAACCCTTCTTTTTTTTTAATGCTTGGCCCTGTCGTGTTGCTGCTTGCTCATACAGACAATTTCACCCTCAGCACTGCACTTTCTTGGGTCCTGAATAATACACCCGCCACGACATAGTTTCGTCACACACCCAAGTTGTGCTCACCGTCAGAAACACCTGTGAAATAGGCCTACAGTCTGGTTCACATGGAAACAATTGTTTACAGTTAAAGCAAAGTAGGCCAAATATGATGTAACTGTGTGACTATTCTAATGCACTTAACTCGGAAATAACTTACAAAAGGCCCAAAACTCTTTTGGAGTTTGCAACCATCTTCAATGTATTCACCCCTGATCAGTTCGCATCACTGATGTATGTAATTTAACTTTAAAAAGACAGCATGTTTTCTTGTCTATATGACCTTTTTATGACACTTTAAATACTACACAAACACACACAATCACAAGCAAATAATCCACACACGCACACTTACACAACAAGCAATAAATACACATTCATGTGATTCCCAAATGCCTTTGTGTGCAGCTTGATAATATGTGAGCGCCTCTGGGTTTCAGTAAATAGTGTGGCTCCAAAGGAACAGAGGCCTTAAGTAGCCTCAGTAAATGATTTTATACGCAGTTCACTGAAGCATGATGTCTCCTTACCTGAAACCCCTTACCATTATGCCTCACATACTACCACTGATGCAATTTATTTTCAGGCCATTGTGGCACAGACCAACGATTCCCTTGATTCGATCTATTGCTCATGCTAAAAATGTGCCCATGTGCTTTGGACATGGGCTTCACTGCAAACCTCCAGCAACTCTTACATTTGGCAAATCCAAATCAAAGCCCAATTACGATGTAACTCAAGTTTTCTCCAGATATTTCTGGTTTAAGATGGATTGCTTTTAAGATGTTTGTCAGGACTGAGGTGAGTGCAGATGGCAAACAGGGGCCAGCTGTTTATTACTGAGAAGCAAACAAAATTCATCACCACTGCTGATACTGAAAAGGTACTTCACTCACGTCAGAAAGGATACTCTCAGGAACACCGAAGAACATTCGGAAATAGTATTTATGCACTTACCAAATAAACTCAATACCATGTTAAATATGCAATACTCACCCTGGCTTCCTATTGCCTCCATGTATAGCAGCTGAAAAGATGCAAAGCAGAGCTAAGCCAAATAGCTTGGTATGCCGAGGCTGTTGATTTGACCAATCAGCCAGCAATGGAACAGTTGATTGATTAAACTGCTAATTGAATCAAGCCTAACAAGTTGCAATTAACTCACTCAAGATCCCCACACAACACGGTTACACTTTTAATTAGTAAAGACTCCTCTTAGCCTATGTTGTACCTTTCAGTGAGTATTTTCTTTTGTTGACATCTACAGAAGAGCGACAGGACAAAATAATGGGTAGGGATTGTGTGGTGGTGGGTGTCATGAGTTTACCTAAGCCTTTGATGATCAGACTGATGGAGGAGGTGGATGGAAGAGCCTCCTCATAACTCACATTGTTACATTAAAAATCCTGCTGTCTCATGCAGGGGAACAGCATATTGATCTTTACGCAAGAAATATAGTCCCTCTCGGGCATTTGCTTGTGTTGATATGTGGCATTATGGAGTAGAAAATGAGAAGCAGAGGTCTTCGGAAAGAGGACCAAACTCACAGGATAAGAGCCACTCCTCAGTATGACCAACACATTTGTGTTCCCACTGTTGCCTGTTTGTATCAAAGCACAACAGTGGTTGCAGTTGTGTGTGTCATGATTGCAGTGTTTGCCTATGCAGGCTTTGAGGAGAAGTCTTCAGTGAAGGGTTGAGTGTCATCTCTGTAAATTGTTCTTACAGTAAGTCCCAAGCCTCAGCCACTGAAGAAAATATGTGTTCAATTCGAGAGTATAAACTGTATTTAACTTGCCGATTGGTATAATTCTGTCCTTGATCTTAGCAGCCATATAACGTGAGCAAAATCTGAATGTGTCAAGACAAACTATAGTCCAAACTGACTGACTAAAAATCTGAATAAATAAAGCTGTTTGTGATTTAAAGCCCAACCAGAAATCTGAATCTGTTAAAATAACACCCTGCTAAATCCTCTTGGTTTGAGGAATCTGTGCCGTTAAGTTAAAAGGAGCCTTGCTGAGCCAGACAAACATTATTCGATTGTTTGAAACAACTGTTTTCACACCCTAAATTTGATATCTTCAGCTATTCCAGTGATACCATCTGAAAATAAATAATTTTTAGACACTGACTGATACTGCACTGAATTAAAGACTTAGAAAGCGTGAAAGTAGGGCATTGATGTAGATGTATGTAGGATTACTGGCATACCACTCATTAAGTCAGTTCTGAGTTAAATTCCTGGCTAATTAAACAGCTATAGGAAGTTTAGAAAGTTGAGAACAGGGTGAAAGCTCATGTCAATCATTCAGTATACCCGATATTATACATTCAGCATAAACTGACAAAAACACTGTCGAGTGGATCGTCAGCGGAGCATTGCTGACTACTCGGCAAACCCAGCCAAATATTATGATTTCCAACCGTAGTTTAAATAAGAAATGCAGGTTTGCGGGTGATGGGGGCTCGGGCCAGTGTTTCAGGCAAACCACCAGATTGCTGCCTTGGACGTATTCGTAGTGGAAACAGATGGGACGGGGTGCACAAAGGCAGCTCGTCATTATTATGGTCACACAGTGGGGGCGAGTTATGGAAAATGTTCCTTGTTCGTCAATGTATCATGGTTCATTCATTCTGGAAAACTAAAAGCAACGGGGGACATTATAAAAGTAAAAAAATAAGAATACTTTCGATGTGAATGTGTTATCTTGACAGTTGTGTTTTTCTTTTATTTTTTGTATCATTATTTAGAGATAAAATACCCAGTGCTATTATAGCAATTGTGCAATCTGTCGGATTTAAATGACACAAATGGCCAAATGCTCAAAGTAGTCATAATGAACATCGGATAGCTCAATTAAAATATATTTTTTGCCGCATTTGTAAAGTTAGCACTCAGTTCCTTCCTTGTATTTGCTGCAGAAAAAGTATATTAAAATAAGCAGAATGTCAAAGAGAGGAGCATGAGCCGGTGCCAGTGGTATCATCGGCCTGGGATTAACAGAAGAGACTGAGAGAAATAGAGAAGCCTGCTGGGGAACACATCACTCTGCTGTGTGTCCCAATGCTGAGAGAGGAGGGGAAAAGACGATAAAATGCAATATTCTCTTTGGAATTAATTCACTGTCTCTTCACCAAGAGCATCTAATTTAGTGTTGCTTGCCTTCCTTACTGTCTCAATCTGCCCCTCGCTCCCTCTGTCTCTACCACTTTCTTCATCCATCTCCTTTACTATCTCGCTGTTTCCATCCTGCTCTGCGGCTCCCCTTCCCTCCGCTCCTGCCACCATTACCACCCTTCTAACCACGGCCTCTTTCCCTTTGCTGTCTCTCGTTCTCTCTTTTTCCCTGCCTCAGGCCTTTGTTAGACTGTCTTTGCGGCGAGTGCAGAGAGAAAGAGGGAGACCTTGAACAAGACTCAAGCAGTCTGATTTGGAAGGAGAGCGCAAGAACCTGGAGACATGAGAGATGTGAGAGGGAGCGGGTGGATATAAAAAACCTCTTCTCCCCCTGTGAGAGACCGAGGGAATGAAAAAAGAGAGGGAGCATACAGATAGAAACACAGACAGGCAAGGAGGGTGAAAGTGATTAGCCCCTTATCCACTGTTTTAAAGAGGTTAACCTCATTAAAATTGTGGTTATGAAAATGCTGAGGGCACGCTAGATTATAAAACCTCATGCCAATAGTACATTCTTAGTCTGAATTCATACTCTTCACCCATTAAGTTTCGATTTCAGATAACTTCTGCATCCTAAAGGTTCATTAGCCCCCCCCTCTATCCATTTGGATGAAAGGATAAAATCGTTGTGCCCTTCAAGGTGCGGATTATTGCTGGAAGATAAATAGAAACCAGTCCTCTCCAACTCTGTAACTTTGGCTGGAAACAAAAACATGGTGCTCGTGTTAGTGGCTAGAATAAAAACAGCAGTAAATGAGTACAAAATGTAAAGGTCACTGAGTTTTGCAAATGGGTCCCCATGGCCTAAATGAGGATGGATGTGAGCTGAAGAGGATTCAATGGTCTAAGCTCTGCCTCTCGACAAGGGCAAAGGAGATGAGAAGAGTTGAGTTAGAAGAAGAACTGGCTGTGGCGAGGTTTAGATATACCAGTGTCGAGGATTTAAAGAATAGACTGGCAACAGAGAATGTGAGGAGGTCAAGGGGCCTGCATTTAGTGTACAGATTTACCAACAAGCCTCTGTGAATCCTCTCTGATCATCTCTGTTGTTCGATTCTTTATCTCGCTGTCTGGCACACATGCAACTGAAGCCTAATGAGAACTTTTGTCAGTGTTATGGTTGTGTCTGCACACTAGTCAAACGTAAAAAGAAAGAAGATATTGTTCATGTTCATATTTTTCATTGGATTCAAAAGGTACATTCCTATCTAACTCCAAACAAAATGTATTTCAAGTTAAATAAGACCATCATTTTGAAACAATCGGTTGTGGTATGATTGTAAGAATAGAGGTCGCCGTCTCATTGAGATGATAGTAGACACTTCAGAACTGCAGATGATTTATAGGTCTTGACCAAGTGCATACAGTTATCGGTCTCTATCTACATTAAACCATAAGACACTTGATATCTTCCATGATGCATGACAAGGAGCTCGGAAAAACCCCAAGGTCAGACTGATAACTATTTTATGTTGGGTGATGTCATCACCTTAAAGTCGAAGAAAATTCTAAACTAAAATGTTTGGTAATAGAGACTGGCATTAAATAGGAAGCATGATATCCCTTAAAAATTATGCTTTCTCCCAATCGACCAATTGCTGACCTGCAGTAAATGTCAGCAGAGAAGAACATCCAAATCCAAGTCCAAAATTGCATGTCCTTACAGGAGGCCATTGTTCTCTCCTATTTTGGGCATCAAATATTCAATTTAACAGTTAACAGAGTACAATACATGTAAAAACATTGTGAAAAATTGCACTTAATTGCACTAACTTTAGTCGCATCATGGTAATAATCCATGTAAATTTGAAGTCGCCAAAGTGCAATTGTCAGATTTATTTAGCCCCTGGTTTCATCAAAGACCAATAGGTGGTGCCTGAATTATCACACGTGACACATGAATCAGTGTGTGCAAATTAATCTCAATTTGAAAATGTCACAGCTCTGTGAGATAGTAGTTTATATTCTAGTTGCATCAGTGCCTTGTCAGTAGTGCCTGAATCAATGGATATATGAAATCCCAAGCAGGTCATTAAGATCGACCTTTCAGTAAGATTCCCAGAGCATGTGTCAATTCACTATGTAGCTTAAGTGACTTTTAACTGGGAAAAACAAGGTGTAGGATATGCAATGGCTACATTAGTGGAGTCATGACATCAGTGTTGCAGCATGGGCATACTCGTTACCTTTGGTATCCTTGAAATTAAAGTCACTTGCATGTTTGTTCAGTGAATATGCCACCACTCTTACTTCTGTCTTTTCCTGGAGCAGCAGACAATGTTATACTAATATAATGTATATAGTCCACAGAAGGCACACAGCTCTCAAACAAATGTATATTATGTTGTATTATATGTAACTATTGTGAAGCAAATTATTGAATTAACCAAATATCGTATTGACACTATTGCCTAACTTATTCTTTTGGGTGAGAATGCTGGTTCAGTATCTGCACCCAACAAGACTGAATATACTTGAAATAGCTATCCAATTTACTCAGACTTGAAAAGGAAGCCATGTGGAGTGAAAGAAAAGCGGTTAAAAGCGGCTGATTTAAAGCCGAAAGCCCGGCAGACTTTTTTGCAAGTGATCTCTGGGAGAAGGGGAGGGGAAGAGAGCCCCAGTCGGTTTGCTGTGACCGACGATGAAGCGCACATCCTCCGGTGAGCCGAACGGGGACTGTCCCTGAAGCTGCGTCAATTTACCCAGCCTAGCCCGGAAGTGTGGGGATTGTACCTTCAAAACAAAATATACACTTTTCAATTATGGTTAGTGGGCAGACACCTTTGTAAAAGTAATCCAAAAAAAAAAATGCCTTAAGTCAGCTATCTAGTGAAACACCATCTTGCATAAGCCTTAATAGCTACAGCATAGCGGAATGTATAGCGAACCAGACTCTATGAAAGACGATAAAACATTGCTTGTAACGCATCATGTATGAGATGAACCCTTCTTTGCATTACCAGGAATCCAATGGAGCATATTTTGAATGGAAACAAAATGAATCGTCTCATATTATTGTGGAAGTCTGTTCCGGAAATGATGATTTACGCAGCTCGGGAAGCTTGATGGTCGTTGTGCGGGAGCGCTGGGCACACACGCCGCTCTCCCTGCTACATCGCACCACTGCGGTAGGAGCGGGGAAGGCAGCAGCAGCAGCAGAGAGTGGGGGCAGGAGGCAGGCAGCCTCAGTCCACTTGTTCCTGCACGGACCAACTCAGTCTCTCTGTCGACTTTCACACAGGTGGACTTCATCTGAGAGGACATATAGCAACAGATCCCAGTGCCACCCTACAGCCCAGCGAGAGCAGAGAGAACTTTTTGCTATTGCTCCATGATTTTTTTTTTTTTACCACACCTCCGTAACCTTGGCAGTCAGACCTGTAATTGTGACAGGATGGGACCGCTACTCCTCTCCATCGTCCTGTGTTTGGGCGCCGCTGTCCCGCAGCGTGTGATAGGTGAGTGGAAAAGTGACCGGCTGTCATCAGCGTTGACAACACATTTTTACACGACTAGCCTTTTTTGTACCCCAAAACTGATCACATTTCGCAAGTGACCAAGTAGCCTGAATCCGATTATTTCAAAGAGGGGAGGCCCACATTAACCGCTGAGCAAAATGTAATATGCGTGTATGGAGAGGTTGTGTTGTTTGCGGAAAACGAGCTTTCCAGCGAGGATTGGCAACAGAAAACTACCAGTGGTAATCTGTGCACGACTCGTTAGTTAATTGGTTTACTTGCGTTTTAAGGACACTTGTGTGAGTCGATCAAACAGACGAATCAATGTTTTATCCGTGCGTAATGTTTCCGTGACAAGGGGCAAAATCGATCCATGCATCAGACGAGCGCATTTTAAGGCAGCATCGTGCATTGCTCCAATATGTTGTGTGCGCCCTCGCAGTGATGATGATCTTCAGCGGTTTATTCGCCAGAAATTACGTCACTTTTTCCTCTTTCACAAACTGAGTTTAGAAAAACAGATAAATGGGAAGTCTCGACAACGTGGGCTCGATACAGATCCAGAAGCTTTCGCTTCAAGGAGATATGCTAGAGAGCCTCCTGTATTAGTTGCATTACGGCACTATTATTGACTAAGATGTCACCAAGAGAAGGTCACTTGTGCGTTGCGAGTCTAATGTATAGAGTCTTGTCAAAAGCTGTCTGACTGCGTTCCTTAGAGAGGAAATTGTTGAAAGCTTATATATTCATCTGACCCTCTGGATCAATATTTAAATAATTTGTCATCCCCCCCACCCCCTCCTTTGCCCTTTTAGTTTCTGGTAATAGGAATATTTAAGCGTTAGTCCGTGCTGTATATTTTCCATGAACAGTGCAGAACCTGTGAGAGTTGTGTAAAGAAAGCAGTGTAGCCCTTATGGAAGTGGGTCATGCCATCCTCCTGTCTCTATTCATTTAGCAACATGCTTGCCTCAGGAGTCCCACATGTCAGACAGACCTCCGTCTCCACACCAGGAGTGTGCCTTAAGCAGAGTTTCTAAGGCTCCCTAAGCTTTGCAGTGTCAACTGAGAATCAGCCGCCAGAAGACATAATAGTCCCTGGTAGTGATGGCATAATGGATGCAGAGGAAAAGGAGGCAGTGCCGTGGGTCGGCTTGTTTCAAGGCCCAGTGAGTTAAAAATACACCGCCAACTTGTCTCTCAATTAATCACATCCCAGTTAAATTGGTTGTGTTGTAAACGGTTTCCTACAGCTGTAACCTCATTCACTCAAGAGGCTGGTTTGAGGAGGTGGATGGAGGGTCTAAACTGTACTTGATCTGTCTGTGAGCATCCTTACAGCCATCCTTGGTCATCCTGGCAGCTATTTTAGCAACATAACTGCTCTGGACGGGCTCCAAAGGCCCAGTAGCATTCAAACTTCTCATCATAAGGAATACATTGCTAGTGATTAGACATTTTGTATTGTACAAAAGCTACGTTATACTTACCTTTGGTGGTTGCCAAAAGGTAGCAGGTGTCTTCAGAGACAGCTGCTTACAAACACTCTTTTCAGGATGTCACAGGGTGCCCGTGTCCACTGAAACAAATTGATGGGGTAGACACATTCGCCTTCAGGTAAAACAGGCTGCATTGTTCCAAGTCAGTGTGCAATACATCACTTCCTCTGGTTGGTTGCTGGTGCTGACTCTCACACATTGTTTGGGATACTGCCTGTCCGCCTGGACAAAGAGCACGACGGCACCAGTGGGCCCTCTGTATATAAGATGCTTTTGTGCTTGTTTAGAGTCAGTTTTAATGAATTCTATGCATCTTAATTGTAGTCTCAGTCTTGTTATTATGGCCGCACAGTTACAGCCTTTTAAGCAAATGGACAGCCATCTGTAGGGACAATGTGATTGTCCGCTATTAGAGAATCGTGATTAGTGTTATTATTGTTGGTCACTGTTCATTTCGCTCAAAAATTTCACTCAATTAACACATTTGAAGTAACACAATGCACTGATGTAGAAGCATTGTGCTTTCTAAAATGATTGTGGTTTCAGATTGGTCTGACCAGTTGCTCGTCATGCTCACTGATTGAAGATTTCGGTCAGTTTAAAACTGGAGGGAAAAAAACGGACAGAAGGGTACTTCCTTGTTAACAGGAATGACATCTGGTGCCTTTGGATAAACAAAAGACCAGCTACAATTGAGTTGGATGGAAATTGTTGCCTGGCTGTAACGTAATGCTTTTGGTATCTTGGGGCCGTGGATTGCCATCAGCCCAGTGCAGACTAACTCACTTACATTTTCCTCCGGCGCATTGTTTTACGACACTATATGCACGGTGGGCTATAATTTTCATGAGTTATGTGATGTATTGATCACTGCAAATATATAACCTCAGACTTGTAAACAAATTGCTGCAGCAGAACATTGAATTGAGCTGGAGCAATACATTGATTAATTGATGAGTCAAACAACAGAACATTTATTTTAATAAAGAATTCATGAAGTTGGTTAAAGCTTCTCAAATGTGATGAGTTGCTGCTTTTCTTTGTCATATATGACTGTAAACTAAATTGCCTATTTTTGCCTTTGTGACTGAATAAAACAAGCAAGCTGAACACATTATCTTAGGCTTTGTGAAATTATTTAAAATTGATCAAGAACACACAAATAATTGTTTGTTTCAGTATTGACCTGTTCTTCAAAAGTCTAAATAATGCACATCTCTAAGTTAATTGTTGAATTGCCTTTTTAAATTAAATACTTCTTAGTGAACTTGCTGCCACTGGGCATAAAATGATCGAGCTTGTGTTTGCAAACAGTTGGGGATATTAATAGAAGATGTTCTCTTTAAATGCATGCAGATGATAGCGATCCATCTAAAAGCTCATTAAATTTACTGGCCAGTGGCCACTGAAGGTTATGGCGGACGTATAGGTGACTTTTAATAACAATGACAGGCAACCTCCCTCTACAGTGCCCTTCAGTCTGGTTTTAAATGGCACAGTCTTCAATCAGTGGAGCGAGGTCAGACCTCTGTCAGATCAGCAGCCATGATAACCAAAGGAATGGAAGCAACTCACTGGACGACAAAATGCACACAAGGGAATAAGACATGGGTTATCAGAACACATAGGAATCAGTCTTTGCACAAAACTATCTCTTGCTGCTGTAGTGACATTGGCAATGTCTATATTTTTCATGTTTGTGGAATTTGATTGGGCTATTCATTGTCAGTATTTAATCCCATGATTTATGATCATTTGACTCCTCTGCTGACAAGTCCATTGATTGGGAGCCATTTGTCTTTGCTGTGGTCCGGCTTCTGTTGTCTGGTCTACATTTCATGCTTGACTTATTGGCAAAGTAGTCGAGGGACAGTTACAGAGGTTGCAAGCACACACAAGCGCTAACCAAATAACCTTAACTAGGCCCTGAGATAAGAACGGGCAGCACTATAGTATATAATGTAAGGAATGTATTAATTCCTGCAATTTCAATAGGGCCTTCGCTGCCCCGATGTTGTCGGTGCTCGGGCCCTAATAAATTGTTTGAGCCAGCACAGACCCATAAGTTTTCAGACAGAAATTACTGTCAAATCACAAGATATTGGTGTAAGCTACGCTCTCTGCTTTAGCCTAGTTTTAGATTTTCAAGGTGATTTGAAGCTTTTCAGTTCTGCTTTTGTGCATCAGACAGTGAAAATGAACAATGTGAAAAAGACGAACAAAAAGACAATCGGCAGTAAAAAAATTGCCTCTTTTCACACAAGACTTCCCCTGTTTTCCCCTAATCCTGAAATCAATGTCTGATGTTTCCATTCACAAAACTCTGGAAACATTGATTCAGAGTTTTCCCAGACAACTTAAAAGTCTAACACTCGCTAAAAGCAAGATATTACGCTATGACGGCTGGCATAAGCAGCGATCGTCTTAAAATTGTATTAATGCCAGGTTTCAAAATTCAGACCGTAACTATGCCAGAAAAAGAAAAAGCGGCCCTCTGAAACAGTACATAGATTATATGAATGTTTTCGTTTGTAGTGTCATTTCATGTTGAGTGCAGCTTTACTTCACTTGTTCAGCTCGATCATGCAGCAGCACATCCTTTCATAGTTTGAGCAATCACAAGACCACATGCTGGTTTTAAGTAATCCCACTGGGTCATGATTAATGACTCAACTTTTGGAGGCACAAGTCGGCCCACACTGCAGGCCGTACAATGAGTGTGTGGCACAAACAGACATTGCACATAATGAAGTCATATAATGCCTTGTTTGAAATGAACTGTAACATACAGTTTGGGATTTTCCTGAAGCTTGCGAATCTCTTGACTAACTAAAAATACATATTATATTTGGAAAAAAGCCATCCAAATAGAACACATTTAGCTTGAAGTTGATAATGGAATTTGTTGCTATAGTTGGCCTTAAATTGCTGTTTAGACACATTATTTGTAACATGCAACATGTTGCAGGTACAGGTTCAATATCAAAGATATAGTAACATACAAAACAGTATTCATCATTACTGCACAGTAGCCAACCGTACTGTTAACGGATGGCAATATGTGGATGAACGGTGGTTTAATGACTAACCCAGTAAGGACACTTTCGCTTTAACCCACATTAATGTGATGTTGAAAGAGCATTTTAAACTTGCCATTAAACTGTATTCTTAGAAATTTATCTTGATAGCATGAAGTAAAAACTAATCAACACCACATTTGTATTCACTCACATACATTTGCTTCTGGCTGCCACGGCAGAAAATGACTGAAATTATTCTCAAAATATGTTTACTTCTTTCATATTGGTATGTAATATAATTATATACATTTATCACAATGTGTGCTATGGCTTACAGGCCAGAGTAATTACAGATTCATCGCAATAATTCACTTTAAAACACAAACATGGTTTTGCATTCAATAAAGTGTCAACACGGCAAAGCCTTCATAATGTTTTTTCACAATAAGTAGAATTAGGCTGCATTTTATAGAGGGGGATAGTGTGCTTTGTGCTAATTGCATCTAAAGATTAAGTTTAGACTTCTCTATCGTCCTTGCAGCCTGGGGTAAAAAACAACAACTCAAATTAGATTAGAGCTCTTATGCTGCGTTCCAGAAAACTACCGTGGAACGCCACTCAAAGAGTTTTACTAAACTACTAAACTAAATCCTTCTACCTCGACTTCATGAAGAAGCAGTTGTCTCACGTCACATATAGCAACACCTATGGAAACCCAAAGGCAACATGACGTTAATGTGCCTTCATTTGTGTAACAATGCATATTATTATATAGTAAAACCTATTCTTTATGTAAATTTATGTCAAAATATTTCTGCACGATTATTATGTCGCTGGTAACGCTAAAAACAATCTCTTAAAGTGTCATATGTCTTTTTTTCTCCTCTTTTTCACTCATACTGCTGCTTCAATCGTGTGTCAAAGACATTTTCACGGTCAGCCGTGTTATTTTTTTCAGTTGGTGTTATGCACCTGGACCACTTGGAGGTCGGAATTTAACAATTTCAACTTGAACATGCCGACCTGCATAAATTTGAGAAATACAGTTCAAAAAATATTGTGCTGACCCTGTTTCTAAAACAGTATTTCTTTTTTTTGCTTATTTTGCTTGTACATGAAATAGAAAAGCCCAAATGTCATCATCCTCTGCAGGGTTTCACCAATGTATTGCAAGCCAGGCCAAAGGATTTTTAAGATGCTTCTTTTTAAACAAAAATGTGTTAAACGAGTAGCGAACAACTTTCAGGAATATGTGCATGTTGTGTGCTAAACATTACTGAGTCAGTGTGAGAGCCTTCACAAAGAGGCAACTCAACAAAATAACTTGTTTGTAACAATTCACTGTTACAAATTGTGTTACGCCAACAGCAGTGGTGGATGAGAGAATGTGGACAGAACACATTAAAATATCCCTGTTCTACATGTTTACATCTTGTTTATGCTTATTTTGATACATTATTGACCTTATTCCTTCAAAGGTTTATTTGCAGTTACAATAATCAGCATACTTCACTTTACTGTGTGCACCGCAGCCTCTCTGCTCTGATGTTGACTGACTTCCCTGTATATGTGTTTGTGTATGTATGTGGAGAGCTCCTCCACAGCCCCAATACAGAGCAGGGGAGAGGCTGATAATGAATGCTACAGTTTTTAGCTCCGGGGCCTGTATGATACAGGGTTTCATTGCGTTTCAGCCAGGCTTTTGTGATGTGTTTATTGTGCATGTTCATATTGCAATGAAATAGCGACAACTTTGGCTCCGGCTCACTCGCTTGCTTAAGGTGGGCTGGCTTTTAAGCTCACCTTGCCAGGGCTTTTCTGCCAGAGCAAAGCACCATATGGACACATGTTCTTACCCACGCCTGGATTTGTAATGCACTGCAATTAAATTGAGCTTCTGTGCTTTGATTACCCACTATGAAACAACATTACCCATGACCATTTGATAATGCACAATCGTACTTCTGTGGTTATTTTGGTGAAAATAATGCAACTGTTTTGCCCCCGGTCTTTTTCCAAGCCTGTGAATACAAGCAGAGGGCCCCGGTCACTATGGGACGAATAAAGGATTATCTTATCTTATCTTATCAGTAACGCATTACTCTACACAAACACCAATAATGTACAGTTAACTTATTACTTTCAAATGAAAGTAGCCTGTGATATATACTATTTCATTTTGAGAGTGACTTGCCCAACACTGGCAAGTATCAGGCTGCATTATTATCGTTTTCTTTATGTGAGCCAAGCACAGCCTTTGTATTGCAGTGGGAGTGGATACGGAGCACTCTGGACCCTCCCTTTTTTGTCAGGAGAGTGTCAGAACAGCAGCAGCTATTCATGATGGTTGCTGGCCATGAGTGAAAGTCCACCTCTCCACAGCAGATCAATAAGAATACATTAGTTTGGATTAAGTGCAGAACTGCAGCAGCCTGTAAATCTGAAGAGGTGTGAGTAGTTTGAGCCTGTTTAAGCTCTATTGTGAGACCAAAGCTTTAAGACAGTAAGATTACAAATGAAATGTCATTTTTGAGAGTTTAAAGCTTGTACATGGATGGATGAATGACGCATAGATCTTTGAATGTTTGAATGTTTCATCTTTACACAAAAAGCCCGCTCCTGACACATTTTCACAACGTAACATCTTCTGTTTTGAAGATATAAATGTATTTTTTGCTTGTAATTTATACATATTGTTCCCATCTATCAAAGACTTTTATAATAATGTGGGTGTATCATTTCAGTTTTATGGCATCGTCAGGTGTGTGTAGGCCCTCCAGTCTCATATTAACTTTGTAATAGGAGGATAACATAAGGGGGGTCAAATAAACCCAAAGTTTGCAGCACTTATGCTTGTATTTATTGGACAGGCATTCTTTTGTTGCTGCAGACTGGAGTTAAGCCTGTTTTAGTCAAAAAAAGATTGAAGAGTTAAAGCAATGAGCTTTGCTTTGGTCAGATAAAGTCTCTCCGCCGGGCTCGGCAACACCACTGCATTTGCAATAAGCCCAATCTACTTATTGAGATCAAATGGGTGCAGGTGGCTTAAATTCTTACTTCCAACAAGCCCTAAGGAGATGCAGGCTACTTATTCTTATTCTAGAAGCATACTTTAATCATGAGCGCTCATGTTACAGTCTACACCAGGGTCTAAAAGAAACTTCATTCATTAACTCTTTTCTTCTGTTGTTTGAATGTACAGTAAATGATGCCCCAGAATCTAAGAAATGCATGTTCATCTAAATGCACTAAAAAGTAGACACAAAGTCGAAAATATTTTTTTTTTTGCTGGGTGCTCTCCGTCTTTTACTGTTTACTCTCTTTATGTACAGCCGTTGTTCTGATGATCTCTTTCTCTTTTTACTCACTCGTCTCGTACTCGTCTCGTACTCGTAGAACGAGCAAAGTGTAGATACAAGCCTTGTTTTAGGATCTGTTTGTGCATTTCATCCCATGCCCAGACTCATCATCTATGTACTTTACAGCATCTTAACTTATATTTGTGTGTGTGTGTGTGTGTGTGCGTGTGTGTGTGTGTGTGTGTGTGTGTGTGTGTGTGTGTGTGTGTGTGTGTGTGTGTGTGCATGCGTGTAGTTAGGTGGGCTTGTGTGCTCGAAGCTGGGAGAGGTAACCCAGAAATGTCACCACACAAAGTCTAGGCAGCAATTCTGGCTCTTAAGCACAGTGTGGATGCACATCTATACTTCACTCATTTGCCAAGAAAACAAAAACAGCATCCCTTTATTTATCATGTCAGTCAGCCTAAATTGTGCTTGTGCTGAATGCCCACAAGGGGTATATTTGGTGAGTGATTGAAAACAAGAAGAAGCCCATGTATTAAAATAAATGTGTTTTGATGTTAACAATCTGTATAATTTCAACTGAAAAGCTCAATCTTCAACTCAAATATGAATAAACGGCTCTGGACTAGCGCCAAGCCTTTTTCAAAAGAGTTATTTGAAGCAATTGCATGAAGTATTATGCTGCACATTGAGAAGTGAAGTGCAATTTATTGGAGTATAAGTGGAATATCTCCAAAGCAGATGTTTTAGATTACCTTTGGGCCTTTTTGTATCAGGCGGGTGGAAGAGCTGAGCGCCAGGACAGAAATCACCTTTAAAATGAAGTTCAATGAACAGCAACTACTTATCTTCAAACTTCAAAGTAAAGCTTATTAGAACACTTGCAGTGGCAAATAGCTGCTGATCTCCCTGACTTGGTGACAGGAAACAGTTGAAATCAACTTAATGCGGTGATGCGGTTTAGCAATGGGCACTATTTAGCTTATGTTTTTCTGCCTTTAAGCTTTATTTGACTTTAGATCGATAAGAAAACCAAGGACTACCTGATTGTTGCTGTCGCCACCTCTATATGTTATGTCAGTGTATATTTACAGGGACATCAGTTAAAAGAATGGGGTGGATTTATTACACAAAAGATCATATTATATTACAGTAATGTAACACCACCCATATTGGTTTGGTTTGTATATTACCTGAAATATTTCTCTCCATTAACAGCAAAGCCCAACAAGCACCCCACAAGCTAAAGCATGCGGACACACTGTTGATAAGATACAACTACTTTGAATGTGTGGCACGTGCTTAAGGTTTGCTGCAGGAGTGATGTGTTTGTATACCCCCTTCCACCGATCTTTGTGTATGTCATTAAAGTTATCACTCGGGAGCTGATGCTGTATGAATAGATGCAGTATTCAGTATCAGTCCTTCATTGTATGAGCAGTACTTGCTGATATGCATCTTTTTAAGACTTTGCACATTGTAGGGGAACAATGAGAGCAAAGCAGAATGAAAGACAAAAGACAAATGTCTATGTCTATGGATTATCATTTGTTGTCACTTAGTGTAACAACGAAGTTTAAATCATAGAGCTTATTTTTAACCAGGTTCAAAGCATTGATGAGGCATCTTTGTGGGATATCTCTCTCTCTCCCTCTAAGTTATAATTATAACACATCAAATCAAGGTTCTAAGGTGGCTGCTGCAGCTGGGCGAAGATTTGTCTTGATATTGTCAATAAAACTATTTCATAGCTTTCATATTTGCCTGTACTCTGTATGTTTGATACTTGACCATGGGCTCATTTTGCAGATTGCTTGCTTGCTTATTAAGAGCAATCGTTTTCAAAGACGGGAACCACAGGTGGGTCGCAGGAGATTTTATTAGAGGTCGCTAAACAAATTAGCAGAAGTTCTTACATTTTACCATTTATATCTGTGATACACCTTTGAGCCACATGAGGAGGGTGGCTGAATGTTCGTATGTTCTAATAAGTGTAGCCTGCATATCATATGTAATCTAATACGAAAGGCTAGTGTACATTATGTTTGTTTTCCTGATGAGAAGAAATGAAAAGAACGTGATAGCCTGTTAACTGCATCTAAATGCATCTATTTGGTCTCATTTATGAAGTATTTCACATATGTAGTATATGTTTTTCAATAACAGATGCATCAAATCAAGTGATTCATCAAACGTATATCTCTTTGAAATGAGAAGTTTACCTTTTCACGATAATCAGAATCAGAATCAGAACCATTTGTTGCCACATATGTTCTTGGCGGGTGGTAATATAAGGGGATGTGGAAATGCCACTAGAAATGGTCAGGAATGCTCAATTTGCTCTCTTCACAATTTATAGAAAAGGCCTGTTGTGAATTGGTTCGCTATGGTTTGTCAATTTTAGAAAGTGGGTCCCCAGGAAAAAAAATTGAAAGAAATGATTAGCTGATTCTGTCATTCAGTTACACATCAGTTACTTATTTTCCAGTGAACTGTCTATTCAATGTCTAATCACTGAAAAGTAGCTTCAGTACAACAGCTTGATGTCCAGTAATCAGCCGTGACTGTACTTCATCTCCAATAAAGCTACTGTACACTGAGCCTTGTCATGCACAATACTGTGGCTCTTTGAGGAAGGAGCGCCTGCAACATGAAATTCACTGACCAAGGAGTAAGCAGGATGAAGAAATTCAATTTGTCAAGGCCTGCCCTTTCCAGTCCACACAATGCACAGCTTAGGCCAGCGGGTGTAAAGTATGAGTGCAACTAGGATCAGAAGATATTGTGTAACTATTTCTTCATGTCCTTCTAACATGCATGTAGTGTCATAAAGCAACATCACATGCAGCTTCCTTTATAATATCTTTTTTACAGTTTAAATTGCCACTGCGACTTTAACCAAACAAGTCATAGTACCATGTACTGGATGAGAGACTTGCTGTGCAGCGAGACATTGAGAAGGCGGACAGTGCATTGTGCAACAGGGTGTGTTATTATGTGTGAGATGACAGTCAGAAGAGATTTAAAAGGAATAGAATGACATCTTGGGGAAATACGCCCTTTTGCTTTGTTGACAAGTATTAAATGTGAAGATCAATACCATTCTCATTACTTGTCTGTTCAATATGTAGCTGAAGCCAGCAAACCATTAACGTGTGTCTCATTTGTTTAATCTGTACAAATACCAACGTTTAAAAACAATTTGCCGTTTAACAAAGGGTTATTGTGAAGGACTGTTTCATGAAGTCTTGTTGTCAGCAACTCCTTGTTGTCACAACTCCTATCCAAAACATAGTCTGACACATAAACCTCGTAAAATGGCACTTTTGTATTTGCCGTCACTTTGATTCACGTACAGAATAAACAAACAAGATATGGTGTGACAATTACCGATTTTTGAAGGAGCATGTAGGTGTTTTGGGGATCTTTCAAACAGATTTTTCCAGTCCTTCTGCTAAGTGAAGCTAACCGGCTCCTGGTTCTAGCTACTTGTAGGACAGACAGACATAAGGTATCAGTCTTCTTCTCTTACTCTCCTTATTAGCAAGGAGGTGTCCAGACATGTTTCCTTTAATGCAAAGAAAAGTTGAATAATAATATATAATGAAATGCTTTTCCTGTATTTATCAAATGAATGATTGGCCCTTTGAAGCTATCTGTCTCCTTGCCTCTTTCATATGCACACGCAAACCGACTAAACATTTGAATGAACCAGTGCATACTTTGTACATTTTGAATCAGAGGGTTATTCAGTCACAGAGTGTATTTGTGTGGCATAATTTCCCTTTCATCCAAAATTCCACATGGAAAACATCAAGACAACAAGAGAGCTAATGAGGTACATTTACCGAACAGGGTCACAGAAATGCCTTCATCTTCTGTTGAATATGCATCAATCCTGTAAATTAGTGGCACAGTTTTCAAGTAAAATGCTTTTTCCCCTCGTCCAATTTTTTTTCTTCTTTTCATGCCTGTTAATCTGCACGGGCACTTTCCTTCACAGACACCGTCCTGAGATGAGATGTGAGCTCCACTTCTTTATACATGTTTGATGAATCGTTTTATGCCACTTCTGGGGTACAAGCATGAATGTGAGGGATCTTGTCGCGGAAAAAAAAGCGCACAGAGAACGGAGAGAAGCATGTTGCAGACAGGAATTGAGCCACAAGCTCAGCTGTGGATGTTAGGCAGAAAGAGGGGTCAGTCATACTGCAGCTCCTGCTCAATGGCCGCTCCCTTCAGACCTAAAGTGGTATTTTCTCGGAAACTCATAGCTTGTATTTAGCAGGGCATTCATCATTTTCTTTCATAAATCTATAATATTTTTAAACGGTTAGTGAAAGACCCAACTGTGCCTCTCAGTGAAAGAAAGCATGAACACTAAACTGAACAAAAGGTTAAATAGCCCATTATTGAAGGTAGAAAACATTCAAAATCTGTGATTTGTTCAACACAGTTTTGCACTGACATGAACATGTATGTATTGTCGAGATAGTGCCACGGAATGCTGAAAAATATATATCAACAATAATAATGATAATAATGCACAAACTTGTTCTGTATCACAGAAACATCCTGAAAACTGCAACCATTTCCAATGTATTGTTGAATTTACTCTCTCCATGTACTCTAGTAGCATTATTGAAAATACTATTGTGAATCCAGTAAAATGTTTATGAGCTAAAGCTGAACCTGAAATTGGATGCATATTAATTATGTTGATTAACACAATCCATCATAGGGCCTTGATGTTATGTTTCTCTGCCGGTCTTTGATTTACAACCGATTCAGAACCATCAACAATTTATTTTGGTGATTTATTTTTGGTTACCATAGGATTTGTCTTTTAATAAAACTAAAGCAGCAAAAAAGAACATTAGAATATTAAGGCGTGTGTTCAATGTGTCATAATTTTACATATAACGATTGTATATTTCTCATTTTGCAGCTTTAGTTTAATTGAAATTAGTTTCAATTTATCAAATTAGAGGAATTATAATTTATATCTTCATTTTGCTGCCACACTTGCATAGAATAACCATGTAACAACATCAGCCTTGTCATTATCATCATTAATGAAGCTCTATATTGACCTAAAGGGATATTAAACCTAAAATAAATACTTACGGCAGTTCATTTCTGAGGGATTCATCTTCATCACAAACCTGCTGAGGCCACATAGAATAAATATGTTAAGCTGAAGACCAGCGAAGGTCTGTCAACAGCGGATATTGAGTAACGGTGTTACTGCTGATCCGTCAGGGTCATGGGAGGATGCTATGTATGAAGTGTTGTGTGGATCGGCAGAATTGGACCATATGGGCTTTGCCCCGTGGAGTTCTAATTCTCAATATGAATTAGGCATTCATTAAAGGGTAACGATCAGGCAGTGAATCATTCACTCTGTAACATTATATTAGGTGGTGCTCCTAACTTCTGATTGTGTTTCATTGTGATTTATAATATGCAGGGTGGTAAAAGATCCCTCTCATCTTATATGAGTTAACATAATCCGTGATATACTGTTAATTTTAATATCTTAAAATCTACCAAAATAGAACCATAGTTTTGGAAGCATTGTACTTTTTTTTTTTAAGGAACCTCATGACTCATAACTGCACTTATTTCACCTGAGGAAAGATTCAGTCCTTGGTCTCAGGTTGCTGCAAAATCCGTTGAACCCTCTAGACACTGGGCTGAGTGCATTATCGCTGCCTCTGGCCAATGATGAGGAAAGGTATCGATCTTATCCTCCAACGAAAGCCCTCTGTGCATCTCTGCAGGGCTTAGAGATGGCTGAGGCAGGATGCACAGTAATGAGAGCAATAGAGGGCAGAATGGGGGACCAGTTTACTCCTAACAAGGATGGAGACCTTTTCACTAAAGAAAAGAAAGAAGCTTGGTGGGCTTTTTTGTTTGCTTGTTTTTATTTAACCCCTCTCAAGACGCTCAGGCCTTTCTGTCTCTGAGCACAGTACAGGTCTTAACCACACAATGCACTGTAGCCTTGATGGTCTTATCTGGAATGTAGGACCCCTGTGGGAATATATCTCAGCTGTTTGAAAAGTAAAGTTGGTTTACTCGCAGTATGAAGTCAAAGGAGCAGTGGAGGTGGTCTCAAACAATCAAAAGCATTTCTCAGCGAAAGGGGTTTGAGCTGAGCCAGACCTAAGATGACAGGATACCTCTGGCTGGGAATAAATATCCCCACTCCTTTGAGTGCAATGGTTGGAGGTTTATGTGGCAACAGAAGTTGTTTTTGAGACAAGGACTCCAAGGAGAAGACTTTGTGTGCACAAGCCTTTGAGATGATGATTATGTTGGTTGAAGCCTCGAAACCTCACAGTGACCAAAGCTCCACCACACCATACTTATCATGGATTGCTGATTCTGGGCCATGACTGCTGTAGGTTTAGTTAAGCTTACGTCATATGAATGGTGGTGGGAGCGGTAATGGTGTTGAAACAAAAGGTTCTTTCATGCTCAACAACAGATGAATTTTGATTAACTTTTCTTTTTTTTAATGGGTAACGTTGCATACGTATTCCATACTGACATGGAAGACTTCAGGTTGTGTTTGTGCCTTCTTGGTCCAGAAAGGGAAAATGTAATGTGCATCCAGGCCAAATAGCTTGTGCTGAAAGATCAGTGGCAGTGTAGGAGAGAATCTCTGGTCTCTCCTACACTGCCACTGATTGCATGCATGTTGACAGCAATTGGTCAACGAGTCAAATTTGCTTGTCAAAGTTCACCAAAGTTGAACTGTGCACAAAAGCGCTGCAAAGATTGATTTCGCAGCCGTGAGCAACATGAGTGATTGTGACAATTCCATAGCAGTGAAATGACTTCAATTTGAAATTCCTCTATAATAAATGCTGCTCTGACCAAGCACTTAGACTTCTGTTTGAAATTAGGAAATCATTGGTTGGACTTCTCCATATGAATATCAGACCATTCTGCCTCAGTTCCATTAGCTGCAGAACTCTGTTTAATTCAACGAGGGGGGAAGTTTAAAGGACTGCCCTCAGCAATTGACTGACTTCACAGGAGCACCAAAGGTTTCTCTCATCTTCAAAATGTCCCTGCAATGCAGACCTAGTTCTCATCTCTCTGGACTGGGTCCTTCCAAAAGCTTTCACATACTTAGGAGCCAGCATGCTCTCTGTTATCAATACCCATTTATCTGTTTGATGTGCTGCCTTTTCTCAGACTCTCTCCACAGTGGCTCTCCACGCTGGCGCCTTTTAATTCCTGTCCACATTCCTGCATTTTTTTTCCCTCCCGTGTGCAGTTTTTTTCTTCTTCTCCCATCTTTTTTGTGCTGTTTCTGAACAGTAGGCTGTGTATGTGTTCAGTTTACTCGGGCTACGCCGTCTGTCTTTCTCCTCATCCATGGATGTTTAGCATTTTCAGCCCTCTCTAAACACCTTCTCTCTCTTCTCGCTTTCCCCTCCCCGAGGCCAAAACAAGTTTATTCCCTCTAGCTATTACATCCAATTAGGAGGAGTGAGAGTTTCACCCCTCCTCTCTTTCTACACTAACAATGGGAAATACAGTCGAGTGAGTCAGGGTTTTCTCCTCCCTTCTTTGATGTGAACAAATTACGCTTCAGATACATACTTGGCAACAAAACAAAGATTCAGTTTAGTCTTTCAAGTGTGGGTTCTTTGTCATTTGGTGAACAACAAGACACAATGGAAGAAGAGATCACTTGGTGTGGATTGATGGAAGCTTTTAGTTCAGCTGTTCTCCAACAACTTAAAAAATAAATAAAACCTTGTTTAAATTTAATTTGACTGATAACAGTATACATACATACATACATACATACATACATACATACATACATACATACATACATACATACAGTATTTACATATATTAGGGGCATTGTGGGAATATTTGAACTGTTCTGATATTATTCATGTCAGTTCATGCTGACTTCCAGTGATATGGTTACCGGTGCATGTTCTTTTGGTTGAATATAAAGCAGGGCGTTATATGTGATGAGTATTCAAGATAACCTTTAAACACCTTTTCTTTTTTTATCCAGTCTACAAATAACCTTCAGTTAACATTCTAGGCGGTACTAGGCTGTCTTCCGGCAGGGTAAAGCGATGAAATATAAAAAATAAAGTGAACTCTGTTTTGTTTGAGAAAAATCTCTCATTTAAGTGTCTAAAACACATTTCGCTGCTGCCTCCATCCACAGCAGTATATTGCTTAGCTCCTGTGTCGGTGATATGACTGCCATCTACTGTATGCAATACACTGTGGATAAGTAAACAATCTGAATTTCCCCTTTAACCTTGAGAGTTCCTTCTTAGATAATTGAAGTACACTATGGTTTGCAACAACATTTCTGGAAAAAGCTTGTGCAACATAACGCTGTCAGTACACTTTGTCACTTAGGGACCTAATTTGCTTTTGTCTTTTGGTAGGACACACTTAGGTGGATTACATACAGCACGGTGAAGGGAATGACAGCATTTTTCTTTTGGTGTGAGCTGTTCATTTAAGATGGTGGCGAGTCGTCTCATATGGAGGCGTTTTTTTCCCTCGGCTTGTACTGCTGTAGTCTGCTGTTTCTGTGTCTTCTTCTCTGCCTCCCTCCTCCATTTTTCTGTTGCAGTGTTGCAGTTATAATCCCAACATGTATTATTCATTTGGATGCAAAGATCAAATACATATACATTCTCTGTATGTATTCACTGTCTTGCTTTATGTTTTATTTGCGGTTTTGAAAGCCACAAGAAGTGAAACCAGAGAAGCTGCACTTTTGATCTGACCGCAATCTTTTTATTGCAAGTGCTGTGGTTCAACCCTGTCTCCTAAAAATTACGTTCCCCCAGAACTAGAGAAACTAGTTCTAAGGCATGTTATCCATTTTTTGTTCTTTGTGCCCTACTATGCAAAAGGGTCTAATAACCAACATATATCTGGCAGATGTCATATAAATGTCTTAAACCTAAAACATTACTCAGATGGATGGGGTTGTGCATAAAGTAATCTCTCAAGTTAAAGATGAACACAGGAAAAGTTGCGACAACTCCATGCATTAAATGTATTGTTTTATTCTCAGTATGAAGACCAGTTTTGCTACTATTGTATGAGAAAGGTTATTAAGACGTTTTTTTACAAATAACCACACAACCCTGTCTCCTAAAAATTACGTTCCCCCAGAACTAATACGCATTCCCAATTACGTTAGATCAGAAACGTATCTCCTCCCTGATTATGTTTGTGTTTGACGTATTACACATACGTTGATTATACACGTATATGTTGATTAAACACGTATGTTGATTATACACGTATTTTTGTTTTATTGTTTATATGTTTGTGTTTGACGTATTACAAATACGTTTATAATCGTGTGTTTGTGTTATTGTTTTCTTGCTTTATTTAAGCATATTTTAATTTTTAAACTCTGCGGAGAAAAAAGAAAAGAGGGGCGGGGTGAGGCCAGTGACAGCCGGCCAGTGACAGCCGGCCGGCCCGGGCCGGGCGATGGCCGCACCGGGAGCCCGAGTGTCGGCCGCACCGGGGCTCGGAGTTCAGACACTTGGCGTCGCCGTCAGGCCGTCGATAACAGCCTTCTTCGCGCCGGCTTCGGTCTTCTCTGAGTCGGGTTGTTTGTGAATGCAGCCCAAAGTGTGTGATAAACTCCATCTAGTGCAGTAAACCACTGCGATCATCAGCAGACACATTTGGATCTCTGTGGTCACATCAAGTGCAGAATCTTCCGTGAAAAATATTCAAACGGGCGGAAGGAGTCACGGGACCCAACATCCGGTTTTCAAAATACTAACTGATATGAATGTGTTCAGAACATTTCTGACCATATCCAAACATCTTAACTGTAGCAGTACGTTGTGTTTGACTATTACAATATTTTTGTAAGACCAGTACAGTTAAGATGTTTGGATGTGGTCTCCGCAGAGTTTAAAAATTAAAATATGCTTAAATAAAGCAAGAAAACAATAACACAAACACACGATTATAAACGTATTTGTAATACGTCAAACACAAACATATAAACAATAAAACAAAAATATGTGTATAATCAACATACGTGTTTAATCAACATATACGTGTATAATCAACGTATGTGTAATACGTCAAACACAAACATAATCAGGGAGGAGATACGTTTCTGATCAAACGTATTTGGGAATGCGTATTAGTTCTGGGGGAACGTAATTTTTAGGAGACAGGGTTGTGTGGTTATTTGTAAAAAAAACGTCTTAATAACCTTTCTCATACAATAGTAGCAAAACTGGTCTTCATACTGAGAATAAAACAATACATTTAATGCATGGAGTTGTCGCAACTTTTCCTGTGTTCATCTTTAACTTGACAGATTACTTTATGCACAACCCCATCCATCTGAGTAATGTTTTAGGTTTAAGACATTTATATGACATCTACCAGATATATGTTGGTTATTAGACCCTTTTGCATAGTAGGGCACAAAGAACAAAAAATGGATAACATGCCTTAGAACTAGTTTCTCTGGTGAAAAGAAACACTTGCTGCACTGCCAAGCGTGTCAGCCTCCTTTCCAAAGCATCTGGTTGTTGCACAGTCCAACAACCGTTATTCAGGTTAGAATCATTTCTGGAAGAATAGAAGCACTTATTCTGTAAAAAAAAAATCATGACATGCAACGTGCTTGTGTTTTCGATCTGTTGCCTGAGGAATCGATCAAATCTCAGAATTTGTACACAACTTCCATTACCACCATCAGGGATTGCAATTTATTGACAATTGTCAGAGGAATATATTCAATTCTGTCCTCTATTGTATTCTTGATGTAGCCTCCTATAGGGTATAGACAATCAATACTGGCCATAGCACTATTAAAAATATATAGAATTGTGCTGACACTCGGTTTAGCACACTGACACTTACGAGCAGACTTTTAAAAAAAACATTGATTCTGTGTCAAAAACCCAGTATGAATCAGGCCTTGGATATGTCTGCACTCTGTATTGACCACATTACAAAAACATTTCCCTGTAGACGGTCTGATCCAATGGGGTTTTCTCTATGTTATGCTTGGAATCGCAATTTGATGCTCTATTTGACTGAACATCCTCTCCACGAGCCATAACAGACAGTCTACAGTATGTGATATTATGGATTTTAAACAGTTTTATAGTTTATTTCATTCAACTCTGGCTCACTTGTCAAAAGGGAAATTACTCTAAGAGCTCTGCTTTGCATAAGCCAAATCAATATCTTAAATGCATATTGGTATTAAGACTCAACACTCAGAACCACGGTCTGTGTTTTTATTGCATTGTATACATTTGATCCAGTTAGTTCACATTGCAATGAAGTGAGCACACACAAAACATATACATGACATACCTACATCCTGTTTTTATCACCTACGTGATAAAGATTACACTTCATTGGGTTCACTGTACAAAAGCCATTTCATGATTTTATGAACTAGGATTTTGAAACTCCTCATTCATCACTGCTTTGTTGAGCATTCCCTTAATAAACTATTTTGGCAGTGGTTTCCCTGCTACATTGGGAAATAAAACTGTGAAGCAAAAATGTGATACAGTAAATCATACCACAGTTGTAGTGTCTGTCAGTAATATTGCAATAAGATGTTTTTCTTCATATTTTCACAATAACCCTACTTTCATGCAATAATGTTACTTTAAAATAGGTTTAAATAGCATCTTAAGCATCCCAAAAGGCATGATGAGCCGTACGGAAACAAATTAAAATCCATTATCTAATCCTGGATTTTTTATTTTTTTTTTTCTAACAAAACCATGTGTCAAAGAGCCACTCGTTAATGCAGGACTTTACTCTGCACTCATGCTCTGCTGTCAAAAATGTGAAATGATAATGGATGGGTTATTTACTTACAGAGAGATAGCTCTTACCACTCCAGTTGATATAAAGTGATGCACTACTGCACTTCCTTGTCATTAGTTGAAAGAACATCAACAGTGCCTCTCTAATTATTGTTGGTATTATCTCCGTGAGTCATTTCACAGTTAGCCACTCACTGCAGAGCAAGATGATTTAATATGAATAAGTACTGCTGTGATGGAGAAAACACTTTTTGTGTATTATGTGTAAATGAGGATTTAGTTAAATTCACTACGACACAATCTGTGTACATGTGCTACAGGTTGCACGGAAAGAGTGATCTCTGATGTAGCACATGTATACAGATACATAGAGAATTTAACTAAATCCTCATTTGCAAGAAAGCACTTTAGACATTTAAAAATAAACAATATTTTCTGTCAGACAAAGCACGATTGAGCTGATAATAAATTCAGTGTTCATTGCCAGTTGAATAGCTGTCATAAACAATTAAAATAAACTCTTTCAGCAGTCCATTGTGCTTAAAAAAAATATTCTGACTGTAATTTGATTGCCTTTAAAACTTAGTGAGTGTTAATGTTGGTTTGCTGAATTGTGTCACATCAATAATACCTCTTATCTGGAATTACCATTTCAATGAGTCTATGACAATTTATGTCCATCTTATTTTGCAGCTGCCTGGCAAGTTGATTGTAATAATACTGCTTTTTTTATGGCTGCAAACACGTTGGACCTTTAAACTGCAACTTGAGTCATGCTGTAATTGAACGCAGTCCTGTGGCAAATTAAACTGGTTTGTTCACTGCCAAAAAAAAACTCCAACAAAAGTTTTACTGCTTTAGATTCATAACATGAGACACTTGACAGTTACACAAAACAGCTTTTTCAGTCCCACGAGTGATGTCTGGGCTGCCAGCATTAGTCGTGACTTTAGCTACACTGCTTTAGCTACACTGCTAAATAGGAATATGACCCATTGTCATATTCCCATTGATTGGCCGTCAAGGTAAGAGTGATAAGCTTTACGAAGTCATCGTGTCAGATGGAGCTCAAGTTGACTGTTGGCCAGCCATCATTTTGGGGCTTTTCAGTTGTTACATCCCAGCTAATATCTAACATTTTCCAATATAATCAAGACTAAGAAGCAGTTGTCTGTTACCTCATTGTATCTTAAAACAGTCAACAATAAATACTTTTACTTTGACCTAAGTCTTCATATGTAAATGTGAGGGGCAACCACTGATACAATATATATCGGGAGGCAAAACAAAACAACCTGTTCTTGTAATAAACTAAACATTAAAACAAAGTTCCTCCACAACCTTTCCTGTGTTTAAAATATCCACCAGGTCAGAGCCATTAAACACAACGTCACAAAACAGCTACTAGCGCCCACGGCTGTGTAATGGATTGCTATCATCATTACAATTATTGCAATCATTGTGTTGACCTCTTACCCAGACAAATGTGGATATCAAATACTGTCATCTTTGTTATTGAAGCTTTAAATATTGCAGCGTTAATGTAATGCTAAGGAAGCAACACTGGAAAATGTGGAGAACATATTTCATGCAACCTCTTTCCACTCAAAACAATCTTATTGTATTGATATCAGCACATTGCACCTAATGGACAATTATTTTTCAGAATTATGAATATTCTTTCCTCATTAATTACAATTAAGAAGTCAAGCACAATGATAAAGTATAATCTGAGATTTCACAAACTACCTCTACAATACTAACGGTGCTCTTGTCAATGTTCACACTCTCTACAGTATTGTATTGCTCAGCCTGCCAGTTACAGCCTTGTTTTAGATCTGTGTACTGTACTCCAAAACTTGTGACACCTCAAGTGATGTTAAGAGAAAAGAAGACACTTTATTGTCTGTATTCTCTCTCTGCAAAATCACTTACACTGACATTATTTGCTAGGACACTCACAGCTGTCAAGAACTGAAGGAGGGCTTTCGTTTCTTTGAATTTAAGACGGCTACATTAAAGAGAGAAAAACACAACCACAGACCAGATGAAACATTTTACTTTGAAACTTTCAAAGGACAAAAAATAGTGCTCTTCTGTTTCTCTTTTTGTTGTACCAATTTATTATTTATTTGACTACTGTGACCCTGTGATGCAGCGCGGTCCATCATTTTATGAGTTTAAGTAATGCACTCAATATGATCACCTACTGCAGGCTTCTTTAGTGCTGAGGGTTTTCTTTCTGTCCCTCTCACCTTCTATGATTCCATTTTTTTATTTAGTTGTGAAACTGTGATCACATGGTTCATCAGAGGTGATCCAAATGCATTTCACACTCTCATTTACTTCAAGTCTACTCCTGTCCTCTTGGCACCTGATAGAAATATATCACCTCAACCGTCAACTCTATAAATCTCCAAATCATTGCTAATGCCAATGCCATATTGAAGCACACATGTGACATGTCATTATGTTTGTAAGAGTATGTCTCTTTATTTTCTCATTTTACTGAAATTCTTTTTGAGATGTTGTATGAATTTGAAATTGAAAAAAATTGAAACTACTCGAGCAAATCTGTCCTTAATCACTAGCTATGATCTGTGCCCTGCTGAGCCGCCTTAATTAAGTGGAGGGGTTTCTGTTAAGCCCGATTTAACCACTAACCCTGCAGTCTTTATTTCAACATCTGAGCAATAGCTCTTCCTGTGCTATAGGCTGTTGGTAAAAGTAACCATATAAAGGTTCTCACATCATACTGTATATGAGAAGACTCGAAAATAGCGATTGATTACTCATGTTTACATTGTTTACTGTCAAGTGAGAAGCAGGCTCATTTTCTCATATACCTGTACATTTTTTTCATTTCGCAACCAAAGAAGTCACCCCCTTCTTCGGCCATTAGATAGAATACAATTTTAAGGCACATTGGCTTCGCTTTTCAAACCCTGAGGTTGCTGCTGGGAATCAACACCACTAAAGAGGCTGTCATTTTTTCAAGGATAGAGGTATGCACCATTTTTTCTTGCTTTCAGGTCTTTCAGTTGGCAGGTTTTTCTGCTGCAAAAAGCCACTTAATAAATGTTGACTTACTTGACATAAAATAATTATTTCCACTATGTTTGCATATTGGTATTCATGTAGTAAATGACAATTCATGGTTACTAGAATGGGGCTGCACACCATTTTGAGTTCACTGTGGCTGATAAAAGTAGTCTATGCAGGGTCTAATGCATTACATTCTTAGGTTTAGATTAATATACATAGAGAAATGGAATAAGTGAAGCCCAACATCACTATTGGGGAAAAAAAGCAGTTTATTAGATGTACTGGTCTATATGTTTGTTTTTAAATGTAAGCTACTATTGCACCATATTGAGTTATTGATTTTTGTTTGTAATTTATACTGTGTGATCGGATGGTGTGTGTGCATGTAAACAGGTCACTGCAGTTAAAGGGCATGCCCAGTCAGCCACAATGTAGAAACAAGTCAAAACTGCTTCTGATGAATGAAAGAAAATATTACATGATCACATTTCCTGTCATGTTAATCAACATATGTGAACACCTTCATGTGTGTTTAATATGTGCATGTGCATCCTCCTCCTCATGTACTGTATATGTGTTTGTGTGTAGTGTGTGGGTGTTTTGTAGTGGTTTTTGTACTTGGTCGTCCTGTGCACCGGCCCCTCTATCTCCACTGAACACCTTGAGGTCACAGCATGCTGGACAGGCTGGCTGGTTCCCATTTAGATTATGGATGGTTATTACTGCCTTCCGGCTGTCATTCAGATTAAACCAATATGTCCAACAGAGAGAACCTTCTCCTGGGAAGGAGGAGGGGCCATTTAAATAAGCCATCGCTAGAACCCTCCATGTTTTACAAATGTATTAGTGTGGTCTCAAGATGCACTAATTTATCAAATGTTCTTTTTTTTTTTACTAAATATACAACAAATATGTCTGTCTGTCTAAATATGGTTATTTCACTTGGCACATGTAACACATTCAATTGATTATATAAACTCATTTGTAGGTTGAATAGTTTTGTTGCTGAAAAATTGAGAAAATTAACATTGTTTGATGGTATGCATGCTTACAGCTCAAATGTTCATGTTGGGTTTGGTTTTTAACACTTTTTGATGATGGACAGTAAACTGAATCGCTTAATGTTTTTATCACAGCAGGCTTTGAGATACAGTCTGAAGTAAGCACACCCAAGTGGTAATTCATGATTGTTTCCAGATTCATTATATATCTGTTTATAGCCCTTCTGCTGAGGGAAATATGCTGGTTTGGCTTTGACGACCATCTTTATTGGAAGGGAAATTGAAATATGTTATATTTGCAGGATAATATGAACATAACCATTTAATTTCTCAAAGAAAGGCACATGTTACCAGGATATTTTTTCTCTTTGGCTGTTATTGAGTGAAGAACCACAATAGTACCGCTTTCCTCCTATCCTAGTCGTTTGCTATGTGATGTTTTTTCTTCTTCTGGTGACTTCCTGCTGTTTCCACCAGATGTGTGTAAACAGCAGGATGAGACAGACAAGTCATTGTTCAAAACCAGTCTGTGAAGCCCTTTATCGATTCCCTGAACAGCATCCTCTTTGCATCCTTTCTCGAAGGCATGGTCAATTGATATTTACATGAATAGATACAATCAAAAGATGAAAGAAAATACATACTTTGAAAGTCGCACTGCGACATGGAAGCACCTTAAAAATACCCAATTCTAAAACAACCCATCTAGCCATTTGACAAACTACACATACCTGCTCTATGGTTAAGACCTGGATAAGATTATGCGTTGGTTCAGATGAATCTACTTTGGCTGTTGGTACAAGATGGGACATGAACCATGTTCACATGTTTCAGAATCACACCTTGTTAACCCAACCCCCCATCCCAACTTCTTCTTTAATAGGTTCTCCTATATCACATTATCTCTGCTTTTGCTGCTTATTGAGGACAGCACATTGTCTGAAAAGTGTAAACATACGTAATTTTAAGTGTATCCCCAAGCAAGCTAATGCCCCTCATTTGCCTGAACATCACATGTATGTGAGATTAAGCCAGTTTTTACTGCAGAGTGTGTACGACTGCCTGGAGTTTAGAGATGACCAGCTCAGTAGTTAACTTACAATTGCGCTGTTTCACTATTTCAGTCCAGATAAACACTCTTCTTATCTTCTAATCTATTCATCAAATGGAAAGTGCATCTTCTCTAGTCATTACTCTTGCATAGTCAAACCTTTCTCCATTGTGCTGTCAGCAATAAAGACAGGTCTGGCTCCACATTTTATCATTCTTGTATAAGGGGAAAAAACTCTGGGTTGTTTGTATTTCTTTTAACCAATTACAATCGTCTTGGGCGGTGCTAAGCACAGGGTGCAGCAATGGTGCAAATTAGATAGCTGAGATAGCGGAATGGGAGCAGAATGCTCTATACAACAATAGATACATAGTGACGTTCATTTTCATTGAAAATAACTATTGCAACTTGCATGGGGTGTTTTGACTCATCTTAGGTAACACCAACAATTGACGACATACATTTAGCCAGCCCCGCGCTTTATACAACTAAAGCTTACTATTTTACACACTACTATGATTCACCACATCAACACATACAACACATAAAAACATTTTTATATGTCTATTTTCTCAGCGTGTGTATTTATGTGTGGGTGTAAATAGTTGTCTGCACTCGGAGGCATGTTTTTCCTTTTCTTTGTGAGTGTGTAACTGTGTGTGGACACTCCAGTTAGGTGTCTGCGGGCTCGCCTGTGTGTGTCTTGACCCCTATGGTAAGAGAGGAGAGGAAATAGTAGAAAGAAAACTGTTCTAAGTGAAGCTTGGAATGTGCTTGGTTGTGGGATTACATTGGCCCGTGTGCGTGGGAAAACACAAAGGGGAGCATCTACTGCCAGACAGATGAGAGGTTGGGAAAGTGCTTTGCGTTGGCTCCTTATGACTTCAATTTGAGCTTTCTCTCACAGTTAAAGAAGTGTTCAAGGCTGCGGTTCACTCTTTAATTCTGTCTGTTTATCACAGTGATGTGTAAGTGAGTCTGTTTTACCCCTCAGTTTGCAGCTGCTGGGGAAAGATTCATGGCTGCTGTCTTAGTTGAAATAATTTGTTCCAGAGGTCTCTTAAGTTTTTCAAAACAGTCAGCCCAGTTTATCTTGCTCGACATTTAGTAGATACACAGAATACAGACCCCCCAGAAATAAGGTACCACATTAAATAAGATTGGCAATATAAAAGTTTCTTAAAAACCTCTCAGAGCGCTTTGTAAAGGGATCTTATTTTCACATCCAAAGACACCACAGGGAATGCAGACTGACAGAGCACTGATGTTTGGTTTCTGGAGAGGAGACAAATGTACTCTTTGCTTGTTTCTCATCCTTATGATTGGAAGGGTTGACTTGATTAGTTTTCTAAGATGGATTTGGAGGCATTTGCAGCTGCATGACATGCTGGCATCCATAACTGTCTCCCTGTCTGCCTCATGATCTATGTGGCCTTAACCCTCTCCATATGCTAATACCTAATTAGTATGCAGCACTGTGAATTGAAAAATGTACATGACATTGAATCATACTTCAATTAAGCTTGCATGCTCATTAGTAGGCAGTATCATTAGCGACTGAGAACAGCTCCAAATCCCAATACATTCATGTTTATTCAGCCATCCATCCAACAAACCAAGGGAATCGGTTCACCCTCTAACACATCTTTGATCACCCCCAACAATAATAGCAAATGTTATTTGTCATCCCATACATCTGACGCCCTTGGTCCTCTGCCCCTGTAGCTGTGGGGCGCCTTTTTTTAGAGCAATTTTACGAGTGGTGATGGAGATGGAGGGTTGTGGTAATGATGGCAGACAGGCAAGATCTCAGCCATGAAGCTGGACTGGGATTTAGGAGCCAGGGATGAAGTAAACAAGTATGAATGCTGCAGGGGCTAATCCTACACTGGTCCAGAATGATGAACAATTATTAGTCAAAGGCCACCGACCAGGACATATAGTATTGTATAAGTGTATAAATGGGGGATGGGGATGGGCTATGGCGCGGTCTCCAGCTGTGTTTCATGGTGGCAGGGGGTTGTAGTCCACTTGGCAGGATGTTTTGTCCTACAGGTAGCAGGTGTGCTCTCCCGGATTACATATTAGATGTTAATGCACATATGGTAGTGCATGGTGCAATTCATAATATAGTTGAATCAGCACCGTTGTGTGCAGCTGAAGCACTGAATACTGTGACATAGTTGTGATAAAGCTAATTTTATTTTTCTCTCTTCCCATCCTCCCCTTTTTCTCCTCTGTGTCTCAACAGCAGCAGATGGCGAGGAACCAACTTCAGCAGGTGGGAAATTTGTATGCTTGGTAACGTGATTTCCCTTCATTTGTGTATACGTGTGTGTGTGTGTGTGTGTGTGTGTGTGTGTGTGTGTGTGTGTGTGTGTGTGTGTGTGTGAGAGAGAGAGAGAGGGACCAAGCCCCCTTCTTTACCATTGACTGTTGAAAAAAAATTGCTCAGTGCTGAAAAAAAATAGAGGGAACATTGGTCCTAGTGTGTGTGTGAGCTTTTACTTTACAATCCATTAACTAAAGAGTATCATTAATATACAGCTATTTCAACGTTTCAACAGCTTACTGTTTTGTATCCAAAGTATAAGGCATTGCATCTTTAAATGCATCCCATTAGCATCGGTTGGAATGTACAGGACGGTGTATCCAATCTCTAAGGAGCGTGTTGAATGTGTTTTGTGCTGCTCTTGGTGTTTGTAGTGAATAGTAAAGTACCTATCTGTTTATTATCATAAAGAAACTTCCTGATCAAAACATCTTCCTTCGGGACAATATTTGGTATTCAGAAGTACTACTTCTCATTATTGAAAGAACTAATGTGACGAGAGTTTTATTACAAAAGCAAGACCACAGAGTACAACAGTAAACAAGAACCTGATTTATCTTCATCAGTGGTATAATTAAAATGTCACTTCACATCCTGGGGAAGTACCGCAACTGAATACAAACTTCCTACTTCTAAGTGCATCCTCAGCATCGAATTGTCTTTGTCTGCATTTCTTTCATCAATATTAATATCTGCTGGTTTATTTGAGATTAAATGGGTTGAATCAAGAATGATTTAATTCAATGAGACATAATACCACACAAATCAAAGCAGTGTGTTGTTACTCTGCTAAATGTAGTGTAATCTCAGACTCTAATGGGTTAGTCACCACATGTACTCAAGTGCATATGCACACACATATAATCTGAATATAGATTTGATATAAAATATAAACCTTTTCAAATAAATTAATAAAAGAATATTGAAAAGTTTGATGTCACATGAACAAAAAATATTGAATAATTGAAAAATGCTCATTTAACTGCTCAGCCTACAAATGTCAGAATAAACAATTCAAATCAGTTGTTTGGTCGCATAAATGTCACAAAAAAACAGACTTTAGAATGGCACATAGATATACAGTACGTCAACCCTACTTTCATGAATTTGTTGGCATAAATATATATATTTTTTCTACTGCACATATTTCAGATAACAGAGAAAGATGTGACAAACGGCACAAAAAAATAATTAGCATATTTAAAAATGACTCGAATTAGGTGCGACTTGTGACCACTGACCTGGAACTGGACTTAGCGAGAAAATAGGACAGGGCGACGTGGAAGGGCAAATTATTCATGACAGGTTTGAAGAATTTAGCATATCAGCTGCTATTTCACAGCCTTCATATTGCTAGTGCACATGATCACGCCTGTATGTCTGTCTGCACATGCGAAGAGGACTATCTTAAGCAAGTGGCCTGTATGTCTTTAGTTCTGTATCTCTGTGTCTATGTCCATGCTGATTTAATTGTATTTTATAGAGATCTGCACATTGGCCCACTGTCTTCATGACATCTGAAGCTACGATTAAAATGAATAGTTTGAGGTTGAGAGAGAAATTCTGCAGAATGTGCTAAACATTACAGAACATCAGATTTAATTTAGTCTTCCTCACCTATTGGAATAAAAACATTTATAGAAATTGTTTGAATTTTATCTTCAAGGTTGGATTATTTCTTTACATGTAGGAGTCTCTTCACATTGTACCAAATATCATCCCAAATGATATTATATTAATGGCAATAAAAATGATGTGGGTCACTTACTGTATCTTTACCTTTTTGCTGCAAAACAAATCCCTCAGAGAAATAGCAGTATCTAAACTGATTATTACACTGAATAACAATAATACGTGTAGTGAGCATTGTTTATGCTCGTTACACGTTCTTTATTGTGCTGTATGGTGTAGTGGGAGATTGTATTTTGAATTCAGCATATCACTTAGTGCCATCACTAATTCATCAAATTTGAGCTTGAATGTTAATGTGTTTAATAAGCATCGTTTCTTTAATGAGTCTCATTAGTGAGCTCGAAATAACCTGCTCATTAAAAGGACATTCAAATAGGTTTTTTTCCCTTCTTTTTTTTTAAACAGGAGGTGATTTGAATGGGCACTTTCATTCATCAGAAGACTCTAATATATAAATACCCCCAATAATGAAGATGATCTCCTTTTACATTCGTTCTCTCACATCAACACATACACACAGCTCTCCAGTATATGAGCGTACTATGTGCACACGATGTATACAATAAAAATATCTACATTGAGTATCTTGTATGAAATTAAAGACAAAGAGAAAGAGAAAGAGATCATCTTCTCGCTTAGAAATTGCGTCTCTGTGGTTAGGGTGCAGTTCTTCGAGAGCTCTCCGCTACGCACCAACCTTAGATTAAACATTTGCAAAGCCCTTTGCAGGAGCAGCTCGAATAACACAAAACAAATACTATAAAAACAAATACTATAAATGCACCATGGTTACATCATGCCGCTGAGACCTCACAAAGCAGGTTGAGTGGATAACGAACAGTCGCTTTGCAGAATGCAGATCAGTAGTCCTCCATTGAACAGGTTGGAGCCAGCCTCTGTCTGATTATCTAAATTGTATTAAGTTATGGCTACGTTCTCTTGCCAAATACAATTTGGAACTGCTCACAAACATTACAATCAGGAAAATTGCTTTTTTTAGAGAAGACTTTTACGAGGCAGGGACATCACTCTGACATTTTCATGGCATTTAGTCTCTGACAAGATGACCTCCATTTTTGCCCTTCTCATCTTCCAAGAACGGTGGTGATCTTCAGTGTGGCCTCTCCATTTGGATATTAATGGGACATACTGCTAACCATTTTGTTTTTGCGTGATTCCTACTTTGTCCAACTCTAAGTGCATTTGTCTGACATTTTCAAATGATTATGGCCTGAAATGGCAGAGTGGCAAAGGCACATGAGAACAAGAGGCCAAGGACACACTAAAAGCATGAACGTTGGCCGGCTCATGTTGAGTGCACTGATGTAATATTGGTGGTGCGGTGCCAACTTTCATCAGTCGAGGTGAAGGATGGGTGCAGTGACCATGAGCCTGTGAACCAGTGAAGCCGTCATAGAGAAAGAGGCTGGGTTAAAATAGATTTGACACAATTAGGCCATGTCAGATTTCTCTGTGATGTGGCTGGGTGCAAATTCAGAGCCGAAGAGCTTTAATGTAAATTTCAATCTCTTGAGGCAGGTAGAAAGTGTGTGTGTGGTTTATAAAAAAATTTAAGATCTTCTAAAATGTTAACAAGGTAGTAACAGCTTGTTTCCTCAGTACTCTGCAAGACAGATGAATTGGAACTGAAATTCAGAGTTGACGATTTCATTTTCATTTTCGTTTTTCATTGACAGTCAATGAAATGATCTGCTGATTATTTTTGAAGTAAAGATTTTTCAAGGTTGTGTGTGTAACTGAGGTGTGTGTAACTGAGGTAGTTTTGCTCAGTAGAGCTGTCAGTCGACTGCAAACAAGCATCTGTCGACTGCAGATGCTTGTTGGTATTTAGAAAGAGTATTAGATGCACTTCTTCCACTGCTGCTGTAAATGGTCATCTGGCCCCACAACCTGACCCACTTCACGGGGATCGGAATAAATCTTTATCAAGAACATTCAGTAATACCTCCTCGGCGTGACCCCAACCAATGCAGACGAAGCATTCTATTGTCAGGGAAATCAGCTATCATACTGTATATTTTGACATTTTTTTTAGAGGAATGTTTTCTCTGAGTTGCTAGAGTGGACACTTAATTATATCCCTTTTCAAGTGAGATCAATTGTGTCTTAATATCAGTTTCAATGGTGTATTGTAAAATGTAGTGCTGAAACTATATAATTTATAAATGGCTAATTGATAATGGGAAGTCTAATCTAATTAGAGTTTGCTCGTAGATTTTAAAAGAAAGCTTATTTTTGTGACAGCTGTCCGCTAAGACGTAAGAGCACATGTGAAGCTTTAACCTTGAAAATGTCAGGCCTTTGTGATTGATCTTCAAGAAAACAAAGGATGCTTTCCTGTGTTTAACCATTGGTCAGGTTTTCACAGCTGATTGATTGGACTCTCTTTGTAGCCAGAAAAGAAATCACAGTGCTAGTGCCGGACACAACACAGGCTCGCATCAATCACTGAGCGAACATTGGCTTATACAGCGGAGCAGCAGCTGACATTCACACAACAAAGCTGCCAGTGTTTCCTTCAGACATGCATCACACAACCTGCATGTTGACTAAAGAGAGCATCTCTTGACAGCCTTATGAGATCTCCTAAGATGACACACAATGGCCCCCTGCCTGTTTTTTTCTGGAAAAAAATGCTTATTATTTATTATATTTTTTTTTCCAGTTTTGTCTCCTCTCATCCCTGCCACTTCCATCATGGCTATACATTTATTTATAAACTACTATACATTTTTATTTTTGCAGTGAAATTAGTGCATTACGGTATTTTAAGGAAAGCCAAGTATCTGTAGTGTAATTGTAAATGTTAACTTCTCAGAGGGTTGAAACCAGACTTCTTAGTCCATATACTTCTTAGTCCTTCTTAGTCCATATACATATATACATATGTGTTTTGTATATTTTTAAGTAAAAATAAAAAATAGTTTTAAAATAGTTTTGCAAATCTCAACCCACTGCGGACATGATAATAGCAAAAGCAATTGTGTTGTTCTACTGCCAAGTTTAGTTTGCATTTTCTCAGAAGAATAGTTTTTGATGTAATATGCTTATTAGATGTATTGTTTTTGTGTGTGAGCTAACTTTGGCATCCGATCCGGACTTACAAAATTGTTGCAGGTTTTCTCTTTTTTTCAACACACAGGGTTTCACAATTAGCAGTGTTTCCCCCATCTTGTAGTGTTGTTGGTTTAAATAAATGATCATCCAGCTCATCAATCATCAGGGAATAGATCTGTGTTGAAATATTACTTTGTAATCTTTTGTAGCCTACCATATCTAAAAAAATAACACATTTCCAAATTCAAATGCATCTGTCATACAGAAAACACTCTCACTGTATCTCTTTCCTCCTTGCTTTTTTTCTGCTCTATGCGCTCTCCTAAGGGAGGGTGTCAGCACGCCTCGGTCTGACTATAGATCATCACGTCAAAGCAGGCCTGGGACCTGTCACCCTCCCTCTCCCTCAGAGAAATGAAAATGAAAGCTAATTTACGTTTCTCTCTTCAACTGATTAGCCACCAGTCTCATTATTACTGATGCAGGTCCTGGCTTTGAAATGGCATGACTTCGATAGGATTAACTCATTTGTAATTCATATCCAGAGGCCTTCTAATTCCAACGAGAGAACAATAATAAGGTTGCTAGTGGTGTGTATTTATTTATTTTCTTGCCTGAGATCCTTTTCAGTCATGCGTTTTCTGGGTTGGGGCTCTAGTATTAAACGGTTGAGGAGATGATATAGTATACAAGCCAAGGCCGCACCCATTTATTTGACGTCAAATGTTTTGCTCATGGCTTCTCATTTGTCAAATTGACTTAAGAGGGCATGATAGTCTCACCCTTGAGACTTCTTCTTGTTGCTTATCACTTCAAATGAAATAGGAGACCTGTCAAAGCTCAGTTTACCTGTAATCTCTAAGATATGACTTTACAAATAAATGATATCAAGAGACAGGGAGCTTAAAAAAAGGCTCACAGAAGGAAATTTGTTTTTCTTCTTGTGGTTCTTCTGTCAACATACTTTTGTACAAGCTTCAAACTGACTACAAGTTATCACAGACACCACCAAACTTTCTTCTCACAACAGCATGTTAATGTTCAACATGTGCTGAGCTTTGACCGTGTTTTCATTCATATCCAACGGTAGACTACTAAAGTTTTCCCATCCAATATGAAACCACAAAGTTTTGACAGCACTCGGGGCAGTCGTACAACTCAATGTTTAAAAGATGAGACAGCTATTGGCAGGCCCTTGAGTTATGAAACCAATAACCCTGCGTCAAGGCCTCGGCATTTACATTTTGCCCCACTCTGCAGGTTGGTCCAAGAAAGATTTTAGATGGCAGTAATATGACACCATGTTGTGGGCACTGTCAATGAAGTAATATATTGCTGTGTCATATACATTTAGCTGGAATAACTTTAATTCAAAGATGTGCATATCACCATTGGTCCCAAAGAGATAACATTATGTGAATAAAGCACACACTCAATGAACAAAAAGTGCTCCACTGTGTTATTAATCATTACCAGCAGAATGTTGAAGGTTTATTTTTTTGTTTTTTTATTGAAATGATTTTGTTTGCCAAATCCCCAAAGCGTGAGTTCTGTAGCGGCTGCAAAGCTACCCAGTGTTCACTCCACCCACATACACTGCAAAAAAAGGAATTTCAAGAAAGTAAAAAAAGCCTTGTATCAAGAAAATAAGTCATATTTGCCCAAAAAAACAATATTAATCTTGTCAAGCATGTTTTGATTAGAAAAAATATCTAATTTTAGGAAAGTATGCCTTACTTTTCTTGATTTTTTTAATTTATTTTAAGAAATCTTGTCAAGCAAAAAAATCTGCCAGTGGGGTAAGTTTTTTTTTCTTTGATATAGGATGATTTGATTGAATATAAGAATGTTTTGCTTCTTTCTAGAAGGGCTGTTTTTGCAGTGTATTAGAACACAATGGTCATGATGAATGGGCTGCTGCACACACAGCAAGAATACATGTGGATATGAATATGAATTCCCTTGCAAATTAATGTTTTACATACACACTGTCTCACAAGGTCCAACTCAGGGTCATTTATTAATTCATTCAAATGCACCGGCAACTTTTAATTTGTATAGTTTGGTTTACATCACTGGCTCGGTAAGGTTGTGTCAAAATGTTTTTTTCCATTTGTCTGTTGGAATGGCAATGGCAATGTTAATTAGATTCATACTTAAAAAAGCATGCTACACCAGAGTGAAGCAGTTATCTAGAACATTGTGTACTTGTATACACAGTAAATGGTAAAGTAGAAGCTGTAGCTCATTATCAGTGTCTCACAATGTTTTCTTTTTTTTGTGTGCAGGACCTTGCCATCCAAACCCTTGCCACAACAGAGGGACATGTGAGATCAGCGAGACCTACAGGGGAGACACATTCATTGGCTACGTCTGCAAGTGTCCACCGGGCTTCAGTGGAGTTCACTGCCAACATAGTAAGTTGAACCCCTTTTATTTTTGCCCTCATAAATAAGGGTCATTCAATAAAAAGTCAAACCAAGTACAAGTACTTCCAGTTGAGTACTTGCCAGTACAGACCCTATACTGATATAGTTATCTATGCATCACTACTCAAACAATAGACACATGTAATCAAAGGTCTCATTTTACACAATCCATGAAGTAAAGTTTGTCCATTTGAGCTGACACGTTTTTCCAAAACAAATAATGACCTTGAGCAGTGAATACATGTCAAGCAGCTGACAGGAAGTAAATCACTGTTAAAAGGACAAGTTCAGCAAAAATTATAGTAGGTTTGGTGGAGAAAAGAATTGCTGATCTGGCTTTCCTTTGTTGAGCATACTCTTAATAAAGGTTAGTGTCAGAAGGTTTTTGTCGCCTATGAGATAATACTTTACATTAGAACTGTTCTCAAGTCCCGTACAGTTTATGCTATATCTTTAAACAGACTTCCTGAACTCTTAAGCCTTTAACGACTTTAAACTGTGGTCGTGACCAACACCAGAAACTGCAAAGACATGCACATGCACACAACAGACAGATCAGCAACATTGCTTTTCTTCAAAAGATACAACATTTATATTGATTCTATTGATGCAAAGCTTTCTCCAGGCGCCTCCTTATACTCCACAACAAACCACTGAGCTTTTTGATTTGATAACTGTCCACGGCAACAACAAGGAGCAGCCAGAGTGAGCTGTGAGAGTGAGTTTTTTTTTCTTTTTCTGAACTCGTCTGTTTCACTTTTTCCTGTTCGCAGCAATTTTGAAGTCCACCTTTCACAGCAGTGGCTTGCTTGTGCAGTACCACTTACCAAAAAAGTCTGTCAGCAAGTGAAACCTACCGAATATATCAATTCATTTGCTATTTTTATATAACAAATGGAACCAACCTGAGCGAGTTCAGCATCCAAACCGCTACATTAATATCTTGCTTTAAAACCCTCTCCATTTTTAATAGATGCCAGAATTTGGAAACAGCATATAGCTCTTTGTGTGCAAGTGCTAAATCTTGCTTAATTCTGCAGGATGATGTATAGGCCAAGTCCTGTGGCTGCCATGCCTGAGTGTGTGCTTCACTGAGCATTGCATTAGCTTGCACAGCACAGTTGTCCTTCATTTCATCGCAGGTGTGCTTCTAAGTAATGGATTTAATGTATCATGGTGCAACCTGTGTTGTGAGATGGATCATTATCGGTTAGAGAGAGAGAGAGAGAGAGAGAGAGAGAGAGACAGATTCGTTAACCAGTGCTTGCAGAAACCATTTATATCTGTCTCATAACTCCGCCACGCTTACACCAAGGTTAGATAAGACAGCAGTTTAGTGATAGCCTGAAAAAGGCAGCTTTTGTGTTGAGACAGTCTGTGTCAGTCATTATTTGTTTGTTTCCACATCTTTTCTTTCCATTTTTAATGAAAACCTACAAAACATAAAATCAAATGGAGCAAGTCGCTATATCAACGGTCTGTCATTGTGTTTGTCTCCAGCCGGAATTGTGAGCAATTGTCTAGTATTCATGTCATAATTCAGTTATTGTTTCCTATTAAGCCCTTAGGGCGGTGAGAAACTGATTCGGTATGGGCTGGGTACACATTATTAATATCTGCCCATTTTCCTCACCTTCATTACAGTTAAATCAAAGAGAGTGGGAGTGTTCGAGAGAGAGGGAAAAAAGGTAGAATTTTGTTGATAATTAAATCTAGCGTATGGATAATTCCTGCAATTAAATGATAAAGGCGTATTCATAATTGTTCCTTTAGAATGACAGCTTAGCTGGCTTTGTTTTGGTATGGTGTTGGCTTTGAATAGATGACATGCTCACTGAAAAGGATAAGATTGAAACAATTTTAATTGTCTGTTATTTTCATGAATACCACACAATTTTGATAGTGGATAATGTTTTTCTTTTCATTTTCACTGCTGCCGGTAGTTCAAACTTGAACATACCTTATTGGTACTGCCTCTGTCAAAACTATGAATTAATTCTGGTTAACAGCATGGATGAATCATTTCTAAAATCATTCAAGGAACATACCTTTTAATCAGCCTACAGTAATCAGTACATGTTGGATTCAGGACTGAATCATTTTGTAGGATTACCCTTTATCTTATGTGATATCTAATCAAGTGTTTTGAATCAGTACTGGCCCAGATACATGTTTGGCTTTGTGTATACCGCACTGATGCAACGTAATATATGTGTGTGACAGCCCTGGCTTTTTACTGTTGCTCTTACTATCTCCTTGCTCTGCCAGTGCCAAATCCAATTTCACACATGTGAACGTTATCCTAAACACATGCGCTACATATCCTGCCTGTTTTATGAAGCATAGCCAGGAATGATGTTGAACATGGACAGCGAGGATTAGTACGAGCTATTTTAGACGCCTTTGATGGGCGGATACTGTATGCACTTCATGGTGTTGGCAGCTTTTTTATTTATTTTTAGAACGCAGCCTTCAATGACTCAACTTGAGGTGTTGAGATTTCCATATTGAGGGGAGATGTTAGATAACCACAGCTAAAGGTGTTGGCAGGGTGAGCAAGTCAGAGCATCCATTAAACAACACGTTAGATTTCACTCCTTTCACCACTTAATATGCAGCTGAATCTCACACGTTTCTGTTTTCATTTTATAAAAGTTATTGTGTAAACGTTAAACTACAAAGGTGTCTTTTGCTTGTTGCATTAATCATGTACTTGTGCTAAACCGTAATCCCATTGCATTGGTTTACGGTTTTGCTTTTCAAATACTAATACTAATACTAATACTAATACTAAGAAAAAAAAGTTGTATATTGTTTTATAATAGTTTAAAATATTTTTTTTACCACGCCCAAGTCTTAACACCCCCTGAGATAACCAGGATTAATGTCACCATTTTTGTGATGAGAGCCCGTATTATTTCAAAGTCATTCATCTTTCGAATAGTGTGGCGTTATGTCCCTGTGGTGACAAGAGAACGCTATTGGGCGAGTAGCCAAACATTGTAATGACCTGTCACAGTGTGAAGATTTGGACTGATTACCTCCGTCGTCATGAGGTCGCAGATCATATTTAGGCCACATGTTATCCGCCTATCAAGGACAAATGAAGTACAAACGGTTGGAATTTTTTTGAGGGGATGTGTTTTCCTGAACAGAAAATCTGCCATAATGTCGTAAACAGCCTTGTCTAACAAGAACCACCTCGTGGTGTGTCTAAACAATACTTTAAATTAATGTAATGCAGTACAAGTAAATCATATCTTTGAAAGTTGGCAGATCAGATGAAAATATGTCGCCCTCTTTTCTCTTTGAGTAGGAAAGCTTGATCGAAATTTCCTGCGGCTCTTTCTTCTTTACTCTCTTTCAAAGATGTTGGTATGAGCCAGTCTGTTCGGGCTGGTGGTTATCCATGTAGAAACAGATACACTCACCGTACAAGATTAAAAGAATTAGCAAAGTTTTTTTGGCTCAATTGTCTCTCAGATGATTGGTGTTCACTTTCTAACTCTGTCTCTTTCCATCCTCCCTTGGCCTGAAAGTCCTTAGAGCAGATTCTATCTCGGTTTTTGATCAATATGTGATCGATATGTGTCTTTGCCTTTCTTTTTGAAACACACGAGCAGGGCAGAATTGATTGCGGCTAAATGTAGGATGTATGAGGTCTTTTTTATAGCTTGGCTGTGTATTTGATCATGTATTGACAGAAGATATCATGCTGCATTAGCCCTGCTGCCTCTACAATTTCTAACTACAGGATAATCAGCCGGTGTTCGTGGCTGTGGCCCCTGAGCCCAATAGAAAGAAAGAGACTCCACGTGGACTAGCTCTGTGCGTACTCGGCCCTCCCTCTCTTAGGAGTGCATTAGTGACCTTTGCATTGTGTTTTGCAGGTGAAAAGGAGGTATACAGTAGCACTTATATTTCACCAGGTTTCCTGACTCCTCGCCTTCACTTGGGTTTTTATGGAGAGTGAGCAAAAGAAAGAGAGATGACGTTGTTCTCAATTGACTGAGTCATGTCAAGACATCACTATAGACAATAGCGCTACAGCCCGAACCAACAAGAATAAGAATCAGAAAGGCAGTGGTTATGTGCATCTTCACCGTTAGACATTTGACTAAAACATCAGACTGTATTTGTGAGGCACAAGGCATAAGCAGAGGTCTGACAGTTTTTCCCAGTACCCCTTCCGCCCCTGTGAGCACCAAGCACTTTACCAGCACACCTCTGAGTGGTTACCTGCACCTCTTAAAGCGAGAAATGACTTGCCCTTCTCAAACCTGTCACTGCCTCACAGGAGGTGACTTTGTAGTGCCGGATCTTCAATTTGTTGTGATAGCAAGAGGAGGGAGGGAGGTGGGGGAGGGAGCTCTTGTTAGCCGACGTATCTGCCACTGCTCCCATGGAGTCCACTGAGAGAGGACAGCAGGTGGGGTGGAGAGAGATTGGTGGGCTTCTGGTTTTCTGCTCCCTTTTTCCATGATTGAGGCTCTTGGTATTGCCTTCTTACTGTGAGGCTGCACGGTTAAAGTCACTGCAGCAAAGATTGCGATGAAGCATGGAAATCACCTTCTCAGTTGTTAAATGTTAATAGCATTCTTACCGGGCCACAACAATCGCAAATTATTTCAGTAACTAATAGAAATGTATCTTTTATGACAAACAACATAGTGTTTTTTTTAAAGGACCATATGCTTACTTGCTTTAAACATCGATACAAAAGTTGAAACAAAAATATATAATTAAAATGGTTAATTTAATACCCATGAGCATGTATCAAGATCAGTTCTTCAGCTGCCCCTCCGACCTTATGGTGTCAAACACGGGGACTAAATTAATATTTGCTTGCTCTTATGTCATAGTTATTTTGTAGAAAGGATAACAGTTCTGAACCCATATTTCCAGCAAAATAGCTTGCAAAGTGTCACAATATCAGCTTCCTTTTCATCTCAGCGATGAAGCTCCAAAAAGTGCTTTTCCTATTTTTTTATAACTTCGGGGTAAAGTTGTTCATCTATGGAAATCCACTAACTGTCTTAGATCATATGAGCAGTATAGCTGAATTGTGTTGTTCGGGTGGAAGTTTTCGGGGCAGGCTTAGCTAAAAGGATTAGCTCGATTGATTTAAGTACAACTAAAAGTTAGTGAGAGAAAGTTTGTTAAAGAAATACTGTCGGAAGCAGTACTTCAGTCCACAAAAAGTTAACCTATTTTCAAAATAAACAGTGGCATCAGCTTAGTCATAGTGCCCAAGGTCTGTTCTGTGAGGTATAGATTTGCCTCGTTTTAACAGCCTCTGGGTTACAATAAATTATGCTAATCTGCAGACCACTTTTATTTTTAAACGCATAAATTATCATGAATAACTTCTAACACCGGTTTGTTTTCTCATAATGATGTATACTTATTCAAAACTGTTAAACTTCTTCTGCTCTACTTTTTTTCTTCTTAGGGTCAAAAAGGTACATACCATTTTGTAACAGCATTTCAGTACAACACTATAATTATACAGTATTCATTTACGTTATTAACTTAAGATTTTCAGATACATTTTACGAAACAGTGTTCAACTTCCAAAACCTCCCATGATTTACCATGTGAGTATAGATTCACTCCTGCTAGAGTTTCCCAAGGTCATCATTGTATCACCGATCTCAAAACGTGCCCACTAACAGAAGTGCCCTCAAAACTAATGTGAACACTGGCAGCATCAAGGCTCTCCCCACTGCTCCATTACTGTGATGTAGAGCTGTGTGGAGGATATTTCCAGACACCCTCTCAGCATTACATTCACAATTCCACAGCCCACTCAGTCCTCACAGTCTGTGGCTAGTAGAAAGCTGTATTTACAGGAAGAGATGAGTGTGGAGAAGCCTGGGAGAAGGGTCCATACTCCCCTAAACGTCCCAAAGAAAAAACCACAATCACACACTGCCAAACCATCAGACGCCAATGATCAACAATTCATGGAGAGCTTGTGAGTGTGTCTGCATACTCTCCTTCTTTCTCGCAGGAGTCGCTGCAGATCAAAATGGAAAGATGGAAATGCTTGTGGGCCAGCAGTCCTGTTGTTTTAGCTCACTGCACATTTGGTATTTCTTTCTTTTAAGGCGCCTCCACATTTATGTCACTGGAAACAGTTTATGTTTATGCCCTAACAAAAGGTTACATACATAGACTGTATATAAAGGTAGATAGATGTCACGTCTCCACTTGCTCAAACTGTACAAAAATTACGTCGAAATACTCGAGTGACAGGCGCTGCCGCCCAGCCCATGTGATGTTTTTTGGAGCTCGAGTCTGCACAGAAGTGATCGGGGGATGGAGTTGTGGGATTGAGGTCCTGCCAACCCAATCGTGAACATGACCACAGCTTGTTAGTGTGAGAGCCATCTAGCGGCTGTACTTGACAAACACAACTAACCATTGTATCTATATCAATGCATGTATGATCAAATTGATGCATGTTCTATTACACTTCCATTAGACATCAAAATGTGTGTTTCAGAAATGTCTGATAACTTCCACTTCCACTCCAGGATGTGAACACACAGGAAGGTCCGACAGTGCTGGCTAACTTTAATAAGCAGTGGAAATGTTGCTAAGCAACACGTTCAGTAAATGTAGACTGTATATAAAGATCTTTATAAACAGTCCACTGATGTGGAAAGTTAAAATGACATCTCTTGACATTCCTACTCTACGTATAATTACCAGAAAGAAGTCTGCGACTACTTCACTCAGACCAGCCGTCAATCACAGCTGTTAATCAAGACGTCACACACGCTTTTTATAGTGTCAAAATACTAATGAAAAACCCCTGACATGCTCTCCTCCCTGTGAAGTAGTCTCCTGGTGGAGGTAAACAAATATATACAGCTTGTTTACAAATGTACACTTTGAATTTAATTTATTTAATCTAATAAAATAACTATAAAATGTACCCGGATCCTGTATCGTCATCTATATATGCTTGTGTGTGAGCTTCTTTGTGTGTGTGCATGCATGCATCCACAAAGTGAAGGAGACCCAGTCAAAGATCAGTTATGTACTTCAAATGTCTATTTTCTCGGGTATTCTTCTGCTCCTGTCTCCATCCCAGAGGGCATTTTGGATAACAAGCTTGGGAAACAAGCTTGAATCAAGGTGTTTAGGGCCACCTTGTTTGCACCACTGACACACATGTTTTATGTAGCCTTCTAGAAAGAGCCTAGTGCCAAACTGACCTGTTTTTCTTCAGGTTTATTAAATACATAGAATGGCATCAGCCGATATTAACCAGGATCCATCTGTGCTTGGCCTTGATCTTGTCAGCGTTGGCCTCATGCAGGCTCTAACAGCCTCATTTGTCAGTCCTCTGACCCGTCATTGATGATATAAAAGTGAAGCATCACCTTTTCCATATGCCTTTAATAAGCACTCAGTTCTGCAAATCCTGCCAAATAAAAACTGCTGTAGAAACATACTTTGAGTAAGATGACCTTTATTGTTTGGCAAGGTGGTGCTTTCCTCGCAAAATTACAGACGGGACAGTTTTCTCCACAATGCATCTTTGCTGTTAAAACCAACTTAAATGGCACAGAATGCCTTCAGGTAGTGGATGCTGTATAAGATGGTCAGAGTGACGTCTTGTTATTCTTTTAGAGAAAGGCCAGCACTTTTGAAAGAAGTGATTCAAGAAGGGTTTTCTTCGAGCTTGGATTTCTTCCCTTATGTTTGTTGGGATTAAAAGGGAAAATGACTAGAAACAAAAGCCTTGAAAATGAATCCCTTTGGTTTTATAAACAGTAGGGGAAAAAAATTACATAAGACTTTTGAAAAAAAAGAGCATTGATGTATTTGTTTAATTTAGTTGGTTTCCTTTCCCCCTCCTTTGTTCTCAGTCCCTGACCTTGTATACTCACCTGGTCTATCCTTCCTGGGAAAGAGTTGTAGGGACCAAGCTGTTACCGGGGCCTAATTGTGTAAGGCCCCCTAAGACACTTGAGCCTTTCTGTCACCTTCTAGCCTCTGCAGTAAGTATGGATCTTTTGGCAGACGGCCAACGCATAAATAGAGATGCATTTCCAAATCCCAGGTGGCGGAAAAGCGGAAAAGAGTTAGACTCATTTCAGCCCAGGGCTTCTGGCAGACCAAAGAATAACCCTGACAAATGTTCAGCTTGACTACACATAACTGCATTCAATCAGAATGATAAATATGTGGCCACATTAGCATTAGTGTTGTTTTAGTTTGAGTTCAACGTGATCAAAATTAAAGTGAACGGTCATGAGAATGTACAGTTTGTAAACCATAACATATTACTTTGACTAGTGCCAAGCAGAGAGATCTTATATTATTATTCAGCCTCTCATTTAATCATAGATATGACTCAGTGTGGACAAAATTATATAGATGTGAGATTGTTCGTTAGGAAGATTATAGGATTTTTTTACCAAAGCATTCATGGAATCTCCTGGAGACAGATAAGGATAGATCAGAGAGGGTCAGCAAAGAAATGAATTAATACAATATGTGTGAAATTACTCTCTGTTGAAACCACTGAAGCATCTTAATTCTGCCCCACTCTCAATATTAAACTTTGCATAAGTCATTCAAAATCTGACCCTTATCAAAATCCTTTTTCTTTTCCTGGATATGAGTTTAAATATTTAGTCAGGATGCAACTTTTTCTTCAGATGTTATGTTCTGAACTAAGCTACTTGTCTGTATGACATGCCTCGCAGCGTTCTTGTATTTAATATAATAACGGCATTCCAGTCTTTTATTTAAATGTCAGTGTTGTTAGGTTGAGCCACCACTGTGATCCGGACTGAAACAGGTTTTAGGATGTATTGCTGCTTTCATTGTCACTAGAAGATTAATCTTATTGACTATTGTTCCTGCACCACCATGAGGTTGACATTTTTGGTTCAGATTCAATGTCAATATTATCTGATGGATTGCCTTACATTTTTGCAAGTTCCCTCGAGAAGATGTTGTGATGACTTTAATGATCCTCTGCCTTAGCTTGTTCCATCACCTACAGATCAAACTGTTGTCTTTCATTCAGTGAACATCTAGCCTACTTCCTGAATTGGCACACATGTTTCCTAGATGACGTACTCTGCTGACTTGGGTGGTCCCCTGACTTTTCCTCCAGGGTCACCATGAGGTTGACATTCATATTGAAATATGACAACTGTTGGATGGATTGTGGTGAAATGTGATGCATACGTTTGTGGTAACCAGAGGTTCCAACTGTAATAACTTTGATTGTCCCCTGCATTGTATGTAGCAATCCTGTTTTGCCACTTGTAATGTAATTTAGGCTGTCAGTTTTGTTAAAAACAAAATGTTGTTTTTCTTTTTGTTGTTTGTTAAAACCGTATACTCGACTAATGTAGTCTCCGGAGGGCAGATCCTTGTGATCCTTATTTCCCCCCACATCTAGTCCGTGCTTGCTCTTTGGCCTGCCTCCCCTTTCTTTCTACATCTTATACCAGTTATGTGTCTCTTAAACATTCTAGTAAGTGTACCTCAATGATGTTAAAGAGCTTTTGGATCACACATGGTTGTTCCGAGCGAGATCATTATTCCCCTCACACACATACTGTGGGGGCTCCATCTGCAAGCTTAAAATGATACTTACGGCTTTCCTCCAAGTGTCAATCTGCCCCCAAGCTAAGGGCTCTTCACATTCTGCACACCCCAGCTTCGACAGAAGCCCTCAGTCTGCATGTCTTAGAAATGATGAGTGTTTTGCTTCTCCGATACTCAAACCTCTCTGCAATGTATCCTAAGGTACCTTCCCAAATGCTTCTGGAGTGAATTACCTCTCAGTGGGATAATCCCACTTCAAAAAGCATGATCCTTAATCCTGAATTCACAGCTTCATGCATCATCATATCCATTGAAACATGAAGCATGTGCCACTGTGAAAACTAACCTGCATGTGAGATGAAATTTATTTTGAATTTCTATGTAGGAGACCAATAAAATCAATACTCATGGTAAGCCTAGATACACATGACCATGCAGAAATATATCACAAGTATACATCGGTTAAAAATAAATATCTCTTTCAACTGGTTGTGGCACGTCACCAGACTCCAGATAGGAATGCTGTTGTATGTGGTGATAGTCACTTCAGTGACGTGGGTAAGGCCAGAATATATTGACAGGATAGATTGACAGTGGAGACAGACACTTCCATGTTCTATCTTCTATCTCTGACTCAACTTGGAGAGACAGGTCTTGTGCCGGCCTTGTGTAGTGTGGAGTCGACACATTTCACTGCACCAGCACTTGTCAAACACAACACCCAAGGCTGATTGCCCATATAGGAAGATGCAGCTTTGAGAACAAGTCAGTATTGAAGAACAGTAGAGGTATAGGACTATTCAGCCAGGACTTTAATAGGCAGGCCATCATGTATTAAACACAGATACTGCATATGCAATATGTGTGTATGCACGTGTATTGCATCTGCAGCAAATGGTAAAGTTTGAGTGAAAATTCAGTCATAAAAAAAACACAACAGGAGGGATGAGATTAGATATGACATGTGATCAAATGCAGTTGGATAAAACATTGCATGTAGCTGACTGGTAACTAATTCCTTACTCTGCTGTACTTACAACAGATAGCTTTTCTATCTCAGCCCTTTTAATAGAGTTCTGTGTTGCACTAAAACTGACAAAAGCCAGTGGGGAAAACCAATATTCACAAAAGAAAAAAAATAAGCGTAAAGATTGCATCACAGGATAAATGAGCACACAAAGGGAATTGAAGAGAGGATAGCCCAAGATAAGCTGTTCTTCTCAAAACAAAAACTCTGTTAATGTTTCATCATGTGTATAATATGTCATGTGCAAAACATTTTCATGCAATGTTTTGCTCCCTAGATGTATCTTGGTTTTCACTGAATGGTCACGCCATGTAATGGTGTGTTAACACAGTATGTATGAGCCTAGAGTTAGGGCTGTATTATATATCCTTGGGGTGGGCATCATACAAATATTCCCAATGATTTTAGTTGTCACTCAGAAAGGAAATTCTCATACATTTGTGTGTTCACAACATCATTTAAGTGCTCAGTCACAAAACTTATAAGCTAATGATAAATATTTTTCCTGGTCAGACTAGCACCTAAGTAATGTACATCATTGGCTGTGTTTTTTATGTTATCCCTGATAAATTCATCCAATGTGTCCATGGATTGCAATCTTTTTTTTAAAAGTATCAAATCCAACATCTGCAGTAGACCAACATGAATCACTGGGCATCAGCAGCACCCTGTCCTGGTGTAAACCCCATCCGCTATTGGATAAAAAAAAAGGATGATTACTTATTTGGAAGTACAAGTGTTCAAGGTCAGGGGTTAATTATGTGGCAGGCATAAACAACCAGTTGTCTACTTCATTGCTGTCGATCACTGACTGTAGAGGTCATAACACTATTCCTTGCCCAGATAAAGATGTCAAGAGAACCAGTTTGCTTACCAAACATGTCTTCACTGGCTCTGTGGCATAAAAACAGATAAGATGAGATGAAACTTCCCCAGGGTAAACTGTGCATGAGGGCTAAACTGAGTCCAGATGGAGCGATGTAACACGATCAGACATCTCCACATGAAAGCAAAATGTTGACAAACCTCCAATTGTGTGGCTTACAGTGTCTTGGCAGAGGAACAATAATACTTTACCCAGATTTACCCAACATCTGACTGTAATTTAATGAAGGAAGTGGGTGCGATGTAGAGGCAATACTGCCGGGACACTACCTTTAATTCTGCTAATTAAGTTTGAGGGCTTTACAAATTTGAGAGGATTACAAGCTATTACCAAGCATTTATTCCAATCATTTGTGTGATTTATGTTGTTGTTTGGGGCCAGTTTAGGCTTCCTGGTTCTGCTTTATATGGTTAAGTCCAGCTGAAATTAAAAAGCCTATTTTAGTATATATCAGCTCTGTCAATTAGATATCCGCAGTTATCTTTTGAGGTAAACAAGTTGCACCAAAGATGAAGAACATGCACGTATCCATTGTTTTCTTCCTTTTAGAAATACTGTTCAAAATGTAATTACTTATGTTTTTTGACTTTGGTCGGTGTCCGTTCTCCAAACTCTTATTCTCTAATGCGTTCACACCAAAAGCGTTTGCGAATTTTTTCTTTGCGAAAAATGTGCCTCATTCACGCAAGTTGAAATTTTCCAACTCTTGCGAAAAATTTGCGTGACGCAGAGCGAAAGCGTTGAGATGCTCCGCCCGTCTGAGTCAAACTGGCTACTGGTCCGCCTGAAGTAGCGCTGGAAGCAGGACTGAGTCAGACACTCTTCCTGGATGAGTCGGAGCTGTGTGCGGCTACGGATAATATTATGAACCCAGACACAAGGCCGTTAACACTGATTACTGCATAATAAATTACACTCAGACAGGGTCTGAGGGTGCAGTGTGTAGGATTTGGCGGCATCTAGTGGTGGGTTTGCACATTGCAACCAACTGAAACTTCTCTCATGTAGGAGAACCATGGTGGTGGATGCAAAAATGCAAATGACTCTATCAAGGGCGACTGTAGAAGCATGGTGGCTGGCTCTGTGAAGAGGATACACTCTGTATGTCGATATAAACGACTCATTCTAAGGTAACAAAACACAACAATTCTTTTTTCAGGTGATTAGACACTAACTAAAAACATACTTAATTATGTTACAGTAATTTTCTGGAAATAGATAGCCCTAAAGGCCCCACACTGATGGAACTTCATGATTTTTGGCCTCATCTTTATGGCACATACACATCTTTCGGTCTGCAAGATTTGACACACTGCCTTTACTGTTGAATGAACTGGAAAGCAGATTCATTGGGCTGTGTGTTTGTGGGGCTGTAGCAGGTGCAGGCGCTGCAGAGGTCAGTGCAGCCCAGCGGAGAGGGTACAGATAAATCCGCTTCCCAATGCAGGTCTCCTGCTCTCTAGGCACACAGAAGCCAATTTAACGCTCACAGACAGTGCTAGTTCCCGACACATACAACTATTCCTTGCTCTCATTATTGTCCGACTGAGACACTCTTTAGATGGCAATAGAGGAGCGAAGTCAGGTAGCGAGACATTCCAGTGGACCGGTGAGAGTCTGATCTGATCACAGACCGTTCAAATGTATTCTGAGATTCATAGTGTACGAAATTATTTTGCTCTCAGCAAAGAGTAAGGAAGACAATGGCGGTGATGTTAATTATGATAACAGTATGGCAATAATAATTGTATTAATCTTAATTTGAATATGTCTCACAACAACAACCAATACATGTATTAAAATTGGAATATATTCATTAAGAAATTAATTAGTTTTATTGACGACTGGCATAATGAAATATGCACCTGGCCCCGGCTGTATTGGCTCTTCACCATCATTTGCTCCATCATTTGCCTGGTGTTACTGACCAATGCCAATTGCATTTGGTCCACCACAGGATGTGCAGCAGGTGGACTAAACATAAACACCTTGTTGTTGTTGATTGTTACAATCTAATGTAATAACACTAAATACAGTATTAGTTGAACAGTATCATCCTGGCTCAGTTTCAACAACAAGTGAACATTATAACCTTCACAAGTTATTATGAAGCCACTTTGTTGTATTATATTAAATTGTGCGTCCTGTAGTTTCATTGTCTCATCCGCTGTGGACATCTTTACTCAAACTGGCTTGTTAAATCCGTTATAACCAATATAGCATCATTCCCATTAAACTAAAGACATCAGTTGCAATTGCTGTTTTTTCCAAAAAGCTTTAATGACCTATTAAATTGCAGACTATTAGGGGAACTCCTTGGATGCATGTCTATAAATGTGTTGTGTAAACAGAAACACTGAATGTATGAACCTGACCACAAGGCCTGCACATGTTTCTCTTTCCACCCTCTTCTCTCTTTCTACAATCCTCTCCTCGCCTCTCGTCACCTCTCTTCTCTATTTAATGTTGGGTTACTTAACTGCATTCTCTGAGGTAATGCCTTTTCTCCCACCTGATTTCCTGGCAATACACCCCTTTTAAAGTATTCCTTTCCCTGCGTTTCTCATAAAAGGGAAAGCAAATCGTAAGATGGGCCAGTTGTGTTTTCACCTTTCTGTGCTCCTAGCTGTTGAACCTAAAGTACTGGTGGCAACAAAGCAGAATGTGAACGTACAGCGTAACAAAAACATCACTTTTCAAAGTGCTGTGTTTACAGTGGTGAAGTAAGTGAATTAGGCTGTGTGCAGAATGACCTGCGGATTGTTTATGGTTTATAGTTTAAGGTATGCCCTGTGCCTCTCTCCCACCAGCGCCCATCAAGGTGTAGCAGTTATGGCTAATGGGTGGATGTACATACCTGTTTTATACATACTTCTTTGATATTTGAAGTACTTGTCTCTACAGGGTGTGCTTTGGATTTTCACATTTTCCCAGAGCTTGCCGAGCTGAAACCTACTGCAACATGCGTGTCATTAAAGTTAAGGCTTTCATATTAATGCTCCAGCATTTATTTATAGATGGATCTACATTCAGTTGAGGCATTGGATGTGTTACATCTCAATGTTCACAAGTGGCATTGAAATCACATCAGAGTGTTCCCCTTCGGCAATTAGTAAAGACCACATATTCCTTTGTACACATTACTCCGCTGTGAATTGCAATAACCTGCTACTAATAACCGTATTAGTTTTGTATTTGTTTTGTCACATATGCTAAACACTGAGAAGCTGAATTGTTGAATGAGGATTATTATTCTTTATACTGACTGTATAAAATGTAGATCCAACCATAATGCAATTTTGGGGAGAAGCAATTAACCTGTGCAACTAACCTGCCGCACCAGATGGATTGTTACATAGAACCGAGCCATCATTGGAAACTGTTTGTAAAAGGGAAGGCACTTCAAAAAATATTTGGCAGGTATTTGGATCAACTATATGTCCATCAAACTATTGTTGAAGCCAGTTGGCAGAATAGGGAAAACATATGTTCCATTGGGAAAAGCCTTCAGTGTCATTCTTTGCTCTTCTTTCAATGAAGAGCAATGTTCTACAACAGCATATTGGAACTTAAATGGCTTTATTACATTATTTAGTAAATGTCTTGAGAAACAGACACTGGAAAACACCTAGGGTGGGGGTCTACACATATGCACCAGCAGACAATCAGAAAAATGCAAAAATTATGCAAATATCATCACAATGAATGTCATATTCATATAAATCTTCACAGCTTGACAGGCAAAATAGTTTTACTTCTCTTTGTTGTGATTTACATGTTCAATTATAATTAAAGATGAGTGGCCCCTGCAGTTTGAGTTTGATCTATCTACTTTGTGCATAGTCATTTTTTTCAATATCGCTAAGAATGAAGCTCTAAAAATATACCAGTTGGGTTGCATCATATTCAGAGGGTCTGTGTTTGTTTCATATGCAGTCTATTTGATCTATCACCTGCTGTTTTTCACTAAAATGTATTAAATGATTACCAAATCACAGGGCTTCTCTATCATCAGCTATATCTGAAGCTGGATGTATATTAAAAGACAGGACTTGTCTTGAAAGTGCTGACTGGTTTGCTTGCAAAATAAATAAAATACAAACATAGTGTTAGATGATAATCAAGAATATACTTAGAGTATATTCTGTATAGAGATCATTATTCACGTCCAGACAGACGCATCAGCAAAATGTCTCCTTGTGAATTCCCAGACAAATTCAAATGAAATAGGTGAAACTGTGGATAGTTTTAGAGTTCAATTATATTTTTTCACGTATTTTATTTAAGATGCTACTGCTTCCAGTCACAGTACTTCAGTGACTATGTGTGAAGAGCATGACTGTATTGTTCTGCAGCATACAGGACATTCACCAAAAAAAAGATATATTTTGAGATATTACAAATTTGCTCAAGTGACTATTATATATGTATTATAGATACAATCTCAGGGAGATGAAACATTAAGAAAGACTTACTTTTATCATGTTTCACTTTCCAAATCACAAGCCGTTATCTATTCATGGAGCCAAAATGTAGTCACAGAAGACATGCTGTGTTTTAAGAGGATTACAAGTCTTGTAACAGCCATGGGCAGGTTTGGAAATCATTATAAACATTTTCAAAAGTTTGCCTCCTTTCCTCTCCCACTGTCATCCCATTTCCCTTAACTGTGGCTATAATAGGACAGAGTGCTAATGGGTGGGATGTGTGTGGTTGTTGTTCTGTCACCTTCTGTAATTGGTTGATGAATCAATCAGAGAAGAATATATTGCAGAGATCAACAACAGAGCAAAGTCAGCTGTACAAAAGACGATAATTCTGTGGCAATTCTGTTCTGCGCTTCTATTTCTGTGACACTATAATGAGAGAGTGAGGATATTTACCAAGCCTATAGTAAACCAACTGTCAGTGGCTGTTAGTGGTTTGGTAAAGGTATTTAATTATTCAGACTGAAAACAGTACACTTTGTTAGTTGTCAATCTTAACATGTTTAACTTAGTTGTGTGTTCTAGTATTAGCGGTCTCAATTTGATTTGTTAGTTCCAAGAAACCGATGTCTTTGGGAAAGCTTCTATGGGCAGACTCAACCAAATAACACAATCAGAAAATGTCATATATCTTCCTAAATTGAGCAGTGCATCCCACTGAGGATGAGGTATTTTGAATTGCCTATGTCTGTTTCAAATTTCTGAATGCACCTTTTTGTTTTGTGGCTCTTCCAGATATTAACGAATGTGAGAGGGACCCATGCAAGAATGGAGGCATTTGCACAGATCGGGTTGCCAACTATTCCTGCGAATGTCCAGGGGAGTACATGGGGAGGAACTGTCAATACAGTAAGTGCTCATGTTCATTTTTTCTTCTTTTTTTCTTCTTTTAAGTCTTTGACAACTATCAATTGATTGTTAACCGCACACACACTAGACAGTTTGCTAGTGGGCTAATTCCCATAAAGAATATCTTCACAGGTTTCACCGGATGTGCCAACCTTTGATGAAAATTTTTCAGAGATTAAACAAGGTTGTTTAGCTTTGAGGACAATCTTTGTTTTGGGGTATGTTTTAAAATAGCCATTATTGTTATTATGTGCTCAGTGTGCACCATTGCACACTGAGAAACACTATGTTTCGGTGAAATTAAGCCACAGACAAGGAAAGTAAGCATTTCCAAAATGTGCCAGTGTTAAAGCAAAGTATCTTAGAACATTTGGAAATTGTTATTTTAAAGGTTTTAATGTAATTTTGTTCATAATCTATCTCACACAACTTGTTTAGTCTGGATGGATTCTAGGGAAAGTATGCACATAAACTGAAATTGCCTATGGCTAGAAATTGGATATGGCTAGCGCAGCATGGTCATTTATTAATTCCAAAGTACGGAGTAGGATTAGAGCCACCTGTGCAATTTGTTTTGCTTTTGATAGTAAGAAGGAGAGTGGCTCTAAACTTCTTTCGTAATAAAGTCTTTGCATTCCAAACAATGTTCATGTCTTCTGAATTAAAGGCAAATGAGCATTACGCAATTTATACACAGCGCTTATTCAAACTTTAATTTAACAATGAAATCCAAACTTCTCCTTATATTATTATGAAATGTTTGCATATTCAGACAAACACACAATGAACCCTCAAAAACATCTGAACGTTTGAATGCTGAGAATTCAAGGCCACTTTGTACTTGCAAGCCCTCATTTTATTCTTCTGCCCAATGGCTATGTCGAATGAGAGAGCGCTTTCTACTTATCACAAGTAGCTTTATTTTTGCAAGACGATGGAGAGCTTAAAGTGTCCTTGTGTGTTTATTGTGCTATTGTTGGGATTTGGTCTGCTCACTCTCCGAACATATTAGGATTAATGTACGAGTGGACCCGGAGCCCTGAGCCACCCTTGCACTGCTACTCCCAAAAAAAATTCATCAGATGTTCTATTTTATGTGCAGCACAGTTGTTTGACAACATACACAGGAATTGTCAAGAAAAAGTCTTCGTCGGATCGAGAGACATTTTGGAAGTTGTTATAGTGTTATAGTTTTATAAATTGAATAACAGAAGGTAGAGGGTAATTTGTGTATAGAGAGGACTTAAGAGGCACTGCCTGACTATTACGGTTGGTGTAGTGAGTGAAGAACTCAAGGAGAAAGATTTAGTCTTGCTAATTGAACATATGCTAGGCTCCATTATTTGTTTAATGGTGCTCATTTCTATTTTCTCACATAAACTCTATATTTGTACAGCATATTACACAGCCATTAAATCAGCCAGCCAGAGTGGCAGTGCAGTCTATAAGTGTTATGGTTTGTTTTTGGCTATGTACTTCTGCACATTAGATTGACAATGACTATGAGATGAAAGTGCTGACTCCTTTAATTTAGTGATGTTTATAACCAAAAGAGATCATAGTGTATCTTCAAGTGTGTAAAAGGAAGACATTCCTACACTGTTGAATCAATATAGATATAAACAACCCCAAACACCCCTAAAGCTAAACATCGGCACTGTTTCCTTGTTTTGTTTCGTTTCATGAACTTGAGTATAGCCAAACACATCACAGTCCTAATACTGTCCGACTGAAATCTATGTTTTCTGACGACGTTGTTTCATGTAAAAAACAACTTAAAACAAGAGACTGGATGACAAGGAACAACAAAATCTATCACAAAATGTATAACAGAAGGACCGCCTTCTCTCTCTCCCCCTGTTTCTAGACTACTCCATTTCAGATAGAGTAAAACATTGTTAAGATTGTTAAATGGTAACATAAAAAAAAAAAAGATTTCTTTCATTACATACTGCTGTAACGTCCTGCTAAACACCCTTTACACACTTTAAACTTAACATGCTCACTTTGTAACACAGTTATTCAGGTAAAAATGTGTAGCCTGAGATAAACTTCATGACATCCCTGTGACATCACTTGAGTTATTTTCTCATGTTTGGCAAAGCTTCCCAAGAGACCCAGAGGACATTTTCCTCACAAACGTGTTAATTAGTACAGTGGTTTTCATGTGTAAATGTGGCTCTAATTCTGCCTTTGCAGTTTAAATGCATTATTTGTTGAATATGTTGCAGCCTTATCATAAGAAATACAGTGTGTGGTGCCCAATGAATATAACATTGATAGAAAAGGGCAGAATGCCTGGAATCTACTTTTATGCACGACTCGTCATCTCTTCTGACTTGTTCCTTCAACCCACGTTGTGTGAGTGGGCAAGTACTGCACACATATTGGCTGTTGCAGATTAGGCAGCTGTACATTTTTGGCCATACCAGAAATGAGTGATGTGATGGCAGCAGTGAGCTGTTGGCCATTGTCTGTCTGTTCGGTGATTATCCGATTTTAGCGCCTTCAGTATTGATTCCCACGATCCAATTGAAAGTCAGTAGTGAGAAAAATAATCATCAATTGCTTGCCAACATGAATCCCAGTAAAATATAGAGATGGAAGCTATGGCTGTTTACTGCATATTACCCTACAATGTCATGTCCTCATGACATCAGTTGGTCTTAGACCATATTCAGAGACTGAGATTCATTATTGTGACAAATCTTTACATTTTTCTTGACAGTCACTATTTGTGTCTCTAAACCAATAATGTGCCAGGAAGTGGGTCACATTACTATGGCAACCAGCAACCATAAGCTATTGGCACCAGTATCAGCTGGGGCATAACTCCATAATACACTGTTTTTTATATGGTGATTTGGACATTTATTGAAAAATGTTTTCCATTCTAATATATTTTAAAATATACAATGAATCAAATCGATCATATCATTTACTCATCAACTAATTTGCTGAACATTTGCGATATCACCTGCATGAAGTTCAACAGGAGCTTAAATGCTTCTCTGCGTTTTTGTTGCACATGAACTGGTCATAGATCACTTTAAAATGTCCTGCTTAGCATATTTCTTGTCAGAACCTTTTCAAAACTATTTATTTCCATTATGGGTTTTGAAAAATATATATTTATCAGCCATTATCTATCCTTATACATTTTTTAAACTCAAATATCACAATCAGTATTAGCATAAAATATCCTGTATTGGTTGGCCTATCATTTTGGAATTATTTTAGTCTCTTTTGCAACCTCGATTGTACAGTTTGGCGGAAGTCGGTTTTGTGTGTGTATTCTTCTCTTCTTTTCCTCATCCCCTCCTTCTACCGCATGCTCATTAGTATTGGTATGCTTGCATTAATTTCAGTGGGGCTCTAATTCGTTGAGGCTGTAGGTAGGGCTTGTGGGAGATGGATTCAGCTGTCACATCACGCTAGTGCTGGTGTTAGTGATGTGTGCTGTCTCAGAGGTGATGTATGCTCGGGGGCCAGCGGGCCAAGGCCCGGGGGCTGGCTGCCTCTGCTGCGCTGACGGACGACTGGCAGGCGGCTCGTTAAGAGAGGCCCTTCATTGCTGGAAGGTGTGAAGGACTGCGGCTTTGCAACAGTGTCTTGCAACAACATCCACATAGAATTACCTTACAAGAGATCTGCCTAAGAGGTGCAGCAACTAGACAAATATGATACTGTGTTGACGCAACATTGCTTCTGGACCCTTCACTTCAGGTCGTCAGGAGAAAACGTGAATTCCATTTCCAGTCAATTCAGGGTGATATGCCATCTGTTGCGTGGCTATAATAATAATGTGTAAATCCACAGGGTCCCTAATGAATTGAAGGTCAGTATTAATGAAGAATGTTGTGTTGTTCTTAGTATTGATTTGCACACTCTACATTCTTTACATTTGGTGAGGAGTTATCACCCTCAAGTCAATTAACACCTTTAGCCTGCCATTTGTAGACATGCCAAGTACAAGTGTAGTGTGTCATTTTATGGGGACGCTTTTTCAGCTTACTGCAAAACCTAAAGACATGTGCAAAACCTAAAGACATGTTCCTCTCACATACCACTAATACACACAGATACAGTATGCTTAATGGAACATGTATTACTGTTTATTCAACACAATGGCCCTTTTGTCTGAGCCATGGATTTAGTCTGGTTTACCATGTCTAAAATAAAGGCTGTATGTTCTTTCTAAGAATTAATAAGAGTGAATAAAGTTAATCCATCAGATCAAAAAACCAGAAGGTTATTTTAGCTTCAGCAGGAGCCTACCACATCCACCTACACCATCCTCTCATCAGTCTGGAAGCGATGAGTCAAACACAAGGAAGAACGAGTGAAGCGAGACTGATTTACCATAGTGGAAAATATAAACACATCTATGTCAGTACAAACACACCAAACAACTATACCCTTTGCTCTCTCCCAGCCTCCAGTCAATCCCCCTGGACTGTCCTCAGACATTACTCACTGTCTCCCTGCCTCACTGTTGCCTAGAGCCCCATTGTTTTAGCAGATGGATAAGTCGTGCTAGGGTTGTTTTCATTGTTCCATTCTTCTCTGACTCTTGGCTTTCTTCTGTGGTGAAAGTCTCCATGCAGCTCCCAACCCTGCCAGTTTCATTGTCTGCAGGAATGTATGTTTGCCTAGTGTGTCTGTGTGTAAAGCGTTGGGTTCAAAATGCTTTGCTGTTTTGCTCAAATGGAGAAGGCATCACAGCCTTCGGGTGACCGCGGCTCCAGGCTTCCCCTGAAGGCTGGTTTACACCGACACCAACAGTTCAGTTGGCATGAGCGAGCAGTGCCTCTGGCGGGACTTTGCACTTGATGTGTCCTCATTCTTTTGGGACACAGTTCCCTCAGCTTTCCCAACACTTGTTGTGTTAAACAGCTATTTAATCATCTGTGCAAACACGATATCGAGGCGACTGTGGCTCAGGTAGAGCGGGTCTTCCTTCAATCAGAGGATTGGCGGCTCTGCTAGTCCATGTTGATGTGTCCTTAGGGAGTTCACCGATCCCCAAAGTGCTGTGCCTTCGGTGTGTGAATGTTCTGTAAATGTTAGTCAGTCCTGATGGGCAGGTGGCACCTTGCATGGTAGTTCCTTCCATCAGTGTATGGCTGGGTGTGAATGACATGTAGTGTTCAAGCTCTGTGAGTGGTCGGAATACTCTGATAGAGAATGTCATGTGCCAAACTGCAATTCCAGGTAGTTTCTCTGTGCAGCACACACATCCAATAAACTCCTACTAGGTGCTGTATAAAATGTAGCCGCTCTTCTTCACTGGGGCCCATCTTCAGCATATTTTACAATGGCTGTTCATCTTTGAATTGATGAATTTGTGAAATTCTGTTGAGCCAATTTACCTCAAATAGTAAATCATAATGTCGTTGTTGAGAAGGTGGTATCTCTAGAACTGTATAGTAGTCATATAAGAAAACATGATTATTAGGAAAGGTATTTTAAAACAAAAAATGCTCAGCTATAAATCCTTGCATTTGTGTCAACTATGCTTGACTAAGAGACTAATTAAAACTGAAACATATGTCACAACTAACACAGCACATCTTAAATACAGCTGTGAAGCTGTTTATGTTCGAGAGGCACTGTGGGTTCGAATATAACGATACAGGGTTTTTGTATCCTGGATGTTTAGTAGAATTTAAACCGACTTTGTCTCATCTCTTAACTGTTTTGTTTTCCTTGCAAATTGCACAGCATGGGAATCCAATTTCTAGGCTTATTTTATGTGAATAAGTTGCATAATACAATCTACAGGTTGAATGATATCCAATGGAGAGACAATCTGATTTACAATCTCAGTTACACAACACTTGAACTCAATGTATTCAGGCTGAAAGATCCGGAAGACCTCCAGTCACATATAATTTTCTTTTGATGGTGATTCGCCATACCTGTTTGAACAAAAATGTAAGCCCAGTTGAACTGTTACTGTTGTTTTCTTGGAACACATGGGCCATCTTAAATTATATAAACTATATGCATGCATATCCCATCTTAATTCAATCAATCCTGAGTAGAATATAAATGCCAACATGTTTTACTATCAATTTATATTGTTTTGTCTTATATTTATCAGACATACAGTATGGCTACATACCCCCTTACCATCAGTTACTTCATTGCGTTTAGTTTCTCATGTGTTTTCTGTTAGTATTTGATTTCCCATTAGACTTTTTTTTTTTTATGGAAACACAACAAAGTGACTGTTTTTCAGCACGATAAACAGCCAGAAGTCCTTTCACCACAGGTATTCATGTTTATTAAAATGCCCTTGATGTGTCTGGATACACCAATAAGGATTAAGAGGGAAAACAAGTTGCTTACAGAAGAAAGCTTAGTGTTTCTGTCTGAAGATATTGCTGTCATGCACCTCCCCACTGCAGACTGTAGGATGTTTGAAGCTGTTACAAAGCTTGTTGACTTTGGGGATGATGCTGTCCAGAAGTGGCAGCAGATCCTTGGGAGGAAGCCTGAGGGCTCGGGTTACTGATGGAGGAGATGAAGGAGCAATCTTTTAGCCCCTCGGATGTGGACAGCATGAAGGCAGATACGATTCCTCTCGATGGCTGCCATGACTGTAACAGTAACCAAATATCTTGTGATGAATCAAAGCAACAGTTACAATGAGAAAGACAGGAGTCAGGGTGCACACATCTATGACGACCTTAAAGATAAGATCTAAGTAGGAGGTCATCACTAAGATACAACCCAAAAAAAAGAACATTTTCCAGGTTTAATGACCATGTGTCAGACTGTGTTTTTTTTATTATCTCTGAGACAAACAAGGACTTTCACTGAAAAACAAATGAAACAAGAGATGGAGGACAAAGTCATTGACATTATAACATGTGGCCTTGGTGGTATTTTTAGTAATATCTATGCATTGCACAGGCTCAATTTCTGAGTGCTAAAATTACATGATCATACTCGTCTGTCTCTCTCTCTCTTCACTCAGGATGCTCTGGACCACTGGGCATGGAGGGCGGTATAATCTCCAACCAACAGATAACAGCCTCTTCCACCCACCGCGCTCTCTTCGGCTTGCAGAAGTGGTACCCGTACTTTGCACGCCTCAACAAGAAGGGCCTGGTCAATGCCTGGACTGCTGCCGAAAATGACAGATGGCCGTGGATCCAGGTAAAGCTCAGTCACAGGACAGGACACAAACCGAGCGGGCCAGACACAAATGAATGAACACGTATTATAGTTACACTTTATTCTCAGTTTTCAGTTTGCTGTGGCTTTAAACTGTTAGATGTGAGCTCCCTACATTTTCGCATCACTTGTTTGTAGTTGATGTTTCGAACAAAATATGAAAATGCAACAGTGATAGCTTTGCAGTTATCACTTGGTAGAACAGATGTAGGTGTAATCAAGGGTGATGAACAATGTGAAAGGGCATAGCTGTCTTCAGCTAGTAGCTGTTGCCTCTGTGATGATGATTTGAGTTACTCAGCTCTGCCGTCTACACTTTTGAGACAGCTTGCTGTATTTTATGTCACACGAGAAGGGTTGTTGCAACAAAAGTATGATGCAGAGTCATTGTCATTACTCAATGCATCCCTGCGTTCTCTTGTGTAAATTCTGATCAGCAAATCTCTCTGATGTGAAGAGGGATAGTTGATATTCGTGCACAACTATCAACACTAATATTTACAGTAATTTCTCTAATACACACAAACAAACAATTGAGTCTTTCTCTTTGACATTTAGTAAATACCTCAGAATGGTTATATGACAACCTAAGGGTCCTCATCAAAAACCTGTGAATTGTGACATACAAATAAAAGCAGCAATAACTGATACACTCTAGTCTCCACGTACAGCTCTTTGCTAAAGGGAACCTTCAGGCTGTGCCAATAGTTTGGGCTTATTGTTAAACAGTGGACATATTGATACTGTAGGAAGATCACTCCCAAAGTGTAATAATATAGAAATATAACCCGGGGGATTTCATTGCATTAGGAAATGATTAGAGATGTTTTTTAAGCTGCCACAGCTCCCTCGAATGACATGGTCTGGCTCCAGTTTATGACCTACGAAGAGCTAATTGTCTGGATTTATGTTGAGCAAATAGTCACACATCATGACTCCGTACTGAAATGGCTGTGGCATAAAGAACAACTGTCAGATGATGCATAGCTTTGCATATGAATATTCCCCCCAACTCCAAATTGGATGTATAGCTGTGATGTTTAAATGTCTTCCCATTTCCGGTTCAGTCCAAATGCTTGTTCGTGTCCCAAAGCCACCGATTTCAGACTATTCCAGATAGAAATATACAGACAGATAGGGAAAGGAGTGCATCATTAAGGTAGTTGATGGATTAACTATCATCAAAATAATGGGTTTTCAACCGTGTTACATTTCTCTTACTCTTGAGTCACTTCTATGATGACAGAAATGTTGACAGCAACCTATGAAGTGGGCCGTTATCAGATACATGACACACGGACAGTGAACCGTGAACAAATGTAATAGGAAAACATACTACAGTGTGACAGCGTGATGGAGAAAGCGAAGCTGCACCTAACAACAAGAGAGTAGTATCACAGGACAAGCGTGGATGTGTAAAAGAAGGAAAAAGAGAGAGCAAGTGCCAAAGAAACAGCCAACATGATTGAGAGAAAAGAAGCCTGGCACATGGAGAGGCTGAAGCGAACAGGGCATAAAACATTCAGGCGGTTTGTTTGACTTTAATGATGCCACGTGGGATGTTGCACGGGATGCTGTAGGCATTGTGTGTTTCTACAGAGGGCCTGGATAATTGGGACGTGGGAACAGAGGTGTACGGTCATGCCAGTGTTTTGGGAATACGTTAAGGAGTCGACACTGTGCTTTTGTAGTGCAGAGTGATGTGGCGTGACTGCGTTTGCATGTCTGCCATGTGAAACAGGTTACACTGATGGATGATAACTCGATCAGGATAGGGATCTTATTGGTCTGGCTATTCGTACGGTTTCCTCTGGTGCAGTATGTATTTTTGGATTTCAGCTTGTGTCTCTTCTTGCAAATCAAACATAGAGCAACATACTATGAATAATGCATCATAGACGTGCAAACAAAGCATGCATTCACTGTATATATTGTTTCTGTATTCATGTTGTTTCGTGTGTTTGTGAATTGAGCTCGCTACTGTTCACACATTTATGTACTGTCAAAATATCAGTTTTCCACAGCTTCGCCACGACTAGCTCACACATAAAATTGCTTTTGAACACTCAAGGGAAATATGCTGCCGGTCTGGCCAATATCAGCGAAATATAGCCCCAGCCAGCTGCGTTGGAAGAATGAAACAATTCAAATCACTTGCGAAGGTTTAGAGGGTCTCTACATAATTTGATGCAAGATAAACTGCTAATAATGTAATGTTCAGATGCAGATCTCCATCAGTGGTTTAGCATTTGTTGGTATGTATATATGCTTAGACTCTGTGCCTGTGTCTTTCTGACCCTTTTCATTTCAGTGTAAACTTTGTTTTCAAACACTCAACTCTATAGTCTGTTAGGGGGTTGGGATGTGAGCCTGACAAATGCCTTTCCATTGCAGCTCATTCACAGCATGACTGCAGTCATTAGTAATTAAAAAAATAGCTTTTTGGATACATACACTGCAATAGAATATTTTGTATTATGCATTATTATGCTGCAGTTTTCCCACCAAATCTTGATTAGGGTGAACATTTGTTTAGGTTCATGAACTTTAAAGCAGCACTTAGATGTCTGCTGTGAGTAATTAATTGGTCTGCAACAGCTGTCTCACGGTGATCACTTCTTCAAATGCTTCAAATCACTGGACGATGGTTGGTGTGGCTGTCTCCTCCTCGTCCTGACACAGCATCGCCGATGTGGACTGTTGGTTTAGGCCATTTTACAATCCTGTAAACGTTTGCAATGCCTCTATGACCAAACACAAAGAAAAGTATTTTACTGTGAGGTTGTGACATGGTCCAGATAATATTCACGCTGTGATCTTACAATGAGTCACCAGTATCTCAAACTGTCTCTGACGTGCAATGTTTAGGTGAAATACAGACCATAACGTTTAATTAACTTAAACACCAAAGAAAAAAAACTAAAAGCTGATGTAATTTTCAGTATAGTTTTCAGTGTGTGTGTTTTTTCATTTGTATTTTCTCACAGAACAGTGCCACAGGGCTCTTTGGTAGCTTCAAGGACATAGGAAAATGTAATTGTTACAATACTACTGCAATTCCCTTAACAGTTGTGATGTCAGTGTGTAATCAACAGAGGATATTGTATCACTGTGTGTGCTTCTGACTTTTGGATGCATGTGTCTTGATTGTTGGTATGATATTTGGTAATAGTTAGCGGTCTTGCTAATATTAAGAGCTGGAAGCTAGCTATTAATAATTAAAAAACAAGTTTAAATAAGGCTTTGAATGCCAGAGAGCTTTTTATAGAATACAAAAAAGGCATGAACTGCCTCTTACACAGGTATTTTCTTCCCTACATCCACTGACAAAGGTCTGCCTATGGAGGAGGTTTCCAATGATGCCTCACTCAACCAAATAAATGCATCACCATTAGCGCTCAGGTGACAGACGTATGTTTCTGAGTGGTCATTAAAAATGCGAACGATCACCCCAATTATCCTGGCAGTGGCCTTTTAGTGACAGGGCTTCTAATTAGTGCGAGAAATATCTATCTCTATGGAGAAAACTGAGAAGAGCGAAGAAATGCTGTGAACGAGAAAAAGTGGTGGGAGTCATAGTAGCGCTTAGGCTCTAAGAGGGGTCCTTGTGTATAATTAACTTGATGCAATGGTTTTAGTGTGTCGAAAAATATATCTGTAATTTAGTCTTTTCTCTACAACTGTAAATTAGTCAGAAAAATCAACACTGCAATAGAACTATTATGCATTACTCCATTAGATTTTGACCGTTCAGACAAGGTTGGTGAACATCTCCAGTTATGTTCTTTTGCTAGATCTGTAAGAGCCAGTCATGTGATCTTTAATGTCCTCAGGAGACACAGCTTAGATTGTTTTTATTCTTTAACGGAAAAAGAGAGTATAACTCAGTGGGTTCAAACTATCAGTTTGAGCTTTTACTCTCAAATATTTTACTTGCCTTATTTCATAGTAAATTGCCTTAGTACATAGTAATGCTAAACATTCCGGCACCGGAAAATAAGCTCAAGCCCCTGGAATACCATCCTAAATGTGGATTTCCTTGAAAGTGGTTCATGTTCTTGCATCAGATTCACAAACATAAGCTGAAATATAGTCTTGTTTGTTTGCAGCATCACATTAAGTTATGGATTTTGTTTTCTCGAATGCATGATCTTAAAAAGAAACTGTAAGAACAAATGCGACCTTGAGCTGTACTCGGCCAATTCATGATGCAATTCAAATTCTGTTTTTCATTTCTTTCTTAAGGTTTGGCCATTCCAGGTTAATGGTCCTTTCCTGAGTACTCACTCAGTATTGTATTATTGCTTCCCATCTGTTCTGCAGCTATGGAAGACTAGACAGCTGTGTTTTTATATTTTGTCAGAGGGTGAGCTAGATGAGCTTTTCTTCCTGAAAATAAAGCAGCTTGTTGTGATAGTGCCAAAATAATCAATGAACAATAGTCTTCAGCATTTATTTACCTTTATCTCATTTGTCACAGACTATCACAAGTGTCTTACAGTATTATAGTACTGAAATTGCCGTGTCTTATGCTGCCCTACTTTTTGTATGAATATTAATATCCATTGTAAAAGTTTTTTTTTTTAAAGGCTGTGTGTCTGCATGCTTGTGAGTACAGTGTGGGACAAAGCTCCACTCTTTTGTAACCACAGGCTGTGAGCTGTCGGGGAAAAAAAATACAAAATAACTTCTCTCATTTTTTAAACAAGTTCACCAGCATTGCACAGCGAGGGTGAGGCACTTTGTAACACATAGAGTAGACTGTAGGAAAGCATGCATGTGGCATGTACAACACCACTCATGCTCTGGATCCCTGCAGCTAGCTGCTATCCTGCATTTGGACATGAGTTATTCAATTTTTAATAGAGATGAGATGAGGAAGCACTAACCACCACTACAATGATGTGATGGGCAGAGACCCCTGTCAATCAAACAAGAATGCTTCGAAATGTATCATTCTCACATGTTTAATTGCCTCCCTGAAAAAGCTGGGCGGTTTGGCCAAAATTTAATTTCACAGGATTCTGTAAGATTGTGGCAGTTTCTCGGTATATCATGGTATTTTTTTTCTTAGAGTAAACACATTCATTCATTGACACCGAAAAGGACCTCTGGCCAACTGAACAGTTGTTCACCGCTTAATGCTGCGTTCACACCAAACGCGACACAATTTTTTGCATCGCGTTTACCGCTTCAGTTTACCGCAGTTTACTCGCGCGAGTGAAAGGGGGAGTGGCTTATCACCGTCCCTTCTCTCCGTGAAAAATAGTTATCTTTTCCAGTATCGACTATGGAATAAATAACCACTAGTTCTGCTTCATACTTGTTGTGGAAGTCCCAAAAATGTTGGAACATGAAACGCCCTCGTGTTTGGGTTCATAACACCATCCGTAGCCGCACACAGCTCGGTGAATTTACCGACTCCTCCAGGAACTGCGTCTGGTTTATCTCCGTAAAACGGATACCGTTTCTGCCATCCACCATTGAAATAACCACTAGTTCTGCTTTATACTTGTTGTGTAAATTCCACATACGTCGGAACAACAAACTCCATGGTGTCTAGATTCATAATATTATCCGTAGTCCCACAACAGTGTCTGATTGAAGGCCGCTACCAGCGCTACTTCAGGCAGACCAGCAGCAGTTTGATTCAGCAACGACGGGACAGCGGTGATGACGGGCGGCGCTTCTCAACGCTGATTCTCAACGCTGATTCTCAACGCTGGTTCCCCCCGCGTCAAACGCGCTATTCGCGCCACCTCAAACACGTCGGTCGCGCCGCCCGGCGGAAATTTCGCACCTTCGCAACCTGTCGCGTCTGTGCATTGATTTGCATGTAATCTGGTCCCGCGAATAATTTGTGTCGCGTTTGGTGTGAACACAGCATAACACGTCTTTTGTGCTTATATAATAATAATCCAGCTTTGTGTGCGCTAAACAGGATCTATGGAAACATTCATCACTTTCCTCTTTCTTAGCTTTCCTCTTGGCTCTCCGAGCCTCTTTACATTGGCACCATATTGACAGTCTGCACAGGGTTAACAGACTGGATCTAGAGCGTGAGGATTGATTAAATGTTACATTTGATCACAGACTTTCTGAATAAGATGGATAGCCCTGACAGAAATGATACAAAGGGGTGACTTGATTCCCATGACGTGCATGTGCATACTGCTCGTGCACACACACAGACACAGATGCACACATTCAAACTGTCTGGAAATAAAGTAATAATTTCTTGAATTTGCCTTTTTTTTGACTCCACAGATAAACCTGCAGAGGAGAATGAGGGTCACAGGTCTAATTACCCAGGGTGCAAAGCGTATCGGCAGCCCAGAGTACGTCAAGTCTTACAAAGTAGCCTACAGTGATGATGGGAAAACCTGGAGAACATACAAAGTCAAGGGCAAAGATGGTGATATGGTGAGACACACACGTGGGTACACAAACACAGCGCATACACACCCTTTTTCATCTCTCTCCTCTTTTCCTTTAGCCTCTGTAATACACAGACACACACATGCCCACGCGCACACGTGCACACGCAGCAACTAGAGACTGTGCACTCAGTCAAGGGCAGGGTGGAGGACATGATGAGATGGCTTTTTAATTAGCTAGCACACACTGGGCCCCATCTTGCTGCTCCTTACCCCCCTCCACTTTTATGACTTCTAGATTGAATTTTTATACTATTTGGGGCTGAAAAGCCACAAGATCGGCCGCACAGTGTTCTATCATTCCTGACAGCAAACCATGACTCACTTCCGATTGGCCAAGCTCCAAATGACCCCGATTCCCGAACCTCTGTTCAGATTTGTTCCACAGAACAATGAGTCTGGACTTGAATATTCTGTCATCTCAGTTTTGTTTATTTTTTGTTATTTTTATAGTGTAAATTGGTGTGAGTGAGATAGTGAGTGCACATTTGCATAAAGTATTTTTGGAGGTGGAGGTGTAACCGTTTGAGTACACTGGGATAAGTACCTGCACACTGTGTGTTGGAGGTAGTCACATATGCCCTGATTCTTGACCTCATATAAATCGGGGATTTTTGTTCACATTGTCCTGTTGCCACCTGTTGCCATGAAAACACACTGCTCTGTCTCTCCCTTGCTTTCTCTTTCTCTGTCGCCTTTCTCTGCGCCTCACACATCCAGTAAATCAGTCATTTGAATCTGAGTTTTTCTGTCAGATTATCTCAGGTCTTTGGGATGAAACTCTCCAGAACGTATGGCGATATAATTGGAGAACTAATTTAAAACACACCACTGTTCTTATGAATTGCAGGCTCAAATGGTGCGAGAAATTGTCTACTTTTCCCTGCAATTCTAGCTCATTGACCTTGAATGACAGCAATTTGTTGAGTGTGGAGTAGACACTAGAGACAGTGTCAGATAGACTGCTACATTACTGCAAAAATGATCTGCTTCATCCTCCCCGCCCCGTGTGCTGTTATTTCATCCCCTGCAACAGATTTTCAGAGGAAACGTCGATAATAACGCTCCATCAGCCAACTCTTTCACCCCTCCCATTGAAGCCCAGTACGTGCGTATTTACCCCCAAGTCTGCAGGAGGCACTGCACCTTACGCATGGAGCTGCTCGGTTGTGAGTTGACAGGTGAGGGGAGCTGAGTATGTTTCATCCAACTACGCATGAATTGAAATCCACTGCAATAGGCCTCCTGCACAGATGTGTCATGCTGCATTTTTTATGTGGCAACAGCGCTGAAAATATACTGTTTTGTGGGGGTTATGTGGTCAGGAAGGTCAGAACAAAAGTGTTTGTTTGTGTTGTTGCCAGGCTGCTCTGAACCACTGGGATTGAAGTCAGGTCATGTCCAAGACTACCAGGTCACAGCTTCCAGCATCTTCAGGACGCTCAACATGGACATGTTCACTTGGGAGCCTGGAAAGGCTCGGTTGGACAAACAGGGCAAGGTCAATGCTTGGACAGCTGGACGCAGTGACCAGTCACAGTGGCTACAGGTGAGACGTTATCGGTAGCTAAATGTGCTATCTTTTGTATCTACTGTCAAGATTTTATCAATATATTAGCATGGAAATGAACAACATACCGTCAGGTTCTTGTAGCTGGCTTTCACTCTGCTGAAGGATTAGTTACTTTCTCCGTCGCATAGTAATTGACGGCGTGTACATCGTAATGCATGCAAATAGATTCAATTATACAGTATTTTATAGGGAGGGAATTCATTGATGTGTATCGTGTGAGCTGTGGAGGAATTGTATATCAAAACCCTCCCTCTCAGCTAGCATTTAGTATTACTCATAGAAACAGTCAGTAATAGGTAGTATTTTGTTCTTCTTCATCCCAGTCCTTTTGAGTCCAACACCCACATTGCCTCTGTTAAACGAGTTCAGCCCTGTTATCTTTGGCTGCAGCCCAGACTTTCTATCTCTATGAACACAGCCAACCCATTTGTTTTCATTACAGTAACTGATGGCTGAAACTGTCTCCTGAAAGGGACAAGACACGTCTCTAAGTGAACGTTTACACCCCAGCCTTTCTGCTTAACAATATGTGAGATTGATGGAGGCCTCGGGAGTTTAAGATACATATCAATCAGACTCAATCATGCCCAGTTTGCTTTATTTGATTTTTTTTGTTGTTCTTTTAAGATAAAAGGCAGTCAATGCAATGCGCTTGGCTTTTATAGTAAGAAACCACATCTTACTTTAAGCTGTAAAACTGATACTATAGAAGAAATTGTGATATGGATCATCTTCTCAGGGTATTGAAGATCAGAGTGATTTCTTTGATTTCTTGGCTTTTCTGCTGCACTCGCTCCTCGCATACCGCCTCCCAGCAATGACACAGTTCGCACTCTGTAGTCACGCTGACTTGTCTGGCCGTTATTAGATTGGCCGTGTCTTGAGTCAGATATGTTTTCTATTAGGTTGAAAGCTTTTTGCCCAGGATGGGGCTATGCTGGGCTTTGTGTCGGAGGAGACAGGTACTTAGGCCGGCCCCATCCAGGTCAGGGAGTTCAGCTAAGCAAAATTGATTGCTGTGGGTAAAAGAAAACTTGTGGTCTTATATTACATGCTGTGCTGACAGGAAAGGAGAGATGCATTACAGACGCATTGAGAAGGACCCTTTCTGCGCACACCGGCATATACAATATCTAGCTTTTGGAAAAGTAGACATTAGAATTAAAGTGCAGTTTCACATTCACACAGATACAGCTGTTGGTGCTGACCACTTTTTTATATTAAGTGATCATTGCATATGCATTTGTTAGACTCAGTGTCTTCTTCATACTGGTTGCCATGGCAAATAATTGATTCTCATTGACATTACTGAATGACTTTAAACCTCACGAATTAATGGATTTAATCAGCCTTAATGACAAATTAAGTATTACTATTAATCAAGGCAACTGCTCTGGTGTGCTGTGGAAGCAGTGGGGACCTTTATAAATATCTGACTGGATTTTTTTATATATAGGATTGGACAAGATCTCATTTCAGTAGCAGACTATGGAATTAAATTTCATTTAAAATAAAAAATAAATTCAAGTTGCTCCAGCTCTCTCCCCTGCAGTGTTCTACTAGCTCAGGGAGCGAGGAGGAGGGACTGCTGGGTGTTTTAATCCTTGTCTCATTTGTGGTCTGATAAACAGTATATTCATAAAAAATGTAGGCCCCCTTCCTGATGTTTTCCAAGCTACTGTCGCTGTCATATTACCTGGAAATAGATCATCAGTTAGTGGCTGTAGAAACTCTAATTCAGTCAGTCCATGCAGGCTTGCATATATATTGAATGAATATATTGAATATGTTGAATGAAATGGCATTCCACGGCAGACAGTGGAGACAGATTTTTCTCTAATGCTACTCTAAATACTTTCGTATAAAATTAGTAGTCTAGCCTTTTAACAACACATAAATGAATATCCAAGCTCTAAGAATGTTCTTTGTGTATTTTTCAAAGTAATAGTTGGTGGCCTTTTGTAGTTTCCTTAAGAATTGTGTATCCATGCCACGGTGATATGTCATAATACTCATCTGAACATTAATCATTGGAATTGTTATCATTTGATCATCAAGTGGAGAACATATTTTTTAACAGTTTAACTACTTACATACTCAATAGAAATGTTGTGTCACAAACACAAGAATTCGACTTGTTTGGGGACCACGATCAAGTTATTCTAGCCTGGCAGGAGATACAATTACATAGAGGGAGACCAAACTAGAAGATGTTTTCAAGAGAGGAGCTGATGCTGCCAGACTGAAATGTAAGTGTTCCAGCTGGCATAAGATGATTAGTTAATTATGCACATTAACATGTCCACATAGCAAAGAGAAATTGTGTATGTCACGACGATTTTTATCTGATTTGTTTTATTTCAGTTTCTTCAAGAAATGTGCTCACAGCAGGTTAAATATATTAAAGGACATGTTATGTAAGCATTACAATTCTTAAATGGGTGAATCTTACCTTTAACAACAATAAACAATATATTTTGCACTTCCTTCAGATCTTTCACAACCTGGAGCAGACATCTTGGAAATGTTGTTATGGGAACACAAAATCACATGACCTGTCACATGACCAACCAAGATGTTCAGTAGTTTTCACTTGGGACCTTATGAGTTCAAATTAAGGATAAAGCTGTATAAGGAACTTTCCAGAATATTTAAAGGATGTGTGACACCTGTGACATCTGTGTCATCGTGGATCCTAATGGGATAACATCTGATGTTTTGGCTAGCACTGATGAGGAATCCAGGAGTGAGATCCACTAGCAGGAAGCGAAGTAGAGGACAACAAGCTGCAGAGAATAAATACTCAGTGCAGACTGAGTATTTATTTAGAATTTATTATTTATTTATTCAGAATTTTTACAAGATTCGTTCAGACTGAACGAATCTTGTAAAAATTGAGATCACTATTTTTCCTTAAAATACCAACACGGTCAACATCGTACCATCAGATATAAAAATGACAGTTGCAATACCTATCTAAATATCTACATCCCCATCAACCCACAGTAGTAGAAATTGTTTCTGGGAGTTGGAGGAAATAGAGTGAAAAAAGTTTCGCACCATGCCTCAGATGAGATAACTGCTTTAGTTTTCACACACAGTAGTACAGTGGAGAAGATGGATTATTTTGTACTAAAGGCAAGTCAGACAACACTTGCTATCAAGTTGCACGCTTCCATTCATGTATGTAACTCCATCTCACTATGTTCATGTAAAGGTTGTTCCCACACACATAGCCAGACTGTGTAATATGAATAGAGCCAAAGTCATAAGTATAATAATATCTCTAGTAGAGCTAATATACATGTAACGTGCGTGTTGCACGTTAGAAAAACGACGGAATCTTTCGCCCACAGCAGGGATATATTATCAGTCATAATAAATGCAACTCTCCAAAGCACATCATCAGAATAATTCTCCTTCAGAAATAAGAAAGCATATACAGTCTGCATGAATTGAGATTGCAATCTAACAATTAATTGTGCAGCCCTAATTTTCACCATTATATTTGATATGTCTCATTCTTTCCTTTTCTAGGTAAGTCCCATTTTAATTACAAAATATGTTTTCCAAAGGACCCCTGGCCAAGATAGAAGCAATAGAGTGTTTCAAACAACATACACACAAACATTTCAAACAAATAAAGCAGCTCACAGAAAAATGTGCCTTGGAAGACAGACGATCGGATCTAGCGGAGGATGCAATTACAAATTAAAATTGAATAGCCTCCAAACCTTTTACAACATTTTAAAATGCTCTAATTGGGATAGCTGCAAATCTGTCTGCAAGAGGTTCCAGGCTGCGGGGGCAGAGAACATAAACGTGTCTTTACCCATTTCAGTGCGAGCCTTATGGACAAACCGTTAGAAGGTGTTATGGAAGCACAAAACATTAGTGACTAGTTATACTAAACTATACTATAAACTACTATACTAGTAAATACTGACAAAGATGAGAGGTTGGCAGTCCAAGAATGGAGTTTTAAATGAATTTGCACCAGTGAGTGTTAAATAAAAATACATCCAACAGCTTGTCACACCATGGTTGTTGAACATGGTTCAGCTTTAAGAAACTGCAGAGAAGTATTATGCAGGGAATCAATGCTTTTGCACACAGTAACTCCAAATATATATATGCAGACAGAATTGTGTAATATATAAAGTGTATCCTACACATGCAGACTTCTCACTTCAATGTATTTACTTTATATATATATACGTATATATATATATATGTATATATATATATATATATATATATATATATATATATATATATATATATATATATATATATATATATATATATATATATATACATTTTCACTCAAAATAATCTGAGGATGAATGTAATATTTTAGTTGAATATGACACATCTTCACTGATCAATTCAATATAGACCAATGTGTAATTCAGATTGCTGGTCGTTATTCATAGAGAGTTGAAAAGAGCACATCTTAAATTCTCAGCATGTTTTCTCACACCCTTGTAAACCAACAAATGTGTGGCAAAGGAAAGTAAATAAGAAATGGTTCTTGAGTTTGTTTTGGTAGGGTGCCATCTCTAAGCTTTGTACACACGATTAAACAAAATGCGGACCCTTTAGTTAAGCTACAGCAGAGTGGCTGGTTCCATTGCCCCCTAAGCTAGTGCTGGGCCGATGCTTCACTATACTGTTTATCTCCAAATGCACATCACATGATATGCTTTTATGTTGTTTTCTTTCATAAAAGGACATTTTCTTTTTCTTTTCCTGATCCAAACAGGTATCACGTACAACCACTGCCATACTGTATTTGTAAGATATAGTCAGTGTATGTTCATGCTAGAATGGTTCACTAGTTACACAAACAGAACAGATTCATAATACAATCAGGTATGTTCTACATAGCTGCAGCTTGTGTCTTTGTTTCACATTGTTTTTGCCACTTTTTTTTCTGAGCTCTCTAGTAACTGCACTGCCATGTCAATTCACTTTTGGCTATTACTTTCCACCATTTCCACTTTTTACCCAGTTCCAACCACTGGACGTTTTCAGTGTAGAGACAAGAACAAGAACCCTTATACCGCATATCTTGTATATCTGTACGGGAAATAATGATTCAGTCTAAGCTTATTTTTAATAATACCCCAAAAATGAATGTTTAAATGTGGACATTGATAGTGCAAAATGTGTCACTTCATTTGCAACTTGTTTTAATTTATTTGTATCCTGCAAAGGTTACAAAACAAGCTATGAAAGTAATTCCGTTCTTGTGGTTCATTTATTATCCCCTGTCTCCAAGGTTTTCACACCCAATTATCTCCTTAAAGTGATAAATATGTGTGGTGTGCGGCTGTGGCACCCTGATAACCACCTCTGCCTCTGATGATGCAGAGTGAGCTTAAACTTGGGTGTGAAAACTTTGAGATAATTACCGCTATACAAATGGTATATTGACATTGACTATATATTCGGCATAACTGTACAGTCTTTGTCACACATCAGTCCTTTAAGTACCTGGCCTGGTCATGTAATGCCCCATTTTCATTTCCACTGCATGGTATGGCTTTACTCAACTCGACTCACTGGTACCAGGTCATTTTCTCTTTTGTTTTCCTCTGTAGTACCCCCTCAGTGTTATGGGGGCCTCTTGGTTTATCATCATAGCGGCATTGTGTGTTACTATCGTGCCATCATCTTCAATGCGACGCCTGAATCCTTTCATTGGCAACTAAACAGAGGAACGTCTGCACTTGATCACTTGAACAGCGTAGTTTACGTAGTCGTAGTGTATGGCATCGTGTATAGTGTAGTGTGCAATGTAGTTTTGTGGGCTGTTATTTATTTTTAAATCTCTTCACGTTAGTTTTTTTTTTTTTTTCGGGTTTGTGCAGGATGTTCTGTAATTTGTGATGACGATTCTCTTTGACCAATCAGCAGTCTGCAGTGTTTTGACTCTAGTATCGGCTCAGATCGCTTAGAACCTCAACAGAGGTGGTACGAAAAAATGTTTTGCCAATGGAAAACCAAAAAAGAGTTGTGCTGTGCTGGGATCGGCTCCAGTTCCCCGTGACCCTAAATAGGAGAAGCGGTTTGGATAATGGAATGGAATGAATTATAGGTTTCTACACTATTGACCCTCGAGTAATTAAATAGTAACAATTTAAGAAGTAAACTAAGATTGTATTAGACATTGATGTTTAGATTGTATTGCTGTCACTGTTCAGTTTGAGGCGGAGTTGGAATTTCTCAGAGCAGGAAAATCTCAGGAACCCACAAACTTGAAACCTCCATATGACCATATGTACAATTAAGCAAATGACTACTGTGAGAGTGGAGGCTTGCTAGATACTGATGAGGTAAATTGTGGCAGCTTAGCAGCTAAGGCTCGGCCTGCACATGGGGGAAATGGGTTTCTCTGCTGGAACACACAGGACTAAGGAGAAAGCACAGTGGGAGACAAAGACGAGAGTCATAAGTAAAGTGGCCTATTATAGTCACAGCTGTATCAAGCCTGTGGAGTTAGTGTTATTACTCTAGCACCAGTTTAGCTGCATACATTTGTTTATTGGCAATATCATAGTTTATTTCCACTGGGGTTATAACAGGATGCAAAGGAACAGGGTTTTAGATTATTTAGGAAATGGTGGTACTATCATTTTGAATAACTACCATGATTATGAGGGTGGATCAATATACAGAAAGTTCTATGATGACACATTGCTTGAGAATAGCTTCAGAAGTGCAGGTGAATATTTTGACTAGAGTGTAAGATTAATACATGGCACTGCCACAACATCTTAATTTGTACTGGTAAAAGTTGGCAATTCTCATAGCTGTGTGACAAAACTGGGTAGCAGCCATTTGTTTTCCTTTTTTTGTTGGTAAAAAACATCTGTACAGTAAGTGGCCACCAGAGAGGATGAAGCCATTTAAAGAGATGGTCCAAACACTGAATTCCCACTTTTTGGATTCAACAAAACAATCTATGACCTTGGAACCATTGTAGAGCATGTAGTGCCTGGCAGAATGGTTTGATCTGTCATGGGCAAAAGTGGTCTCTCAATGTTTACAGATTCGCAAGAAGACAAGAAAAGTCCATTTACCATTTTCTTGAATTTCTATAGGCCATGTGGGTTTATTCCACAGTACAAAGAGCTTATTGAATCCAAAGTCTACCAGCACCAAGGGGCTTCCACTGGTTATACCAGAGGAGACTGCAGCAGGCTGAATGCCAGAGGACAGTACGAGCTGCAGTTCAGATAGATGCAACCCAACACTTGATCTGGGATCATCAATCTTGTACTGCCCAGCTGCGTTGGGTCACCTTCTCCTTGTCTGTTGAGTGACAGAGTCTTTTCTGTCCCATTAATCTGATACGAACAGTTGCAGACTAAAATATTGCAGCACAGCTGGCTGAGCACATACTATAGATATAGATATGCAAATGCAGTGTACCAGTAATGAGTGGCGGTGGGAGGCGAGGCACTGAAAGGATGTTGGGACCTTTGTTGGTGAGACGGGAGCACACAGGACCCAGAAAGAGACAGACAGGAACATGTAGAGAGGCAGGAGCAGACCAGGACACACTCAGGACAATTGAAGTCAATGAAATACATGCAAAATGCAATGTTAATGAATTTCACTTTTAAGTGTAGCTTTTACTGTGCTTACAGTTCATAAAATGTGAAGCAGTAATAGGTTAGGTCAAATAAATGTTGCGTTTCCATAGAGGAGCATGCCATAGAGCAGTGGTTCCCAACCTTTTTTCAGTGATTTTTCAGTGATGCAAGATATTTTTTTCAGCCAAGCACCCCCTAACCAGCGCAAAATCATTTTGGGTTGAAAAAAATGCTAATTTTAAAGATTTAAAATATATATATGTATATATATACATATATACATATATATGTATATATATATATATATATATATATATATATATATATATATATATATATATATATATATATATATATATATATACATATATATATATTAAATCTCATGTATGTACATGTACCCCCATTTGAGAACCACTGCAATAGAGCATTCAATTAGTTATGTTGACTTTATTTTATCTAAAAATAATGACCTTACATACTACCCTTTGCACATGTTTTAATAGTTTGCAAACATTAAAGTTATCAAATTCATTTAATAAATAGTAGTTCTTGGAATAATCTTGATGGGTAAATGACAGTTTAGCATCCTAAATACTGTTTTAAGCCTTACATGACAATACGGTGAGGTTTGTGGTCAAAAGTAAATTGAACTACCAGTTTCTAGCCAGTTGTGTAAATCAAATAAATGTTTCATCTTTTGTTTTTGCATTAGTTGTCTTAAAAGGGATCATCTCATTGTCAACATTTAAATTGTTTTATTTAATAGTGTTTCAAATAACAATGAATTACGATGGCAATAATTAATATAATGCTGAAGTAAAGTATCCCAGCTTTTGCAAGTGGTTCATGAAAGCATCAATGCTTGTTGACACTTCAAATAGAGCATTGTCCCATCTAGATTAGAGGCTAGAAGGAACAATAAGAAGACATATGGTATTATCATTACACCAATTTTGTCGAGCACAGCTTCCTAATCAAGTCGCTAGCTCAAATACAGCACTGCTGACAACAAACTCTATGTCCTTTAGTCGATAGAATTAGCTGAGTGTTTGTTTCATCCATCCACAGAGAATGGCTTTAATTTGTACCATTGAAACACTTATCCCTTCTCGGGTGTTTATGCAGCAAAGATGAAGCTTGTCCTTTCTAAAGACACTAAAGCTCCGAGATAGTGAAGGCATTGTTGCATGAAAGGATTTAAGAGGGATTTTGATCATATGGAATTGCAATGACCGTTTCTATATTTCAAGAAAGAGTGACTCGTACTTTGTTAGAATTACTTGCCTGGACTGTGAGAATTTATTGGGAACTTTCAAGGGTGAGATGTCTTCTGTGTCCTTCAAGCTTGATCCCCCCTCTCAATGAGAAACAGTCCTTACAACAATGAATTGTGAGGCAGCATACAGAGGCTATCCTCTAAAACCAGCATTTTTATTACTGTCATGTACATACTACATTCATCTGGTAGAAACTAGATAAAGCCACTTATCCCTGCAGATCGCACTATTCAAAGTTCTAATTACATTAGAGATACATCCTTTATTCTACTGCTCAGCCTTTTAGCATTATTTGTCATACTACTCTACACAAAGAACTGGATCAACGAAAACAGCACCTACAGCCAAAGTTCCTGCTGAACTAATTAAAGTAACAGAGTGTTAGAGGGACAACGTCTCCAGGTAGTTTCTGTTGCAATCAGTGAAAAGCACACAGCCATTTATCCACAGCTGTGATGCTGTAAAAAGTATGCAATGTATGAACACTGGCTTGGGCATACCGTCTAGTCGGTCGGGCTGCACCTACACTTCTGTGCATGTAAAGTGCATTTTAATTAAACCTTCACAGGAATTACCATGATAATATTAATAATCCAACACAGTAGGAAACACATCCCTAACTAAGCCAACAGCATTGCATCTTCTGTCTTTTTTTTGTTCCACAATTTGTTGACAGAATCTGAGCTATGGCACTGCACACTGATAAGAGGCTCTGAAGCTAGGATGACAGATGTAACCATGACTGCTAATTACTCAGCCAGAATTTGCTTTGGCAGATGTGCCAGCCCAGTATCAGAAAGGCATGATCAAATGTGAACCTGTGTAGCTATGTACAGTCAGTGCATGATTCTAAGGCTTGGCATTTTTTGTTATATGGAGGGTCATATTAAGAGGGATTGTTGTGGTTCATTATCCAACTCATACAGAGAAGCATGCCGGATGGGATCCTTCTGATACTGGATATGTAACTGCTGGCTACCCAGCTGGAGACTCCTTCATATTAAAAATGCTCTCAAATTTCAATTGACGAAAAATGTTGCCAGCAGCTATTGCTAATTCAATCATCTAGAAAACATTATCCAAGAATTCAAGGAGAATTTGAGAAAGAATCCACACTAATTTGAAAACATGCTTGATGTAAATTTCATTCAGGCATTATCATCAGATCCGCATTTTAATCCTGTCCAATGTGACTCTATGTTATTCAATTTCCCTGCAGCTAGTATGCTGATTTAATTAGCTTCCAAATTAAGTTACGGAAGGGATGGCAAATCTATCTGCTTCCCTAATTCAATTGTGTGTTTTTTAGTGTGCCCTCTCTCCAACTATGCCTTAATGTACAGGTTTGCTTGGAACCTGTGAAATGTTACTCTTTTGTTTTCATTACCCAAGGAAGCCATCTTATCCTTCAACACCACATATTCATTTCCCTCTCTCTACCTCTATCCCTCTCACTCCCTCTCAGCTACCATAGGAAGCATGTATCTATATATGAGTGATTCATGATTCTGCTGCAGCGCCTGCTCTAATCGTGGGATCTGCAGGAATTGTCAGAAGCGATGGCGCCTGTACTTAAATCAGTGCAGCAGAGATTGGGTCCAATGTGTTCTGCATGTGTATCTCGTGGTCTCAGAGTGTCCCTAAGCAATCTCTTGACAAGCAGCTGTATCATAGGTTTAAATCAGACATCTTTATGTTATGTGCCCAGGAGAGTGTGGACTGCACTTAAACATTAGTAATACATGCAGTACCCTACAGTATTATGATTAATTCAGAATAGTCCACAGCTAAGCTAAGGCTCTTTAGAATACTGGACATTGATTAATTTCAGGGTAGTTATACTATTGCAAAAAACACCTTTGTTAATAAATGTTATCTGTTTTGCAATTTCATAGTTCCCTTTTTCATTGCGTGTGAAGCACACCATGTGTTTGTGTGTGTGTGTGAGCACACTTGTGAGAATTTTATATGAATATTTGATATACCATGTGAGAAACAGGAAAGAGGAGGGTGGAGCAATGATGAGCTGTAAGTGCAGCAGCCAGACTTGTAAACGATTTTATTTTTAACTCACCTCTTTGAAGGACCTTAAAAAACCAGTATCTTCATTTTTAGAATAGCAACACCATATTTTAGATTATTAAATCATTTTACATGTTACACTTGCTTAATATTCCAACAGTAGGCATTTTTTCTCTTCCACTAAGAATTACCGATTTGATTTGGGAGACAAACTACTTAGATGTTATCAGTAAGTAAGTGTCTATCACATGTGTAGTCACAGTGAACATTAAACAGAGTGTGAAATCCCTCAAGTCCCTTACTAGTGCAGTGTCAAGGCTATTTTTTACACATATAGATCCCTCACTTCAGTCATGCTGACACAGTATGAAACTCGCTGCTTCTTTAGATGCTTTTCTCTTTGCTGCAATAGCTCCAAATGATCCAGACCACTATGGTTGATTTCATTCATGTTCCTCTTGCCATGGACAATTATTTTCATTGGTTCTGCAATCAGACTTAACTTGACATGCTGAGGCTACTTCGGTTTTACGGCCTTGTGCTCTGAGTTGCCCATTAGAACCTCAGGTAGTAATGTATGTGCTTTAATGTATAGCTTTGATGGAAGGCTGCCTTTATTATAGTGAAAATAATAGGAATTAAATAATAGTGTTATGTTTTTTTTTAAAGCACTCAAGTAATTTTGTGAAATTATAGATGGAGAGCAAGATGTCACAAAATCAAACGCTGACCATGCACTGTGTTTCTGTTGCAAGCTTTTACAGGAGAGGGTTACTTTTCTATGCAGACTTTAATACAATGTTAGCATTTATTGTGACACATGACACAGCCTCATCGATGCTTGTACCTCTGAGAAACTTTCTAATTGTTTCATCAGTTCCCCCCCCAAAAAATGACAAAATCTCCTTTTAAGAAGCTCACAGGAAATTCCCATATGTTTATATATTCTACTGTTAAACAAGACGAGAGAGTGTAACAGTAGAGTTTATAGAAGAATTTACGGCCATGCTAGCCGCTCTTTTTAGGCTCTACTTAAACACAGCAGCGCTTTCAGCAACATACTAATGTGAAATGTTTACCATGTTCACCATCTTAGTTGAGCATGTAAGCATGCTAACATTTGCTAAGACTGATGGTAATGCCAGGTATTTGGACATTATCCAAGGTGTTGAGCAATTTTAATGTTTGACCAACATTATTAAAATTCATTCTAAAGGGGGACATACATATTTAACATCAAAACCAAATGTGTTTACCTCATGGTGGCACTAAAAGAAATCCATCCAAAAGATATTCAGATAGATATTTGACTGGATAAAGGAAAATTATGACTTTGGTGGCAGTAGATAAAAACACAGGGAATCACCAGAATAAAGATGTGTCCTCTGGGCACCGTTGATGACCAAAGTAGTGGATCAATGGACCGACCACCAGACAGACAGTGGCATCCCCGGAGCCATGCCGCTATCATGGCTAAAAATGTGTGATTGCACTGTTAGCATTGTGTTTTTGAAAAAGACATTCATTCTGGTCTTTGCAGATTGCCTGCGGTTATCTACATGCAGGTGCCATTCATTATGTGTTTAAGGATATTAGGCATACTGTGAAGATGGAGAAAATCTCAATGTTTTTAGACACAATAACAAATAGCTACATTTCAGTTACATACAAAACTACTTAATGTAAGTGTGCTGGCATGAAGACTAGAGTGAAGAGGAGGTTAGGAGGGGGAGGAAGTTCAATGCATAGCGATGTCCTTGCCATGTGAAACTGTTTGGCTTACATATTTTTGTTCTTGCCACCATTATGTCAGGACAACTCATTCGTTTCTTTCGGCAGAGTGCATTTGATTCATATTCCACATTTCACTTTTTTTTTTATCCAAGTCAAATCTAAAAAAGGAAAATGTTTTAACTTCATGCAGGAATGTGGTTAGTGCCACACTGACCGGCCTGAGACAAAATTATGCAGTCATGAGGCGACTTTCACTCTATGACATCTTTTCTGACATCCTCCAACCCCTTGTGGAAACACTGGTCACATAGGTGTCAGAAAGGAGATTGTGTGTGTGTGTGTGTGTGTGTGTGTGTGTGTGTGTGTGTGTGTGTGTGTGTGTGTGTGTGTGTGTGTGTGTGTGTGTGTGTGTGTGTGACAACTACATTAATAGTGACAGTGTCAGTTATTCAAACTATCAAGTTGCCCTGAAATTAAGTTATATATTTCCAAACAAGGCATTGATCAGCCCGTTTTCATTCCCAGGGTCTCAATACAGGCGCTTTGTAAAGGCTCCTGATACTGACGCGGAAGGCAATCACCGGACTTTCAATTAACAACAATCAATGTAAACCCATTCGCCTCATTATTAAAAGCTTAGAGAAATTCCTCTGGGAGTGTGATGCAATTAATACAAAAAACTAAAAACTCAAACAGAACAAGTCTATCAAACACAGGACTTTCAACCACCTGTGTTGTGTTCACAATGTTAAGTTTCATTTTCACTTAACAAACAACTGATTATCTCCTGTACATGTTTTACGTTTAATTTTCCCTTTAGAAACGCAGTAATTTGAACCCAAACCTTGATGTCTTTTCTTAAACCTTACTAAGTGGTGTTGTCTGATGTTTTTTACATCCACTGCCACCATAGGGGAGTGTCGGAGCTCGTTGTGGTGGGTTGTTAGAAAGTGATGGCTAAGGCTCCTGAAAAAGCAATAGTTTGTGAAGAGCAGTGATGAGATCATGTTGCAGCTATTCATTCCATATAATGAACTTGTAATCCTGAGGAACACAAAACACCTGTTTGTTGTTGTTTTATTATTATAAAGAAATAGTTTTTTATCCAACCGTAGGACATGCATCATGCTGAAGGTGTAACTTCTCAAAATATAAAAATGTGACCATCGGCAAACCTTTTATTCATTTTTACCAGCAGCTTTTTATAATCAGCACTCTAGGTTTTAAACTATAATCAGTCATTACGGCCTCTTTGTTTAACAATCTAAGTCTATGAGGGGCTACCAGCTGTTTGTTTTCTACAGTAATAAACAATACAAATAAAATAATGAATATTGAGTCTGAGGCTAATTTGTTTGGGCAGATGTTATTGCTGACTGGGGTTGTAAATATGCCACAACCTATTTCAGTACTGTTCAATTGCACTTTCCTGGGACTTGGACAATGATGGGCTTTCACACAGTAAATGTCATACATATCACAGAACGAACTTTCACGCTCAGTGACACTCGGCCTCCTGGTTCATGTCGTTGAACCGACTCAGCCAGCTCACCTCTGTGTGGAATGGCACTTTTTTTTTAAATTTAGAAAGGTCATGATACAAACAGGCTTTTCTTTTCACTCAGTGGAGAAGTGCTATACTCAGTCATCCATTTGTCAGAAAATTGTCCACCTTCAGCTTCATCCTTCCTTTTGTACTTATTTTAGCTTTGCTAAGGGGCTTTTCTGAAGATAGTAGGTTTGCAGCAGCACAGAAAAGCCTTTTGTTGGCATGCGGTACTACGTTCAGATAGCAGGCATATCTGACATCTCTTATTAAAGTTCATGCAAATGACACTCAGATTCCATCAGGCTACGGTGAAAGCACACCATGGCTTTCACCGTTCCCTCCATGTGAACCAAAGACACAACCTGTGGACATTCACTAGGATTTTGATATCTGGTCTATTTACATTGGACATCACAGTATGAATACTTATCAAATAATACACTGACTAAAGATGGCTATTAATGAATCCTATAATTTTATATCCAGTGATGAACATAACAATATTAATTCCGGCAAATATCTCAACATTGATGTGTCACAAAAAAGGTTGCATGTAGCCTGTGTTGACGATATACCTGTGTATGTCATACCCTGTGTCCCACATTAGTAGTTTTCCATCCTGCTCATCGAGAGCGAGAGCTGATACGGTTGAACCACATTTAGTATTACCACAATATCTTGACTTCCAGTATTGGTCAAGCTCCAGAAATGTTGTGTCTTTTGTGAGATTGTCCCTTTCTCTTAAATACCCCAATTAACCGCTCCATTTCTTTATGCACACATTCTTTCAACAGGGTTTCTCCTTTGGATCATTTAGTTCATATTAAGCAACGTGAGGTTTACATTGCAAAGTTTTTCAGTATGATGTGTTGTCTCTGCGTATGATTTGGAAAATTATTCTTGATGATGATTTTTCAGGAGCAATAAAACAGGGTGTTTTTTAAGCTTTCTCCACAGCTTAGAGCTTTCATGATAGCTGCCCTGTTGAGGGCTTGATGGGCCGTAGTCCTATTCCCCTCAGTCCTCCGTCACTGGTGTGCATTAAATTCGTAACTATGCACTGTGTCTAGGAGAATGTATAGAAAGTATACCACAGGCTTTGAAGATTGAGTCTTCAGCAGATGCAGTTATATTAGCACAGCAGGATGGAGAATGTCAGCAGGATGCCATGTATTAAAGTGCTTTATTCATAATAAAAGAAACTGGGCCTTGTTTGGGCTCCTTATGAAGCTGACTCTCACTGCATTTATCTTTTCATCCTGCAATGGCAAAGCCACTTCAAATAGGGACACACGATTTACACACCATCTCTCTTCTTAATGAGCAGGGGAGATGAGTGTCTGTCTGTCAGAAATGAACAAGTACATGTAAATGATGCTCTCTCACTTTTCGATGTGCAGCTGTATTGTTGGGAAAACTGGAGGTTTATATTTAAGATGCATGAATCTTGTTCTTAATCTCAGACACAGCAAGCAAAATCCTAAAATTGATTCTCATGGTTCATTTCTTTGAAACATGTATGCCATGAGCGTTCCACGATTGCTACAAAGACTTCACACAGTCCTAGTTTGTCTGGGTTAAGAGCTCGTGGAGGAGGGGATGGGGTTGAGAGTGTCATGGAAGAAAAAAACAGATGGTGGGGGCGGCAGGAGAGGCCTTGCTTTAACAAGCTTATCTCGCCCCCTAATTCAGTTTGGGCCATCAAAGTGTTGAGAGGCGCCGTCGCTTGGGGCGGTTGTATTTTTTGACCGCTACCTGTGACAGCAATTAAAGGTTCCCCTTCAAGCCTGCCTTTGTTTTGGTGGCAGACTTGACTGCTTGAGTAGAACAGGATTACCTCGACATTCTGCAACTGGAGCATAATCAAAGCCTCACAATGCAAAGTGTCATGCCCCTCTAAATGCAGCCACTGTTTTGTCCCGCCCCACTTTATCCAGTTGCTGTGACCTTATTGTTATTATAAGAGAGCTGTTGTTTCACGGTATTCATATACATCACAGGAAAATATTCCAATCTGCTGTCGCAGCCGCATATAGAGGCTGAAATGAGCATTTACCAACCACAAAAAACAGAGACTGCTCTCATTTGAAGGAGAAACTTCATGAATATTGTATTGTACTGTGAAGCATCTGCATGATTGCATACCTGTAATCACAGCATTGTTGAGAGTAAAATTATGCCTGCTGTTTTTTTACCTTCTCTTACCATCACACAAATGGAGAACTGGGAGTTTATCCACTTTGATTCCTTTAAGAAAGCCAAGAGTTTGCCTTGTAAGCAAGGCTTTGTCTACATATGTCAGGACCCAGGTATATGCTTAATTATGTTCAGAGCAGGGGTCTGCACTTCATAACGCTCATGTAATACCCAGGGAGCAGTCCTCAATCTTAAAGTTGCTAGGAGGAAAGAGAAGCTGTCACATATTGCAGGCAATAAAGGTACAGTGTGGTGTAGTGCGGCCAGGCGCAGCTTAGTGTTGTGCAATGACGTGCACAATGGTGTTCGGCAATGGGACTGGGAGGTAGGAGGAAACTGAGCCATAACTCATAATTCAGTTTGTTTTCTTATGTGCTTAATCTACACTGAGTCTTTTTGTTTTGTCAGATTTGTGTGACACAGTTTCTGTTGACCAGGTCAATTAATGTGATATGTATGGCTGCTTCGATGTTGTATGTTTATATTCAGCAGAAGACATGAAACTGCAAACGTTTGTTTCTCTCTGCTCGCTCTGCTTCAAAGCTTTGCCACTATCTTCTCACGTTACTGCAAAATGCCAAGTGACACACTGTTTTTTATCCTGTATGGACTATGAACCGGTGCTGCTTAGACGTATGTGATACGTGAGACAGTTTTACAGTGACATTTAGGCTATTAGCATTTAATGTTTGAAAATGGAAAAGTCAGTGCTATCAATTATTCACATCTTTTTACACTAGTATAAAACAACATGCTCTTTTAAAGAAAGTTAATCACATGGAGGTTATGGGAATTTCACAGCCTTCATTTGTCATATTATTTTTGATAAGTAGTTTAGTTTTTTGTTGTGTACAAAACAACACCAAACAGTTGTAACAGCATAGTATTGCTACACTGTCTCTATTATGTGGAATTGAAGCTGAAACAGAACACCTGCTGCTTTATGCTTATGAAAGTTCAGTGGGAGTGTTTACTAATACTTATCTTTATGTTCCATCACAATATGAGCTGAATAGCTGTACTTTTACACACCTTCCTGTTAAATATAAATTGTAAAGCAGACATAATCAACATGGTGGGGAAATATGTCTCTGAAAAAAAATTGACCTGTGTTTGACATTGTTGCCGTATATTTTGCTGATGCAGAGTAGAGGAGGTAAATGCGATAGAGCTATAACACTACTTATTCTTTTTGTTGTTCTTTTTGGGTTTATCTTAAATATGTTTTGAATCTCAGCCAAGCAGTGTTATGTACTTTACCAAATAACAAAGCATAACTGAATGTTACAATTTCAATATAAATATCAGTGTGTGTGTGTGTGTGTGTGTGTGTGTGTGTGTGTGTGTGTGTGTGTGTGTGTGTGTGTGTGTGTGTGTGTTTGCTGCCTAGCATGAATGGGATCCAAATTGTTTGCAACAAATGAGAACCTATTAAAAATGTACCCAAATGGAGCGGCTGAAGCGGCTGCGGCGTGCGATTTCTGTTTTGCTGAGGCGAGGTTGTGGATTTAGCCTTGTTGTTCAATATTCTGTGAATAATTTAAACTGACTTTTTGAACCCAGTGTCTTTATACAGTAACTCTTCTGACATCAAAAGAAAGAAGAAGAAAAAAGATGCTGACTAGATTGTGCATCTCTTTTACTTGCTAAGTTTCTTGAGAAAGTTACCCCTATACTTATCTATTTATCTCTGTTTCTTTCCTCTCTCAGGTGGACTTGCTTGTGCCTACAAAGGTCACAGGTGTAATTACCCAGGGAGCTAAAGACTTTGGCCATGTCCAGTTTGTTGGCTCGTACAAACTGGCATACAGTAATGATGGAGAGCGGTGGAAAGTATATCAAGATGAGAAGCAGGGGAAGGACAAGGTAAGAAGTTTTCACATCACACAATCAAACACAAATCACACAGTATTTGCTCATATTTTACCAACATTAACTGACAAAATGGTTAATCAGATTGAACGCATCTTTGTTATCATATGCACATATTAAACAAACTGAAAAATACTGTAGAATCATAAATGTCTGTCTGTGGGAACTGTGAGGACTGAACGTTTTGAATTATATATCACATAATGAGGAAAAGGTGCATTTTGGATAGATATAGCTAACATGTATAATGGATCAGGAAAGACAGAAACCTAAAGCAGACAAAAACACAGAAGTGCAAATCTCAAAAGGTGTTTTAGTATTAAGTGTGAAAATGTCCTTTTCGAACCTGCCTGTTTCTCCTGTAGCATTTTCTTATCTGTGGCTCAAACTGAGCCGGTCCGGTCTGTCCTGTTGCCTCTCTTTGGTTTGGGATCAGATAGGACTGGGCTGTCAACCTGGCCTGGCCAGTGCTATGTTGACAATCTTGTTTACGGCCCTTCAACAGAGTACATGTCCATTCCAATCGCCCGCTACAACAGAGACAGAGCAGGACAGCAGCAGCCTCTCTGCTGCTATCAGCAGGGCTGCAGGCCCAGTGTTACAGACCGTTGTCTTTCAGATACTGGTGGCAGGAGAGGTAGTGTTCACTTTGCTCTGTTGTCTTGTTATGGAGCGATAAGCCCAACTCCTTCTGCTTATTCATGTACTGCTAAAGTGTTGACTATGGTAAATCAAAAGATGTAATATAATTCATACATGCCTTTTGCACAAAGAAAATACTGTAGAGGTGCTTTAAACATAATTCACAGTATTATACATTATACAATATTGTGATATTATATACAGTTTTAACTACTGCATAATATGTTCAAATATGCAGTGTAATTTAAATCATACTTGCCTTGAAGTATTTAAGATCATATAAAAAGTTTAATAATCATTTGACATTTTCATTAATAAATATAAATAACAGCGTGTAAAACATATTTAGTAAAACTGTTAGAATCTATATATGTTGTTCCATTTAATTGAAAGAGTTGTAGTTGAGCATTTTAAAGTGTAAAAGTTTGCACCGGATTAATTCAGTTTGAGCACCCTGTGACCCAGATTTTGAATATAATTGTATTCATATTTGGAGATATATTGATTTATTATATTCAATTAAATCGTCAATATGTATTTGCACACATTATTTCACACATTTAAAAATAATAACACAATATGAAAGCATTTGTGGATATTTTCAAATGGCTTGAAATCCCTTCATCTTTAGTTTGCCGTCATACTTGATTTCATGGTTCAACTGCGGTCCATGTCTTGGAGTCTGTGTACATAAAAGCATCAGCTATGATGCTGGGCTTTCTCATGAAAACTGATTCTGAGCAGTTCGTAAAGGTTGCGAGATAACTTCAACTGCCATTTTAAAATGTGATTTTCTTAAAGAAAGGCTTTTTATTTTGTTTAGCTCAATGTGGTAGACCTAGAATGAAATATGACAGCACCTTGTTAAGGCAAATAACACGCCTCAATAGCCAGATGTAAATTCATCCCTGTATCCTGGTTGTGGAACCAGTGCAGCATCCAATGCCCCGACATATTATTCCATTTCTGCAGTTCATATTCCTTGCTTGAGGAGTTTATAATTTCAACACCCACGATTATCTTTGGATACGGGCCACTGCTTGCTCAGCATGATTTTCACTCGAGCAATTTCAATACTGAGCACTGGATGACTTCCAAAGGCCCGGCAAGAATCAGCTGAGATAGCAAAGGGAAGGAGAGAAAAGCACTGGTGGCTTCTAAGGAACCTGCTCTGTTTATTATGTTTTATTTCTAAATCTCATTTTCAGAGATAGCTCAGTGGGGAGTCAACTTGATATTGAATTAAAAATACCATTAAATTAAACACAAGCCATTTCTATAACCAGTCGTCCCCTGTGTTGTTTTTGCTGTATAAGTCAGAGCAAAACCAGGGATGGGCAGTCAATCTGAGAGTGTGTGCTCTGTATTAGAGGGCAGGCGTGTTAAGCAAGGCTTCTGAGAATGTCAATCAGTTGGTCTCTAGACGGAGCCAGGGGGCTGCTCAGATGTATGATTCTTCAAGGTGTTTTCCCTCTTCAGACGGCTGAAGCAGCCATTAATGCTAGAGGACACATTTGGCTGTTGGACTCCTGAGGCTCCTCCTGCCACACCACGGTGCTTGACTTGGCAGGGAGAGAGAGAGAGAGAGAGAGAGAGAGAGAGAGAGAGAGAGAGAGAGAGAGAGAGAGAGAGAGAGAGAGAATGTGCATCTCTGGGTGTCTGGTTCGGGCACAGTGGTAGAGGCTTGTAAGTATTCTTCTCAGCTCCCCCCTCCAGCTCCTGTGTGGCAGAGGCTGCAGGCAGTTAGATCTAGATTGAGAGAGGAGGCTCCGTCAGAATACAGATGTTGTCACACAGTGGAGCACACACACAATAGTATCCCTCTACAAAATCCATAGAGTGCCGTGTTTGCCTTTTCTGCACACATAAATCCCAAATACCCCTGTATTGCACTTGTGACTGAGACAGGTAACAACATAGTTCGTTGTTTGAACATAATTAAACTGTGTAACATTCCATAATTATACATACCGGCTCGGCTGCATTCCCATGCACACGCTGAGGTCACTACACTAGTCCTGCACCACTATTCTTTCCTAGATGTCAGTATTTACACAGTCACTTCATGGGGGCAGTCAAGCACAAAAGCAATTGATTTATGTTTGATAGCGTTTCACTGAGGTGACACAGGGTTAATTAGCCATTAGAGTCCTCAGTTCCCTCCAGGTTAGAGGGTAAAGGATGTTAGATAGCTGTGAATACAATAATCTTAAGATTAACCAACCATTAATAGTTAGTTTTTTTTTGCAGTGTAAAATATTGTCTGCGAAGTTTCATGCATCTCACTATTAGAAAAACAAATAACTAGATTACATATCGCTGAAAGGCTCCTCTTGACCTTCCAATGAAGACGTGGCCATGTTTCCCTGGTGTCATTTGGGCCGCATAAGGTATCATGAGGGCAGAGAGCATAGAGATTTGAGCGCCATGCTCCCTTGACCTGTGCAGCAGGTTTAAATAATGGAGCATGGGGGTCACACAGGGCTTGCCTTAGTAACGCCAACCCATGACTGCCGGCCTAGAAAATCAATAGTAGGCAGCAGAGTTGTGGCTACTGGGTGAGTGTGAAGACACACACTCATAAATGTGTCCTGTAGTCTCTGGATAAAATAAGTATGCTTGGGGGCGATGTAGTGAGTCTTACTCTCAACCACTTCCCACATATTTGACTAAAAGATGTGAAAATACCGTGGTTGTGTGTATTGTTGTAGTTTTCTAAATCTAGCTATTAATAATTCATATTTTTTCAGTTTCAACAAATAACAGAAAGAGTTCAGAAGCATTTTTTGTTTTGGCTTTGTAACGTTGACAATTAATTAGAGTAAAATATATTACTAGATGGTCACAATATACTAATTCTAAAGTTCATGCAACCCACCCCACACCCACCATCTGAGCAGGAGAGAAAAAGCCATATTTCAACTGCACAACTGGTCCAATTCTGATGAAACAGGAAGGCAGAAGCATCCTTTAAAAAAAGTGTTTGGTCATTTACAAATAACTAAACATAGCATTTACAAGTTTTTAATTACTCTTGATTATAAACATACTTTATATAGCATACAACCCTTACTAATACGGCAGCAACCACTATTTAAAATGCTATTGGAAGTGTCGGAAGAAGGGTCATACTGCTTTTATGGAGCTTGGCTCTAGTTCAAATATGTGTAATTGTTCAGTGTAGTGTATTAAAGGGGCATACAGTACTGTGTGCTCACTTTCTATCTGTCCGTCTATTTTAGTTTATTATTATTTATTAAGTTCAGGATACATTAATCAACCCGCTCATCCCTTTTCTGTTTTGTTTTGTTTCCTCACAGTATTTGTCTTGTTGTGATTCTCCACACATCCTGTTCCAGACAGTTTATTTTAAAGACACTGCCTCTGTCACTGTGCAGGTCCCCAGACAGTCTAGGAGAGATTCTTGTCATATTTCAATCAGCTGCTGCTCTCATGGTCTTCCTGTCCTGCCTTTTTATATTGTGCTGTCATGTGCCCTGGTTTTGACATTACAGTTGTGGCAAGACTCTTGGAAATGACACATTTCTCACTTCCCAGTGTCAAACGTTGCAGTTCTGAAATACAAATAAAAGTGAAAAGAACAACAGAAAGTGGTGGTATTGCAGACCCTGAAACAGAGTATCCAGCTCTATTAAAACGTCCACGCGTCTGTCAGCCTGTATGCCAGCTCAATAGAAAGTGCAACATGGCCACATTCAGACAGATTCATGTCTATAAATGTTGTTTTATGGTTTTTTTCTAAGACACAGTACACCCATTGCTTGTTGTGGTTTGTTATTTGAAGGGTTTTACATTTTATTATGAAATAAATAAGCTGGAGCCTGTTTCACCAAATTTGCAACATGTGATTTGAAACATGCACTTGAATGCAAGAGCTCTTTAGAACTCACAAACTTATCTGTAACTAGGATTGGTTGGGCCTGATCGTGTTTTGTTGTCCGTAGCAAACAGCATGTTAGATCATAAGGTAGTTCATGAGTGTCCCTGGTACAGGATCACCTACTGCCTTAGTTCATTCATGCTCAACATTATGCATATGCATCTCCGGTGACTGAGAAAAGAACACCAATAGTCTCGATACATTTTAAGCACTACAATGTGGGTTGACAGAAAATACATATAGAGAAAGAGGGAGATATGACAGAGGGCAGAATGCCATGTGATGTACTGTTGTTTGTTTGTCTGCAGATGCAAACCTCTAATGAGTTTCACTGCAAGAATAAATTATGTCAAAGAATGTAGGATGAAAAAGTGGCCTGCACTTGTTTATGTTAGACATGTGAAATAAGGAAACTAATGAGAGTGGACACCTGTTACATGATTAAAGCACAAGGTCTGCAGTAAGTGTGACTCACAGAAGCCCAGAAAATGACAGAATAAAGAATTAAGCGAAAGTAGTTGTATTAATGGAAACACGTGCTGGGAGGCTTTATAACATGTCACTGTACAAAAACATAAAAGATAAATAGTTATAATAATTGGTTACATAATACATTGTATTATACTGAACATAGTTTTAGTGAGTAAACTAACTAAATAGTTGAGGTAAAATTATTAATATATATTAAAGTGAAGTAAATTAGTCAACTTAAAAAAATGGATTTAGATACTTTTATTTCGTGCAACCACTTACCTAAATAAAATTGAGTAAATCCCAAACCATTTTTGTGAATAAACAAACAACAAAAACACAATGGAATAACATGAGACATAATCTCAAAATATTACAAGAAAAATATAGCAAACAAATAACAATACATTAAAACAAGTGTACTATAAAATATGTAGACATACATTTTAAAATACAGGGTCCGCTTGCTGACTTGGGATGAATGACACCCCAGAATCGGGCCGAATATACCGGCCCGATTCCGTCTGCAGACACTGCCGTCACTGGGCATAATTCCATAGTTTTAATATTGATCAGTGACAGGTAGTTTTGGTGATTGTCCATTGTTTATAGCACGTGTTGTGGTGAAACCATTTATTGTATGAGTATTTTGAAGATAATTAGTTAAAGCTTTACTCTGAAAAGGTCATCCTCTGTGTCCAGCACCTGCTTGGATTTGGCCCGCTGATTTTCCTTTCCACTCAACAGTGAGTCCCATTACATCCCAATTACGCAGGCATATTCATGACTGTTTAATTCAAATGATCATATCCTTCAATGAAGCAGTCCCTGTAGGTGCATTTCTTTCTAATACACTCAATTTCACTGTCTATTAAGCAAACACCAACGGCGTCTAATAATAAAAAATTTAGCAGACTTCCCAGTAAAACAATTAGCTTATTTGTATCTTGTATCTAGTTAACCCTTGAACTTTTCTCTTAAGGCTTATCTAAAGGCTTTTAAATGTCATTGAATTGGTATAAAAGTGGTGCAGACACTAAAATCTCTCTCTTAAGGACATGAATGTTTAGCCTAAATTAGATTACCACTAGTTTTTCAGCACTTCAGTGAAGGATACATCAGAGTAGTGTGTTGATGCAGGATGAATATCAGTCTGTAACACAATATGTTGAGATTAAAGACGGGCAATACTGGAGAAACACGACTTCCCCTTCACAGCACCATTTCTTGCGACCATCAAAGCCTTCTATGAAATGGCAGGTTGAAAAAATGAATAAAAATGTAGGCAAAAACCAGACCAACAAGCATAAGATGCATGTTAATGACACTACTTAGTAAGCAGGAGAAACTACAGTAGATGTTTGTCACTAATTGTGGAGGTGGAACTTCCAGCTGTGGTGCTTCCTGCCACACTTTTCCACAGGGTGGAAATGTTGATGTGCTCACATGTGTGGTGGATGAAAGGAAATAACCAAGAATAGGACTAGATTCAGAGACTGTACTGTTATTGGCAATGCTTGGATTGAATCTCTGATTGGCTGAACTTCATTCAGCAACTGTTCATGTATGAGACCTTGAAGGCAACAGTCTGGAAAAATCCGGCAAGAGATGCACCGCAAATGTTCTGCACCTGCCTCTCAGTAAAAATGCATTAAATGTGGTTTCTGTGGTAATTCACTGAAGATATTTTCCCCCAACAAGTTGACTTCTAAAGCCTTTGATTAGCATACGTCTAGTCCAAAAAGCCTTCAAATATTGCAGCACCATTGAAATTCAGTTTCCCCATTAATGTTTTTTCTTGGTGTCAAGCAGAGCACAACGTGTTTATAGCTTCTGGTTTCAAAATGAATAATTGCTCCATACTGCTGTCTTTAAAGGTATTCCAAGGGAACTTTGACAATGACACACACCGAAAGAACGTGATCGATCCACCCATCTACGCTCGACTCATCCGGATCCTTCCCTGGTCATGGTACGGCAGGATCACTTTGCGTGCAGAAGTACTCGGATGCACAGAGGAAGACTGAAGTCTTTTCTTCCATCTTTGTTGCCATTCCCCCCTGTCCCTTGGCATACTGGACTATCTCAACCGGTATTTCAAAAATAAACTGTGCAACCTGTAAAAAGAAATCAATTTCCAATGGATTTTTCAAGAATACGTGTTTGGTTGTGGTGGGTTGCTGTTTGTTATTTTTGTACAATGATTTAAAACCTGCCCTTGATCACTTTTGTCTTTTAGTTTCCTCTTTAAAGCGTGATCGTTCTGTCTTTTTATTCTTCTCAAGATTTACCATCCTGTTTGGAATTAACTTCTGTAATATATGTGGGAAGGGTGGGGGGGAGTTGGAGAGGGGTTCTCCTTACGGTTTTAACTTGTTGTTGCCATGGAAGCTATTGTACAGTGTCACTTTTTAACAAAGATGTGAAATCTGTCCGCCGTGCTTCATTATACATAATTAACCAACTTCATACCATAACTAAACTGTCTAAAATACCATGTAAAGATCACACGTTATTATCAGTCTCTCAAATATATTTTTACTTTGAATTTGACACCTCCTCAAGCCATGCTTTTATCCTAATGGACACTGACATTACTACATCGATCAAAACACTATTAAGGCTCTTGTATTATATGTAAAAGACTAAGAAATTGCATGGTGCGTGAATTATAAATGTATATTATGACAAATCATTTGAAACCTCCAGCCCTGAGAGCAATGGCTTTAATTTAGGGACCTATTTTTATGTGCATTTTTAAATAGTTCTGAAACATTACAACACACTGCAAAAGATAACTGATATGTGCAGTTAAACATGGCACTACAGCCCTGACGTTGAGGCTTGAAGGCTGTCTCTAGCAGAATTGTCTTAAAGTTCTCTTAAGGAGTTCCCTTTTTTATTTGTATTGGATTATCACTACGCTTTTTCTAAAATATTTGAAATTATTGTTTGTGCTTGTTCTTTTTTTATTTATTTAGATTGATTTGTCTCAGCTGTCAGATGCATACAATATGTGTTTAATGTCTTTGTGTTGTCTTGGAGATCTAAGTTGTTTCAATTACAAAGCTCAGGATAGATGTCATTCATAATAATAACCCACATAGGTAAAATCTTTGGCCCCAAATTTAAAATGAGTGAAAAGCAACTTTTAAAACATGTCCATATATACAGTATGCATAATCCGAATGTTGATAGTAATCTTCAATTTTCTTTAATCCCTTTGATATGATAAATTATAATTAATGTATTTTTCAAATAAGAGCAAATTAATAATATGTTCATATATTTCATTTTCTCAAAACCTGAGATAATAACAACACAGAATCTAAACTAATATGGACTGCTGTCAAGGTGAACTTGACAGCAGCTATCTGCATGCTAAAATAGTTTAGCTCCTGCAAACTATTTGGACACGTTCAGGTTACAGGGGATAAAAAGCCGTTTTGCAAATCGCGTCAACATATTCTATTTATGCAGTTTTCACTGTATTGGATTCTGCTGTTGGCTCTATCCTGCAGTAAATGAACCGTGGAGCTTGCCTAGTTAAATAAATGGAAGTAAACAAGTACCTGAGGTATTGCAGCAGTGTCGAACCTTACAGCCCCATTTTACACGACTTAAAAATAGTCCTGGAGAACTCTATGGCTTCCCACTCCTAACTAGTATTCCCAAAACTCTTGAGTGCCAGAATAAAAGCTACTTTACTAAAAGCTACTTTTAAGAGCTACTTTTATGCTCTGTGTCTCACTTAAGATTTATCAGCTTTCAGCCACTTAACTATCCAATAATTTCCTATTGTACTAATATGATACATATTTTTCTGAGATTGTAGCCCAGCTTGAAGGAGAAAGTAAAGAAAACCTTATTAAATTCAATGCACCAACCTCTCCAAATAATTATGGTTGCCTGATTAGACTGGAAATACAAAAGTGACACTGTTATTTTCATCACGTTTTATTCAACAAAGGAAAATGCATTTGAATTTATCCTTTTTTACAAATTTCTAAAAGCACAGCAAGAAAGGGTGTCACTGTTCAAATATGTTGGTGCTTACTTTACATTGTTGTGTTCCAGGGCATACCATCATCATAGATGTTGTAGTTGACATAAAAACAAAACAAACATAAAAATATTTCGATTGTTACCTGGATATTTGGAAATGAGTGTAGCCTATTGTATTCTGGGTTGGTAAATTACAAATGGCTATCTTGGAAAAATGTTGTTGTGCTATGTTGCCAAACTCTGTACTTCAATGTAGATGACACTGAAAGACTTTGCTGTACATTACCAATTTGTGAAAACTGTTATTGGTGTGAATCAGTGACTGTCATTCCTTAGGTTCATGGACACAGGATGAGCATAAACAGATTATGTGTGCGCTCTTCAATTCTTTATTGCCAAATAACGATCTTCTTGGCCAGCATCTGCCCTGATTGATCTTTGTAGTCAGCTTCATGTCAACAGGCCTGCTGCAAAGCTTTAAGGAAGTTTGCATGATGTATGAGTTTGAACAGTACAGTATAGCAGAGATGTCCACAGGCACATTATGTTCTTGAATATCATAAAGATCTAGTAGGCTTTACTTTGTACCTTTGATCGTCTTGTGCATTGTAACACTTCATCCCACAGGTTAGAAAGGGGAGCTAAGTGAAAACTCATCCTGTTTTTGTATTTCTGTGTCCGCTGCTCACATATTTTTTCTTTCGTCAGTCTGAGTGTCAATCACTATCTAGAAAATGTACCTATCATAAGGTTAGGTTCAAGCCTGCAGAGAGTGAGAAACTGTGTACAGTCCAACAAAAGCTCTTTCAGTTTGACAAATAAAAACATATCTGTGAAAATACTGGGGTTGCTTTGTTTTCTTTAAATGTCTGATCAATTGTGCTGTTAGTTTCTTGATACACAAAGCGTTCTTCATACCACCTTCTTCCTCAACGTGATAAACTGAGATGTTCATACTGCCCAGATGAAGGAGATGATCAATGTTAACCTTTGTTTTTTAAGTCTTGTTTAGCGTTAGTTTGTTTAGCGTTGTGATGTTGCATTTTCCTTTTGACTGCATGCCTATTTCTGTAAACAATTACAGTTGCCATTCATTCTATGCTTATCACACCTATGTACTGTATCTTATTCTCATGTCATGCATCTCAAGAACTCTGACTATGGTAGATTGTGGCATTGTGTACATTGTGCTTTAGTCCTAGAATAAATGATAAAATGGCAAAAAGGTTATAAGACTGGTTTGTGACTTAAGAACAAATAATGTATGGTAAGTCTTAGGGGTCGTTGAATACATTTCAAATAAGTTGCTCTGCTACATCCCAACTATATTAAATTAGACATCACTCAAAGACAAAAAACTGAGCTCAGATGTATTCTAGTTGTTGAAGGCTTATTAGCTAGAGGTAAATCATTAATGATTGACAGTACACATGTTTGTTTGCTCAATATGTAGCTTGAGCTAGCAGTCAGTTGTTTATTTTACACTAGTTTAGCATAGAGACTGACTTACACTAATTATCGTGTAGTCTAGGCCTATGATCTTATTGTTTAATCTGTGCAAAATCCAAGTGTAAAAATGAGAGTTCTCAATAATTGTTGAGATTATGTGCTGGAATATTTCTTGGCTTGGACCAGTTACTTCCTGGAGTATCCACTGGTTGCCAAGGTAAGGCTGCTGGTGGTAACTACATACATTATATACCGTGCAGAATTTCCCAAAATGTCAAACTATTTATTTAAATTAGGTTGGTAGCAGCAATGTGTGTAAAACAAGGGCCAAACTAACATGCAAACAGTGTCCTCTTCTGTCATTCATTCATGATCAACCTCGCGTAATATTAAGTGTCTATGAAGCTGTCTTTGAAGCTGTAAACCAAGGAAGCGGTAGAGCTGAATAGTAGAACTCCACTCGCCAGGATTTTACTAGCCTGAAAACCTCTGTGGTCCATGTAAGTAAATTAGCCTTATAAATGCTGTTTTTTTGAGTTGCTTAGGCCTAATATGTACTCATTTTAAATATAGTTTACAGGTGTGTGTGTGTGAATTTAAATGATCAACTGTAAAGGAAAGAAACTGAGCATTTGTTTACAACCCTATGCTAGGTGAAAGTCTTAATGAGCAGTACGTTTTGTTTATGTTTTGTTTTTCACAGTGCTATCATGATGCCAAAAGAATATTATGATTACACATTTAGATACACTCTGCTGCAATGTGCTACATCTTCCCTTACTGGTAACTTAATGTAATCAAATGTAACCAGGACTTTTTAAGTGTCAGTATTATGTGGTAATGCAATCAGATCACAAGTTGATGAAAAATGAAGTTGTAATTACAATTAAAGTTTCCAAATAGGACTATGGTGGTTTGACCCTTTGGATTGTGGGCCATTACTCACTCGGCTAACCAGTACGCTCCCTCAAATGTGTTAACCTAGTTGGAATGTTTTTTTTTATATGAACATACTGTAACTTTGAATTGTAATAACTCAGATAAAAATATATTGGCATTGCACTGCTTGGTCCTCTACTCCATCAAGCTTGGCTCAGTGTCAACATAGTCCAACCAGTTTAAGCTTCCTCCATTGATTTTCTTTGGCCTGCCATTGCCAGTTCATGTTTCTCAAATGAGTTCTCACAGTTGTGACAAGTGGATCCAGCTATGAGTCGCAGGGCTGACATATAGGCGGCTGAAAAGTCCAGTAATGATTCTGTTATCAAAGTACCAATGCAGAGGGAGGTAATTGCCTCTCAACTCAACTTCATGAGTGAAGCTACTTGTCAAAGCTGATTAGAAAATAATCAGTTTAGTCTGGTTGGCCTTTTTAGTAAAGCTTATTCAGTTGAAGTTCTACAATCAAACTGACTCCTTCTTGGTGGTCTTTGGGGAGGATTGTTTCCTCCTTAAATGGATGTTTCCTGTGTGGTATTTCCCCTGCATCAAATCAATACAGAGCACAAGGCATTTACTCACAGAACTCAACACTGTGAATGCAAGTGATCCTCATATTACGTCTTCTACACTTTTATGAATGTTTTATCTGAGTTTGTAGCAACATTTCACGAGTAACTGATCGACTAATCAGCACAGCTAGGCAGAACTGATAAGAAATAGTGTGCTCGAAGCTGTAACATTAAAATAATTAGTATAATCAATGTGCAATGCAGAACAAATGAAAGAAGATAAAACATTAAATATGATTTATATTTGTAATATTGTGAATATATTTTAGCTATGTTGCTGCACACATGCTAAGCACAGCTCCTTTAGTGGCTAAGACATATCTTTGTGATCTCTTTTATATGTTTATTGCTATACTTTTCACATAATTACTGTTCATGTATGTCTAAACTCTAGTTTTCTCCCTGTCATCGTCATTCATATTTATTCAACCAATGTGTTGATGATAAAATTGTTCACAAGAGCATAGTGTAAAAAGTACTACGACATCTAGCGTTGAGATTGCAGATTGGAAGCAACTAAATATCCCTTCGCTCACACCTCCTTTTCCAAGTGTAGCGGTAAACTACAGTTGACTTCAGGTTGGGAAATCTTTAGGATTGTATTACTACTAGGAGCTACTGTTATCAGTGTTCGGTACCCGCTCCCCATGTAGATATGAATGGCTCTTTACTAAACTAATGAAAACACAACGTTTCTTAGTTTCAGGTCCTTTTACACAAATGAAAACATAGACCAGAGCACATTAGACATGGTCACGACATGGTTGCTTGCGGCAGGTTTCTGCTTGTCTGTGCACATCTACCATGTTCTAACTATGTTACACATGTAAGACAGCTCCCTTTAGTTGAAGAGATATTTTGTTGTCACCTGTTTTATACCTTTATTGCTATAAGATGCACATCGTTACAGTTCATTTATATCTAACTTTTTGTTTTCTCACTTGTGTACTCCTATCCATCTCTGGTTTCTTCATTTACCTTCAATAACTTTTTTAATGCAAGAGCTCTCAGTGTAATGGAGCAGCCACACATTGTTTGCCATCTTAATTTCAACATTTGTGTAGCTGCTTGGACTTTTTTTTTTTTCCAATTTCCCTTTTTTTTCAATCGTGCAAGCAGCGTAATTTCTGTTACTGCATTCAGAAGGCAAGTCATATTCATTCAGACCAGCTGATTCAATTTATCTTTGCAAACAGATGAAATGAGTCAACATATTAGAGCATCACTGCACTGTGTAAACCTGAAGTAGAAGTATAGGCTAAGATGCACTCTTTTAAACAAACGTCTCCTGTGAAGAGAGGACTTTTCTCACTAAGAAAACAATTATTATGGTTTGATGGTGTTTAAAACTTAGTGCTTGTATACTGGAAAGATTGTTCTTTGTTTTAAATCTAAATCCTAATTTAAATACGAGGATTACATTTGTCATTTGTTGAATTGTATCACACACACAGACAACATTTACATTCATACAGAATAAGCAAATGCAGTGTGTAAAAAATTACACAAAGATATGAGATAATGACACTAAATTCTGACAAGACAGATCGGTGGAGTTAACTCTAAACATTGTTAATAGAGTAGTAGTACTTCACATAAAAGGAGTACTTCACAAACACCAAACTCCAGAGAGGAAACTGTGGTAAAATATTGCACAGCGGCATCATATAACCTAATTATATCAAAAATGTAGAAAGTCTTGCCAGGATCTATTTCAAACACTTTCTTTTCCCTCAGAATTGTTTAAGGTTTCAGGCTTGATGCTGCATAGCCAGAGAAATTGTAGGAGTAGCACATAATGATTCAGAACGGTTATTTTTAAATAAAGAGAGCAGGGAATAAAATGTTCGCTGAGAGTGAAATGTAATCTGGAGTCTCCCTGATTGCTTGTCTACACTATGTGCAAAAAGCTATTTGTAGAAATGTGTAGAGATTAGAGTTCTTATTCCCATCAGGAGCCCTATAAAGGGTTACATTATCACGTGAGCAGAAATGACATGGCTTGAATCACATTAAATATGCTCCTGTTGTTCCCAAGAGTAACTGACTGACTGGGTCATAACCGGATTGGCAAAGAAGATGGAAGAAAAGAGTAAGTATGACAGGAGCTTCCTTCTACATTACAGAAACAGCTCAGATGTAGAAATAGTTGAGACAATATTCTCATTTCTATTAATACAGCTGTCTAGTTATTTGGTTAAACAAAATGACTCAAGGTCCACTTAGTCTCCACACCTTTTCACAGGAGACCAACGTTTATATGAAATGCAGCTGATCTGTCCAACCAGTGTTTCTGGAGATTATATTCACAATAGGTCATATGACAGGAAAACAAGAGTTCCTCTACAGTAAGGACAGTCTCCTGTGTAAAGTTATACAAACTAAAGCTTATTTGTTTGATTTGGATCATCTTTTCTGCTAGTCAAAATGAACATGCTTCTAATTGCTTGTAATGATCTCTGCTCTGTGGGAAAAATCTACCAACAATGTGTATTCAATGATATTACATGATTCTGACTTTTTACCCCATTTGTAAAAGCTGTGATTACAAATTGAATCATGCCTCAGCCAGAGCGTTTTATATCTGGAACATTACAGCACCACACAACGTTTGAGCTATACATAGTGTCAATTATCATATGGACTAAATTTGTCTGTGCGGCACTCTGTTGTCACAATGAGAATTGAGGGCAAATGATGCCCTGTGATATCTCTCTTGTTATCTTGTTTGTGCAGTCTTTGGGGACTTTTTGGCAGAACTGGGACACTCTTGTGTGCGCTTTTCACCTCTCTAATGAAACCGATGCAAATGTTATTTTAGTTTCAGTTATTGTACCTGTAGAACATTCAAGTGGGACAGAAAAGCAATTAGGGACAATTAGCACTAAAAAGCTTCTGAAACCATACAGCTCTAGTCATTTATAATTGAGGTCAGCTCGGATACCTTCTTACATATGTATTGTGCACCAGAGGTTTTCTGAAAAAAATCTTGATGAGGCGATAACTCAAGAGAGGAGGATGCATGAACAATTAAGTCAGTCAAAATAGATATCACAAGAACCTCTTAGAGGCATCTTGGATAGAATACATGCTCCAAGTCAGGTGGGTTAATGCATTATTTCATATAATCTTTTCATGGAGGTGCATTTCTAGAGACCAATTTAGACTTAATGCTTTGCCTGATGTCCCATAGATAAGTCAAATAGTTCAGTGTATCACATTACATTCAGAATTAGCTGTTTGGCATATGCTATTTATATGTCCTTAGTTTAACAACTCATGTGTTGTATAGATGTAGTATATATAACAGAAGTACATTATGTATTAGTTATTCCCCTCATCCCCTGGACCGTAATCGGGGAAAGTAATACTCATAATGCTCATAAAGGCATCTTACATGGGGGGTTTTGGATGCTGCAGTTGAAGTGGTTTGTAACCAAAGCAACCAGGGTAAAAATGGGACATAGAATTGAAGACAGATTAATATTATAACATAGCTGTCCTCATATTGACAGCGACAAACGTTTAGCTTGTGTGTCTGTAACAAACACCTCACAAATATAATTTTAATTCAAAGCTATTTCTACTGTGTGTGGTTAAGGGCTGAGCGTGACAACTGGCAGCATGATGTGGAATGTTAATGGAAAGACTTAATAGACAAATTAGTAAAGTATCCAAATGATTGTCGAGGGAATTAAAGGAAAGCAGAGGTTGGAAGAGAATAATCGCCTGAAATGACCTCTGAATGTTTAAACTTGATCAAAACCGTTTCCTTAACAGTCATTCTCAATGATAAGAAAAAATTAATTGCTTGCATTGTATTAGCTTTACATCACTGCAAAAAACATGAGTCGTCTTAAGCACTTTGCCTTTTATCCAGGTTGGTGTTTTTTTTAAAGATTTTGCCAGACTTTGAGCTTCTTTTCTTATTTTTGGTATAATAAAATGTGTGTTTTTTTGCTTTTTCAAGCCAGAATGAGGTAGACGAGACATCTGGAGACACGGTTCTTGTCCCTCAGTGGCATGACTGTTCGATGAAGGTGACAAGAGCTTTGCAGCAGAGTTTATGGAAGCTACATTAACCAACTTCCAACGAGCCACCAGTCCATGTCAAAAAGGAACGTGAGATTTTAGGGGCCATGAGAGTCTCCCCTTTTTTTGCAGAAGCCTGATCAGAGATATGTTATGAACTACTCAGTACTTGATTCTTGAAGCTTTGAGAAAAACAGCGAAACCTTCAGACTCAGGGCAAATAGTCCTTTGAGACTTGTGGGTCTGCGCTTCCTAACGTCAGCTATTCCTGCGGTCTGCACTGTAAACACACATGTACCCTTTTACAGTCAGACTTCTTTGTTTTTGTCCTCCTCCAGACCAAAGAGTATTTTAGGAGAGATAGTTTGAAATTACGCTTGAACCACTTGAAAATGCCACGAGTTATGATTGCATTAACATTTTCCCTTATATTACAATAATATAAAATATATTGTACACTATGTTACTGAACATATTAAAGATAATCACGTATTGATGTAATGGTTGGCGTATTCTTTTCCAAAGAATGCATTTAAAACATATACTTTTAGCCTGCTTAAACAACTGAAAGTGTCTTCTTTCTCATGTTCCACTGGATCTGCTTTTCTAAAATTGAATTCATTTCATTCATTCATTTTCTTGAACCACACAAATATCCAGCATTGAAAATTACCGACCAATTGCTCTGGCCAGTGTACTTTCTAAAGTACTAGAACGGATTCTCTTAGATAGGCTTTAAGAGTACATGATAACCACTGACAATCAATTTGGTTTTAAGAGTAGACATAGCACAGATTTATGTATATATGCACTGAAGGAAGTTGTTAGTAAGTACAGGAGACTTAACACCACAATATGTATGTGTTTCCTAGATGCATCTAAAGCTTTTGATTGAATTAATCATTTTAAACTATTTGTCAAACTGCAAGAGCGAGGGGTCCCTCCATACTTGATCAGGATTTTGCACTTTTGATATTCAAGTCAAACCATGCGAGCTAGATGCGGTAAGAGTGTATCTGCCCCCTTCCTAGTTACCAATGGCGTTCGACAAGGTGGAATAGAAACATGCACTTTATTAATCCCCTTGGGGAAATTAATTAATTAATTAATTAATTCTGCATTTGACCCATCCCTGGATAGGGAGCAGTGGGCGGCCCTGTGAGGCACCCGGGGAGCAGTTAGGGGTTCAGTGTCTTGCTCTTCGACATGTGAGTTATGGGGGGACTGGGGATCGAGCCGGCTACCTTGTGGTTGCGGGACGACCGCTCATCCCCCTGAGATACTCAGCTGCTTTTTTTAATCTGTACATGGATGACCTTTCCAAAAAGTTAAAAGGGTGCAAGACAGGGTGTATGGTGGGGGAAACTCTTATTAACCATCTGATATACACTGATGACTTAGTGGTCCTGTCTCCTTATAGCGCTGGGTTACAGCAACTGCTCAGAGTCTGCTCAAGTTATGGGCTGCACCATGACATCACATTCAACTCTAAAAAGAGTGTTGTCATGATTGCTAAAACAAAAGAAGATCAGAAGCTACAGTTTCCCTCATTTTTTTTGTGCTGCACAAAGTCACATATTTGGGTCACATTATTAGGGATGACTTAATTGATGATGACGATGTGCAGCCGCAGTGTTGCAAACTTTATGCACAAGCCAATATGCTGGCACGTACATTTTTTATGTGCACAGAATATGTTAAAACTGCTCTCTTTAGAGCCTACTGTACTCCCCTCTATACAGCACACCTGTGGTGCAGGTACAGCAGAGCAAACATTAAAAAGATTCAGGTGGCATATAATGATGCTTTTAGAATCTTGCTAAAACTTCCCAGATGGGCAAGTGCAAGTCACATGTTTGTGACTCATAATGTTCCCACTCTTCATGCTGTTTTGAGGAATTTCATGTACAAATTTAAATGTTGACTGGATGAATCCGAAAATGTAATTATAAAAGCCTTGACCAAGCCAACACAGAGTGATACAAGGTATTTTTCTTGTCATTGGAAGCAGTGTCTGTATGTTTTTAACCACGAGTGACTTTTTAACTAATGATTATACCTGTGTCCTTGTATTGTAGTGTATTGCATTTTATATATTGTTGTTGTTCTGTTTGTTGTTATATGGACTTACGAGTCTGAAATAAAAGAAATATATATTAATTTTCTTGAATCTCCTCGTCTGAGGAAAAAAGTACTTTCAAGGCCACACACACACTGACCCACTGGTTTGCCAACACTGACTTTTGAATGGTGTTTTGGACTTATATAAATGTAAGTATTTTTTGAATAAATTATGGCAGCTCTTATCTTTTGTTGATCCTGTAGGCCAAGACATGTTAAATGTACTTATTTGTCTGGTAGTCAAATATGCATGCTTTGTGGCCCCAATTGGAATCAAATAATGAATGAATACAATCCCTCAAGGTAGTAATAGTGTGGTTTGGATATTTGTATCTGTAGTGCTATTGGGTACTCTCAAACAATATGTTGACTGTGCATCATTTAGATTTGCAATTGCCCTCTATTGTTTTTTTAGATCATATTTTTGGCTCTGAAACCCAACATAACTAACAACATTAGACATATCTTTCATAGGACAAATGCAGTAACCTTTTTTGGTCTGTTACAAGTTATATTTTCTTAATGACTTCTCTTTATGTTGTTGTAGGTAAATGCCAGTGAGTCTACACATTCCACACTGTTTCTTTGCATCCCATTAATAACAATTATTATCATTCTTTTTCTCATTATTATAATTAGCGTCATTATTCATTTAAAATGGATGGCAATGTCCATGGGATCATACTCGCTTCAGAGATTTTAACAGCTGTACTATTGTTTTTGCACTGGGAGAAAGGGACATTCCGTTGCTTCTCAAGTTTTTTGTGATCTTCTGTACCGAAGTCTGTGCGTGTGCATGAGCATGTGTGCATGTGCTATCAAGATCAATGCTTAGCGTCAGTGTACCAAGTTTTACATTAACTGAGCAGCTTCACAAACCAAGCTGCAGGAGGTGAATGCACAGTCAAATTAAAGTGAGGAAGCTCTTTCTTGTAAATGTGCCATGTCGAGCCTGTCCTCTAACATCAGAGCTGAAAGCACGCCCTTTGGGCCTATTTGAAAGGTTGTTTTGTTATCTAGAGGGTAAACATGCTATCTCATTCATGATCAGAATCCCAAGGACATTTTACCTTGACAGAGATTGAATCCCTGTGTCGCTGTGATGGATGCAGTGGCTTCTTTGCTGATAACACACAGATGTACAACGGCAGTAGATTTATACAATCTGGCATTTGGTGTCAAGAAGTTTTCTGTTTCGTATTAGTATTCATGTTTTTGAAATGTTGAGCATCTCCAAACTAAGACAAGTCGGTAATGGATGACTGATAAACAAAAAGACACTTTCATAAAAAAGCAGGCACCCAGAATGAAACTAAATACAGTGAAGTATAGCCGTAAAAAATTGACTTTTGGCTAACTTGGCTCATTGCAGTTTCTGATCTGCCCTTGAAGTTAAATGTTTTTTTTTATTTGTATTGTTGTGGTTGCACATTTCACGAAACTACATTATATCTTAAAAAAAAAGAATGATTTTCTGCATTATCTGTATCATATCTGTTTCTGTTGCTGAATTTCCTCTTTCTTTGAAACTAATTTTGTTTGTCATCAAATGCAAAAATAAGGAACACTATCTCCATATTCATATTTTCCCAACTGTTTCATATAAAAAACACAGATATCCTCCCCGGGAGTCATATGAGTAAACAAACATTCAAATCCTTGCAAAAAGAAAAATCCTACCATTTGCATAAGCTTTTTTATTTACATTTTGAGATGGCAGAGATCATATCAAATTGACATGAAAGCCCAATGAGCCATTTGGGTGCAGCGTTTCACTTCAGAGAACCTTTCAAATCAACCGCTCTCTCATCTCTGCCAATGAATGCTGCATGTCATTAAAATGCCAAAACACAGGAAGCGACTCAGGAGTTTTATCAAGAGTGAAAAATTGTGACTTGAAATCCAGATCAGGAAGGAGAAAAAGACATGAAGAGGAAATGAAAAGGAATAACCACTGAGCTCATCTATGCAGTTATACATGTTTCATTGCATGAAATATATTCAGGGCTGAAATTGAGTTCAGTGAAAATAAATGGAGCTGAAATATGCATGTGGGACACATTATCCTCATCCTGTGAAAGAAACGTAAAGCTGATTGCTAGTTAATGGTTGTAAACAGCAGGTAGATGGAAGTCACAAGGGTAGCACATATCTTTTCTGATAACATCAGAAAAGCATGTTTTCATTTTAAACATTGTCTGTAGGCCCAATGCCAAAGTGAAGGCAACATCTCTTAGTATTTAGTAAAATTATAATTTGTGAGTGTGCTTTGGGATTTCAATACAAATCAAATCTGTTTTTCTATTATGTGCTTTGCTCAATCTCCATGTAAACTTTTCACGCAATCAACATTTGGTTAAAAGAAGAGTTTTTGTTTTTGTTCGCTGTTCCAATGGTTCATTTGATCTCTTCTGTTGTTTAAAAGAACCTTGGAGTCAGAGATGGAGAAAGCAGACCTGAATTAAGAGCAATCAGATCTGACCTGAGCCAAACCCTAAGAAACCCTAAAAGCTTGAGAGACAGGATAAGATCTAGAAGGAGAATATGGGGCAGGATGTGACTGGGAAGAGGAAATAGCTTTGATGCCTGCAATCTCAATCTGGTCAATCAGCAATCAGAGCGCACTGAAACACTAATGAGGGGTTTCGACACAGGAGTCAGCACCACTGCTGCTGATGCAGATGTGATATGACAGTTAATTCAACTACGAGTGGAACATTCGCTTAGCCTGTGTAGTGTCACGAAGGAGCCAGCTGCAAAGTCTCTCTGATTTTTAAGGGTTATTTGAGAAAAATAAAATTGCATTCCTGCACATATGATACCAGAATCAGAGGAATGCAGCAGTGAAACGGCCCAGGAGGGGTGATACTAATATACATCACTGATGTCACACACTGTGATGTGAGAGACACAGTTTTATAACATCCTCAACCTGGCTGCTAATAGTGATACAGCAGTGTGCATAGCTCATCAAACAGAACAATACTCTCTGTTTCATGCATTTAGTCTGGCTTTGTTTAATCATTCTGAATATAAAGGCAGTTTTGTTAAATCAGTTCTTATCCCACTTTGTCATTAGCATGCAGGATGAAAACACCAGTAACTGGCCTGCTGGCCACAATAACATGCCCCAGTGTGTAATATAAGCACGGCTGCATCTGTTTGCATGTGTGTTTCTGAGTGTTTGGGGGGAAGAGAGATCTCTTGAATAAGCACGAGGAAAGAAAAAACATCAACAGGAACAGCAGAGCTCTTGTGTTTTAATAAAGCAGCCTGTTGGGGCAGAACCAGTGAATCTGCATTGTCGGAGCTTGAAAACGGTGCATGTTCGCAGCTTGAGCAGCGACTCCACTGCCTTGACAACCCAGCCTTATAAAACAGGCAGTTAAAAGCCACTATTACTCTCCAAACGGCAACATCTGTCCTCAGCAGATGCTCCTCGCTTGTGCTCCAGTGTGCTCAGGTCGGGCCACATACCTCTTTTGCGTGGCTTTGGGTTCAAACATCACCAGGACTACTGCTGCCAGATGTTCGGGCACCAGGACAGGTGATGTGCCTTGGCTGCATGCAGTCATCGCTCAGCCGGTTTGATCTGCATCATGAGCCCCATGTGTAACACGGCGCATTCAGCCAGTTCCGCTCGAAGGTTGGCCTCGGTTCAAGCGTGATCAGCTTCAACTCTTACAGGGGTCAAACAGATGGGAACGCCGGATACAAGCATTTTATTGGATTAAACTGTTAACTGTCAATTATTTAATAGTTTTCGTCTGGCTGAGAAGTCCAAAATTGTCTTTGGATTACTGTACCCTTCTTGTAGTTGACCCTGTCATGCTGGCTATGTAATATATGCAACTGTATCACATAGTATCAAAAGCACAGCCAATCTGATCTCTCTGTTGTTTCTTTTCCACCCAGTGTTGGTTCTCAATTCTCTCATATTTGCCAACTTCATAAAAAAACAAAAACAAATATCAACTGTTAGATTATGAGTAGACGCGAACTCCAGTCACCTGCATGACAGCCCATCCACCACCATCAACTCCACATCCACAACCTTCCACATAAAAGACACTATTTCCTGCACTGGCACTGAACGTTGGCTCTAGATATAAATCATGACCTGCGAAATAAGGAATGGATTTCTGTGAGATAGTAGTAAATATTTGAGAGTGCAATACATGTTCTTCACATATGCCAATATTCTGACTGCTCCAAGCGAGAAACTCATTCCACCAACTTAACAATGTGCAATTTCTACATTTTTACAGATTTTTATTCACTTTCAGTTCTTTGACTCTACAGATAAAAGAGCGGGATTCAAGCTCTCCTTCTACTTGATAAATAAACGCAAATATGAACTGGTACAAGCTGAAGTATTGAAGGTACTAATGAAGAACACATTCAAATCCCCAAATTAAAATGTTGCACATAACGTGGCGTCTGTCACTTATGTTGATTTGCATTGTTTGCCAGAATTAAAAAATAATCTTAGAGGTTTCTCATTGAGTTTATTTAATTATTTTACTTGTCTTTTGTCTCTCATCCACGTTCAGCTAGCTAGCATACCGTTAGTAAACTATATTGTTGTTTTGTTTGTTCTTTGTAATAGTAATTATGAGCTGTATGCCTACAAGGCTACACTCATTGCATTTCATATGAGGCAGAAAGAAGAAATCATCTGGGGTTTAAATTAATAAAAGCAGCCGATGTGGACATTACGTATAATTGTTCTATCGGGATGTTGTTAAATTACCCATTCCTCTGTGTTATATCATGTTGACTCTCATAATATCTTCTGTGTTTTAATTTCTCTCCTGTAATTTTACATGGACTCGTCCTTGCGGATTGGGAAACTAAGAACATTTAATTAGCAATGGTTCTATATTATTGTAAATTATATGTTTCAAACAATACAGAGAAAACAGAACATATGAAGCTACACCTCCATTTATGCAGTGAAAAATAAAACGTCTGACTGAAAATTTGCATGCTAGCCTGGCCCATTTAATATGCATCTGATATGTAGATAGAGATATGTATGTGCATAACTACGTTTGTATTAACGAGCGCAGCTGCATGCCCGTGTTCTTGTGGGAACATGTGTCATCGGTGTGTGCTGAAAAGGTTTCGAATCATCAAAGCTAGTGATCATGAAACCTAATTTACTTTTTTTAATGAGATATTTGCACATGGCGAATATTTCTGCAAACCAATCCCAGTATTACACAGATGAAATGTAATTGGTTAATTGTCAAAACGCTGTGCAGTCTGTTGGGGTCATATATATGACATTATTGAGATAGCTGATGTGAGAGCGGTTGCAGCATGTGGTGTTGTCCGGGAACACGCTAGCTCTATCTTCCTTGCAGGCCTGTATTAAGAGCTGTCTGTGAGTTCTGATAAGAGACAACAAATTAATGACATTTTAATTACCGAGTCATTTGGATTCTCTGCCTTTGTTTAATAACAAGGACACTGAAATAACCTTAAGGTTGTATACAGTAGCTCACCCTATCTTTGTAGGCCCTCTTTCCTATAAAAGACTACAATGTAAGGTGCAATGTTAACAAATCATGTTAATATCAATCAAAATGAAAGCTGTTGAAACGGAAAACAAGTGTGACAAAAGGATTCTTATTTGTTATCCAATCAGTATATTTTCTTTTGCGACAATCTTATTGTCAGCTCTCTTCAATCCATCAATATCTCATTATCCTTGTGTTGTGATCTTTGCATCTCTAACATCAAAAGTCTTTCACTTGGTTTCACACCTCATGTTACGTTCACACAATCACACTTTCATTGTATCCTTCAGTTCAAACACTCTTCATTAGTTTAGTATCACAGTCTCTCATCACAAATATGTGCAGCAGTATATTCATTTAAATATTGGCGGAGAAGTGTTATCCTTTCCCGGATGCGGGTGAATGTGATGATTTCTAACATACAGTGTTACCTCTGTACGCAAAAGCATGATGTTCAAAATGATCTCATGAGACCCAGAGTTTTCTTAAGTTAGCCCTAGTGTATGCGTATACAACTTCTTAACAAAGTATGTTGAATGTTCTTTCCGGTTCTTTCCGGTTTTCTTCTGCCATGTGGAATAACGGAGCCAGCACGAAATGGGTTCTTTGGCTGGTGTAAGTGGATCATTGTATTTTTTCATTCTCTCCTTGTGGTTTTTTAGCACTAACTCTCTAAGCCAAGACTCCTTTGTTACTTTTGTGTTTTTAGGAGTTACAATGGAGTAAACCCTTTCACTGAATCAATTAACCGCGAGAGCCAAGACATTGTATGATGGCAGGAAAGTGGTACTTGCAGTATTTTTCTGTAATCCCCTTGTTGTGATGTTTACATTGTATATATATTCGGCATCTGATATGGAAAAAACATCACCCATTTTCCCTTTATTATCAGAACTGCTTTCCTCTGAATGCGTCCAGCTCGTCTCCTCTACAGCATCACGGACGACGCTGAGAAGACATGTATCAGGTGATTTTCCGTAATGTAGCCAGAGAGGGCAACACTTCCAGCATAGCAGACATTTCATTTGGACATGAAAAAGATGATGAGGTAAAAACAACATTTGCATAAAAATAACATTAGTGAAATAGCAATCAGATGGTGCAGGACCGTGCTGAAAGTGTCATCCTCCTGAGACTAGACCGGGGCTATATCTTTAATTGAAAAGAGAAAGGGGGATAAAACCTTTAATAGATAAGATGCACAAGCGCTTTCATCTTTTTTCACTCAGTGTTCTCATATTGTCTTCCATTCTTGCTGTTGTTTTCTTCTCCACTCACTTCTTCATTACTTATTTATCTCTTGTTTTTGGCATAGTTTGTTCTGGGATTGCTATGCTGTGAATGGAATAACTATGAGCTGCTATGTAACTATCTGATGCAGAGAGAGATTTGACTAAAATGCTATCGGCCAGCTTCAACATGTGAAACATGGTATGCATGGATTGGTTCTTAGTGGAAGATAAATACATCAGTGTGCGTCTGGCCTTCGATGTATACAATGCATTCATTATCTTCATCTGGATGTTTGGGAGGATGCCGGATGCAAATGATGAATTAAAAAGGATCACATGTTTTTAAACTGTGCCGAGGTAAATCCACATGATGCTTATGGGAAAACAAGCTCGCGGATTTCAAATGCACACCCTGCTTGTGGGTATGCAGGTGTGTGTTTAAGAATAAGAAAGTGAACATCCCTTTTGTGATTCAGTGTGTGTGTGTGAACATCTCACCTTGTGAATGCAAAACGGTCGTGCTCATGTGCACATGAGCACTTGAGCACTGTTATAATTCTAACATGATTAAAGAACCTTCTGAGTTGCAAAATCAATGTGTCTGAGAAGCCAATGCCACAGAGGGCACATATCATTCATCAGGCAGAAGGAGAATAGGGCTAACGAGCTAGCTGTGGTCTGCTGCGGTATCGCATCGGGCCACATGGTCCTGTAATGCCGTAATGAGGAGAAATGGCTGAGGCATGAGGAGAAGCCAAGTGGCGGGGTGAAGGCCACTAATTCCCCTCTTCTGGAACCAGAGATAAGAGAGAGATTAAGATTAACAATGTCCAGCCTGTTTAAAGACTAATTATGAGGCACTCTGTGCAGTTGCTAACTTCTGTACTGTAGTAGCACGTCACAAAGGCATCCAAGAGAAGGTCCACTTATGGTTAGTATGTGTGTAAGTGAGTATGTGTTACTCCCTTTACCCTTTGTTTTGTCTTTAGTCCCTTGTTCAGTCTTTGGAGTCTTAGCTAAGCCTCTTTCTTAGGTTTCACATGTCAGCTACTTCCACCCTGCCTGGCTTCACACAGTAACTCAGCTTCTCTCATCCTCTATTAGAGGCAGTATATTACTTTTTAGCTGACAGCTGACATTGCCAGTTTATATTCATCAAGATTCACAGAAGTTTGGGTTTAGTAACTGTAAAGATGTTGTTTTCTTACAGAACACAAACAAAGGGAATTCACAAAACTGGAATATTCTTTCTGAGAAAACACAAATACTGTCAGTTTCTTTTTACCATAAACTGTGCATATTTTATCAATTTCATTTTTAACCCCTTTTGGTAGTGCAAAGAGAAGTATCGCCTGAAATAATTGATATGGGAGTGTGTTAGCAAACAGTTGCCAATGTAAACATCAAGCAGATGCATGGCATGTTTCTGATCACCTAGTGTTACTGTTGATCTCCACCAACTCCTGAGGGACCATCTATCTCTTTAGCTGCTAAATACTTAAATATGTCCACCTGATAGTTGCTTGTTTTGTGCTGGACAGGTAGTTTATCAGAGCTTTGTTTAGTGAAAACTGCTGCCAGTTGTGGCTGGAAATAGATGTGAAAAGTGAGCTTCACAAAAAAAAAAAAAATGTGCTGAAAGATGTTATTCGCCCTTTAGAGCTGAGTAAAACTGCAGAAATGGGTATTAATTATCTGTTGGTTCATCACAGGTGACCCCTTTTAAATAGTTGATTAGTAACATCAATATAAAAATACTGATTAGAACAGCTTTAAGATTAGGTTATCATCAGGCTTTAAACATAACATCACTCGCAGATGAACAATTTCTAAACACCAAGTTGTGCAAGAGAATGAGCGACCAAATCCCTCATTTCCATAAAATTGACTTGACTCCAAGGACAACATACAAACTCCTACAGCCAATTAATCTGCATCATTAATCTTCTGCATCTAATTAGGGACATCATCAACACCTGTACCAACCGAGGATAGCGAACACTCTATCTGCAGTATCAATCACAAAAACAAAGGAGGACAAACGTGAACCTGCAACGAGTTCTCTGTGGGATTGTCGGAGACGTAAGCAGCTGACTGCTGGGTATACTGTGCTGCTGCTGACATCAGGTTTGTAATTTTTGATCACTGAAGCGATTTTACTGTAGCTCTTGTTGCCTGGCCCAGAACACAACAACAGATGGAGAGACCAGAGACTTTCCTTTTAAAGCGGTTCTCTGCCGTTGGGCACTTAAGTGCAGCCTCAGACTGCCTTCTGAGCCTGAGGGAGAAGGAGCGCCAAGTCGGCTGTGGTGGGGGTGTAAGAAAGACTATACATGCACACTAGCTCACATTAATGTGTGGGTGTCCTATATATACTGTATGCTGTTATATATACCTGTGTATTCTCTCCTGTTCACATGTTAGAAACTGTATTGATTGCACTCTGCACTTGTCTCGGTCTCGTTAATAAAGCTGCACAGGCAACAGTACAGTATGGCTCTGGTCATCTGTATGTGGAACTGTGAATATCTTAGTGTGCTTTTTATATCCAGCCTTTCTTTCCTTCACCATGCATAATGCATATCTGTCACCTGTGCTCCGTTTGAGCGACTAACTCTCTCTGTATCAAAGAGTTGTCTGACCTGTAGGGGACTTCTCTTCGAATTTGGGAGTGAAGACACGCAAGTACACAAACACAGGCACCTGGTTGCCTCACAGTAGTTTGATGAATTCAGTCTAAATTATTACATGTTTTTTCCCCCAGCAAAGTCTATTTTTTATTTCAGTGTCAGCTGATTTTCATTCTGCTTCTGCTGGCTGTGCTATTTGCCGTTCTTATACTTTTGAGATAATGTGTTGGTAGAGCTTTTACCTCATAAAAAACCTAAGGCTTTTGTAATCTATGTGGGCATTCGAACATGTGTACCAACTGCAACCTATGGCTGCACCAATATGTTTTGGTCATTTCCACAATTGGGTTTTATAAAAAATTATTGATTGTCCTAAAATGTCATTTTTGTATGTAATTAATTGTTTATTGAAAAATAGAATGTTCACCACATGACAACCACAAACATTGCAGCTGTCTTAATATGAAAAAGCATTTTTGATTCACGTAGTAAATCTTACTATTACAAGAGAAATACCTACATTTAACAAAGTGTCTCAATATAAGGACACAAATATACAGTGACAAGAAAGTGTGAAAAAAAACAAGAAAGAGAAGCAACAAGAAATAAGTTAATGAGAAAATGTGAGGATAGTGTTGCCACTGCTAGACAGTACAGCAATAATTACTTTCTGTAAGTATTTTAATGAAGGCTAGAACACAACTAAATCTTGCTCTTGAGACTGTACTCAGTATGCAGACACTATAGGACATGTCGGTAGAGACATGGTTCATGCAAGATGTTATCTTCTTGTGAGATTGCTTTGTCTGTAATGTTGTTGTTACAGAAAACCTCTTGTTACGATCACATACTGTATAACTTCTAGTTACTAAGCCAGGATTACCTCGACAGATTCTGTTAATAGGTTAAATGAAATAGTGGATTTTTTCGAAACTTTTTTCATTTAGCTTTTTAGTCTTAGACTTCCTCTGCTGTTTATGAGTTTTATACAACAATTGTAACTGTTGCCGACTGTAGCTTAATATAGCAACAACCTACATTCAATTCTGGATAGAAACCAGCACTGCACATGAACACTGAAACACTTCATGAAAAAATGTCCATGGTTACATATCATTGTATAATTTCCACTGTCTTGCTAAATAACATGTGCCAAACATCATTATTTTTAAGGATATATGAACATATTGCCGTATTGCCGGTTTATTGCATGGTCCTCTGCTAGCCACACTGTCTGATCTCATTTCTCCGTTTGTGCTGTGGAGCCAAACATACGCATTGCATTCAAGTCCAACGGTGCTGCTCTATGGCACACATGGATAATTGGTAAATTTTCACAGCCTCCAGCCATGAATTCGGTATGTCAACAAATGAGACTCTGTAGACACATGCCTTATCATGGCTCTCAGCATCTGTGACTGTAAAAAAAATCAGGCCAGTTGTTACACATCAAATCTTGCTATTTTATGGTTTGGGGGGTTGCAGTTTTTTTCCATTAAACTCAGGAACTTAACACATTATTATTGTTTTGTTCATGGCTCCATTTGCCAACATTCTGATTATTCTGTATTACACAAGAAAACTCTGATAATGACACAAGACTTGGCACTTGCTGTCAAAACACTGCCTTTAAACACTAACACAATCTGTGCTTGAATCATGGTTGTCTACTTTTGTGTATCCAGCCAGCTAATGAGTCTCAAGAACAAATTGTGTGTGAGATTATTTTTAATCTGGCTGCTCGGTTTCTAACCCTTTCCTCATCATTTATATGGAGATGCCGAATGAAAACCAGACTGCGGAGTAGGATGACAGTCAAAAAGGGAGTCAAAGTGTGCGTATGGATGCTATTGAAACACCTGGAGGAGAAAAAAACAAGGAAAACCTAAACATCCAATCTTAACTCTGTCTCCAGATGGTCTTCCAGTCATACTGAACAGCTCAGTTGCTGCTGCATGCTATCATTGTGCACACAATGATAGCACGCGCACTGACACAGAAACACACTGCTCACTTATCTCTCCAGCTCAGTGTCTCCCAGTACACTGCAATAAACCCCTCATCATCTCGTATATTGGTGTGTGTGGCAGTGATTGGATAATGATGTAAATACTTGAATATTTAGGCTGAAGTTTTTCTGCTCTTCACACTGTAGTAGACTTTGCAGAAGTTAGCACACTACTGAACTAGAGTTTCCAGGACAGCGTAACACAATGTGACCCATTTTTGTTTCTGCTCTTGAATAGAGGCCAATGATCCAAGCTCTGCAGATGGCCCATTTATATTCATTTTACAAATGACTCACAATTCTAAAGGAAGTATTGTGATATGGGAGGTTTTCATTTGCATCATTTTGGATCCAAAATTGAATTAAACCAAAAAAGTGCTCGAATTTACACCAAATGGGAACATCGTGGCAAATACAAATTGTGTCAGTAAGTGAGAGATACATTGTATGGATTTAAGTCCCTCAACAGTTGTCATCTACTTCTGGACCATTTCCATTTGAAGTGAGGATATTGCGCCAATGTACGTCTCCCTGTGACCTAGAGCAGGTCATGGGATTAATTGCCTTGGCATTCCTGGTGATCCCTCTCCAACCTTAAAGTTATTTAAGCATGGGCATCACACACCCGACTGGAATGTCACGGTCATGAAAGACTGAAACCCTCCAAATAAAACACCCAGATGGAAGAAAGAAGTGAAAGAAATTAGACATCAAGAGAGCTACAGTGTGACATTTGATGCCCTGTGCAGTGCAGATGCTTCAGAATTCTGCCCCATGCAGGATATTGGATGGTTTGTCTACTCATGTGTGAAAGTATAGCAGAGCTCTGGGGGGCTTTAGGAGGAAGTGCTTGATTCACATCTTGTAGGTCCATAGTTTAGCCTGGCAGCAGCACTGATAGAACAGATATTTCTTCTTGGGGACGAATATCCCTGACTCAAAATACCCAAATAAGGAAAACTCAATAGAATCATTAGCATTCTCGTTGGGATAGAAACCACACTCACAATGAAGCGCTGTCCGAACATATTTTAATTCCCAATACAAATGTCCATGTTTCTGATTTCAGAGAAAAAAGAAAAAAACAAGTTACATTAGTTCTTAAATCTGGGTGTGTTGCTTTGCAATTTATTTTCTCATTAAATCGTATTGATAGGGATTAGGGCCTCTGAACTCAGCATCAATGATGTTAAAAGGCAGACAGGATCCACTCAAAGATTTTTAACAAATGGTAATGCACCGCATGCTCGTCTCAAACAGCCCCGACCTGCATTTAAATATAGCCTGTCCAGTACAACTGATCCTGACTCTGTAACTCTGACCTGGTGTCTTGCCTTCTGGCCATGCTGCAGCATGTTCAATAATGCAGGCTAGCAGGCAGCAGCGGCGGTGGTGGGGATGAGGTAAGAGTGTTTCTCAATACCACTTTACTCCTTCTTCAGCAAACAGAGCAAGAGATATAGGGATCAGTCAGGAAAAAGGAGATCTTTACAAACTAAAGACCAAAGACAACATGAACACAAGAGAAGCCTTGATGTCCAAATATGTGGAGGTATATCAAGTTTTTAAATTTTTTATTTAAGTCACCAAAAGTGTATTTTCTCCCGAGTGTAGTTTGCTCCACAGTTCATCGGAGAGAGTTTGAAAGGGTGCCTTTAAAATCAAACCAACCGTGTACATTTAATATCATGGTAAAAAAAAAGAAGTAATTTCCTCTTGCCAGATCATCCGAGACTTAGCTGGAGCTCACTGACCTCACAGCTGGACTGAGCAGTAGGGGGACTTTGGGCGTAGTGAGCTAACACTCAGCGTAGCCTGATGCTTTCCAAACTGACAAAAGACCCACTGGGCCTAATCATTACCGTTAGGGAGGATTTTCACAGCGGAAGATACGCTAATGGAATTTATAATCACCTGGTTTAAATGCTGTAGCAAGAGACAACTGTTGTTTTGGAAACATTTCAATCAGAAAAGTGGAGTGCTTTACTAAAAAAAGGCAAAATCAACAAGTTTGTTTGGATGCAGTTGTTTTTTTCAGAGCTTCATGAGTAAAATGGCTTTTTTAGGAGAAAAAAATGTTACCTCTCACCTAAACAAATCCACTACCCCATTGGATCTATCTCATGAGAGGACAATTTTCAAACTTTATACGTTTAAATCCAGTTTTTCATCCATCCAGCATTTAAATGAAAAGCTCCACTGAAAGAGTATTACTATTAAACACCAATGACTTCTACCCAAAGCCACTATTCATTCCCCCTTGCCTATTCAGCCATTCGCTATTATCAAGTCAATTTCCATTAAACTTGTTCTTTTTCCCCTTTCAAATAAAATCATTAACAGTATCTTTTGTTGTGTGGTCTCTCTCTCTCTCTCTGTCTCTCTCTCTTACTCTCTCTCTCTCTCTCTTTCTCTCTTTCTCTCTCTCTTTTTCTCTCTCATGGAATCAGGGATATAGTTCCAGACAGCGCTGTAGCACTTTTAGGACTGCAGATTGAATGAACAACACAATATTTCAGTCCCAAGTGTGTCGCCGTCAGTCCCCAATGAATATCCAAAATCATTGAATGGAAGAATGAAAAGAAAACGTAAGCCTCACACTCAACAAGCCACTATTCAGAAACACCAATCTCAAGAAGATTAAAATGTGGATAGATTAAAAAGTGATGGGGTCAGCTTGTCTGTCCACTGCAGTTAATGAAGGGAATTCAGATAAAAGCCATTATCCCTCAATGATTTATCACTTATCACATCGTTGGTATTCAAATGAAGACAAAAATTAGCATAAGTGTTAAAAGATGTGTGCATTTTGGTATTAGGAATTTCACAGACAAGTTTATATTCAGTGTGTTGTACAGTTGTACAGTATAAATACCTGTGTTCTCAAAAGAGAGCAGATGTGAAAAGTCACTAACTACATCCTTGATTAATTTGTCAGAATACTGATTGAGAGCTTGTTTTCATACAGCCAATCAAACTGCTTCAATTTAAACCATATTTGCCTACAGCAAAAATGTCAGCATTTAATGACACAACAGCCTGCTATACAACATAAGAGTCACAGACGTTGAACAGCAACCCCAACAGTTTTTCTGCTAAACTCACCTTCTTATCGTCTTGTCCCACACCAAAGTTTGTTGATGAACAACCGAACAAACATTCCTCAAGGAAAAGGGCAACGCTAACATCCAGCTATCTAAATAGCTGCTTAGCTTCAGCATAAACAGGATGTAAACGTACCTGAAAACATCCCTTTGGGCCGGTTAGGGTTAGGGTTAAATGCTGATGTGGTCCTGACTCTTCATTAACACTGCAAACAAGTGTCTCGTAAGCGTCAGCACAAGTTGGTTTACTTTGGCCCTGCTCTTCTTTTGCAGGGGTTCAGCCTGCTAGCTGCTGTCAATCACACACCAACTTGTCCCTCCTGCTGCTGAGAGCAAAATGAGCATTTCTGATATTTTCCTCAACAAAACATTTATAAAAAATAACTTCACACGGTAATGATTAATTTAGCTTTCTGAACATGATAATATGAACACACAGACATCATTACAAGTAAATTGCATTAGATACAAGACAATGCACAAATTTCACAAAAAAGATTTGAGTTAAATTGTGCAGAATGGTCCAGGTTTGTGCTATATTATTGGATCATTATTTCCGATGCATTAATATTAAGCATGACTTAAATGTAGAATGTCGACTGGAAGCTAATTTCAGAAAGACCACAGGACATCGTTTTTTAAAAGCTGATCATATGTTTTGCTTATAAAATCATAGAATGGAAAGTAACTCTAGCGGTCTGATAAATGTAGTCGAGAGATAAACAGAAACAGGTAAACAAAATCTGCATTTTTGAATTGCACAATTAAAAAGACTGAGCTTCCGTTGAACCTGACAAGTAAATATGAAGATCTGTTGTTGTGCATCTTCTGTGCATGAGATCATACTTTGACTTTCTTGCAGCATTGTTACAGCACACATATACTTATGTAATAAGACACCCCAGTGTCCCATTATGCAATGCACTGTGTGGTGGGTTTTTTTAGTACGCTACCACTGAGATGAGTAAACGTCCCTCTCCCCACTTAGCCCTCTCTCGTCTATCATACCTCTTTGATAAAGCCTACTGTAAAGTGGATTCTCATAAGAACATGCATGAACTCCAGGTATCAAGGAAGTGCTGAAAACATACATATTGTATTTTTTGAATTATTTTAATGTAAACGTAGACCGAAATTGTAATGTAACAAACAGGTCAGGATAGAGATTATTGCATATACATATGAGCAGAGAGCAGTGATTGCATCCACGACTTCTTTCCCTTTCTCTTCAAAAAAGCTCAGTTGTATAAAGAGGGGAGAAGTGCAGGTGGAGCATGGTGTGTCCAATGCTGCTATCTGCTGTTCACTAGGTCACACTGCACCTGATTACATGCTGCACTTCATCTATACATCTAGTTGTACTATTTATGACTATGTGTTTGTATCCATGGACCAATTTCCACATAAGGATTCATCACAACGTCATCATATCTAATCTTCGAAGATTTTCACAATATACAACAATATTTGTTGTATAAGTCAGGCATTCCACTGACTTAGGCATGTAGATATTAAGGACAATAATGATACGGCACTTCTAATTCATTTTGAAGATACGTCCGTCTTTCTGGGTCCATTAACTGTATAGACAGCTCCACCTGCTGTTTAGACTTGATGTATATGCCACAGCAGCTCTTATTGGGTGCATGTTGAACAACAAATGGGGCAGAATGGATATCCTGTCTTGGATGAATCTACTGCATTTGTCTTTCTTCCAGAGCCTTCATATTATTTTTGCTGGGTGATGAATACGCTGGATGCAATAATCTTAAGTGAGTTCCTTACAGCACAGGCTGACAAACATCTTACTCATTGCAGAGCATCAGTCCCTGATGTATCATAACATATACAGCCATAAAAGGTCTGTTGTTTAACCTCTCTTTCCCTCCTTGTTCTCAACACGTTCTTTATGTTCTCTTATATCTCAGCCTGAATGTGGGGGTGGTCCCACCCCATTACCAGCCCCGTAGAGATAAACGATATCCCTACGGTGATATCCATCACGGCATTGGCCCTTCAGAGACAAATAAGGGGAGAGAAAAACTGGGGCACCTGGAGGCGGCTGTGATTGATGATGTGCTGAGGTCAATGTGACCAGCCAATCATAGCTCAATAAGGCCAACACTAAGCAGGAACGATCCTATGTGGGTTAAAAGAGAAGTTGTCAGGTTGTAATGGTTTAATTTGGATGTGGTTACTCCACTGTTTGGACCTGCAGCCAGCAGAAATGGTGTCACCATCATACCTGAAGACTCATATCTGCAGGAATCTAATACCCATGGTGGATCAGCAGAGGAAGGGATGAAACATGTTTACCTGCATTCACACAGCTGTCTGCCTCCTGCTGTTTTGTGGCATGTAACTCACAGGATGCCTGTGATTTCCTTGTGCTGTCATTTGCCTGTTCAAACACACCTATCACAGCCAGCAAGAAGAGGACCTAATGTTCGCTCTGAGGAACAAGTGTCTGTGTCTACACTGTGACAATCTCCTCCTCAAAGTCATTCTTCAGCAAGTGACAAGGATCCCTATTTCTTTCAAAAAAAGTAGATATATTTTGTCTGGTGAATGAAGCCGGTTTACTTCTTTCTTTTCTGAAATCTTTCATGTAGTTTGGCTGAAGTTTTCTTCTATAAAGCGTTGTCTGAGTACTTCCTCCTTTCAAAAAATATTTTGGTAGTGTACAAGGAGATGAAAGGTCTAAATAAATCAGCTGTCCTTGTTTTATCTACCCCAGGTCTCCCAGCAGGAAGAATGTAGGTACACAGAGAGAGTCAATATTGAGAAGAGTTTTGTGCTTTGGCACCTTTATTAAATGATTGTCTTTGACCTGCCTTACATTTTGTTTGAATTGTCCCGTGCAGAGCGGTAGCCGTGAGTTGGGCATGCTCACACGCAAATGCATGCATGCGGGCATGGCTATGTTAACAAAGCCAGGAGAAGCTCTTATAACAACACAGACAGAGGGAGAGCAACTTCATTCTTTGCTCAGACATTACTCCACTATATCTTTACATAGCTAATAGTTGTTGGCGACTATATTAATGCTCTGAATATCCTATAGAGCACCTTTAAGAGTAATTGAGTACAATTACCCCCCCCACTCATCATAACACGCAATTTTAAAATGTTTGGGTTTGACCTTTGACCCTGAGATAGTATGAATAGAATGGTCTCAATCATTGAACACTGACGTATACAAATTAGTGTGGGAGTAAACACACTGAGCCAAAACCTTAGTGCTAGTTAAAAGGAGCTTTAAAGGATTCACACACAAACTCATTTTCAGCAGCTTCTCCGCCCAGGGCATTTCTCCATATGACGATGGTGATATATCCATAGAGGCTCTGTGGGGCTACTTTTCAGTCTATAAACTGCAAATTGTCTTAAGTCAGCAGAAATTATTTTCTTGCATTTTATATGTTAATAGTTGCTCTTTGATCATAGGAAAGCTATTATATGATTGCTGTGTATTTGTGCAAGAAGTATTTAAAAAATAATCAGGACATTCAGTTCAGGTCTGTCGAAGAAAATCCACCTGGGAAAACCTTTTTCCTGTTGCTTTATAATCCTGTATTCCTCTCGTGTCCACTTGCTTTTTCTTTGCTTTGTTCTGACGGTAGTCTACATACTGTATCTCAGCCTTTTGTGGCCTTTGATGATAGCAGACAAAGTATTTTTCCATGGCTCTGGGTCCTATCTTAGAAGAGAAAACAAGCGTGTGCTGTTCAATCGACCTGTCAAAAAAATAGAAGAATAACCATAGATAATCCTTATGAGAATTCACCCAGAAAAAAGGAGAGGGTTTGTGTCGTCCTTACATCAGAGACTTTAATCGTGTATGCTGTTGTATCCCTCTGCTTTCCTCCACAGTCTGTGGAGAGAAGTGAAAGAGCAAAACGAAAGGGCAAAAACAAAAGACAAGTACTTTTGAGTTTCATTTTTAAACGAATAGACCACATGTGCTTTCTGTCTTCTTTTTTCCCAGAGAGAGTTCATTTCACCTTGTGAAGCCATCTTCAGAAAACTCCAGAGTTCTATAATCCATGAAACTTCTCAAAACCGGACCTATCATCAGGTGCACACATGGGAAATCAAATGCTACCATCCATTCCAGCTGCTTCCGCTCTCTCTCTGTTTGAAAAATGTGTGCAGGAGCCTCTCAACAGTGTGAAATTACTCCCCTGGGTGGGCAGAGAAAAGGCAGTCAGCCAAAGAATGTCACCTGGATTCCACTCAGTGTCCCCTCATTTGTCATGACTCTACTGCACAGCACAGGCACAACTTACAGAAATGTCATTTTTTTTAGGTGCACTATAAACTGTTGTTGCTGATGCTGTTTTTTGTTGTCACATTGAGAAACAACCTTGTAGCCTCCAGGATTGTTTTGCCAAGGATCCTTGTCCATGCTCTCAGTGCCTCCTACAATTTAGCTGTGTCTGGAAATAGCTCTCGCTGCAACTTTGTATATTTACTTTGAAAGTGACTTTTTTTCCCTTTATCATTCCCTAACTTAATAGATACGTAATAGATGACTGATATCCATGTTATTATTGATACTTTCCCTTTTTGCGAGGACTAAAATGTGGTTTCTTTATGTGAATAAAAGTCCTTTTGAAAATCTGGAAATAATTAAAAAAAATATGCAAAGGGGATATGGGAAAAGAAAGCAAGACTGCATAAGTGTTTTTGTGGCAGACTGAGTCTGATTGGTATGAATGTCACATTGTGCCCGGGGAGTGAGAAGGAGAGTCATTACATTCACAGAGGAAGCAGCGGAGGGTTTCTTTTTTAACTCTGTGCATTTGTTTTGAAGTTTGCTTCCAATTATCATGACTAAGTTACTTCCTCGGGGTAACATTTGGTATTTAATGTGAACATGTCGCACTCTTTCAAAGCTTCTGCTCATTTGCCCTGAACTGCGTTCTGTTACTTTTTTGTCGGTTTTTCGGGGAATGTGCTTCAAATAATCAAACAATTAACTGTTGGTAAGATTAGAGCACATTTCTATACTATGATATACATGGCACTGAGAACAAAAAGTTTCCAACCAAAGTGTTCTTTCACGCTAATTATTTATTAAAAAATAGTTGGACAGATTCCCCTGAGTGCACACGTGCCATTTCTGCGTAATGAGTGTAACTGTGAAGTCAAATTCTCTCATCACTAATGAAACTGCATGCCGTGTCTTCTGTCTTGAGTTGGCGCACAGCTGAATCCACACTGTCTTTATGGGCTGTGCCTGGGCTGTGCCTGGGCTGTGCCTACTTAAACACACTCACGTGTACTCTGTGCATGCATGTGTGTTAGGATAATTAGGGGAGCTTGTTTTGCTATTAGTAGAACACTGTATATTTACATATTATACATTTCATGCAGCCTATGTGCTGGCATTTTCGGATTTGTTAGCACATAGAGGGCGCAGAACAGAGCGTCACATGTCTCAAGGAAAACGGTGTCTGCGTTTGTGTGAATCAGTCACACCATGTGTTAAATCCATGCATGAATCTGTCACTGGCTGTGTCAGCTTGCACATGTATGTTTGCACCGCAGCCTGTCCATGTAGTCACAGAGCCTTAGCTTTTCTGTTGGTGTTTGTCTGGTTGTCACTCGAACAATCCATCGTGTCTCCTTAACCAGCTGCTGGGAATGTGCTAAAGGAATTACGGTCAGGTTTAGCTGGGATCTGACATAGAAATGCTGTATTTCATTTGAGGAACATAGTGGCCACTAGTGTTGTCACCCAAGTATTAATAAAGAGTGCTGCATCAATGTGGTGAGAAAACATCTATAATAGTATGGTTAATCAATTGTAGTATGTTGAAGTCAATGTCAGACATTAGAATTGTGAATTTCTGGTCCATGCTAAAACTACAACTTTGCTGAAGCTTGCTTAGTGTGTTGATTTAGTGTGGTGGGTTGTGAGGAACAAAACTCTCCTTGTCTTAATTACAGAGAGATATAATTCTAACAGACAATGACAGTGACCGAACCAGGACATCACAAAGAAAGAATCTGGCATGATAATACTGGTTTTCTATCCTTTGACAAAGCCTGTAAATGTAAAGGGTCGGTGTCCATTGCACTGCCATATGTATTACATACCTTTCTAATCCCTTATTGCAGTTTATCTTACACCCGTTGATGTTAGAGGAACATTTTGCTCCACAGAAACACTAAAAATGTCAGTGATGCAGTTTTATGACCATGCAAAGGTAATGAAAAGATCTACTCTTTATGCCCCAGGTTTGCATTTACTGTCTTTTTTATAGATCATCACTTATTCCAGAGTTTATAACTCTTTCTTTACACATTCATAACACTTTTCCAGTATGAGGGAGGCAAAAGGGTATTAGTGCAAAGAGCTACTTAGTTGTGAGTTAGCATAGTTATAGAATATATAAAACATTTAAAAAAGCATTGATAAAGAGCACAGCTGCATGCATTTAACTGCCAAATATGAAACTAATGCTCTACTGGGGTTTGCAGTGCATCTTCTGTGACAGCCCCTGCCCCGGGATCACTGACCAAGAACAATATGTGCTGTACATTTTATTATGTTTCATCATTCATCATCATGTCTAGTACATTGCCAATCCCACGGCCAGGAATTATTTTCACGTATGTTTTCGATAAGTGTGTTGAGTCATGCTACTCTCCGATGATAGCCAGAGATAAATAATACATTGATTGCATAATGTTACTGCACTCTGTCACATCAACTAACAAGGTCCTCTGAGAGTTTACAGTAATATGCTTTCTTATCAGTATTACACAATGTTAGTTGTGTTAATGGACAGTGTTAGTTTAATGACATCAGCCATTACTGCATCATCCAGTCATTAACCAGAGTTAGAAGACGAACCAAAAGGCAGTGGGGTTAAAGCTTAGTGATTGTCACTGTGTAAAGTGTTGTTAACATGATGATACTGATATATCGTCTGGGTCACAGTAATTCTAATATATCGCCTCGGTCAGATCTGCTGTAAAGATGAACAGTGTGTTTGGTGCTGTGACACTCAAGTTGACCTGGCTGCTAGAGGTCATGTGGGCCGTTTAAAGAACTTCAGTGTATACAGTAGTGACAGAAAATAAATAATTCACAAGACAATTACCCAACAGAGGCATTGCAAAATGTATGAGGAAACCCCTGAGAGAGGCTGTTTGAAGGAACACATTTATAAAAGCATAGTTTTGGAACCCATTTACTGCACATTCAGGGCAGGTTTACTGCAAGAACGCGAGGAGCCGTACCAAGCTAGTAACAAAGAAAGCTGTATTGATTAAAGTTGTGTGACAACATAAGCAGTGGTTAGTCAATATTCAGTGCAAAGCTTTGGAAATCACACGCTGGTTAATACTGGTTCTCTTTGCGGTGGTAATATTTACTCAAGAGAACATTAAAGTGTAGTGTAATATTTACTGTATTTATTTCATAACTACTTTTAAAATGCTGTGTCGTCATTATCTGTTGGTTCATTTATTTTAGACGATATACTGTATATTCAATCAAATGTGAATACACTTTCAGACGATGTCTTTAGATATTTTTCTTGTTTTATTAGGTTTTTCTCATCTCTAAAATATAATATTTGAAATCAGGTTTTGCAATTACCAGGGTCATCAAAAATGTGGGCCGTTTGGTTACTGAGTTAAATTTCTTCAAAATCAGTTATTGGGAGTCTTGGTTGCACTGGAACATCAATACATTTATGAAATACATACTCTCCTAAAAGCTTTGATTATAAGACATGTTTCACTTTATCTAGTGTGTGGCAACTCCCCACCTTAGTTTGTAAAGGCAGAGATGTGGATGTTACATTTAGTAACAGCATGCCAGCCTTTCAGAATTGTCCTCAGAGCAGCAATCTTGGAATTTGCAAGGAAAATGATAACAATGGAAAGTGCATAAAATAATCTGCATTTCTGTAACAACAGTAACAGACTTTCTCCGGCACCAAAACCTACCAAGCTAATGAGGTAATAACCTTTTTACAGTCTGTCATAGTCAGTCCAAGTTATTTAGTCATCGAAATCTGCAGCCTCATTTTTTTATAGGTATTTTCACTCTACTCATGAAACATTTGTGTGTGACCTTTGAGTTTTATGTGTATTCAAGAATCATTATTATATTTAAAATAAATGTTCCTGAGGGTCAGAGGAAAAAACATGTTTTGTTGTTCAAAATGAGGCAACACAATGTTAATGCTCCAGGATTAGTGAATGGGATCTTTAAACAGTACCAGAGAATGGACCCAAACATCAGTCATAGTCAGTAGTCTGCTAATGATGTCTTTCTGCTTACGAACTTGTGAGTAAGCTCAGTTAATTAAAGTGTTGTGCTTCGATCAGGCCAGTAGAGGCCAGGGCACATTCATATTTTCTTTGCTTGTAACAAGAGGAATTATTCTGGGAGATTAAATTAAATTTATGATGATTGCTGCTATTCATTATCCTGCCATTACATTTCAGTTGGCTACACATGAAATAGTATGTGCTTTATTTTTAGTACCTGAATGTTTGTATTTTACATGTGTGTTTCTTTTATGCAATTCATTTTTATTTCAAATGTATTATCGGATTGTGTATAAATTGTCAGCTCACAGGAAAAGGTCCTGAGCTTGAATCAACTATGTGGTGCTTTTGTGTGGAGATTGTATATATGTTTCCGGCAGGTGGAATTTAGGTGAACCAAATAATCTAAATTAAAAGGGGTAAATATGAGATTGAATAGTTTTGTAACAACACTCTATCCAGGCTGTACCTTACCAGCAGCAGCCTTCACCAACACAAGTGTTCAGCGCCCATACTGTGGAGACTTGAGTTTTCCGTTTGTGCGTCACATGTAAATCTGTAAGCGGTCGGCACACCAGTGAAGTCATAGTTTACAACATGGGTCATGCATGTGAGTTCTTACGGGAAGTTCCAAAGAAAAGAAAAAGCAAAGCACATCAGCAACCACAATAGTCAACGTATGCGACGGAAACAGTTTGTCAAACAATATAGATATACTGTATACAAAGAGTCTGTCATCAATGTGCTTTGCACACTAGCTGTGTGTCGCTACTTTGGCAATAAACAGAGGCCATCTAGAGGAAGGCAATTGGGCAGGAAGAGCTGTTGTTGGATGCTGAGATTTGATTTGCTGGACACATGATTACCACTGCAGACTGCTTATGTTTCAGACTTAATAACATAATTAATGTTATGATATTTGACTTGCCCTGCCCTCTGTTCTAAACACAGATCAGATTGATATTCCCACAGAAGATTATCAGATATCTCAGGTGCCCCTCACAGCAGCCCTTAATGCTTTAGGAAGCATATGGGACCCCTCAGAAATAAGTGGAACCAAATGCCCCCTCCTCCCCCCGTTTTTGTAACAATGGATCAGTGTTGAGCAAAATCATTTGCAGCAGCACATCAGAGTAACGCTTTTTTCTCGATCTGTGATCTAAGACAACAAATCTTAAAAGCTAAAAAATCCCCCCCCCCATCATAAATTAGTAAGCATCACTAGGCTTTGAAGACAATTTAAGACAAATGCAAGAAACAAACTGTTCAGAAAATCAAACATTTAAGAGGCCATATGTAAAAAAAAAAAAGTTTACTTGTGATTGAATACATACAAAATCTATGAAAGGACTGAACATTGATCTAAAGGCTTCATACGTCTTGTCAGCAGTCTGCAGTTTAAGCATATATGCATCGTGCTTACATTTTCAGTGAGGCACGCTCATGTGCACTAACATCCACAAAAAGGCACACACAGCCGGAAGAGAGACACTTGGATTATTAATACACATAAAAGGAGATCAACTTCATTATCTGCTCAGACAATATTCAACATATACAATAATTGTTTGCTGCTACATTAATGCCCTGAAAATCAAATAGATTTTTAAAATGAAAAGATTATTTAAGGAGTACTCTTTATATATTATGCATATGTAACCAATTAAGTTCTACCTCCCCAACTGGAGCTAACAGGATACAGAGGATGCACATTATAGCCCTGATGGTGTAGGAGATAGCAGGACTACGTCATCTCGCTGAGGCCCACTGGGGTCCACTTGTTACTGAAAGCGGATCTGGGCCTCCCTCAAAGCTAAACAGCTCTTGCTGAGAGTGACTCAGAAAAGACTGACACAGATGACCTAAAGCTGAATCAGCTTTATGTTTCTTTTTCCTGCTGTCTGTCACATGCTGTGCAAACGGGTTTCTTTTCACTCTCTGCGCTATATGTGAAATTAATCAAAACATCAACGATGTCAGTTTTTATAATTTCAGTTTGGCTTATTAAATAACTTGGGTACATATGGCATTGATTAATGATTAAAACCAGAGAGCAGCCAACATTGTGACTGGCTGTTTCCCATTGAGTTGAGGGTCTATAGAGAGAGATTATTAATGTCAACACTGAGCTCTTGTTGTTTGAGTGATAGGGGGGAGTGAAAAATACTGGCAAAAAGGATCCTTTAGAACTACAGTATTAAAAAAAACAGTCAAGGGTTAAGCTGAAGCAGACTCCAAAATGACTAACTGTTAACACAATACATTGCACTGGATGTCTAAGTATGTCATACTTCCCCTACTGTTTGTGACAGGTTACTACTGTTGAGATTTGCTGTCATGCACTCAGACTTCAAACCATTTAACGTACAGTCAGGGCCATAAGTTACATACTTTTTCTTATTTTCCTCTTTACACAGATTTGAAATGATACAGTCAATATGTGGTTGAGGTGTAGACTTTCAGCTCTAATTCAATGGAGTATCACATTAACCGTTTAGGAATTACAACCAATTTTTCACAGTACCCCACATTCTCTCAGGGTCTCAAACGTAATTGGACAATTGTCTTACAAATGGTGTGATGACCAGGGCAGATACAAATGTCTGGAGATGATTAAAAAATGTTGGATTTGCATTTGGTAGCTGGTCCAGGAAACTCTCAGCATGAGGACCAAAGAGGTGTCAAGTGGAGGAGGCCAATAAAAGGCTGACAAACTACACAAACCAGATAACAAAATTTTTAGGATTGACCAAATCAACAGTTTGGTACATCCCTAAAAATAAGGAATGTACTGGCAAGCTCACCAACACAAAAAGGCCCGAAAGACCACAGAAGACATGTAAAGTTGACATGGGGGGGGCGACTGTGGCTCAGTGGTTAGCACGCCCGTCTTTCAATCAAGAGGGTCTGTGTTTCGAACCCCAGCTCTGCTAGTCCAGGTCGTTGTGTCCTTGAGCAAGACACTTAACCCCTAATTGCTCCCAGTTGCTGTGTCTACAGTGTATAGAGCAAAACATGTAAGTCGCTTTGGATAAAAGTGTCTGATAAATGTAATGTAACATAGCAGAATGATTTCCTTGGTGAAGAAAACCCCTTCATAACATGAATTCTCTCTGGGAGGGAGGCGTGTCTTTGTCAAAGTCTACAATTAAGGGTTGCCTTATATCTGAATAAAGAAGGTTACCGACATCCACCATCTTTACACAAACAAAAAGTTATGGTTTCACAGCGGTTCTTTGAAGTGAACTGTCAAGCTCCTGCACATGGTAGGGACATACCAGTACGCAAAGAACATAACTGTTCCACACATGGTTCTTTACATTTTTTATTGGTTCTGCAACAGTTCAGGTGGAATGTACTGCAGAGTCACTGCTCAATGGGAGGAAAACATGAAGATACACAGGGGTCTCCCTTGGATTCCTGGCATCATCGTTTCTCTCTAATATTGGTTGAAATGATATTGCATGCACTAAATGCCCTATTGGAAGTGCATTGATTTTGGTCCATTGTTGTATTCCTCGAAGAGAGCCATTCTGCAGAAAATGTAGGGATGGGTTGTGTTTTCCTTTTAAGTAACACATTAGTGAAGATGTGGTGCTACTGTATCTGTTTATATTTGTCACATTAAGCCAGTAGAAGCAGCTGACAAATGCAGTGTATTTGGCAATATTTTGGTGAAAGTATGCGTGATTGGAACACACTAGAGTACAGATATACAGAAAATACATGGATTATGCTGCAAGAGTATGCTTAGACTTCAATGCATTCCTAGATGCTTTTGCTCTGCTGTGTAACCTTGTCACAATTGGAAATAATTAGAACATGATTGCGCTGCTAAAAACCCAACTTTTAAAGTATTTTGGGGGGGTAAATTATAGGCAATCTTACTGCTTCAAACCAGCTTCTTACCTCCATTGTTCTCATTATGCTCCTCTGTAGGGGACATGTGGAAGCTATTTCATGCTGCAAAGTAGACTTCCAGAACAGGGAAGAAGCAAAAGGCAGGACATCACTGTTAAAATGGCAGCACAGTCAGCCAGGCTGATTGAGAACAGAGATACACTAGCCAAAGCTGTAAAACGCTTTCAAGGGCAAAACAGGAGTGAATTAAAAGTACCTGTGAGTCATGTTAATGTTCACCTCCTTTTGCACCCTTGTACATGTTATATTGGATCTCCGTTGCTCAGAGTCCTTTTTTATTATCAAATGGCACTCTTCTGTACAGTACTGATCATCTCATGGGCAAAGAAGGTGGAGGAGTATTGTGGCATTAGTGGCAGTGGAGAAAGGAGGTGTAAGGGGGCAAGGGTGAATGGAAAACATTGAGGAGAGTAAAAGAGAATGAGCATGAAGAGAGCGTTAAACAGTCTTGCTATAAAAGAGAGCTGTTACTTTGCCCAGAACACACCAGTGTTGGGCAGAAAGTCTGAACTTTCTTAGATCAGTTTGCAGAAAGAAATTCTGGATCATAGCTTCTGTGCTTTAGATTTCATTACACTTTGAGGGAAATTCCCTTCCTTATTATATCTATGAAAAAACAAACGTGCGGGTTGCATCTGTGATCTCTAGTAGCCAACAAATACAATTAGAGGAAATTCCAGTAGATACACGGTTTTAATTTGTGTGTTTTGTGGTGAAACAATGGAACATAATGCAATAGAACAGATAACAACACAAAGTTTCCATTAACCAATAGAAAACCAACCTATTTGTCGGCCTATGCTCGAAAATTGCATACCCAAACTGAAAAGGGTGTATATCTATCTGCAACCACTAGGGTTATTTGAATCATTGTGGTGTTATAATCAAACTATAAGGCTACACATGTGAGATTTTGTTCAGATGTGTAAATGTCAGTCTATATGTTACTGGTTAAGAGTAAATGAAGGTGACACACAGCAAAAAAGGTTTCAGGTCCGCCTATAAAAAAAGCACTTTAAGGATGATGCAGCTGTAAGGTTTTATACATCCAAATACATCAGTTTCAGACTTTTTTTCATCAAACAAGCTATGATTTACAGTTTTATATAACAATTGCTCAGTCTGCCAATGGGGGGATTGGTTTTCCACATGTATCCTCACTTGTGGCAGATCTAGGAGATTTCAGTGAAAAAATGAAGGTCTGGTAACTGTACTAGAACACTGTCCCTGAACCCATTTGAGGTTTGGGGAGTGAGTTTCCTGCCTCTACAGAAGTGTAGGGTGGTCTTCAAACCTGGACCCCCTTAGTCTCGCTGCACTGGGACAGCTTAAAGACAGTTTTCATTGCAGCATGAACAGAAAACAGGAAATCTTGTTATGTAAGTGCAGAGATAGTAGGTTTATGGATATATCGGAACACTAAAGAAATTCGGGGGTTAATACCCACAAAAGCGTCCCATTCCCAATTCCTGGTTAGTCATTCATTAGTCTGGGTGGGGTGTGTTAAGACACTCTCGTATAAGTCGATTGATTTTTCTGTTGTTGAATGTTAATAATTCAAGACTGATTTTGAACACTATAAAATCTGCCCAAAATATCTATGAATCATTGCCCTTAAACCGTCATACTTAACCTTGGAGTGTGATCACAGCAAATGCAAGACTGCCGGCCATGTGCCTCCTGGGATGCTGGGGAAAGTATCAGTATGAAACCAGTAATGAGAGAGAGAGAGAGTTAAAGTGTTTTCATACTGAAGTAATAATCTCTGGTGTTGAGTCTTTGTTCTTCTCATTATCCTCTTTAGGTTTTTTTCTCTGATTTTGGAAAGTTGTTTTTCACGTGGATATTTCTTAAAGTCTCTGCTTCATGTTTTCTTCTACCTTATTCATGGAGGAAAGCATAGAGGTGGTACATTTTGAGTAAAAGCAGGTTGTCATGGGAATGTAAATCAACGCCTGACCGAAGGTGGAAAGAGAACAAGAAAGACGGAGAGATACATGGGCTGTAAAAATCTTGACAGCAAAGTTGAGGAACTGACACTAAATTTACAACCACACCTCCATTCCAGGATTATTTACTGTCGAACAGGGGTCTCTTCAGCAGGATTGACAAGAGGAGAGGATGGAACAAATTCATCCCTCTCCCATTTCCTCTCTCTTTTCACACTGCTCCCTGTTACACAAAGGATCCTCTGTGAGAAGAGATGTTGTGTGGCAGGGGAGGGGGTGAGCAGGGATCTTAGCCTATGGTTTTGTTCAAGCCGTAGCCTATGGTTTTGGTGAATCTGCTCAGCAACAGTTTCGACAATCAGACCGTCGGCTGTAATTCTCATACCGCAAAAGTAATGGCCGACACTTCCAGAGCAGTGCTTCCTCAAAAATGCAAGACACTCCAAGCAGACTGAACACTGTCTCTGTTTACAATCGTCTATCAATAAATGTGCCTTTTTATGTGAATGTTTAAGGAAAGTAACCTTCTAACTATAGGGGCAGTATTTGCAGCATGCTTCCCTAGCGCTCTGATCATGAATTGAACGTTAAAATACGTAATTAGCTAATATACTCTGAATATGAGTTGGTACGTCTTCAGCGTCATACAAGGAAAGTGTGCTTGTTAGGAAAAGCGCTGCTATGCCGTGCTGTATGTGTTTGTATGTGGTGCTTTGATTGTGAGTTTTCATGAGAAAAATGATTTTTATTGCCCACAAATCTAGTGTCTTATTTCATTAAATACATAAAAGCATATTTCTCAGCCATGTGCTCGTGCAGCGGTGGTTTAATCGTGTATGTTGCAATTGATTCAATATGTTGTATTGCTTTCTGAGCTAGAATACCGAGTGACTTGAGTATTTTGGCATTTATTTTGTTTTAGGCTTTAAATGAATGCAAATAAGTGAGAGACTTTTCTAAACATCTGCAGAAGCACTCTTCTTCTGAACTGGGTACTCATACACACAGTTTTTCCTTAGTGTTTAAATGGGTTTGTTGTGTCAAATTGTTTACAAATGAAAGAACTGCTCCGGAGTAATTGCTGCTCTCCGTTAAACACATGCTGTGACACAAATCATACAGTTTATCTTGAAACAATCTCTTTCTTCAAGTCCTCACCTTCAGCCCGCAACAACATATGGTATCCATAACTTAACTATACTACCGGCTTGGGGGAGATCTACACTACTTTACTTGACATCTCACATGCCTCTCCAGCTGTTCTGTGAGTGGATTTCTCCATTGCTAAAGATTTTGTGCTTAACTGACAGTTTTCCGCTCCTTATAAGTTAAGTGTGTGTTTGTGTGTGTGTTTGTGTGCATGATTCCCTTAACTTTTTTGACATTTTTAAGCATCTTATAGTTTTGATTGCGATGCTTTTGTTTGGACACCATCTGTTTCCAATCCGCAAATGGATGCTAAAAGCCCACTTTTTTAGTTTCAAGTGAAATGTAAACAGCGTGCCGGAGAACTGATTGAAGCTGATGTCTGTCTTTTATTCACAATGCCAGGTGGCTGACTGACCCCGCCCGTGTCCTTGGCCGGAGAGCCAGTTGGGACCCTGAAGTCTGCATGGATTGTATGACTCTTTTTATGGTGCCTTAAATCAATCATGAATAAAAAGCACATGTGGCTGTAGTGATGGCTCCTGTGTTATTCATTAAATAGGTACGGGTATTATAATTTGCCATGAATCCACCCATCTATCTCTCTACAGAATAATCCAGCCCTTAACATTGCAATTGCCATTTGATGCTGAATTTCCTCTCAACTAAAGCTGTTTTCAACCCCGTTCTGGCTGTCGGCATCACTGCGGCTCAACAAGGCATTTCAAACCCAATGTTTTTCTTTTATTTCAAATCTAACCGTAGATCTATTTAAACACAACAATGTTGGATGATGACGATTTCACAGTAATAAAATCCAAACTGTGTTTTAAAAGTTCTGGATTTCATGCAGGAAAACAGTTTAACATGAATTTTGCATTACTTGTTGACATTTCAACAGGTCTAATTTATAGTTCCGGAAGGATCGTTTAACGTACAGATGAGTCATAATGAAAAAAATAGGTCACAGGACCCAAGATAGGGGAAGCCAGTAATCTTTTCGGAAACTGACAGACACACTAGTACTAACATTCTTTAGACTTTTACCAGATTGTTTTTTAAATGTAGATTGGCTTCCCATACATGATGATTTTCCAGGGGCAGCTGTGCATTCTCTAACTGTACCAATGTGGTCTGTGAATGCTTCCCAGAAAACCCAAAGGAGAAAAATGTATGCGCTTTGGCAACATACTGTAATTATATCTAGGTTTCCATGGTGCCTTCTTCACACAGCTCCATCAGTATGGAATTTACAGCTTTCTTTCTACTCAACATATAGAGTTGTGCTGTTATTTCTTCAAAGGACCATGCCAGTGCTTTTGCATCTTCCAATGCATTTTATGACAGTTTATGTTACATGTTACATTGTGTTGTAGAGATACATACATTTGAGTACAGTATGAAACTTGATCTACTCCATCACGTAGATCAACAGCAATTAGTTCCACTCACATATACTTATTCAGACCATTTCCTGACAAAATTGTAATATGTGTAAATTGTCAAAATGTTTACAGACTAAAATAACTCTTGACTTTTGAGTGTGGTTTGGATGAACATCATTGTCCAACAATGTAATGCACAAAAGGTGATGGAGAAACACCCTATAGCTGTTTGGTAATATATTTCCATTTGGTGAGTTTGTAAGAGCAGAGTTATTTTAAATGCAATACGTTACCACAGAACAATATTGCAAGTAAGTATAAAAGCAGATGTAATGTTCACTGTGATGTAAGAGATGTCTTTAGCCAGTTTCAAGTCTCTGTAAGTTGGGCATCATGCACTGTCTGGTATGTAGAAAAATGCTGTGTTTGAATGTCAGCAAAGAGGAACACACAGATATCACACTGGCAGACGTATGCATCTCCAATGTATGCACTTAGCAGGATAAGGCATTTTGTGGGAGTAACACAGATGAAGACTTCATCTTTTCCCCTTTCCTTATTCCCGTTAATGATGGAGCCTGTGTTGGGCTCCTGCTCTGTGTGACCATTGCATAGCAATCCCCATGTGTGTCTCACTGTGGGAGGGGCTACCCAGGCATCTCCTCAAACACAAGTCAAAACTAACACTAATTATTTCCATGACGAGCTATCTGCAGCTTCACCAATCTAGTAAAATTACCCGTAAGAAATGTTAGCAACATCTCTGGACATTTACGTGGCTCCATAAAGATTTAGGTTTCAAAACGTCAGTGGTTTCACGATGAAAATCATCACGTGTTTTTCCCACAGCGGTCATAATGATACAATGGATTTATTTGATCAACTCTGTCAAAAACTTGTGGTTGCTGACAATAAACCCCCTGCCAACATCCAAGCACCAGATGGTGAACAACCTCACTTGACTACATGATTTAAGTCTGTGAGGTGACATAACTGGCGTGATTGCTTAAGTTGTGTAACTACATTGACTCTCATTGAGTCGTCTGCAGCTGCGGCTAACATGGAGCCATACACCCAAGAGAGCTTGGCAGCCAAGTGAAAGAAGGAGGCAAGCCCTCTGATATGAGGAGAAAAAGGAAACGGAGAGAGAAGCAGAAACAATAGGCTGTTTGTGACACAGCAGAATTCAAATATTGAAACAATTACCTCTTGATGTAAAGCAGAATAATGTGAGTTCTTCTGTACATGTTAACATAAATACCATTTATGTGATGGATCAATAGTGAAACTTGGCTTGGGTCTCAGAACAGATATAGGACCGATTTAACAATCTTGGTAAAGTTTTCTATTGTTTCAGAGGGAGGAGGTTTTCAGAGTTGGCTTCCTTTATTTATTTTATTTAAGATGCCAAAAAAGTCTCAGACTAACCTCGATCTGAATGTTTTGCAAGTTGAATATCAAGTGTGGCACGATCTAATAAATAGTTGTATGAAGACAGTATTGGTAGATGTATTGTGAACTTTTTACAACTAGGCTTTAATATAGTTACACTAACAGCCTGCCAAACTACTATGTATGTCAAACTACTTTTTTCCACTGCCCCATGTGGCCAAAAAAATCTGTTATAACAGATATATGTAAAAGATAGTTCAGTGTAAAAATACTCCATTACAAGTACAAGTTCCATATTCATTCTTTAACAAATGTAAAGGAATTATTATCAGCAAAATTTACCGACAGTATCAAAAGTAAAAGTACTATTTACTTCTCAAAAGGGCTCCTTTCTATATTATAGTTATTGGATTATACTAATGCATTACTGTGGAAGCAAGCATTTTAATGTTGTGGTTTATCAAAGTGACACATTGACCTACATTACAACAGTGCATTATTATTAAAAGATGAACATGTGCTTTATGAATGTGAAATCTCCATCTTTCAAAAAGTATATTTCTTCTAAAATGTAAGAGTATAGCACTGTATTGGAAGCAATGTATAAGTAGCTACACATTCTCCAGTAGTAAAGCATAAGCATTTAACTACGTTCTACCACTGGATATTACAATGGTAGGATGCCAAAATCAAACCATCACCATTTAGATAAAATACATGTCAATATTTATTTCAGTGTTTTTTAATCTTTAATCTTTTGAAAATGAAGAATCTTTTGAAACCGCTTGAGTTTCTTTACTGCTGCATTGTGGAGTATGTGTTTCTATGACAGCCGATGAATGACATGCCCAAACACAGAAAGCAAAGTTGCTGCCTCGGCAACACATCCTCCCCAACTCATTAAATCCTAAAATCCTTGGTCGGTAACCCTAAGCTTCAAACTGTGGTCTCAATACACCTTTAGCGTCTGTTTTGAACGTCAGAAATGGCATGTCAGTTTCCACTAATTACATGCATGGTGTATGTTTTAGAATAAACTTATGTCTTAACCGGAAGTTAGGTTGAAGCAAACAAAACCACTTAAATGTGCCTGAATAAAAACTAATGTTAGGGACTAACAAGTCACGAGCCTATAGCTACTTTTGAAAGTTACATGACGAACAATTGACAAAATGGCAATGATACTTTTGGTTGTAAACTCGGATAGTGGTCTCCTAGACAAAAGTTCTATGTTTGTTTGACCCTTCCACCTCCCACCTGTACTATGTAGACCAGTGGTTCTCAACCTTTTTTCAGTGATACATTTTGGTTGAGCTACCATTCAGTCACTGCACACAAAATGACCCGAGAAATCAGTCCACAATGCTTGGAACAATCTCTACTCAAGATCTATTGATAATATCTATATTGTATACAATAATATACTTAAGAATATCAATTACAAAATGCAAAATGAAACTTTCTCTTTTTGTTCCCTCCTGATGAAGAGGAGATGAGACTGACACACCAGCTGTGTGGCGTCAGAGCTGCTCTGCTCACATACGTAGACATTTTGCATTCCCATCCCACCCAGACCTCTTAAAGCCCAAGTCGCTCACGTCATTGTTTCATCTTTGCCTTATTAACAGGAGCGAACGACGTATTATCCATGCGTCATCTTCAGACTTGCTTCCAAGTCTAATCACGTGTTGTACTAGTGCAGATAATGAGGACCACATGTTTGGCGGTGGCTAATGTGAAAGAGACTAACATGGGACAACCCATGCTTGTTTGGCTTTGACCTTTTCCTGTCCAGCCGTATGGAGACGTTTACTCAAGAGACTCCCAAAGTGCTGACTGTCACTTTTCGGACGCCATCCTCTCCTTATGCCGCTGATGGCCTGGGACCCAGAGAGCTGCTGTATGTTAACAGGAATCGTACCACCCATCCAAGGGCTGGGACCTCAGGCTGCAGAGAACCAGCTGTGAATGTGCTCATGGCCCTGAGACTTGGCTCTTACACAACAGAAGGAGTCTCTGGGAGGGACTTCACTGAGCCACAAGACATTCAATATACCTCTATACAGGCCAGTACATTCTGTACTTCCAAATGTGCACATATACAGATTATACACTATTAAGAAATATGTAAAATGGACGCACATGTTCGTACAAATGTGATCTGTCTTGTACGGACAGACTTACTAGCTCAACAACATTGCCAATACCGGAAAAGTGCTACTTATGGAGATGTCAATACTAATCTACAGAGCTGCTTATTTTGCTCTCAAGTACTGCATGTTTGAGGTTTAACCGACATTTACATATTGATAAATGTCTACATTTTAAAAGTACTCAGTTAGAGAGTTCCTAAACTTAGGGATTTAAATACGTTCATGTCCATGTTCCATAAGTGCATTTCCAACTAACAGCTTTTTTTTACATTTTCATTTCATTTTCATCAACATACATGCCAATTTACATACCATTTTCAAATGTTATGTTTGAGCATAAAAGCACCCGACTGGAGAATTAATACTACCCTCATCTTTATTAACCCACCCGGCCCAAATATAAGCATTACAGTTGTCGATAGAAACAAGAATGAATTGACATTTTGTTTTGCCAATATCTTGACATTTTAAATTGGTATTATGTTTGGGAGGAAACCTGGCTATAGCTAAAAGTCTATCAGCCAGGTATCTGTCTGGACAAGTCATCAGAAATGAAATCCTTTAGACAAAAAATATACTTCCATTACATGAAAGAAGAACATGTCATGGTCATCAACATTATACCTTTAGATGAGCAAGATATGCAGACGGAAGAGGGAAAACAGGAAAAGACTGATCCATCAATGTTGACCACCAACATATTTACAGTTTTATAAAGTGGCATATATATATATATATATATATATATATATATATATATATATATATATATATATATATATATATATATATATATATGTATATAATAAATTTTATATATATATATATATATATATATATATATCTGTTAATGGATTGGCAACTCATGTTAAGCCAACACTTTTTGGTTGATTGTACTGGTTTCTTTTACGCCTTCATCATGAATGCACGGTGTACCCTGCAGCAATGTTGCTGTTACTATAATTGCGAGCTAAATTCACATTGGCTTTGATATTCTCAGAGTATCTCACAGATGCTGCCATTTGTGGTTGCAGCTCTTACAGTAAACTCAGTGTGTCAGGAGTCTCTGTGCCCTCACACTGGGGACATATATGTTTAGAATGTCCCTTTGTGCACCAGGGCCTACGGCCGTCTTATGTAACAGTTCCTTAGATCTCAAGAGGATTGGAAGCAGGGGCACAGAGGATGTGCCCAGGGTAAACTGGGACTTTAGGATATACAACGGAGGCCCACCATGCACTCTGTTGACATCTCTGCAGGGTTTGAAAGATTGGCAGACGGGGCAGAGGAGAGAAAAAGAGAGACACAAAGAAAGAAAACAGCTTGAGTTGGCCCAGCTGTAATAACTCCAGTGATGAAGAGGTCCAGAACAGCATCTGCAGCATGTCGCTCCACTCCCAGCTTTGCCATCTTTCAAAGTTCATCCGGACGGCTGAGAAAACGTTTAGGAGAGACCACACAGCCTCCCTCTGCTCAGGGCTGGTCGCAAATGCATGTCCTGGCTCCTCCGAGCTGAGAGCTACACTGGAGTCTCTGCTCTGCGACAGCATCGAAAGAGACTGAGTGAAACGTGCCCACACAATTTACAGGATCCGCAGAAGTACGTAGTAGTGGGGAGGGTGAACATCAGCTGACTTCTTACCTGTAACACCACTTTAAACACTATTAAATATAAAATGATTGTAAGAAATGCATGTACAGAAAAAATACTATAGGGAAAATAAAGAAAGCAAAGAGGAGAGTAATAAATAAAAGAAGTAAAATAGGAGAAGGCAAAGAATAACTTGACTTGTATCAAAACATCACTTGTATCAAAAGTGTGTGTGTGTGTGTGTGTGTGTGTGTGTGTGTGTGTGTGTGTGTGTGTGTGTGTGTATGTGTGTGTGTGTGTGTGTGTGTGTGTGAGAGAGAGAGAGAGAGAGAGAGAGAAGAAGAGTTCAGGCTATTAAAGAGCTCAGAATTATGCATGACAACAATATTTAATTTATGAGCATTATCTTTGATTTGTGTAATTGAAGCCTGATAAAGAGACCATGAAACAGACATAATTAAATGGGTTGTAAGCCAGAATGAATCAGAGTTAATAGAGTGAAAACATACCAGGCTGCAAGTCATTGGATAATGGATATGGTAGAAAATCATTTTTATACTTTATAACATTATGTTTCATTCACTGTCTTTAATAAGAAACAATGCACATCTGATCTTTTTCAACTGTTTAACCTAAATTGTTTAATCTTTAACATCTTGCATTCCTCTTAGGAATCACTATCGTTCTCCTATCTAATAAAAGTTACTCTGGATAATCATCTGCAGGTTAATTGTCTGGAGTGTTGCTGTATTCCTCATCCTCCCAAGGGAGCAGAGGGAGTTTTTCCTAAATAATGTCTAACGGGAGCCAGTATAGAGCTGTGCATGGTGATGGGCTGAGGGGAGGGGGAGTGGTCTCCACCATGTAAGGATACAATAAAAGGCACTTGTCTGGACCTTTGAGGAGCCCAAACTTTCCAGCAGCACAGGGGGCTGCTGACAGAAAGAGGAACAGCTAGATTAATACAAATTAAAACAGAAGAAAATTTGTTCAAGCTAATTTTTGGCTCACCTAAAATACTTAAAGCTTAGATAACTTGTGCAGTTTAAGATTTGTACTTAGAATTTATGTGGAAAAAAGAGAAAATGACGAGTCTGCTGTGCATCACAATTATCTCCCTGACCCTGGCTGGCAGTGCATACAGTCAGCTGATGAGCCATCCCCTGAAACCAACAGGTAAGATTCATTTAAAAAAAAGTTTGATATTCAAGTATGTGGGTGACTATCTTTTTCTGTTCCCATTTTTGTTGTGAATGCATGGTTGTTTATGTACAAGAATGTTACTGTGTATGAAGAAAAAGAAGAACTGGAGGATGAGCAAAGTGGGGCCACAGCTCAGGCTTGTGTAACAACAGAGTCTTTGTAGCAGTAGGTCACAGAGGCGTCTCTGGGGTAACACACACACACACACACACACACACACACACACACACACACACACACACATACACATATCATTGACTCACTGACTTCCTGCATACAGACCACCACAGCATAAACTGGCTGGTGAAAACTGTAAATCACCCTGCCATTCACAGAGGTTCACCACCCACGCTACTGAATGAAAGCCACACCACTAATACAACTAGTTGTATTGGGCGAGTAGGGCTTGTCCATTTATGGATGTAATTCTTAGCACAAAAATAGTCAGGAATTTCCCACAGTAGAGTTAATACCTTTTGTAATTTTTGGACCATTTTATCAGTTGTTTGTCTTCTTCTTCCTGTGGCAGACAAAACATGAAAACCTATAGAGAGGCGTTTTATCAGAGAGCCCTGCACTCCATCATGACCCTGCAGTCCATCATGATGCTGTTATAATTCACATTCACACCTGCCAACAGGATGACACACTGAAACGGTTGCTGCAACTGCAATCTATGAAATACCAGCATAGATCTGCTGCTGTGGTGACAGTAAAAAAAAAAGAAAAGCTCCAGCAGAAGGCTCTCATGTTATATGAGTGATATTTAATGCGATTTCAGCAGCCCTACTAGCTGACTCAGTAGATGTCAAATTATGGGTGGGTCAGCTCTCTCTCTTCTAAGACGGGAGGAAATGGTTTATCTCTGGGGAGAATGGTTTCACTCTGGGCGGAGATAATGCTTTTTTATTCAAACAGTAGAATTTCTCCTACTAGCCAGTGATGTCACAGGTGTATGTCTGTGTCTATACTCTACATGTTTATACATGACCTCACTGTCTGCATTACATAAAAGTACTGGCGAGGCTCAGGCCAGCTTAATCATCGTACCATACAGTATGACTGTTATTGGCCCCATGAGCATATTCTGTCTGTTCCCTGGGCGTTGCCCGTCCTTTTACCTACTGACTCACTCTGGCGCTGGGAGATTTTGGAAATCCGCCATGTTAACAGGCAGCGTGACAGAGGAAAAGTTAAGATTAATGACCCGCAGCTAAACGTATAGAGCCTTACGCTGAACAGCAGCCAAATGACTCTGTCTTTCCCTGTGAGGTAATAGTCTATTAAGTCTAATGCTCACTGTAGTTGTTGGTTACTGAGGCTTGGCCCCGTTGCTAGGGCTGGGTGGGAAAAAGAGCTTGGCTGGAAAAGGGGCTGGAGCTGGGCGCTGAGTTTAAAATGTGTTTAGGCTAGGAGATGACATGCTGGTCGAGCCATGTTTTGTGCTTTTGCATTTGTGTTAATTCACAAATGACTCTGATGACAGTCTGCTATACATGTGTGCTGAGGATGTGTGTTTACCCATGTGAGCGATGCACACCCACACACTGGCTTTGTTCCTGCATAACAGAGAGCATCAAAGAGTTTATTGGAATTAGTGTGTAGGAGTTGGCCTCCTGTGTTTGTCCCAGCTGTGCTTGTTAATTATTTCTCCATACCGACACCAGCAGGCCAGCAGCAGAGGAGAACAAAGCTGTGGGTTACTGCAAAGCATCTCATATCATGCTGCTCTGCTAGAGGGTGTGGCACATTGTGTCACACTGCAATAAACATGCAGTGATGATATCCATCCTTTCATGGAGGAGGAATCTGAACCCATTAAACATTTTGTTCATTCAATAATGTAAAGCGCAAATTATGCTAAGAGGTTTAACAGCATAATTACACTGTTTTAGTTTCTAAATATATAGGTCATTGAGTAGAGTTGGACCACTGTAATGTTGTTAATTTACAGTTCATTGTTACGACGAAGCAGATGGTTCCAATCGCTTGCTATTACAACCTTTAACAGTGAGAGAGAGAGAGAGAACTGCTCGGTCATAAAATGGCAGTGGGTCTTGGCTGCAGCTGTGGGGCTTTTTTTATTGTCTTGCACATGTATTCATTTACTTCTTTGCTGTCTTATAATTCCCAGCTGCACTCCACACAGATTTCAGATAGAAATTGAATTATGTGTCAACCCATATTATGTTAAATGTGACGATTTGGCACAACCTTTGACCTATATACTTATATAAATAGGATGTGGGTGACAAAAAACAGAAAGACTTCCCTCTTTTTCTGAAAGGCTATGTAAACACAACAGGCTGTTGCTTTATAAGTGTAGTGCGCCCCACATGGCCGAGGCCACATTCTCTCGTGGGAGATGTCTGCTGGTAACTGCAGGAGCAGGAAAGAGTGTGGTTACTTTGAACATGCCCGTCTCTCTATGTGCTGCTACCGTTTTGCAGGAACCCTCAAGGTTGCTCCAGGAAGAGTTATTTATTATTACTGTATTAGGTTAATACATGTGTTGAACACTGGGATGTTCACTCAATCCCCTCCTCCCATCTCATATTTCAGGATCACAAAACCACATCCAATGGCTGGTATGTCTGTGTACAGAACAATAAATGTCTTTATTCAATCTACTGTAATATCCTAAGTAATATTTAGAAATTTGGAATTTAGCATAAAAGTTAGATGGCATCACATCTGGGAGCTGGTGTTGACGTCGGCATGGGCTCCACCTTGGCCAGGGCTTTTGATGAGCAGTTTAGTCATTCTGCATCCCACAAGTTTAAATTATACTTCATGCAACTGCTACACATGCAACGAATTTATGAGGCATGGTGATGCTGTGAGTCATTCCTCACTGACAGAACTGGCACACAGGACTCTTGTCCAAACTGCTATAAACTCTGCTTTCGAAGATATTACTAAGTATTAGCGTATAGGGTTTTCCGAGCTCGTAAAATACCTGGCATCTTGTTAACCAGCAAGGAGTGAGTGAGGCTACTGGTTGTGGTGATTGGGTAATATAATAACTCTTTGGCACATGAAAAGATTTGCAGTCTAATGAATAAAATGAAAAAAATGGAAGGGAGAGTGGCACAATGTTGGACTGAAGGGTAGATTAGGTCTGTCACTGGTGCTTCTGCTAATTAAATCCTTCTGCAGGAGAGCTCAATACTAATGACCTGAGCACCACTGAACAAAGTCCAGACATGTGTCTACTATGTGGATAGAATGGTGGATTGGGGCAGTTTAGGCATGGGGTGGATTAGAAGTCATTTCAGTGGGTTTATCAATGCAGGCCGAAGCAAGACAGTTATTTCCTGTATTGCCCATGTGGGAAACGTTTTCCCCTGTCGAGGAGCCAGTGACACAGTATTCCAGTCAGGGCTCTAGTGTTGCTGCTCAGAATGAGGTGCCTCAACACAAATGCTGACATCCCCACTCAAAGGAAAGAGACTGGTTTAGACACAGTTCATTCATATTGAGTAAGAAGGAAGAAAATAAATCAGAAACCGAGCAAGGATTTAATTTATTTTTTAAATACAGCACTGAACCAGGACTCTGCTGAAAACAGCGCAGTTAGATTAAAAGTTGCGACTGCAGAATACGTAAAGCCAAAACGGCAGTTGATTTATTCAGTTATGTAATTACCATATTATCTAACAAGTCCCATGTAATGCAGAGTTTGACTCCACTTACAAGGTTGATTATTCAAGGCTTTACGGTGGTGGTGGGGGTCAGGGCAGGGGTTGTGTACATCCATCCATATGGTGCTTATTATTGCCTGGCACAGGTGGCCCCTTGCTGGTTGGGGTCCTCTTAACTAAGCAAGCACTGTGAGGTCTGAACATGGAGGTCATGGAGATTGTGGGAACCCATGGTGAGACACAAATGATCTGCCATTGTGAGGGTGGCCTAGTTTGGACAAGAGTGCAGAGAGGAAATGTGTGTAAGAAATAAGAAGAATGGTGGCAGCTAGATTCTGTATATCTTTAACTATGTTATGTGCTTACTTGTATTGTTTTATGACATGGTACCTGACATACTATACACAACTCAGATGGAGTGGATGAAAGATTGGAACCGCTTAAGATAGCATTTTGAGAGTGCTGAGGAACCTGAGGTTTATAAGTGTTAGGACTGACAAAAGCAGTAAGGAGACTGAAGAGGACGATTGGCTTTAGGCACTGAAGACTGACTGGTGTCCAATACTGTATCTAATAAACCAAACAGGAAACACACAAACTTTGATAGTTTTGTGTGAGAGAAAGTTGTTGTGTGTTGTACAATAATAATACATACAGTACACACGGGGAATTTCCCCCTTTTTTTGTGTTTTTTTTATACCATGCCTTGTCATGCCAAGCAAGTCAATGCAAACCTTCTATAGATTAAATATAGCTCTAAATTAAATACAAATTACACAACCTTTTCCATTATGATGCAAGTATCATACACCTCATCACCAAACCCTAATAAGGCTGTATCATTTTTCTTTCTCTTTTCTAGTTATGGTTATGGCAGGCCTAGGTGCCAACGTTACCCTGCCCTGCCAGCTCTTGTCCAAAGATGTCATAGTCTTTGGTAAGCCTGGTGTCCGAGTCAAATGGACCAAGGTGGCAGAAGATGAAGCACTGAATGAGGATGTGCTGCTTTCAATGGGATTCCACAAGAAGACCTATGGAAGCTTCGCAGGCCGTGTCTTTCTGAACGAGTTTGACAATGAAGATGCCTCCCTAACGATCACAGATGTCGCCACAGCTGACTCTGGAAAATACCGCTGTGAGATCATCAACGGCATGGTAGACAGTATGGAAGAGATTATCTTGGATGTGCAAGGCGGTCTCACTGAAGGTAAATCCTGTTTTTTTTCTATTATATCTATTTAGAAACTTAGCCTAGGGTTGAACCTTAGGCTAAGTTAGTATACCATCTGTGATAATATGAGGAGCTCACTAGTTATGTTGTGTCCTTTATTGTTAAAATGCATATAGTTCAAGATGAATCAGCTTTTTCAACATTGTTTTGTTTTGTAGTTACATCAACATCCATATTTCCTTTTCTAGTGGAAAAAGAAAAAGAAAGGATCAGACAGCTTGTTCCGATTTATCCAAACCACTGTAATGATTCAGATATGATCATATTTGAATACTGTTTTACATCAGTAAAGAGAAACACATTTTTTTCCTGCTAACTGCTTTTTATGCATTATTAATATATTCAAACATAGATTCTTACTATTAACACAGTAAATCAGCAGTGTGTTAAAACTCCTCTGCAGAAAAGGGGAGTTCCCACCCACCTTTTGTTTTTCATGTGTGAAAAATCACACAGATATGAACAATGTGTTACTTTGATGAAGCTGTTAAAATTATCACAAAAAACTGTTTATAGTTAATGTGTTGAGGTAAAACGTGGTATAAGGAAGGCACCATGATGACTGACAATCCAATAATTTTACTCTGCTTTGATGTTGAGTGCAGCAGAGCTTAACTCCCAGTTTGCATTCGATGATTGTTTCTTCCAGGCCGAGGGGTAAACAAGCACAACATTAATGATTTAGAAAAGTCTGGCCTCTGGAGAGATTGTCTAAGCATACTGAACATTCACTATTGGTTGTTGATATATTGTCATATTCATTTAATCTCTTCCTGCCTCGCCCAGGTGTTGTGTTCCCGTACTCTACCAGTGTGGGCCGCTACAACATGAACTTCAACAATGCTACACAGGCCTGTCTGGGACAGAATGCTTCCGTCGCCACCTTAGAGCAACTGCATGAGGCGTGGAAGGGCGGTCTGGACTGGTGCAATGCTGGCTGGCTGAGTGATGGCACAGTGTATTATCCCGTCACCAAAGCCAGAGGGCCATGTGGTGGCAACAAAGGGCCTGGCCTCATAAGCTATGGAAGTCGGGACAAACAGCTGGGCCGCTTCGATGTTTTCTGCTTTGCTTCTGCACTCAATGGTAGGTTACCTTTATTTGGTTATCCATTTTCTTGATTCATTCATATTTTTCATTCATTATTCTTCCAAAAGAAAACATAATGCAGTTTATGGTTTTGTTAAAAAAATATGGGTTTACCTAGTTTGGTAGACCAACCAGTAAAAAGAGCAGGACGTATACTCCCAGCTAATTGACTGATTTTCCTTACCATGGGTTTTGCTCTCTCTGCTGTCAGGACGTTTCTATTGGCTGGTCCAACCCGACAGACTGACCTTTGAGGAGGCTGTGCAGGCGTGCGTAGATGATGGGGCAGAGATTGCCAAGGTCGGCCACATGTACTCCGCCTGGAAGCTCGAGGGCTACGATCGCTGCGATGCGGGCTGGCTGGCTGACGGAAGTGTCCGCTACCCCATCTCCAGGCCCCGCAAAAACTGCAGCCCCACAGATGCTGCAGTGCGCTTTATTGGATTCCCAGACAAGATGCAGAAGTCTTACGGCGTCTACTGCTACCAGGCTGAGTAGTGAGGGTGTAGGTAGTAGTAGGAGAGCAATAACCACCAAAGAGAAGCAACAACCACAACCAATAAAATCAACAATAAAGCAGATAAGCTTTGGCTCTTAACTAGCATGAGCTCAATACCTTTCTGAAACTGTGATAACCCTCTTTTAACTGCTAAAGAAATTAATACTGCAGGTCTTAAGTCCTTATGCAATGAATGACAAAATATTTCAGAGCCATTCAGTTCTCTTTTTTTATAACTTCAATTGTATACAGACTCTCAGAGAAAAGGCAACAGTGCTAATGAGTGATGTGATAGAGACAAGAACGTGATGGTTGTGAAAAATGATCTAAGTTAGATTTGTCCTCTATAGAATGATGTGTGAAGATTAAGAGCATTTACACTCAACTTTAGGACCAGAGAGATGTGATTTCCCATCAATGAGGGACCTCAGATTGATAAAAGAGTCATGAACACCACTCCACTGTTGAACTATGGCTATGTACGTACATGTTATATTGCAGGAAGTATTGAACAGAATTCCTCTCTAATCAGAGTTAAAGCTCTTTTCCCCAAGTTTTTCACCTTGAGGAGTTGTGATCCAAATTACTGTTTAACAAGAAAATGAATGTAAATGTCTTGATGGACTGTGACCTCTTCTGCATTGATAGCTCCTTTATGATCAAACTCCAATACAGTTTTAGTAATGTATGTGGTATGTTTGTTTTAACAAACTGTTTTTTTTTACATGTTTATAATGTTTTTTTCAAAGACAAAAAAAAACAGATTGTCAGATTTCTTTTGTGACGTATTCTTTTTAGAGAATAACAAAACAGAAAGATTTCAGCCAGATAATGCAGAATAAGTACACATTTTGCCCTGAACACCACCTTTTACCAAAATACTGACGATCACTCCTGAAGAACAATGAATTGGTAGTCATGCTCTAGCGACTGGATCTTTATAAAACGTTTATGAAATAAAGAATCAAAACCAACATCTTAAAAGTGTCCAACGGACCACAAAGAGCATGTTTTGGACATACAGAGACAGCAATCTAAAGGTTTGCGATAACCAGATGCACCCTTATAGGTACTGATTTGATATTGTGTTTTTTATAACCCTGGGCACTGACATAAGGTACTTACTGCAGGTTACATCTGATGATACATTGTTTGCAAAACTTTAAAATATCTCACACTTGTATCCACACAAAAAAGGTGACAGTATTTTTGTATCTTATTGCTATGTACCTTTTTCAACAAAGCAGTTTGAAATAAAGAATATGACTTTTAAATCAATTTGTGTAACTAGCCCTTTTTGAACAATGAACATTATTTCACATGAACCCAATCAACATGCATTGTGTGAAGGATACAGAGGTTTAAGCAGAGATTTAAACAGTATTGTTAAAGCTGCCAACTTAGGCGCCATGTATCTGTCATGAACCCATGTTGTTGTGAGGATTTAAGATTAAACTCTCCTCACATTTATTTTTTCTATGGCATTTTTTTTTTTTATTCAGTGCCAGGCTGCCAACACAGGACTAAGTTAGACAAAGGGAACAGTATCACAGGTCTTGTGGGAACGCATGGGAATGGGGTCAGATTTAAGTTTATACAGCAGTGAAACGTAAATGTGTTTGATAAAAAGTGCATTGACGCAAGCTTTTTGTTCTACCGACGCCGTAGCAGATAGCAGAAGAAACAGAGAGATTGTGCAGCTTTTTTACACTTTCTTCACCATAGAAAAGTCTGATAATTATTATTATTAATTCTCAACTAAAATCTGAGGACTAAACTATATTATTAAACACTTGAGTTAAATGCACAAATACTTCACTTCTGCACATTTGTGGCACTAAGTGAGCTTTTCTTTGTCTCTAGATTTGTTTATGGTGGACCGTTAAATTGATGAGCAATTGTGAATTGTGGCTCCTTTCGACAACCACCGTCTGATTGCTGACAGATTTTGCAAGAGTAATGCTGAACATTTAATAAGGTTGCTAGTGTGGTTTCAACCAATCAACTGTTGTGCTGACTTTCAGCAGCATGAACATAGCTGGGTGATGGACACTCTGCATCGGACGGATTTAGAAGGGGTCTGAAACGCTTGTCAAACCCAAGAAATCAGGAGAAGCCAGGGTGGGTTTCCTTACCAAAACAAACAAAGAACGCCTGTTAAATCCCAGGGAGACCTGAGCTGAGAGGGCCAGGTTTTTCCACTGATCACCCATGAGACATCTGCATTTAATGAGGCAATAATATAGGTTTTACTCTTGCCGGGGCACCGAGGAGCAGTCTTTAATCACTATTCAAGTCTACTCTAACAAGTGGGCAGTCGCAGTGAAAACCACAGCAACCCAAACTTATACAAACATTACAGCGACTACATCAATGTTATTACCTCGGTAACGGTACTTTTTGCTATTAGGTAGTGTCAATATCAACTTCAAGTCACTGCTGTTAAGAAGTGCTCAGCGAATAGTGTTGCATTGTAATGTACTCCAAAAGCTTGTACTTGCACCAAGGGAATTCATTTTTTTCCTTTATGCATTGCCATGTAGACAAGTATTTGACATTTAAGAGGAGTCACCTAGAGTAATGCTTTTGACAACAACAAAAATACCTGTAGTCTTGATATACTTTTGCAGATCCACAGTTCTGCAGCATCAGCCATTTCTAATTTATAAACTTGCTATATTTCACATTGCCACTTCCTATCTGCTCCCCCTGAATGTCCTGTCTGTCCACCAAGTAGCTTGTAGAGCACGGCTGCTCAGTTTTTCAGAAGTGTTTGATGTATGTATGGGCAAGACACTGCAGTACTTTGAACACAGGATATTGGTATGATGATGTTCTACAGAGCGTGATTGTGAGCCACAGAATTCAGAGTAAATCCCTTACATTATGTTTAGCGTTTTGATGAGTTGTGTGGGTGCTATATGGAAGGAAATTAAATATCTACCCTTTTTTCCACGTGGAGAAAAAAACTATGGCTTAGTCTGCTAGCACTACCTGCTGGTGAAACAACTGCACTACTTGCTCTATCAAATACATATTAGTGTGGTAATAAAACTTTTTTCAAACATTTCTCAGGCATATTTTCTTCTTAACTTGTTGTTTGATTGATTGCTGTCAGCTGAGCACAGTGTGTTTTTTTTTCTGTTTCGTCCCGGTCAAATATCTTTCGATTCTGTAAACCTACTGACACTTTGAATGAACACCATTGCTATTGAAAAAACAGAATGTGTTAACTCACATTTCCTCCCGCTCTTGTGCACTTTTCATGCCTCTGATCACACACTTTGAGAACTAGTGATGTAAGAGGACCCTTCATTTTCATTCGTTCAATAACTTTATCTCCCTCTTCCAATACTGAAGAGTAACTTAAGGAGTAAATAGAAAAACAGGTGGAGAACTTGCACAGCCCTCAATTGACACACATTCCCAACACATTTGCTTCTAAGGTCCAAATTGAAATGAATGATTATACAATATTCATATATTTATTTTATTTCTTTGGTGATTTAAAGAAGAAAAACAAGTTTGATCTCTTTTAAAAAAATTCACAAACATCCCAGACATTCACATTGTAAAATAAAAAGTTATAAATATAAAATGATATTATATGCACACTAAAGCGCACACATAGACATTCACAGGCAGTAAAAACAAACACATTTTTCTATTTAAAAAAATGCTGGAGACACGCATAACCATCCACATGTAAAATTATTGTGTTAATGTTACAGAACATTATTGCAGCCGATGGGGCCCTGCTTATTCTTTGGTCAACTTCTGGCATTAAAGATGTTAAAAGACAAATAAATCCATTATATTGTTCAGCAACTTTTCATCTTCAATGCATTCCATTTAGACAGTCTGTGATTGTGGATGGTTTCCTGTTAAACATACAATACAAATACATAAGGAGCACTCCTGCGACAGAATGCAGCATCCTATTTCACCTACAAGTGTAGAATAAGTAAGGAGATCAAGAGCAGCTTGAAAATAAATTATATGCATCTGTGACAAAACAGCCGTCATGTTCAAGTCTTTTTGAGGGTTTCACAAAATACATTCTCTCAAAGGCTGATTTCAGATGACCACAATGACAGAAAAGTTAAGTGTCCAGAATAAAAAGCTTTCCCTATAAAACCATCACAGGCTACAGTACTACAGCAACAGACGATAGCAGGACACTTGTGGTGTGTAATTATTATTATTAATTGTAAGTTATGCACTGAACATACATAATAAAATACATGGCTACTTGAGCTACATCTCCCTTCTTTTATTTGAAAATGGAATTTGATTTCAATCAGTGGATAAAGGCCTTGTCGGTAAGTATTTAGAGAGCAAACTCTCAAAATAAAATGCAAAAAAAACACACAAAAGAAATATCAATACGCTTTTAAAAATTCTCTGAATAATATAAATCTATCCATAAAAATGTATCTTGACAAGACTCCAATGACATCCATTGACAACTGGAGCTAATGACAGGTGGTAATTTGGTACAATTTGGTGAAGTTTCCCCAGACATAGGTGAATTACCTACTGCTAGCAAAGCTAAGAAACCCTGCTGATGAGGTTTGAAGACTGGATAAAAGACTATTCACAAAGGGTTACAGTTCTGTAAGTAAGTGAAATATCTACTAATGTAAAGTATGAGTCCTTTGTATGATCATTCATTGCCGCCGATGCCTCCATTTGTGTTCTGACAACTTGGATGTCTTGCCATAGAATAAACATAGTTAAATGTAAGGACTTCAATATATATATGCATGCATGCTCGTTAAAATGTCCAGCTTAAAACAGCACGACAACATAATGGATTCCTTTACATAACGTAAGCGCTATAATTTCACTATAGCTTCTTTCTATGATTAAGGAACACTTATGGTGATTTTAAATAGCACAGTCGGTTTACAGAGGTTTCAGACAGTCATGAATGTATGATTTGATACGTTCGCAGTTTAAAAAAGTATGATTAGTGTACTTTTTGCTTTTTCAGTAGCCAGCTGAAAGTATGTTATCCACATCGGCATTGTGCCCCTTGATAAGAAAAGTCATCAATCAACATCTTTTTAAAAGGCACTTAATTTCATCCTCATCCAAAAATGTAAGAAAACTACAGGTTGTTCTCTTGGTTTCTTTGATGAGTTTCTTGTGCTTTTCCTTGGGGAATCTTTTTTCTCTTTCCACACACGCATCAGCCATGTGTTCTCGTCGAGGGTAAGCTGTGCCATGTTACATGGCAATTACTGTCTCTTCTGCTTATTTCCAGTCCTGTCTCTTCGTCCCCGGTAGCGCTGCTGGTGAAAGCGGAAGGGCTCGTCCGGCCATCTCTTGAAGTTGTTGATGCTGTAGAGACTATTGTGTTGATGTTTTCTGATAAAGGTCCTCTGATAGCTCGATGCTGTTAGAAACAAAATCACGTCTTAGCTCTAAAACTATTATAGTGTTTGTCAAATGTCTATACAGTGACAGAAACCCAGCGCAATACTTGTTACTTACGGTTCATGCAGTTGATTTTAGGGCTATCCCATCGCCCATCCCCACGACAGCGAATAGTCGGGACGTGCCTCTGAATAAAGCCTGTCTGGCACTGGTATCTCACAAGAGAGTTGATCTCATATCGCTCACGCTTTTTACCAAAGGTACGTGCATTCTCCACCAGAGGGGGTTGGTTACAGGCCACTGGGAAGATGAGGTGACGACAACATTAAAGTGAGGAATTTTACAGTAGACAGACAACTTGCATTTTCTCCTTCATTAACCCATGTATTCAAAGTAAGAGAGTATGTGTGTTACCTGTGCCCTTTTTGCAAGTGAAAGTTAGGTGGTAGTTGCAAGGAACATCATTCCACTGGCCATCCTCATGCCATATCATCACAACACAATCTTCACCAGAGGAGAAGAAGCTATCCGGCTGGTTCGGCCTCCAGTTTTCATATTGCTGAAATAAGAGGAGAGCATAAAGAGTAAGACATGATGATGTCTGTGTCCTTTAAAAAACAAACAAAAAGACAAACCCTCTAACCCTAATATAGATATGGATGCTATGATTTTTTGCATTTTTGTAATCACTATAACTTATTTTATGAGCAGCAGTTATCTATAATGTATATTTAGTATATATATATATATATATATATATATATATATATATATATATATATATATATATATATATATATATATATATATATATATATCATGTTCTGTTTAAGCAGCAGTTTCCCATCACTGTGATTTAAATGCATGGCCACACTAATGGCTTGTTTCTGGGAGACAACTTAAACTCAGCAACCTAGTGACAGCATCATAGTTCAGCTCTGTGGGACACTTTCAGGTTTAACTAACAAAAGGCACCGAAACCAACACATTTATAAATAGGCTTACATTTAGCCACAGCAAGAGCAGCCATAGTAGTATTTTTTAACAGGTTTCTAAACGACAAAAGATTATTAAGGGGCAACAACACACTAACGTGTCACTTCCTGTACAAGATGTGATCTGAATCCAGTAGAGCCGCCAGGTAATTGACAAGAGGTCTCAATCATAATGGATACCTATAAGTGTTATTTTTATTACATCACACAGACTGCATGCCTCGCATTACAAGTATAATTCTTCACAAAAAATGCATACAAACACAGATGTTCATCTCCACAATAATACAGTATACACACAGCTGTAGTGCTGTGGGGCATCGAACTGCATGGGAGTTGATGCTACTTGCAGTCTTTCAGCACATTTTAGGTTCAAACAGCCTCTTCAAAGCCGTGAGCCCCCAACTCCACCAATCATGCCCTGAGGCTCTGCTACTCTGTCATTATGGTGAGAAAACACACACCGACTTCCTGCTCAGCTCACTTCAAGTTAACAAATGGGTGACCCATCAACTGCACAGCAGGCCTTTATCCTCCTCAAAATAATCAAACAAACTTTGATCACCCACACACACAGACAACCAAAGATACACCGACTTGGGTGTTTCAGTGCCCTAATATATTTTCTTGAAATATTTCCAAATATAAATACATCACAGTTATTTATATATAGTGTTATGTATTACACTTAAATCCACTGGAGGTGACCACCCACAGAGACCCCCTGGGCTGCTTCTATCCAGTGTTTCTCTCTTTCTGCAGCCGAGCACAGGTGCTGTCCATCTGTGTGTCTGCCTGCCTGGTGGCCCTTCCCCTCGGGTGGCGTGCGGGGGTTGAAGGGGGACCATACCTGTCTACGCCTGCCAAACTATCCTCTACACAGTGTCACTAACACCCTCATCGCCCCTCAATCTCTCAGCTGAGCAAGGGTCTCTATTGGCGGCCTATGCTTATCTTTCTACCCTCAGGCCCTTATCTCTGGTCCTGGAGGATTATCTTTGAAGTGAGTGAATGATCTATCTGTACGACATGGATGCACAGTAACTTTCCTGTCTAGTGAGCAGGATCTTCAGCAGCTACAATCACTACACCAAACACGCTCCCACTTGTATGCTGTTTTATAAACATTGCATTTACAAACAGCAAGCATTTCCCTCCTTGCCTACTCTTTTATATTGGATTGTCAACTCCTTGCATTGTTGCAGCAGTTGTTTTTTTATCTTATTGCACTCACACTAACTAAAAGGTGGTGCCTTACAGTATGTGCTGCATCAGATATATCACCAGAGCAGTCACCCACTACTAGGGTGTAGCGGTTTAAAGCCTAGTTTATGGTTCTCCGTCACGGTCGAGGCTGGGAAAAAGCAACTGCCGGAAATTACGTTCTGAGCGGACCAATCACAGCGCTTGCGGTCCGCGTCAACGCGACGCGTAGTTAGGATTTTTTGGAGGTGCGCGTCAGGCTACGGCGTAGGGGTCTGCGTCGACGGCGTAGCTACGCCGTAGCTACGCCGTCGACCTGACGGAGAACCATAAACTAGGCTTAAGGCAGAGGTGAGTACGTCATGAGAAAGTCACCACAGCCACTGAAAAGAATGACTCTCCCTAGATGACTGGATCTGTCATCGGCAGGGCTCTCAAGTTTTTAAGACAGGTAAGAGTGACTTATCCTCCCCCCACCCCCCCCCCACTTACACCCAATTACATTTCACCCAGATACAACAGATACGTTTTTCTGATTGGCTATTCGTGTAGCCCATTTCTTTTTTTTGATTGGCTGATGAGTGGCACCTCGCGGCAGAACTCCAGGGGATTCGGGGGAGACGTGCTTGATTCCTCCATGGTGAGGGCAGCGCGACCAAGTCATGTTTGTGCGCTGCGGCACATTAAATAGCCTAGAGTTTTTTTTCAGCGTGAGAAATACGATTTGTGGCGGGAGGGCGTGACTTAAGACCGAAATGCGTGACAGTCACGCTCAATGCGTGACACTTGAGAGCCCTGTATCGGTATCTTTTCCAAATATTGATGTTGTCTCTGAGCCACGTTTGTTGAGACCAAAATATGTGAGAAAGCAACCAATCTTACCACAGCGCTGCCGTCAGTCCAGCGGAAGTCACTGTCAAACATCTTATCATTCAGGCCAATCCACTGGTAGTCCTGTCCAAGACCTGCCATACCGGGAGTGAAACAGAGCAGATTATGTGTCTCTGTTGCCATTTCTTCTTTTTAGGACTCGGTTATAGTAAGTGCAAGAAAAAGGCTTTTTTGAAGCTTGAATTATTTTTCCATCATTTACTGTACAGCTACATTATTGTGTTTGATGAATATTTTGTATTTCTTCAATCTTACAGTATCATGTAGGTTTCCTAAAGTAGGACTTTGAATAGGTTTCTGTACACAACAATTGACTGCAACTGTGAGCTTTAACTTACGGTTCACAAACTGTTGCTCCTCGTGGGAGAGGATGCTGCTGAGATGAGCCCCATGCATGCGGCACTCTCTCTCGGCTGTGTCCCAGTTTCTTCTTTGGGGGAAGTATTTGTAGCAGTGTCCCTGTGATTTATGCCAGCCATAGTCACATATTTCTGTATCTGATGGGAGAGAAAGAAAGAGTGAATGAGATATACAGGATAAACAGATTTGCAACAGACTGTTGTAAAATACATCAACATTAACATTGATGACACAATCTTAGTCCATCTATGCATTTATTTACCTCACTACCTTATTCATGACATACTCTATTCTTTTGCATACACAGTACTCAAAATAACTGAGTATACTGACCCTGTAGGTCTGCTTTTATCTCTGACTATTGTTTTTAATCAAGATGGAAGAGGAACAACGTGACGTATTAGTCCCTACAACTCATAACAGCGGCACGATAAGGGCATGGAGGCAAAACCACAATTAGCTGCCATTTACTACTTAAATGTGTGATTACAGTAGTCAAGCAGATGTTTCTACTCAGAGTACTTCACAGGTTTTAATACATTTGAATGAATTAAGATGCCACATTATAGTCAGGTAAATTAATGGAGCATGAGCTATGAAGTCCCAAAGAGGTCACAATTATGTCAAATTCCAAACTCCAGGTGATGAAATGTACAATAGATTTAGGATAAGGTGAAGAGTTAAAATGGATATAGAATTTTTTTATTATTTCCCCAAAGATTGGAGATAATTTCCCCATCACACCTTATACCACCCTCATCTTGAACCTATTGATGGTACGTGTCCCAGCATATGCTGCAGTAACTGTCTGTGCCTCTCTCCCGTCCTCAATCCAGCTTCCAAACATTAACAGACAAAACAGGCAGAATGTTTCTCTGGGTTGTTCTTCTCCAAGTTACTTTGTCTCTCTTTCTCCTGCCAAAACTGTCTAAGACAGCAGCTGTGTCTGGGTAGAGTGAATGGGTGTGATTCACTGATGAGTGATCCCGAAAAAAACATTTGGGTGTAGACTCTGGTCAAGAAAGATCAGCCAAAGCAGATGATGCCCTGGGATCAAAACACTTGGAATGAAAGTGGGCACACTAAAGTAAAAGTATGGCGATAAGGGAACTAAAGAATACATTAAGCAAATATATTACATAAGAATCAGCCTTGTGTAGATAAACGTGGTTACCCAGGATGTCCCCATGGCTAGTCTAATCACATTGTCCTAGATGGAAATATAAAGAAATTATGTCTAGCACACCTGCATTCTGGTGTACACCTCAGCTGACCTGGCGCCGAGAAATTAATGTCTGAAATAGGTTACAATGAAAATGTGTCAACCGTCTCCGTGTCTGTGGGAACTCAAGCTCGAGGGTGGTCGAAGTATTATCAGACTTCACAGACCTTAAGGCAATACTAAAAACACACTGTAAATTGAGAGGATGAGATAAATATGCTGTTTATGACTGATAATGCCCTGGAGAAACCTACGGTAATTCTCTATAATTGTGTTTCTGTGATGTGGCTGAAATTGAAATAACTCATACTTAATTTTCTAAAAACACTACCAAATGCTTGTGAGGTTACAATTGTATATTTTATCATGTCATTTGAAAAAATGTAAGATGAATCAAGGCAGCTGAGTTGGATGGTTGGAACCATTCAAAACACTAATGAAAAGCTTTTAACAGAATTAACAGAATACTTAATAACTTAATAAAAAACCTAAGGGGAGAATACATCAAATTAACCACAAACTTACCCTCCTCACAGGACCGCCCAGAGTAGCTTGGTAGGCACACACATGTAAAGGAAGCCAGCCCATCAACACATGCACCTCCATTGCGGCAGGGGTTTGACTGGCACTCATCAAAATCTACATAAGAAACAGGCATAATGAATAACAAAAGACACAAATAATCAGTCGCCATGACATTAAAAACACTTTTAGGATTAATTTGTTGAGTTCTTTGTGAAGGTTAAGACAGTGAGATATCATGAGAGAAATTATTGATGGTATTCTACCTGTTTCACACCGATCACCACTGTAACCTGGAGCACAGCTACATGTATAGATGCTGCCACTCTTGTAGCAAGATCCTCCATTGAGGCAAATATTTTCTGTACACGAGTAAACTCCTGTTAAGACAAAAAAAAAGAAAGATAAAAGTTGTGTTGAAAAGACATTTTTTCTGACATATTTTGTTGTATTCCATTGAAAGTCATTTCAAGAAACTTACCTGGAATTTCGACAGTCTCGCCCACGACGAGCCCCAAATCAATTCCCGTGTCATTTATGGCAGCTGTTTCCTCTCCTCTTAGTGGTGGTTCTCCTCCAATGTGTGCTGTGTCACTGTCCGGTGTGGTTGCTACAGATGCAACTGAAACTGGCCAGCTTTGTGCTTGAGCTGGTGTCATTGTTGTGAACTCTGTATGGGTCCTTTTGGAAATTTCAATGTGAGGAGTGACAGCTCCCTCAATTTTGTTCACAACATCCTCTTTCTCAACACTAGCAGACTTGGTCTGACTCAGACTTGAAGCTGTGGTAGCATCCATCTTGAATACAGTCTGAATTTCATCTGGGGATAGAGACTGTTCCTCCATCTCACCAGACACACCCTCAGAACTCACGGATCCACTTTCAGCCCCAGTGCTAATGATGGAGGGGGACGTTGAGGCAGACAGAAGCTCAGAGGTGATGTTCTCAACCTCACCACCAACAGTGCTTACTGTGACCATGCTTTCTTTGGAGCTGTCCGTGTTTTTTGAACCACTCTCAGAACTAGAGGAGGATACTGCACTGACGGGAGCTGAGGCAGGTGACTTGGTTGCATTTTCTTCTGAGCTACTTTCAGCAGTGCTCACTGAGTCAACAGACTGACTCTCCGATGTTTGAGAAATGGGTGGTGTAGTAATGAAAACTTCTCCTTCTTGAGATGTTGTGTGACTGTCCGGCACTGTTTCAATGATGTCGAGGTTTGGTGCTCCATAATCTGGGTTTGGATAATCTACCGGTATATTGCCATCATATATATTCTCTCTATATTCTCTAGTTGATAGGTGTACAGGGGAAACTGTTGTGACAAATTGGAGCATAACATTAGGCTGTGACGGTGCTGATGCTGATAGGCCATTTAAAGTAGGTTCAAAGGAAAGAAGTTCAGCTGGGATTGTGGTGAGCACAACTTTTTTTGCAGCAAGTGTAACACCAGTGGGTGTATGTGTGCTTGTTAGGTTAATTTCTTGTGTTTCTCCGCTTTCGGTACCTGCTGATTTTGACTCAACTGAAGTTAATGTCTTTGGTGTCTCAGAAGTGCTGGTCATAGCAGGGTATTTTGTTTCATACGTTTCAGTGATGAAGATCTTAGGTGACTTATGACCTGAGGTTTCTTCATATGTAGATGTTTCTGGCTTATCTGTTTGGGTGTTTGTCATCTCAGGTGATAAAGTGCTGGTGATGATACCCAACTCACCAATACTGGACAGGGTTGAAACAGCTTGACTGACAGAGTCTGAATTAATAATAGTTGTTGCCTTGTCACCTGAACCTTCTTCTTCTGTTAAAATGCTAATACTTATTTCTGTTGATACAGGGATCTCCTCACTCTCTAATGATGTTGTTTCATAACTTGAACCTTCTATATCTGTTGAAGTGTCTGTCGCAAGCGACACTGCAGTTGATTTCTCAGTGACATAGGTGGAAGTGGTAGTCAATTTTCTCTCTGATGTCTCCATTTTGGGTGATGTTGTTGAGGTCACTTGATCAGTAACATCTGAAATGGAAGTCATCAAAGGAGTCTCAGTGCTGAACAGTGAAGAGGCAGTTAAAAACGGAATTGATTTTGTTTGCATTGAAAGTGAAGAAGCTGTTGCCTCTAGAGTTTGTTCCACTGAGCTTGAGTCCGTAGAAGATGCTGTTGCAACAGCAGTTTCTTCTTCAGGTTTTGCAGATCTGTCAGTTGCAAGTTGTGAACTTGTATTGTCCACCCCAACAAGCAATGTCCCATGATAACTGACTGTTCTTACAGCATCAGTGGATGTTTCCTGGATTTCACTATCTTGTGTGCTACCGTCAGCATCAGTTGAAATGTCTTTAGTTGTAGGTGCTCGACTAGCGGCTTGAGCTGTCTTGTCTTCCAGTGACGGAGCTGTAACTCCAGTATAGGGAGTCACATCCCTGGGTTCAAAGTGCTGTCTTGAATCCACACTGGGCAACATTGGTCTGGTGGTGGGATACACGGTTTTCTCAGAGGAGATGTCAATGTTGGGATGATGAGTGAACGTAATCTCCGACCTTGCCTGTTGGAAGGACTCCTCAAATGGTGTAGTATCTCGTTCTGGTAAGAACGTGGTGACAAACTGAACCATCACAGCAGGCATTGAAGTGCTTTGTAGAGAAGACACGGTTGATGTAGAAAGATATTTTTTTGTAGATATAGAGGTCATGTGGTCCTCTGTGCTCTCTTTGTGTGATGGGGTTGACATTGAACCATTGTTAAGGGGTGAAACTGTTTCTGACAATGATGTTGTCTCTACCTCTGTGGTTGCCTCCCTTGTTTGAGTTTCATCTTCTGGGGTTATTGTGGTGGGTTCCTCTGTGCTGCTGAACTGAGGGGCAACTGGAGTGGCGCCAGAATTTTCACTCTTAGGTGATGCAGTTGCGGTATCTGAGATCCCGTCCCCAGAGCCTTCCTCACCTGCAATATCTGTGTTACTTACTACTGAAAATGTGTCTGTGCTGTAGGGAGGAGATGATGTCAGCATCTGGTCCATTTCCATTGTACTGTGCAGAGGAACAGCTGTCCGTGTCACATGATCTGTATAATGAGTGTGATCATATGATCTATCCTTCCCAGTAACTTTAGGAGATGGTGTGATAGTTGGCTTCTCCGTGCTATAAAGACTTGAAGCGGCATTTGATACTGCAATTTTAGTCCTGCTGATGGCAGGTGCAGGTGAGGTAACTGAAAATGATACCAATTTGGCCTTCCCTGTTGAAGTTGTCAGTATACCAGAAGTTTGATCACTTGAAGTGTTTGTATTAGTATTGTCAGAGGGTTTCACTGTGCTGTAGAGAGAAGAGATTGCACTTGTTGGTGAGTTCGCAAACTCTCCTTGGGCAGTCCCAGGTGAGGTTGGTGAGATGTGCTCTGGCTTATCTGTTGTAACTAAGCCCTCAGTGAAAATACTTTGGTTTTGCTCACGTGAAACATCCTCATCTGAATGCCCTGTATCACGAGCAACAGTTGGTCTCTCAGTGTGTAACAGTGGAGAGGCTGTAGATGTCATTGTTTTTTCAGATGCTGTCCATCCATCCACAGAAGACCCTGAAGTTGCCTCTGATGAGCCTTGATCAGAGGCATCGTCACCTGAATATTCATTGTCAGATGCTTTACTGGTTGATTTCACTGTGCCAGGGTCAGTGGGAACTGGTGTGAGTGGTGTTACAGCAACTGAAGGTACAGTGGTTTGCGTGGAAATGGTTGAATCTAATGTTTCATTTGTTGTGTCATAACTTGTGGCTGTAAGAGCTGTGGGTAAGGAGGTAATGGGTTTTAAAGTTTCAACTGTGCTGATCATATACTCCTCACTGGATACCGGAGTGACCGAGCTACCGACTGTTGCTTCGGTTAAAGTTTGAGATGGCAAAGATGAGGAAGCAGGTATCTCAGATATAGACTCAGTGACATAATCAGCAGTGTCCTTGCCTGATAAAACAGCTTCCACCAACACTGGAACTGGTTTGGTGAGAGTCCCAATAGGGAAATCGGTATGGGGTGTGGTCAAATCATATGTTTCTTCAGAGCTTGACTTTGTGGACAGAGTGGACGTTGGTGCAGATGTAACCGTCTCTTCACTGGATGTCTGAATACTTGACACACCTTCTACAGTTGATGGCAGTAAATATTCAGAAGATGTTGAGGCTAATGACAAATCAGTGGTTAAGGTTGCATGTACAGTTACAGGTTTAGGAGTAAAGAAGGTGGCACTATCAGTCCCTGAACCCTCTGATTCTATTGCTACCTCTAACCTTTGTTTCATTGTAACTGGTGTGACACCTCCAGCTTCCTCTGTTTGGATGTTTGGGTAAAAGGAAGAAGAGGGAACTATGGCGGTAGTATCGACATCAATGATTTCATCGTCTTTGGTGATACGTTCAGGAGTGGTGCTGCCTTCCTTCATACTGTCTGTTATTGCAGAGAACAACTCATCTTCATCTTTTGCATCCTCTGTGAATATGATGGTTGAGCTGGTTGATGGTTTAGACACATGCAGAACCATGGTAGGTGTTTGTTCAGTTAGGTCCGTCTTGGATTGGCTGCTACTGGGAGTAATGATCACGACCTGTTGGTCTGTAATGCTATGATATATAATGGAGGGAATAGGGGAGGACATTGATGTGAATCCGTCCGGCTGTTCACTGCTAGAGGTGAAGTCAACTGTAGAGCGATCACTCACTGAAGTTCCAATTGTATGGGGAGACATAGTAGTACCAGAGAATTGTGTTATGTGCTCAGCTACAGTAACTTTATCTTTCCCAATGCTAGAAAAGGGAGGCTCTGTAGCTTCAGAAGTGATAGGGCTGTGTGTATCTGGAGTAATTTCCCCCTCCTGCGAAGAAACCTGCTCATCAGAGGTTTGTGTGACTGACACAAAGGTTTCGGTTTCACCTGTTGCTTCTCCAAATGTGACGCTGTCCATCACTGATGGCTTTGAGGGGAACAACATTGTGGTTTGGTCACCATAACTCTCTCCCTCTGTCAAAGTAAAGGCTGAACTTGGTGTTGATTCATCAGTTGCAGATACAGACACATTAACCGACTGGGCAGATGTGACAGCATATACTGTTGCTATGTTTGGCTTCTCAGTGCTATAGAGAGAGGAAGCTGCAGTTACAGCAGATTCTGGAATATCATATGGTCCACTTTCATGCAATACTGTTGTTGTTTTAGGTTTATTTGTGCTGAACAGGGAAGAAGCTGTACTATTTATCTCTTTATCTAAACTATCCGATAAAGCTGAAGATGTAACCACAGTGACAGCAGGATACATTGGATTATCAGTGCTGTGAAGAGAAGAAGTGGCAGTAGGTTTTTGTGTTATAACACTGTCAGTGGACATATCTGTTTGGTTACTTGATCCATTCTCAGTGACAGCAACAGCACTAGATGACAACATAATTTTGGTTGTAGCTGCTACAGCAGTGGACACCACAGGAAAACGTGTGAGTGGTTTAAATGTAGTTGATCCACCTGAACTATCACCCTTTACTACAGAGTCCTCTGGGACGACTCCACTGCCCTGCTCAGTAATGTAAATCTCAGTGCTTGTCATGTGTGGTGATTGGGTTGATGACATAAATTCCATTGTTAGCGGTGTACTGGAGTGATTCGAGGATGACACACTTATCATGTCAGATATTCTCTCACTGTCATCTATTTCGGTCTCATCTGCGGCCACAGTAAATTCTTCTCGTGGTTTGGATGTAGTCTCAATGGATACCTCTGCACCAGATCCATCTGAACTTGACTCCAAATCATCGTCACCAGATGAGCCACCAGAGATTTCCATGTCAATAAAAGTAGAGGTTTCCTTTGAGGTATACACAATGACACTGGGGATTGCCAATGGTTGAGAGGTTTCAAATGTATAGGGGCTTGTTGTGATTGACATAAATTCTCTGGCACCCGAACTTTTCTCCTCAATAAACGTGGTTGTAACTAATGGACTAAATGTGGTTATTGCTAGGGTTGTTTTTTCCACAGCGGATTGATCAGATGCTGTTGGTGTTTCTAAGGGAGTTTCATCTGTGGATGCAGATGTATCATCTCCTGAGCCCTCTACATCAGTAAAATTCCCAATTTCTGACTCAGATACTGATGCTGTCACTGCCTCAATTGTTTTAGACTCATCTGTCATGAACTCTGAGAAGGTTTGGGTTGATGATTCAACACCAGACTGTGACATGCTCTCAGCTATCTGACTTACATCTGTTGTTGTAAAGAATGGGACTTTGTTTTGATATGCGCTTAAGGCAGTTGGTGGCATTGGTGTTGGTATCTCAGTGCTGAAGAGAGAAGAATCTGAGGTTCCATGAGATTTTAAAACTTCAGATGTTTCAATTTCGGGTGATGCTGTTGTCAATAACTGCCTCACTGTGTTTATCGTTAAAGACACTGTGGTGGCTACGCTTGCTGTTGCTTTTGTAAGAACCTCTGGAGGAGTAATTGATGTTTCCTCGGTTACATTGCTTTTTGATGTTTCTGCAAACACTGCCACTGGTGTCTCTGTACTGAACATGGAAGAAATCGAATCAATGGCAACATCACCTGAAGTCTCTTCTTCAGTGAATACTGACCTTGAGTCAGTGGCAAAAACAATTGTGGCAGGCTTAACAGTTGTTCTCACAAAGGTAGGTAAGGATTCAATTAACATGAAGTCTGTGCTGATCATGTAGTCCACTTCCTCATCTGGCTGTACTGAGGGGTTGACACTTGAGGATGCTGTGCTGGCAACAGACGATGCTATCACAGCAGAGATCTCAGCAGACGTATAAGAGGTTTGGTCCCCAGAGCCTTCTTCATGCACTTTGCTAGCTGAAACAGTTGCTGGTTTTTCAGTACTGTGCAGAGATGAAGTAATACTTGCAACAGTTTTTATCACATTGTTCTCTTTGCTGGATACAGATGATGATGAAACGTTGATGGGAGAAGGCAAAAGAGGTTCCCTGGTAAACATGTACGGAGTTTGGTTTCCAGTACTTTCAGTAGTTGTAATTACATAATCGGTTTCAAAAGTTAGAGTTTGCTTTTCTGTGCTCTTTTCTTTGTCATGGGAAATTGGTCTATTCGTACTGGACAAAGAAGAAGCTGCAATAACAGTAGATTCTGAGCTGCTGAGAAGATCACTACTTCCTGTTGCAAGTGATGTTGTTGTTACTGCTGGTTTTTCTGTGCTGAACAGTGAAGAGAAAGTGGTTGATGTTTTACCAGCAACTTCGGTGGTTTGATCAATGAACTCAGTGTCATCAATGAGAGGGATGGATGGCCTCATGGAAATTGGAGATGCAGTAGCTGTTTGCTGTGAGCTACCAATCACTATAGCTGAGGGGCTACTTAGATTCACTGTTTGATCTGTAATTGGTAAAAAAGAAATGGCAGATGATTCCTCTGTTAGAATTTCAGTTGTTTGCCCAGTTGAGCTGTCCTCTTCAGTCGAGGTAATTGCAGAACTTGTCTCAACTTCATCAATTATCTGGATGGCTAATGTTTTTTCTGTGCTTTCGAGCTTTTGAAGTTGTTGTGTAGTTGTCATGTCTGATGTTGACAGCAAAGGTGTGGTAACTGTTGTGGACGGTAAGTGATGAGTGATGGACAGTGGTGGTCCAGTTGTGTCAATTATTCCCCATGTTGCAATGAGTGTCACATCATCTCCTGAGTGTTCAGTTGTTAGGAAAGTAGAACTAGTTCCTGCTGTTACAGACACTTTCTCAGTCAGAACTGTGCTTACAGTCTTTTGTGTTTCAGGTGACTCTGATGTTGGTTTCTCAGTACTGTAGAGGGATGAAGCTACAGTAACAGCTGATCTTGAAGTATCACTTGTTTCAGTTTGACGAGGAGCCATCACTGATGGTGACACTGTACTCCACAATGAAGAAACATCCGTTGCTGTAATGGAAAAGTCTTCAAGGTCATCTCCAGAACCTTCTGAATCTGTGATAAGGGGAAATGATGCTGTTTCAGGTTTCATGGTTGATCCACTGGATGAAGGAATGGACTCCACCATTGTAGTTTCAGTACTAATATTGTCATCCTTCATGTCTGAACCAGCTGAGGATGTAACAGGAGATGTTCTTGATGGTGCCTCAGTGCTGTAGAGAGACATGTTAGTTGTAACAAATGAGGTCTCTGGTGTAGCTGATAATTTCCCAGTCTGACTTGTGGTTCCATTCTCTTTTGTTTCAGTTGACTCTGATGTTGGTTTCTCAGTACTGTAGAGGGATGAAGCTACAGTAACAGCTGATCTTGAAGTATCACTTGTTTCAGTTTGACGTGAGGGTGTCACTGATGGTGACACTGTACTCCACAATGAAGAAACAGCAGTTGCTTTAATAAAATAATCTGCAAATAACTCATCAGTGCCGTCTCCAGAACTCTCCGTGGTAATGGGAAATGATGCTGTTTCCTTTTTCATGGTTGATTCACTTGATGAAGGAATGGACTCCACCATTGTAGTTTCAGTACTAATATCGTTATCCGTCATATCTGAATCGGCTGAGGATGTAACAGGAGATGTTCTTGATGGTGCCTCAGTGCTGTAGAGAGACATTTTAGCTGTAACAAATGAGGTCTCTGGTGTAGCTGATAATTTCCCAGTCTGACTAATGGTTCCATTCTCTTTTGTTTCAGGTGACTCTGATGTTGGTTTCTCAGTACTGTAGAGGGATGAAGCTACAGTAACAGCTGATCTTGAAGTATCAATTGTTTCAGTTTGACGAGGAGCCGTCACTGACGGTGACACTGTATTCCACAATGAAGAAACAGTCGTCGCTGTAATGGAAGAGTCTTCATTGTCATCTCCAGAACCATCTGAATCTATGATAAGGGGAAATGATGCTGTTTCAGGTTTCATGGTTGATCCACTGGATGAAGGAATGGACTCCACCATTATAGTTTCAGTACTAATATCTTCATCCTTCATGTCTGAACCAGCTGAGGATGTAACAGGAGATGTTCTTGATGGTGCCTCAGTGCTGTAGAGAGACATGCTAGCTGTAACAAATGAGGTCTCTGGTGTAGCTGATAATTTCCCAGTCTGACTTGTGGTTCCATTCTCTTTTGTTTCAGGTGACTCTGATGTTGGTTTCTCAGTACTGTAGAGGGATGAAGCTACAGTAACAGCTGATCTTGAAGTATCAATTGTTTCAGTTTGACGAGGAGCCGTCACTGACGGTGACACTGTATTCCACAATGAAGAAACAGTCGTCGCTGTAATGGAAGAGTCTCCATTGTCATCTCCAGAACCATCTGAATCTGTGATAAGGGGAAATGATGCTGTTTCAGGTTTCATGGTTGATCCACTGGATGAAGGAATGGACTCCACCATTGTAGTTTCAGTACTAATATCTTCATCCTTCATGTCTGAACCAGCTGAGGATGTAACAGGAGATGTTCTTGATGGTGCCTCAGTGCTGTAGAGAGACATATTAGTTGTAACAAATGAGGTCCCTGGTGTAGCTGATAATTTCCCAGTCTGACTTGTGGTTCCATTCTCTTTTGTTTCAGGTGACTCTGATGTTGGTTTCTCAGTACTGTAGAGGGATGAAACTACAGTAACAGCTGATCTTGAAGTATCACTTGTTCCAGTTTGACGTGACGGTGTCACTGATGGTGACACTGTACTCCACAATGAAGAAACAGCAGTTGCTTTAATAAAATAATCTGCAAATAACTCATCAGTGCCATCTCCAGAACTCTCCGTGGTAATGGGGAATGATGCTGTTTCCTTTTTCATGGTTGATTCACTTGATGAAGGAATGGACTCCACCATTGTAGTTTCAGTACTAATATCGTTATCCGTCATGTCTGAACCAGCTGAGGATGTAACAGGAGATGTTCTTGATGGTGCCTCAGTGCTGTAGAGAGACATGCTAGCTGTAACAAATGAGGTCTCTGGTGTAGCTGATAATTTCCCAGTCTGACTTGTGGTTCCATTCTCTTTTGTTTCAGGTGACTCTGATGTTGGTTTCTCAGTACTGTAGAGGGATGAAGCTACAGTAACAGCTGATCTTGAAGTATCAATTGTTTTAGTTTGACGAGGAGCCGTCACTGACGGTGACACTGTATTCCACAATGAAGAAACAGTCGTCGCTGTAATGGAAGAGTCTTCATTGTCATCTCCAGAACCATCTGAATCTGTGATAAGGGGAAATGATGCTGTTTCAGGTTTCATGGTTGATCCACTGGATGAAGGAATGGACTCCACCATTATAGTTTCAGTACTAATATCTTCATCCTTCATGTCTGAACCAGCTGAGGATGTAACAGGAGATGTTCTTGATGGTGCCTCAGTGCTGTAGAGAGACATGCTAGCTGTAACAAATGAGGTCTCTGGTGTAGCTGATAATTTCCCAGTCTGACTTGTGGTTCCATTCTCTTTTGTTTCAGGTGACTCTGATGTTGGTTTCTCAGTACTGTAGAGGGATGAAGCTACAGTAACAGCTGATCTTGAAGTATCAATTGTTTCAGTTTGACGAGGAGCCGTCACTGACGGTGACATTGTATTCCACAATGAAGAAACAGTCGTCGCTGTAATGGAAGAGTCTTCATTGTCATCTCCAGAACCATCTGAATCTGTGATAAGGGGAAATGATGCTGTTTCAGGTTTCATGGTTGATCCACTGGATGAAGGAATGGACTCCACCATTATAGTTTCAGTACTAATATCTTCATCCTTCATGTCTGAACCAGCTGAGGATGTAACAGGAGATGTTCTTGATGGTGCCTCAGTGCTGTAGAGAGACATGCTAGCTGTAACAAATGAGGTCTCTGGTGTAGCTGATAATTTCCCAGTCTGACTTGTGGTTCCATTCTCTTTTGTTTCAGGTGACTCTGATGTTGGTTTCTCAGTACTGTAGAGGGATGAAGCTACAGTAACAGCTGATCTTGAAGTATCAATTGTTTCAGTTTGACGGGGAGCCGTCACTGACGGTGACATTGTATTCCACAATGAAGAAACAGTCGTCGCTGTAATGGAAGAGTCTTCATTGTCATCTCCAGAACCATCTGAATCTGTGATAAGGGGAAATGATGCTGTTTCAGGTTTCATGGTTGATCCACTGGATGAAGGAATGGACTCCACCATTGTAGTTTCAGTACTAATATCTTCATCCTTCATGTCTGAACCAGCTGAGGATGTAACAGGAGATGTTCTTGATGGTGCCTCAGTGCTGTAGAGAGACATGTTAGTTGTAACAAATGAGGTCTCTGGTGTAGCTGATAATTTCCCAGTCTGACTTGTGGTTCCATTCTCTTTTGTTTCAGGTGACTCTGATGTTTGTTTCTCAGTACTGTAGAGGGATGAAGCTACAGTAACAGCTGATCTTGAAGTATCACTTGTTTCAGTTTGACGTGACGGTGTCACTGATGGTGACACTGTACTCCACAATGAAGAAACAGCAGTTGCTTTAATAAAATAATCTGCAAATAACTCATCAGTGCCATCTCCAGAACTCTCCGTGGTAATGGGGAATGATGCTGTTTCCTTTTTCATGGTTGATTCACTTGATGATGGAATGGACTCCACCATTGTAGTTTCAGTACTAATATCGTTATCCGTCATGTCTGAACCAGCTGAGGATGTAACAGGAGATGTTCTTGATGGTGCCTCAGTGCTGTAGAGAGACATTTTAGCTGTAACAAATGAGGTCTCTGGTGTAGCTGATAATTTCCCAGTCTGACTTGTGGTTCCATTCTCTTTTGTTTCAGGTGACTCTGATGTTGTTTTCTCAGTACTGTAGAGGGATGAAGCTACAGTAACAGCTGATCTTGAAGTATCAATTGTTTCAGTTTGACGAGGAGCCGTCACTGACGGTGACATTGTATTCCACAATGAAGAAACAGTCGTCGCTGTAATGGAAGAGTCTTCATTGTCATCTCCAGAACCATCTGAATCTATGATAAGGGGAAATGATGCTGTTTCAGGTTTCATGGTTGATCCACTGGATGAAGGAATGGACTCCACCATTGTAGTTTCAGTACTAATATCTTCATCCTTCATGTCTGAACCAGCTGAGGATGTAACAGGAGATGTTCTTGATGGTGCCTCAGTGCTGTAGAGAGACATGCTAGCTGTAACAAATGAGGTCTCTGGTGTAGCTGATAATTTCCCAGTCTGACTTGTGGTTCCATTCTCTTTTGTTTCAGGTGACTCTGATGTTGGTTTCTCAGTACTGTAGAGGGATGAAGCTACAGTAACAGCTGATCTTGAAGTATCACTTGTTTCAGTTTGACGTGAGGGTGTCACTGATGGTGACACTGTACTCCACAATGAAGAAACAGCAGTTGCTTTAATAAAATAATCTGCAAATAACTCATCAGTGCCGTCTCCAGAACTCTCCGTGGTAATGGGAAATGATGCTGTTTCCTTTTTCATGGTTGATTCACTTGATGAAGGAATGGACTCCACCATTGTAGTTTCAGTACTAATATCGTTATCCGTCATGTCTGAATCGGCTGAGGATGTAACAGGAGATGTTCTTGATGGTGCCTCAGTGCTGTAGAGAGACATTTTAGCTGTAACAAATGAGGTCTCTGGTGTAGCTGATAATTTCCCAGTCTGACTAATGGTTCCATTCTCTTTTATTTCAGGTGACTCTGATGTTGGTTTCTCAGTACTGTAGAGGGATGAAGCTACAGTAACAGCTGATCTTGAAGTATCAATTGTTTCAGTTTGACGAGGAGCCGTCACTGACGGTGACATTGTATTCCACAATGAAGAAACAGTCGTCGCTGTAATGGAAGAGTCTTCATTGTCATCTCCAGAACCATCTGAATCTGTGATAAGGGGAAATGATGCTGTTTCAGGTTTCATGGTTGATCCACTGGATGAAGGAATGGACTCCACCATTATAGTTTCAGTACTAATATCTTCATCCTTCATGTCTGAACCAGCTGAGGATGTAACAGGAGATGTTCTTGATGGTGCCTCAGTGCTGTAGAGAGACATGCTAGCTGTAACAAATGAGGTCTCTGGTGTAGCTGATAATTTCCCAGTCTGACTTGTGGTTCCATTCTCTTTTGTTTCAGGTGACTCTGATGTTGGTTTCTCAGTACTGTAGAGGGATGAAGCTACAGTAACAGCTGATCTTGAAGTATCAATTGTTTCAGTTTGACGGGGAGCCGTCACTGACGGTGACATTGTATTCCACAATGAAGAAACAGTCGTCGCTGTAATGGAAGAGTCTTCATTGTCATCTCCAGAACCATCTGAATCTGTGATAAGGGGAAATGATGCTGTTTCAGGTTTCATGGTTGATCCACTGGATGAAGGAATGGACTCCACCATTGTAGTTTCAGTACTAATATCTTCATCCTTCATGTCTGAACCAGCTGAGGATGTAACAGGAGATGTTCTTGATGGTGCCTCAGTGCTGTAGAGAGACATGTTAGTTGTAACAAATGAGGTCTCTGGTGTAGCTGATAATTTCCCAGTCTGACTTGTGGTTCCATTCTCTTTTGTTTCAGGTGACTCTGATGTTGGTTTCTCAGTACTGTAGAGGGATGAAGCTACAGTAACAGCTGATCTTGAAGTATCACTTGTTTCAGTTTGACGTGAGGGTGTCACTGATGGTGACACTGTACTCCACAATGAAGAAACAGCAGTTGCTTTAATAAAATAATCTGCAAATAACTCATCAGTGCCGTCTCCAGAACTCTCCGTGGTAATGGGAAATGATGCTGTTTCCTTTTTCATGGTTGATTCACTTGATGAAGGAATGGACTCCACCATTGTAGTTTCAGTACTAATATCGTTATCCGTCATGTCTGAATCGGCTGAGGATGTAACAGGAGATGTTCTTGATGGTGCCTCAGTGCTGTAGAGAGACATTTTAGCTGTAACAAATGAGGTCTCTGGTGTAGCTGATAATTTCCCAGTCTGACTAATGGTTCCATTCTCTTTTGTTTCAGGTGACTCTGATGTTGGTTTCTCAGTACTGTAGAGGGATGAAGCTACAGTAACAGCTGATCTTGAAGTATCAATTGTTTCAGTTTGACGAGGAGCCGTCACTGACGGTGACACTGTATTCCACAATGAAGAAACAGTCGTCGCTGTAATGGAAGAGTCTTCATTGTCATCTCCAGAACCATCTGAATCTATGATAAGGGGAAATGATGCTGTTTCAGGTTTCATGGTTGATCCACTGGATGAAGGAATGGACTCCACCATTATAGTTTCAGTACTAATATCTTCATCCTTCATGTCTGAACCAGCTGAGGATGTAACAGGAGATGTTCTTGATGGTGCCTCAGTGCTGTAGAGAGACATGCTAGCTGTAACAAATGAGGTCTCTGGTGTAGCTGATAATTTCCCAGTCTGACTTGTGGTTCCATTCTCTTTTGTTTCAGGTGACTCTGATGTTGGTTTCTCAGTACTGTAGAGGGATGAAGCTACAGTAACAGCTGATCTTGAAGTATCACTTGTTCCAGTTTGACGTGAGGGTGTCACTGATGGTGACACTGTACTCCACAATGAAGAAACAGCAGTTGCTTTAATAAAATAATCTGCAAATAACTCATCAGTGCCGTCTCCAGAACTCTCCGTGGTAATGGGAAATGATGCTGTTTCCTTTTTCATGGTTGATTCACTTGATGAAGGAATGGACTCCACCATTGTAGTTTCAGTACTAATATCGTTATCCGTCATGTCTGAATCGGCTGAGGATGTAACAGGAGATGTTCTTGATGGTGCCTCAGTGCTGTAGAGAGACATTTTAGCTGTAACAAATGAGGTCTCTGGTGTAGCTGATAATTTCCCAGTCTGACTAATGGTTCCATTCTCTTTTGTTTCAGGTGACTCTGATGTTGGTTTCTCAGTACTGTAGAGGGATGAAGCTACAGTAACAGCTGATCTTGAAGTATCAATTGTTTCAGTTTGACGAGGAGCCGTCACTGACGGTGACACTGTATTCCACAATGAAGAAACAGTCGTCGCTGTAATGGAAGAGTCTTCATTGTCATCTCCAGAACCATCTGAATCTATGATAAGGGGAAATGATGCTGTTTCAGGTTTCATGGTTGATCCACTGGATGAAGGAATGGACTCCACCATTATAGTTTCAGTACTAATATCTTCATCCTTCATGTCTGAACCAGCTGAGGATGTAACAGGAGATGTTCTTGATGGTGCCTCAGTGCTGTAGAGAGACATGCTAGCTGTAACAAATGAGGTCTCTGGTGTAGCTGATAATTTCCCAGTCTGACTTGTGGTTCCATTCTCTTTTGTTTCAGGTGACTCTGATGTTGGTTTCTCAGTACTGTAGAGGGATGAAGCTACAGTAACAGCTGATCTTGAAGTATCAATTGTTTCAGTTTGACGAGGAGCCGTCACTGACGGTGACACTGTATTCCACAATGAAGAAACAGTCGTCGCTGTAATGGAAGAGTCTCCATTGTCATCTCCAGAACCATCTGAATCTGTGATAAGGGGAAATGATGCTGTTTCAGGTTTCATGGTTGATCCACTGGATGAAGGAATGGACTCCACCATTGTAGTTTCAGTACTAATATCTTCATCCTTCATGTCTGAACCAGCTGAGGATGTAACAGGAGATGTTCTTGATGGTGCCTCAGTGCTGTAGAGAGACATATTAGTTGTAACAAATGAGGTCCCTGGTGTAGCTGATAATTTCCCAGTCTGACTTGTGGTTCCATTCTCTTTTGTTTCAGGTGACTCTGATGTTTGTTTCTCAGTACTGTAGAGGGATGAAACTACAGTAACAGCTGATCTTGAAGTATCACTTGTTCCAGTTTGACGTGACGGTGTCACTGATGGTGACACTGTACTCCACAATGAAGAAACAGCAGTTGCTTTAATAAAATAATCTGCAAATAACTCATCAGTGCCATCTCCAGAACTCTCCGTGGTAATGGGGAATGATGCTGTTTCCTTTTTCATGGTTGATTCACTTGATGAAGGAATGGACTCCACCATTGTAGTTTCAGTACTAATATCGTTATCCGTCATGTCTGAACCAGCTGAGGATGTAACAGGAGATGTTCTTGATGGTGCCTCAGTGCTGTAGAGAGACATTTTAGCTGTAACAAATGAGGTCTCTGGTGTAGCTGATAATTTCCCAGTCTGACTTGTGGTTCCATTCTCTTTTGTTTCAGGTGACTCTGATGTTGGTTTCTCAGTACTGTAGAGGGATGAAGCTACAGTAACAGCTGATCTTGAAGTATCAATTGTTTCAGTTTGACGAGGAGCCGTCACTGACGGTGACACTGTATTCCACAATGAAGAAACAGTCGTCGCTGTAATGGAAGAGTCTTCATTGTCATCTCCAGAACCATCTGAATCTATGATAAGGGGAAATGATGCTGTTTCAGGTTTCATGGTTGATCCACTGGATGAAGGAATGGACTCCACCATTATAGTTTCAGTACTAATATCTTCATCCTTCATGTCTGAACCAGCTGAGGATGTAACAGGAGATGTTCTTGATGGTGCCTCAGTGCTGTAGAGAGACATGCTAGCTGTAACAAATGAGGTCTCTGGTGTAGCTGATAATTTCCCAGTCTGACTTGTGGTTCCATTCTCTTTTGTTTCAGGTGACTCTGATGTTGGTTTCTCAGTACTGTAGAGGGATGAAGCTACAGTAACAGCTGATCTTGAAGTATCAATTGTTTTAGTTTGACGAGGAGCCGTCACTGACGGTGACACTGTATTCCACAATGAAGAAACAGTCGTCGCTGTAATGGAAGAGTCTTCATTGTCATCTCCAGAACCATCTGAATCTGTGATAAGGGGAAATGATGCTGTTTCAGGTTTCATGGTTGATCCACTGGATGAAGGAATGGACTCCACCATTATAGTTTCAGTACTAATATCTTCATCCTTCATGTCTGAACCAGCTGAGGATGTAACAGGAGATGTTCTTGATGGTGCCTCAGTGCTGTAGAGAGACATGCTAGCTGTAACAAATGAGGTCTCTGGTGTAGCTGATAATTTCCCAGTCTGACTTGTGGTTCCATTCTCTTTTGTTTCAGGTGACTCTGATGTTGGTTTCTCAGTACTGTAGAGGGATGAAGCTACAGTAACAGCTGATCTTGAAGTATCAATTGTTTCAGTTTGACGAGGAGCCGTCACTGACGGTGACATTGTATTCCACAATGAAGAAACAGTCGTCGCTGTAATGGAAGAGTCTTCATTGTCATCTCCAGAACCATCTGAATCTGTGATAAGGGGAAATGATGCTGTTTCAGGTTTCATGGTTGATCCACTGGATGAAGGAATGGACTCCACCATTATAGTTTCAGTACTAATATCTTCATCCTTCATGTCTGAACCAGCTGAGGATGTAACAGGAGATGTTCTTGATGGTGCCTCAGTGCTGTAGAGAGACATGCTAGCTGTAACAAATGAGGTCTCTGGTGTAGCTGATAATTTCCCAGTCTGACTTGTGGTTCCATTCTCTTTTGTTTCAGGTGACTCTGATGTTGGTTTCTCAGTACTGTAGAGGGATGAAGCTACAGTAACAGCTGATCTTGAAGTATCAATTGTTTCAGTTTGACGGGGAGCCGTCACTGACGGTGACATTGTATTCCACAATGAAGAAACAGTCGTCGCTGTAATGGAAGAGTCTTCATTGTCATCTCCAGAACCATCTGAATCTGTGATAAGGGGAAATGATGCTGTTTCAGGTTTCATGGTTGATCCACTGGATGAAGGAATGGACTCCACCATTGTAGTTTCAGTACTAATATCTTCATCCTTCATGTCTGAACCAGCTGAGGATGTAACAGGAGATGTTCTTGATGGTGCCTCAGTGCTGTAGAGAGACATGTTAGTTGTAACAAATGAGGTCTCTGGTGTAGCTGATAATTTCCCAGTCTGACTTGTGGTTCCATTCTCTTTTGTTTCAGGTGACTCTGATGTTTGTTTCTCAGTACTGTAGAGGGATGAAGCTACAGTAACAGCTAATCTTGAAGTATCACTTGTTCCAGTTTGACGTGACGGTGTCACTGATGGTGACACTGTACTCCACAATGAAGAAACAGCAGTTGCTTTAATAAAATAATCTGCAAATAACTCATCAGTGCCATCTCCAGAACTCTCCGTGGTAATGGGGAATGATGCTGTTTCCTTTTTCATGGTTGATTCACTTGACGATGGAATGGACTCCACCATTGTAGTTTCAGTACTAATATCGTTATCCGTCATGTCTGAACCAGCTGAGGATGTAACAGGAGATGTTCTTGATGGTGCCTCAGTGCTGTAGAGAGACATTTTAGCTGTAACAAATGAGGTCTCTGGTGTAGCTGATAATTTCCCAGTCTGACTTGTGGTTCCATTCTCTTTTGTTTCAGGTGACTCTGATGTTGGTTTCTCAGTACTGTAGAGGGATGAAGCTACAGTAACAGCTGATCTTGAAGTATCAATTGTTTCAGTTTGACGAGGAGCCGTCACTGACGGTGACACTGTATTCCACAATGAAGAAACAGTCGTCGCTGTAATGGAAGAGTCTTCATTGTCATCTCCAGAACCATCTGAATCTATGATAAGGGGAAATGATGCTGTTTCAGGTTTCATGGTTGATCCACTGGATGAAGGAATGGACTCCACCACTGTAGTTTCAGTACTAATATCTTCATCCTTCATGTCTGAACCAGCTGAGGATGTAACAGGAGATGTTCTTGATGGTGCCTCAGTGCTGTAGAGAGACATGCTAGCTGTAACAAATGAGGTCTCTGGTGTAGCTGATAATTTCCCAGTCTGACTTGTGGTTCCATTCTCTTTTGTTTCAGGTGACTCTGATGTTGGTTTCTCAGTACTGTAGAGGGATGAAGCTACAGTAACAGCTGATCTTGAAGTATCAATTGTTTCAGTTTGACGAGGAGCCGTCACTGACGGTGACACTGTATTCCACAATGAAGAAACAGTCGTCGCTGTAATGGAAGAGTCTTCATTGTCATCTCCAGAACCATCTGAATCTGTGATAAGGGGAAATGATGCTGTTTCAGGTTTCATGGTTGATCCACTGGATGAAGGAATGGACTCCACCATTGTAGTTTCAGTACTAATATCTTCATCCTTCATGTCTGAACCAGCTGAGGATGTAACAGGAGATGTTCTTGATGGTGCCTCAGTGCTGTAGAGAGACATGTTAGTTGTAACAAATGAGGTCTCTGGTGTAGCTGATAATTTCCCAGTCTGACTTGTGGTTCCATTCTCTTTTGTTTCAGGTGACTCTGATGTTTGTTTCTCAGTACTGTAGAGGGATGAAGCTACAGTAACAGCTGATCTTGAAGTATCACTTGTTCCAGTTTGACGTGACGGTGTCACTGATGGTGATACTGTACTCCACAATGAAGAAACAGCAGTTGCTTTAATAAAATAATCTGCAAATAACTCATCAGTGCCATCTCCAGAACTCTCCGTGGTAATGGGGAATGATGCTGTTTCCTTTTTCATGGTTGATTCACTTGATGAAGGAATGGACTCCACCATTGTAGTTTCAGTACTAATATCGTTATCCGTCATGTCTGAACCAGCTGAGGATGTAACAGGAGATGTTCTTGATGGTGCCTCAGTGCTGTAGAGAGACATTTTAGCTGTAACAAATGAGGTCTCTGGTGTAGCTGATAATTTCCCAGTCTGACTTGTGGTTCCATTCTCTTTTGTTTCAGGTGACTCTGATGTTGGTTTCTCAGTACTGTAGAGGGATGAAGCTACAGTAACAGCTGATCTTGAAGTATCAATTGTTTCAGTTTGACGAGGAGCCGTCACTGACGGTGACACTGTACTCCACAATGAAGAAACAGTCGTCGCAGTAATGGAAGAGTCTTCATTGTCATCTCCAGAACCATCTGAATCTGTGATGAGGGGAAATGATGCTGTTTCAGGTTTCATGGTTGATCCACTGGATGAAGGAATGGAGTCCACCATTGTATTTTCAGTACTAATATCGATATCCTTCTTGTCTGAACCAGCTGAGGATGTAACAGGAGATGTTCTTGATGGTGCCTCAGTGCTGTAGAGAGACATGTTAGCTGTAACAAATGAGGTCTCTGGTGTAGCTGATAATTTCCCAGTCTGACTTGTGGTTCCATTCTCTTTTGTTTCAGGTGACTCTGATGTTGGTTTCTCAGTACTGTAGAGGGATGAAGCTACAGTAACAGCTGATCTTGAAGTATCAATTGTTTCAGTTTGACGAGGAGCCGTCACTGACGGTGACACTGTATTCCACAATGAAGAAACATTCGTTGCTGTAATGGAAAAGTCTTCAAGGTCATCTCCAGAACCTTCTGAATCTGTGATAAGGGGAAATGATGCTGTTTCAGGTTTCATGGTTGATCCACTGGATGGAGGAATGGACTCCACCACTGTAGTTTCAGTACTAATATCTTCATCCTTCATGTCTGAACCAGCTGAGGATGTAACAGGAGATGTTCTTGATGGTGCCTCAGTGCTGTAGAGAGACATGTTAGTTGTAACAAATGAGGTCTCTGGTGTAGCTGATAATTTCCCAGTCTGACTTGTGGTTCCATTCTCTTTTGTTTCAGGTGACTCTGATGTTGGTTTCTCAGTACTGTAGAGGGATGAAGCTACAGTAACAGCTGATCTTGAAGTATCACTTGTTTCAGTTTGACGTGACGGTGTCACTGATGGTAACACTGTACTCCACAATGAAGAAACAGCAGTTGCTTTAATAAAATAATCTGCAAATAACTCATCAGTGCCATCTCCAGAACTCTCCGTGGTAATGGGGAATGATGCTGTTTCCTTTTTCATGGTTGATTCACTTGATGAAGGAATGGACTCCACCATTGTAGTTTCAGTACTAATATTGTTATCCGTCATGTCTGAACCAGCTGAGGATGTAACAGGAGATGTGCTTGATGGTGCCTCAGTGCTGTAGAGAGACATTTTAGCTGTAACAAATGAGGTCTCTGGTGTAGCTGATAATTTCCCAGTCTGACTTGTGGTTCCATTCTCTTTTGTTTCAGGTGACTCTGATGTTGGCTTCTCAGTACTGTAGAGGGATGAAGCTACAGTAACAGCTGATCTTGAAGTATCAATTGTTTCAGTTTGACGAGGAGCCGTCACTGACGGTGACACTGTATTCCACAATGAAGAAACAGTCGTCGCTGTAATGGAAGAGTCTTCATTGTCATCTCCAGAACCATCTGAATCTGTGATAAGGGGAAATGATGCTGTTTCAGGTTTCATGGTTGATCCACTGATGGAAGGAATATACTCCACCATTGTAGTTCCACTCATAATAGCGTTATCCTCAATGTCTGTAACAACCGATGATACAACAGAAGCCAGACTTGGAGACACTGTTATCGAGCTCATGGGTGTCTCATCGGAGATTGGAGAAACTGATGGTTGTTCAGTAAGTGATGACAATTTGGTCTTATCTGTTTCAAGACTTTCTGTTGTTTCAGGTAACATTGCTGTTGGTGCGTCAGTCCTAAAGACCGAAGATGTACCTGTTACAGATGAGGTTGGGGTGAACATATCAGGGGTTTGGTCTTCTGAGCCAACTTCATCTGCTAGAGTGACACTGGAACTCTGCTCTGACTTTAAATCAAAAGGAGAGAGTGAAGCTGTTTCTGTCTGAGCGGTCACAGCACTGTCTTGTTCCCCAACTTGAAGTGCTGTTGATTTCTGAGTGCTAGACAAAGAGGAGACTGTAGAGACTTTAGGATCTTTGATGGAAATCTCAGTATTCTGATCGCCTGAGCTCTCTTCATCTGCTGTTGGGAAAGTAAAACTTGTCTCTGGTGTTACTGATGATGTCCCATACATACTATTGGTTACAGTCGTTTGTGCTTCAGGTGACTCTGATGTTGGTTTCTCAGTACTGTAGAGTGATGAAGCTAGAGTAACAGCTGATTTTGAAGTATCACTTGTTTCAGTTTGACGAGGAGCTGTCACTGATGGTGACACTGTACTCCACAGTGAAGAAACATTCGTTGCTGTAATGGAAAAGTCTTCAAGGTCATCTCCAGAACCTTCTGAATCTGTGATAAGGGGAAATGATGCTGTTTCAGGTTTCATGGTTGATCCACTGGATGAAGGAATGGACTCCACCATTGTAGTTTCAGTACTAATATCTTCATCCTTCATGTCTGAACCAGCTGAGGATGTAACAGGAGATGTTCTTGATGGTGCCTCAGTGCTGTAGAGAGACATGCTAGCTGTAACAAATGAGGTCTCTGGTGTAGCTGATAATTTCCCAGTCTGACTTGTGGTTCCATTCTCTTTTGTTTCAGGTGACTCTGATGTTGGCTTCTCAGTACTGTAGAGGGATGAAGCTGCAGTAACAGCTGATCTTGAAGTATCAATTGTTTCAGTTTGACGAGGAGCCGTCACTGACGGTGACACTGTACTCCACAATGAAGAAACAGTCGTCGCTGTAATGGAAGAGTCTTCATTGTCATCTCCAGAACCATCTGAATCTGTGATAAGGGGAAATGATGCTGTTTCAGGTTTCATGGTTGATCCACTGGATGAAGGAATGGACTCCACCATTGTAGTTTCAGTACTAATATCGTTATCCTTCATGTCTGAACCAGCTGAGGATGTAACAGGAGATGTTCTTGATGGTGCTTCAGTGCTGTAGAGAGACATGTTAGCTGTAACAAATGAGGTCTCTGGTGTAGCTGATAATTTCCCAGTCCGACTTGTGGTTGCATTCTCTTTTGTTTCAGGTGACTCTGATGTTTGTTTCTCAGTACTGTAGAGGGATGAAGCTACAGTAACAGCTGATCTTGAAGTATCAATTGTTTCAGTTTGACGAGGAGCCGTCACTGACGGTGACACTGTACTCCACAATGAAGAAACAGTTGTCGCTGTAATGGAAGAGTCTTCATTGTCATCTCCAGAACCATCTGAATCTGTGATAAGGGGAAATGATGCTGTTTCAGGTTTCATGGTTGATCCACTGATGGAAGGAATATACTCCACCATTGTAGTTCCACTCATAATAGCGTTATCCTCAATGTCTGTAACAACCGATGATACAACAGAAGCCAGACTTGGAGACACTGTTATCGAGCTCATGGGTGTCTCATCGGAGATTGGAGAAACTGATGGTTGTTCAGTAAGTGATGACAGTTTGGTCTTATCTGTTTCAAGACTTTCTGTTGTTTCAGCTAACATTGCTGTTGGTGCGTCAGTCCTAAAGACCGAAGATGTACCTGTTACAGATGAGGTTGGGGTGAACATATCAGGGGTTTGGTCTTCTGAGCCAACTTCATCTGCTAGAGTGACACTGGAACTCTGCTCTGACTTCAAATCAAAAGGAGAGAGTGAAGCTGTTTCTGTCTGAGCGGTCACAGCACTGTCTTGTTCCCCAACTTGAAGTGCTGTTGATTTCTCAGTGCTAGACAAAGAGGAGACTGTAGAGACTTTAGGATCTTTGATGGAAATCTCAGTATTCTGATCGCCTGAGCTCTCTTCATCTGCTGTTGGGAAAGTAAAACTTGTCTCTAGTGTTACTGATGATGTCCCATACATACTAGTGGTTACAGTCGTTTGTGCTTCAGGTGACTCTGATGTTGGTTTCTCAGTACTGTAGAGTGATGAAGCTAGAGTAACAGCTGATCTTGAAGTATCACTTGTTTCAGTTTGACGTGACGGTGTCACTGATGGTGACACTGTACTCCACAATGAAGAAACAGCAGTTGCTTTAATAAAATAATCTGCAAATAACTCATCAGTGCCGTCTCCAGAACTCTCCGTGGTAATGGGGAATGATGCTGTTTCCTTTTTCATGGTTGATTCACTGGATGAAGGAATGGACTCCGCCATTGTAGTTGCAGTACTAGTATCTTTATCCTTCATGTCTGAACCAGCTAAGGATGTAACAGAAGATGTTCTTGATGGTGCCTGAGTGTCGTAGAGAGGCATGTTAGCTGTAACAAATGAGGTCTCTGGTGTAGCTGATAATATCCCAGTCTGACTTGTGGTTCCATTCTCTTTTGTTTCAGGTGACTCTGATGTTGGTTTCTCAGTACTGTAGAGGGATGAAGCTACAGTAACAGCTGATCTCGAAGTATCACTTGTTTCAGTTTGACGTGGAGCCGTCACTGACGGTGACACTGATGGTTGTTCAGTAAGTGATGGCAGTTTGGTCTTATCTGTTTCAAGACTTTCTGTGGTTTCAGGTAACATTGCTGTTGTTGCGTCAGTCCTGAAGAGAGAAGATGTACCTGTTACAGATGAGGTTGGGGTGAACATATCAAGGATTTGGTCATCTGAGCCAACTTCATTTGCTAGAGTGGCACTGGAACTTTGCTCTGACTTTGAATCAACAGGAGAGAGTGAAGATGTTTCTGTCTGAGCGGTGACAGCACTCTCTTTTTCCCCAACTTGAAGTGCTGTTGATTTCTCAGTGCTAATCAATGAGGAGACTGTAGTGGCTGTAGGATCTTTGATGGAAATCTCAGTATTCTGATCCCCTGAGCTCTCATCATCAAGTGAATCTGATGTTGGTTTCTCAGTACTGTAGAGGGATGAAGCTACATTAACAGCTGATCCTGAAGTATCACTTGTTTCAGTTTCACGAGTAGCTGTCAACAAAGCTGTAGGAGCTTTACTATCTTTGCTGGAAAACTCAGGATGATCACCTGAGCTCTCTTCATCTGTTGTTGGGAAATTAGAACTTGTCTCTGTAGTTACTCCGGCATCTGTCTGACTTGTGGTTTTTGTCACATGCGTTTCAGGTGATGCTGATGTTGGTTTCTCAGTAGTGTAGAGTGATGAAGCTGTGGTAATTACTGTTCGTGAAGTATACATTTGTTCAGCTTCTATGTTGTTTTCTGTTTGAAACAAGACTGATGTTTTGATTGAGGGCTCACTGCTAATAACTTCATCATTGTCTGAAATAGTGGGTGATGTATGAGGGGATAAAATTGAAGTCTTCCATCTTGGGCTTGATGTGGTCATGTCAGAAACTGTAGAAATTGATGGTTCTCCTGAAGGTGATAGTATTTTTGTCTTTTCTGTGAAACTACTTTCTGTTTTTTCAGGTGACATTACTGTTGTTTTTTCAGTGCTGTACAGAAAAGACGTAGTTGAAGAGATTTGAGAGAACATGTCATTGGTTTGGTCTGCTGAGCCATCTTCATCAGTTGGAGTGAGAACAGTACTTATCTCAGACTGATAATTAATTGAAGTAACTGAAGGCTTCTCTGTCAGATCTGTGACATTGCTGTCTTGTTTCTCAAGTGGAAGTGAGGAGTCTGTGGGTGCTGCAGTCTCTTTGCTGGGTAGAACAGTTTTTTGATAACTTGAACTATCTTCATCTTTAGAGTTGAGTTCGGAGCTTTTTTCTGGAGTGACTGTGTGCACCAACGTACTTGTCCTTTCATACAGCCTTTCAGTAAGGAATGGAGAAGAAGTTACTGTAAAAGCAGGGGTTACAATAGCAGATGCAAGAGATTCTGATTTCTCAGTGCTGAGCATTGTGGAAGCAGTGACACTTAATGTCTCCCCATCTGAAATCTCAGTTGTTGGTTCACTGGAGCGCTCTTCGTCTGTTGTTGGGGAAGTAAAATGTGGGTCTGCTGTTACTGATACTTTCTCAGTCTGACTTGTGGTTACACTCTCTTGTATTTTAGGTGACATTTCTGTTTTTGGTGTACCATTGCTGTACAGAGAAGATGATTCTGGAACAACAGATCTCTGAGTAGACATGTCTGGTATTTTGTCAACCAACATATCTCCATCTGTAGGATTGAAAACAGAACTGTCTTCGTTCTTGTCAGTCGTTGTCGTGGCTGATAGGCTTTCTGACTGAACTGTGACTTGTGCTGCTGGTGTCTCAGTGATAAACAATGAGGAGGCTGTAGATGTTACAAACTCTTTACTTGATTTTTCAGTTATCTGTTTGCCTGAAATTTCTTCATCTGTGGAAGTTGGCATTGAGATAGTCTTTGTCGCACCAGTATGGGCAGATGTGCTTGGTTGTACAGACGCTGCTGGTTTTTGTGTCTTTTCATACAAAGTGGCCACAGATGAAGAAGTTTGATCTACTGAAGTCTCCTCATTTGTGACACCAGTGGTTTCCTCAGGTAATTCAGACATTAGTGATGTGCTCTGTGAGGAGTACTGACTGAAATATTCAGTGAATGAGGCCATTGTTGTCTTGATCATTTCAATAGCACTGTATAAGGGTGGCGCAGTTGTTGCAATGGATTCATGAGAGGTAGGAGTGTTTGTCTCATCTTGTTTCTTCTGCTCATGGATAGTGGTGGGTGATGACAATTTTTCCAACTCACCATTGGCATAAATGGATGTTGTATCTCTGCCTGCTGTTTGTGATGTTACTTCACTCTCTGTTGTATTTGTGGGACTTAAACTTGAAGACGTTGCAGTCACAGCAGATGTATGTGACGCTGTGCTGGTTGTAAACATGTTTACTGTGTGAACACCTGAAGCTTCTTCCTCTGTTGTAGACATTGCATCAGTTGCAAATGTCTCAGTAGGTGAGACGGAAGGAATTTTGCTGATTGAACTCCCACTCTGACTTGTGATCATGCCAGGTGAAGTTTCAGCCAGGATAGGTGCTACAGATGCTGATGAACCAGTGCTGCCTAATTCTATAGCTGGTGGTATCTCAGTCTTGGCTGTCTGTTCAGGAGAGGCTGAACCACTAGATACTGAAGGAGATGTTGAACTGTAGGCAAATTCTTTAGGGGAGTGGGTCCCTTTTCCTCCCTCCTCATCTTGAGTGGAGCTCTGTGAGTCACTAGTTGTTGATGTTGGTGTTTTCCCTTCAGAGTCAGCAGAGGAGGGAGTGTACACAGTCTGTAACGCAGACTGAGTACTGTCTTCAGCAGCTGGAGTGGCAGATGTGCTCTTTATATCCTCTGTGGTCTCTGCTTTATCTCTGGCTGTGTAAAGTTTAGTTGAAGAAGTAACAGGGGATTGGTCCTTAGCCTTCTCTGTCTGAGTCACTTCTGAGTCATTTTTGACATAGGTGGGAGTCCTCCCTGACTCGCCTGCCTCTTCTTGTACAGATGTGCTCATGACAGAGGTGGTTTCCTCTTCAGTCTTCAGGGTTTGGGTTTCTTTAGTTGATTTGGTGATATGTGGCTCAGCTGGTGTTAACCTAGGAACAAAGTCAGCAGAGGTAGATGTGACATCACTCATCCCCTCTGTGGCGTCTGTGGGAGCTGGGCCCGCTCCTGGTTTTTGTTTACTTTTTGATACCGTGTCCTCCACTGTTGAAGCTGGAACAGAGGTTGTGTCTGTCTGTGTAGGGTCCTTTATGATCAGCTCATCCTCTTTAGGGAGTATGTGAGGAGGTGTAGATTCAACTATTGGGATTATATCAGTGTCATATTCATCAACATCAACATCTGGGATCTCTGTAGAGGCCAATATTTCAGTATGTTCCTCTGTAGATTCAGTTGAGCTATCAACAGGGATATCGGTCCAACTATAATCAAACACTGTGGTTAATTCATCGCTTGCTCCCAGACTTGTCACATTTGTCAAAATCTGGGTACCTTTGGCCTCTTTTTCTTCTGTGCTCTGTGGCTCTAGTGTGATCTCATGTTTACCATTTATAAAGCTCACAGTTGGAGTGATAGTTACAGATTTTTGGGAGGAAAGGTCTGGTTCGCCACTCTGCTGGATGGGCTCCCCATCGGCTATGGAGGGCGTGGGATGGTCAGGCACAACTGGTATAGTGGGAGACTGAGAATCTTGTGGCAGTAGAGCCTGGGTAACTGGAAAGAAAATAAAGGAAAACAACAGTTTGATTGCAAAGAAACTCAAAAGCATAGTTTATGGATTAAAAAACAAAGAAATAACTAACAAAAAAACATATTGTATTTCTTAAGTCCTGGGAGTGGTAGGTATGACATTATACTATCAAAAGTCTCACTATCATACACATAGGAGGTGCTGTTTTAATTGTTCTATCACATTACATTTAGTTTAACACACTACATGACTTTTGTGGCTCTAGAGTATACACTGTCACTCTGGAAGCAACTTTGTCAAGTCTTAGAAACTAACTTGTGAAAAATGAACTTGAATATCTGTGTTAAATTGTGATTCACGATGAACAAGCTAATGTCATAACTGCAACAACACATTTACAGTTGTCACAGTAGTCTCACAAAATAATTATTTTAAAAACCTTTCGATTAAACACACATTGCAAAACACTGCAAATAAATCACTCTCCAACATGTTTGTGTCTGAACCTCATTCAAACCATAATTGAAAGATATATATTCTAAATTTATGTGAAAAGTAAATATGATCAAGAAGCCATTTGAACATAGACTTTGCCAAGTCATTCAACAATGTTAACAAAGTCTTGAACAGGTGATCTACGAAAGGCACTACCAATATAGAAGATACTAATATCAATTGCAGTATTTCCATATTTTAACAACATATTTGGAATATATCATATGCTCCTAATATACAACATATTCTTATGAGATAAAACAAAAATCACAATCTATTGCTTAATATATTAGAGGGTTGAACTCAATGTCCAATTCTTAAAACATAGTATACCATCACAAAGGTAATATTCATAGAACTCCCTTACTTATCTAGAGGTCCACAGACTAAATTATCTCAGATGTCAGCAGCTGTCTGCTATTGATTTCAAGTTTAAATGTAACTTTAAATTGTGTTCTATTAAACAACTAATAATAATAATTGTCCCAACGTTTAAAAAAGGTTTTTCACATATCCGATAATACGCATAGGGTAGCTGGCTAAAAGGACAGAGCATACATCATCCTAAAATGCACAGTTAGGCCTTATTTGGCCTGCATTGTTTACCAGTGTTTGCATAATATACAAGCAAAGATTGTTCACACATAACAACATGAGATTCTATGGTATACAACTTTACACCTGCAGCAGCTCAGCACAGGTCTGCAGAGAGACACCCGTTTATAACCCAGGCACACACACACACACGCACACACACACACACACACACACACACACACACACACACACACACACACACACACACAGGCCATTTCCTCTAGTCGCTTGTGCTGAAGCTCCCAAAACCACATTAAACATGAATGTCCAAATCAAAGTAGCCCACACTAGCATTGGACACCCTATTCTTTATAGTGGTGTAAGGCACAAACACAGCAGTATAGGATAAATAAGAACCTCAGCTAGTAGTCAGCTTCAAGTCGTAAATTATAAGCTTAGCTTATCTTAGAGAATAGAAACAGGAAGTAACTGCCTGTCGGGCTCCTACCAATGGCTACAACAAACAAATTACAATTTACGGGGTTAGATGACAGATTACAGTATTTCTTGGCCGAGGCCAGTTGCAGGTAACCAGAGGTCACTCCAGGATGTTATTGCTCCGAATAAGGTTTTGTCTGAAATTCCATGCTAATAGTACGCTCAAACGATCTAAGGGGTTTTTTTGTATGGCCAAAACCTTAGTATGAAACCTATAGTATGAGAAATGCATTATATTTCCAGTATTATATTATGCAAACACTAGACACTACGTCGGCTAAAATATCCCATCATAAAAGGCGACTGTGACAAGAGCGTTCATAACAGACAATGCTTCAATGTAGTGTAAGTCCATCTTCGCTCACAAATTATAATTTGGTCACATGAGGTTGGCACAAGTTACCATGGTTAGGTGTTTCCAACCAATCTGCTTCTCAGAAAGTGACGTGGTAATTATAGTTCCAAAAAGATAAAAATGCATGGCATGACAGTAACACTGACAGATATGATCAACACTAAATATCCATTGATATTACTAGGCACTTTGTTGCCATGCAGCCAGACAACACAGTTCTCACTGTGTCACAATACTTTCCACAAGTCCAGACTGGGAGGGCCTCAGCCGAGCCACATCACATGATGTAGCAGTAAAAGCAGCTATAATCACTCGCTTTGGTCCGGCAGCCTCCAGCTGTCCTCATAGAGAGGGGAGGCGTTGCGTTAGCCGTGACATCACCTCTTGAGGTGGTGTCCAGTCTGAGCCAAAGACAGGCATCTGTGCTTACTCAGGTAGACTGCCAACACATCTCTGTTATTGCCAGGCTGGCTGTCAGTAAGATGGGGCATGCACACAGAAGGAGAGAAATACTGCAAATGCATAGTGATTTGCAGTACAAATACACACAAGGCATACAAACACACAGGAAGATGTTGCATCTCTTTCACATACAATACTGTACACACACACACACACACACACACACACACACACACACACACACACACACACACACACACACACACACACACACACACACACATACAAAATATGTAATCTGTGCTCTTGGCAACTAAACTGACCACACTATACACTGTGTTAATGAACAGTGTGTATAACCTAGAGTAGCACCTATCCCCAGAGCAATACCAAATTCTGAAAAACTGCCAAACAACCAATGCTTTCACTTGTGTCCTTTCCAATTCAACAGATCTCTCTCATCCAACAAGAGCTGCTCTTCTGGGGTGAGGAATGAGTCACCATAGCAATGTTTGCAGCTGAGATGGAGAGCAAATTAAAGGAGTAAAAAATTATGCAGCTGCTGTTTGCATGTGAGATCATGCGCTGTTGACCTGAAAGTCATGGCCGAAATATGTATTTTAAAATTCTCCATTTTCTGTCATTAAATACAATAACATTATTGACATATAGGAAAATGTTAATCATCATTCCTGTAGCATCATAAATAAGAAGAAATAAGTATTATACAATTATGATTAGATTATATCACGAGTAGATTATGTTTTATATTAAAGAAAAAGTATGAAGCATTTAGGGGGCTCTATTGGAAGCAAAGGTATGTTTTCTTTAGTGTATAACAACCTGAAAATAATAATAATAATCGTTCTGATTTAGTTTTCTTAGAATATCTTCATACGAAGAGGGTCCTTTTCCAAAATGCATGGCACACCGGAGAAGTTTCAGTTGGTTGCAATCTGAAAGCTCAACGCTAGATGCCGCCAGATCTTTACACTGCACCTTTAAGTTTTTGTCTTTTAGATATTTTACTCATGATATGGATTCCACTCTCTCTCTACTGCTGCCTCCTTCCCATTTTTCTTATTCTCGGCCTCACTCTTTCCCATCTTCTTTATATGTCGCAATGATTATCATCTGCGCAGCTGGACAGACAAAGGAACTCCTAAGGCGATTCAATCCTTCAGCAGCAGGCTATGCTGAGAACACACACAGACATGAGCCCGAGGGAACCGGAAAACAAAACACTTCAACTTGGTAAATTGTGGGAGAACTTACATGCAAAAAATTGACTCACCATGCAAACATGTACTAGTAGCCTGTAACTGCTATGTGTAGATTGCAATTTCCACTAAGTTGTTTATTCATTTGGAGTGCAAGTTACTGAACCTTAACTAAATTGTGTTGTCTAACAGTTTATAATTTTCTAAGAATAAAAGGAAGTCATAAAATAAAAAAGGTCAATAGTAGTATTTGTTTGAGCCTTGATTTGAGCTTGCTTGGTACATTGCCTATGGTGTGTTTACATTCTATGCTGTGTTGAATTCGACCACTATACATTTCACTGGCAGTTTAAATCAATCTTTCTCTCTACTTCAGCACCCTGGACAGCACGGCCTCCCCCTACTCCCAGCTACTGTAATATCCAACTTCATGATAAAGACTGCAACGGCCATTCATGAGAGATATCACATTTTCAACAAGCAATGCGCAACCACTTGTAACAAATACTGAAAGAAAATAAAGCAACAAATACAAAAAAAATCTTATTTCCATGAAATAAAATGGACACAGTATTGGGGATAGACCAAATTGCAGAACTCGTTGCACTTCAGTAAATTAAAAGCAGCCAATGGCCTCCTTCAATTTTTTACAATTTCAATATTGTGGTAAATAAATATAAAATAAGGCCATTTCCTAAATGCATAACAAAATCTGAATTACACTTGAATTAGAACCGTTTGTACTGAATACAAAGTTGCCAAATAAAATTGTTGGTATAGCTCACCTGATACATTCTGAATGATGGCCGTCACTTGAATGGATGGTACATCAGCAACCACTGCACCTGGAGTAGTGGTCTTGTCAGCTACGGCTGAAGCAATGGGAGCGGATGTAAAGTACTCTCTGCCCATCTCTGTTACTGTGTCGACCTCTGTCATATAGTCACCGCTGTGCTCTGGCACCTGACTGGTGAACTCATCAAAGACATGTACACTTGTTGGCGATGTCATGTCCTCAGATGAGGTTCCAACGTCAATCGGGCTTGTTGTTCCATCAATAATACTTGTGCTGTCTAATGGGCTGGATGAGAGGTCTCGTTGGGGTGGCGGAGTAGGTGGCAGTCCCTCTACCGCAAACACAGTCTCAATCTCATCATAGTCTGGGAATGGTGTTGTTGAATGATGCCAAGTAGTTGAGTGTGATTCTGGGGAGCTGAACACCTCCTCGCTGGTCAGTTCAGTGGATTCTGTGGGCGTGTCGGTTAGGTTGGAGGTCATTGCTCTGGTGATCAGATCATCCAGTATAGTTTCCTCAGTGTTCCCTTTTGCAAACATGGGCTCTGTGCTAAGAGAGGCATCTGGCATGGGGACATCAGGTTGAATTGTGCTGATCTCAATTATTGACTGATCGTCAGGCTCCTCGAAGGCAGGGCTCTCTGTTGTGTGTTGGGGCTTTGAGAATGTGTCACCCCGGTGGGGAGCAGATTCCATATGGGTTACATTTTCACTTACAAAGTCATCAACATTAAAGTCTGGTGCCACTGTTAAGTCATCATTGTCTTCATGTTCCTCTTTGATGGTGGGTGAAACTGTGGTGATTAACTCTTCTTCGTCGCCTGTTGGACTGAGGCGAGTTGGAGTCATACTGGTAGAGAACATAAATGAAGGATTTGTAGGAACTGTAGAGTCTGGAGATTCTTCTGCCTCTGACACACTTTCAGATGCTGGGGTTAGTGTCGTGGCGTTACTCTCAAGTAAAGGGATGGAGGTGGTGGAGCTGATGGTGGTGGTGAGGATTTTTATCACAGACATGTCCACAAAGGACGTCTGGTTGATCACCTTAGTCCTTCCTAAGAAGCACACATCAGTGGAAAAAGAAAAGAAGCATTCAATCAAATCAGTCAAAGAGTCATATGCCACAGCTGCAAAAACAGGTTGAAACTTTACATTAAAGTAGCCAGAGTTAAACGTTTCCGAGAAGCTTCCTCTTCTAAATCCTAATGTTGTTTATAACCTGCACTTTAACGATAACATTAACAGTGGAACCAGTACTAAGTTATGCAACAAAGTTGTCAACTTTTGGCAAATAACCTAATTTGTCTTGTTGATTATCATGCTGATTTTACATGTAATAGTCTACCTCTTATTTTCCAATGAAATTGGATAGTTTGTCATCATCTCATGGCAGATGAGGTCATTTTCAAAGTGTTTCATTTTCTGTGAAAAAGTAAGTGCACTTTGAATGTTTCTCTAAACATTTCCGACTGCCTGAAAACACTCTGTAACAGACTGTAACAGAGTAATTAAACAGGGTATAAACTTAAAGTGATCTTGAGTTGTAGTGGTTTTGATAGAGTTGCCCTAACTGTGTGTGTCCTCTCTCTTACTTTGGGCACTAACTCTCCTCCGACATTGGAGGAGTTCATTGGTCAAGCGTTTACATTTAGTTTGTCCTGTCATCAAACAGCAGTCCCTGATTTAAACTTGTCATATGTCAGTGATGGTATTTAAATGCTTTCTAATGACTTTTCAACTTTTTCTTTAGGCTTCATTTGTGAGTTAATCCATTTTAACTTCTTTACGTTTTCCCCCGCCCCTCTGTCCTCCCGTGCTCTCTCATTTACACACACCCATAAACAGAAACTTAGAAAGCTTTCCTCGCTGGCACAGACAGACTGTGTAAAGCCAGCTGTTGAACATTACGTACTAGCCCTCTTTCTTCATGAAACTATCTCTGATGTAAGGCGTGAGACAAGTTTTTCCTTTAGGAAAAAAGGGGCCTGCTCTCACAGACTGCATTATCTCACCGACGCTGTTACTGAGGCTTTTGTTTTCTTCGTGCTATTGTAGAGACCAGCTATCCCCCTTTCCCCTCTGCACCAACTTCCTTTCTGTGTAGTCTAACTGACGTAGGTTTAAATATTTTTGGGGAGTTATTATTGTGAGCAGGAAATGATGGAGTGAGTCCAACTAAACAAGGGTACTTGAAAAGCACTTAGACAGGGGCGTAAATACAACAGGACTGAGAGAGCTGACATGGAATACACAGAGCAGGAGGTGAGGGTGGCCTGTTTGTGTGCCCTCTGAACTCCATCGGGACTTATCACTGCAAGAGCTAGCATAGCTCAGGGGCAGTAAATTGCCAGGCAGTGGAAGGCTTATCTGTTCAACCTCTCATTTGTAAAGATGGAAAGGCCAGGTCAGGGGTCACCGAGGATGACTGGATTTAGAAGTCCAGCAGTAGCTTTGTCCATTATCCAAACGTCTGCTCTGATAAGTACAAGTGAGAATGACAGAGGGCAAACTCTGACAGCGGAAACGAGACGAGAAAGGCCAAAAGAGAGTTAGATAGGGAGACTAAAAAGGCTGACAGGTGAGGTATTAGTTACTTTTGCTGCTTCTCTAGATAGTGACTCTCATCTGTCATTTTGTTTTTCTCTGGGGATACTGATTAGTTAAAACCACTCTTTGAGGAGGGATTAGAATAATTCTGCGAACATCCGGTGAACCATGAAGTGTCACTATTTATAAGGCTCCATAGCTATATTCTCCTGTCTTCCCATGGTCAGTCATCAACATGGTTTGCTACAAGCAGTAGTTGCCATGCATGTCTAAATGTGACCTACAAGCAAGTCCAAAGACAATGAAAAGAGTTTACTGAATACACAATTGATGGCAAGTGAGTTTGTTGTATGATGATAAAGCTTAAGGAGCCTTGATTAGCCCAGCTGGAAGTAATAGAGATACAAAAGCACAGATATGGTTAGAATAAGAGCTGTGTTTCCCATTTACCAGAAGTTTTTACCACTATGATTGTACTCTCCTCTTGACAAATTTGTGTCACGGAAATGTGCGTGATACTAAAATGTGAGACAGTTAGTTCAATTGTACACTGCAAGCTGCTCGACCAGACTGTCATGCAACATGCAATGCTCAAAAGAAAATCAATCCTCCAGGACAATGGACAAAATATGAGACAGGTTGTAAGCTTTTCAAAATGCTGGTCTGGTTCAGATGTGGAAATGTGTACAACAGTGCAAAGACGCATTAAATTAAGGGTGGGGAGGCAGACACGAATAGGAGATGAGATCATAGTTTCTCACAGTCCAGGCCTGGTTTTGACAGTGAATGGTCTGTGACTGTCTAAACCAAAATATGTATAACATATATGACACACCACATGCAGGTAACACTTTGCTCCATGACATACTGTAAATATACCAAATGCATACACCATGTGAGTGAGTTTACCTTTAAAACAGTAAGCTCCAAGCTTACTAGTTGGTTCTGGGAAGCCAGTCTGGTTTCTGTAGCGGTACATGGTTCTGACACCGAGCAGGCCTCCCCCACACTGCATTCTGGGTATTGCAACAGGGTGTCGTACACTGCCATCGGAGAGCCAACCATAGTCACATCTGTCCAGACCATGTCGCCAGGCAGCGTGGAGCTGGCCAGGGGTTGCCAGGACAGCATTCCTCATTTTACATTCTGCACCTGCCTCCTCAAAAGTCATCTTTCGGGTCACAGGAGCATAGTACACTTCACCTGAAATAAAAATGGCAAAGTGCAATGAATAGTCAAGAAAAAGCTTGAACTCAAAGGCAACATGGCAACAAATTATCCTTGATCATGGCATACATTCTGAGCAGACATCAAGGGCAGAGGATTCACTGTTCAACCAATTCAACAAACATCGGCATGAATCAGTGCTGTATCACTAACAGAAGAACAGCCATTCTGTATTTAATTGTAATTAACTTGAACGGAAAACAGAGCTCAAAGGCATATCAGATGGAGTAATCTTACATTTTTTAGATCAGTTTGACCTTTCAGAAGAGCCATAGTCAAAAAACAGCTGACAAAGTCACAGCTGCGCAGGGCACGGACCCAAAACATCTCCCACCGATCATATTTAGGACAACAGTAGTTCATTCATTATATTAATCTGAGGTGGGATAGCAATGCAGACAATGTGCCTAGCCTGTCAATGATTGTGTCTGTACTGGACGTTAGGTTTCCCCTCGGGGTGAGTGAACAAGATTACACCTTCTATGTTTCCTGCCTTCCCTCATGTTGTTTGTGTCAGGGTCTTACCTTCAGAAAGGTCACTGCACTAATTATGAATATTTGTCTTTGTATGCAGGATAATATAAACGAAAGGCAAGATCTTAATTGAAACCAAACAACATTACAAGAAAAAAAGCATGACTAAATGACTACATGTTTTCAGTTAGTCTCGGGCGTAATCGTTTCAAATATCTCATGGTGCTTTCATCCCATTGATTTATAATGACATTGAGTTTAGGAGATGCTTTCCATTCAGACATGTCATCCCTCTAAACAGCAGACATGAGACATGAAGACCTCTACAAAGAGTCACTTTCAACAACCAAACTCTACTATTTTACATGATAATTCCTGTGCACAACTGCATGTATAGTTTCTTTTGAGAGAGATTTGAGCACTAAGTGGAAGATGAATGTGCTTGTGGCTTGGCTGTGGGGCGGGATGACGTTCCCACCATTGTCTACATATATTCATAACACTAACAATACAAATGTCACAATACTGAATGATGGCTTTATATTCACAATTAATTGATCTTCAAATGTTAACTTATATTATGTATTGTAGCAGAGCTGGGCTGTAATGTATAAATCTCACATAAGAAAAACAAGTACAAATGACTGACTGGAGTTAAAGAAGTGTCAAGTTAACATCCCTCTTGACTGATGTTAAAGCTGATAAAATGCTCTGAGTGGAGTTTAGTCTATCAGTAGTAACAGACAGGATAATGAACAGACAGGCAAAGACTGTTGGTGGAGAAATGAGGACATATATGCACTGCCAAAAACATTTAAAGCCCCCATTATCCAATTTTGGTTGCTGACTTTTTCAAAGCCCATTTTGGTGAAGAATACATTTCGATTCTTGCTTTAGAGTCAAACTATTGAGAGCTAACTCCCTTTCTACATGTGTGAAATTGTTTGGAGCAGGAAAATATATAAAAGATCACAAATCATCACCAAAGCAGGATTCAAACAAAACAATTACAATTACTTTTTTGAGGTTTCGTCATTTCAGAGGGTGTATCGAAAACAACATTTTCCAAACATTTTTCCCTTGGGGACCCACTTTAAAAAAAATGGCAAACTAACACAACCCAAATGACAATAGGCCCTATCTATAAATCGTGAGAAGAGCACATTTGAAATTAAGGTTCCTGACCATTTTTACTGCAATTTCTGCAACGTGCAGGCTCTCTCATGTGGCTCAAAGGTGCACTGAAAGTATAAATGTTAAATAAAAGGCTAAAGAAGCAGTTCTACAAATGTATTTGCCGACCCTAATAAAATCTCCTGCAAACCACCGCTGGGCCCCAATTCAGTCTTGAATTGACTGCTCTAAAGGACATCAGCATTGATTAAAACTAGAAAAGCCTAATTTTGTGATTGACTCACCATCAAGTTTGTCTGCGTAACAGTATACATCATAGGTGTTCGTCGGTTTCCTGTTCCCATATGACCTAACACCAGGTTTAGTCAGTAGGTTGCCATAGCAGCCCTTCCTCGGCTTTGTGATTGGGTATCTGTGCAGATAGAAAAACAATGAGGTATTATAACACATAGGTCCCATCATCCTACCTGTCAACAAAAGTATTTAAAAATACATAATTGAATTGCAGTGTTGTTTAAAACAAATGACTTCATGCCAGACAATTAAAATGCAGCTAACCTCACTGTCTGGTCAGCAATCCAGCCGGCATCACATTGATCAAAGCCATCCTCATAAGCTGCTTTCAGTTGGTCATATGTAGCAATAGTTGCTCCAATATTTTGACAAGTTTGGACAGCATTTTGGTAATCCATAGTGTATCTGCTGGTGCTTGCCCGGTAGTGAAACACAACACCTGGCAACAAATTGACAAATTGACAAAAAATGACAAAAAATTACCATCAAAAAGCTTAGTTTTGTATAGAAACATGAACATAGTGATCTGGAATTCATCAGCTAGTTCCAGTGCTGTAAATCATGTTAAATGTCTTAAAAAGCACACACGATGGGTGAAATAATTGAGTCTCTCAGCTTCTTTGGAAAGGGGGAACTTAGCAATTAACCAAAAAGAGAACCACAAATGAAAGAGATAACTGCCGATGATGCCATGGCCCTGAAATCCCTATATTTGTGGACAGTAAACGATATAAAAATATATTAATGATGGGCCTAATTTGCATGGCAAATAGTTGGAAAAGAGGTTGTGCAGATTGGAAACCAGAAAAAAAACATGACTATCCCAGTATCCCCCACTCCACCCATGTTTTCTACATCACCAAAACATGAGTAATATCTCCCAAACTACTTGTAGACGTGTAGAGTGCACATAATGACAATGGTAAGGACTGGTCATCCCCCCCCTCTCTCAAGGGGAGTACTGCACTAATGTTGCATCATCATCAGGAAAAGTAAAAAAGCTTTGCAACACCCACTGAGTGCCCCACCAAGAAAAAAAAGTCTCCACTGACAAGGTGACACCCAAGATGGCAGGGATGGATGAGGTTATAACATAGATTTTGTTCTACCAACATGTGTAATACCATCCATATTTGGGCAGTAATGGCTTATTGGGTTAGATGGCTGAACTCTGTAACTAAAACATTGTTGTACTCGGTATGGACAGGGACCCAAAGTCTCATCTCTTTTTAAGAGGGCATCGCCTCTAAAATAAGAAGTGAAAACTGTTGTTACTCTGTGTAACTACTGGGTAGCTGCTGCTATCAAAGTAAGCGGAAGGGCGACCATAGCTCTCTCACATCGTTTACATTTCTATCACCACTTGTATTGCATTTCACTATTATTAAACCCTTGCAGCAACCCCCCTCTACGTTCAGAGAGTATCTCTGGAAAACAATTTTAGAGTCTCTTCTAGATTCTAGTGTGACGTGGGAGGGATCGTGACTTTCTTACCATTGACATCAAGGTTAACTGTATCCTGGGTGTCCTCAATGCCGTAGATGACCTCACATCGATAAGTGCCCGCATCACTGGCACGCAGCTTGACCATTGTCAATGAGGCGTCACCAACATCCTCAGGGTGACTGGGCACTGAGACGCGGTTCCTGTAGCTGGAGCCTATTTTGATTACGCCATTTTGTGCCACCATCACTGTGGATTCCACTTGTCCATCTAATTTGGTCCATTTGATCCGTAAGTAATCTCTTCTGTAAATGACAGCTCCCTTGGGACTGGTCAGTGGTGCCGAGGTTGGGATGATGGAGAAGAAGCAGGGAAGATTTACCTTCCCTGAGAGGGATCCGGTGACAGGTCTGATTATCGATAACATGTTGGAGGCTGGAAGGCAAAAAGCAAAAGGGTTAAATGCATTTCCAAATCATATAAAAGTGTTCACTACTGGAATATGTTTTATTTGTTTTATGCAAATAAATGTCTCTTCTGTTGACTCTCATTCTAAGAGATGCAAGTAGACAATTAATTGCCCAACTCATCAACGTTGACAGGCTGTGACAACTACAGCCAGCCTCTTGAAAAACAAACATGCATCATGGCCTGAAAATAATTCTTGGAAAGTCAAACCTCTTCCTCAAAATGCTGGGTGTGGGAACACATTCAACACTGACTCCAGTGTATGTACAGCATGTTTGTATGAAGTTAAAGATAATTAGTTAAACAGGGGAGTCATGGTTTCATCAGTTCATCTTAGGCACCTGCTGGGTGACATGTTTTCCTTCATAAAAACTCCCTCCTCGACCCACACAACAATTAATAAACTAAGTCTTCAGCGTGCCGCACACTGGACAATGTCGTCCAGTGTATGTATCCTCATTCTCGTGACCTCCTATTTTCAGCTAAAAATGTGATGTCACACACCTACATTGTGGTACTGGGTAAGGATATGCAATTTAACATTTTGACTGCAAACAGTAAAGACCTCCACTACAGAATGACGAGGTTAAACTGTTAGTACTGAATCCCCCTCCCCCTTCAGGTCTGTCCAGAGTTAAAGCTGTTGACTGTATCTCAGTCTCACTGCACTTCTATGTGATGAAGCGAAGCAAAGGGGATAACAGACAGGATACCAGACACAAGCAAATGGCAACAGGCTGAATCACGCATTGCCCTGTGGAGAGGAAGAAGATTCACCTTTTTGTTGGGTGGGGGTGGGGGCCCACAGGGAACAATGTGGGGAATGCTCTGGAAACATTGGTGGGACAGCCCCAAAGGCATGAGTGTGTGTGCTTTACCAGAGGGCCTTATTAGGATGAGGGGTGAAACCAGCTGTTATTTCCAGACTGGGAGCCAAGTCTAATTGAAAGGTGTCCATCTGTACCCAGAGACTGGCGGCCAGGAGAGCCAGGGGGGCCAACGGGGCCAGAGATGCAAACGTCTGTGGTCACTGTCACCTTCACCATTGGGTAAAGTTTTGTATAAGTTTCACAGGAAGAAGACTGGAAGGGGCTTATCAGTCTGCTACTTTAAGAACACAGTGAAACCTTAATGCTGTGAGGAAACGCTGACAGTGGCAGTGTTTTCCTGAACCGATGTGAGGTCTTGGGACAGAGGGTGTCGTATGTGTACTGATTGTAAAGCCCTCTGAGGCAAATTTGTAATTTGTGATTTTGGGCTAAAATACATTTAATTGAATTGAATCAGTCAGTTTGCTGCAGATAAGCTGCAGAGTATGGACGGCAACTGACTGTGAACATGTCAAATTACTTTAAATTAGCTGAAACTCACAGAGGGGGATAGAGGGAGAGAAGAAGTGAGGAAAAGAAAGAAAAGAAAGGGGAAGATTTGGGGAGAATGAGGGAGGGATAAAGGAGTGACTGAAGCAAAATAAGCATTAGTTCATTCAAAACGTACCTGTTGCAGTGGCAGCTTCACAGAGACAATATAACCACAGGATATACTTTATATATAGTAACATCTGTTGAAAAAATAAAACATGTGCATTAGGAAACCACATACAAGGTCTTTACATTTATGTATTTTTTGTTTTTGTTTAGCTTTTTAGGGCATTCATATGTTCCATGTGTTTGTTGAGTTATAATAAATCTGTCTGCTAAAGATATTTTTTGTCATGGGCTTCAGAAGAAATTGATGGAATGACCACCTATTCCTCATCTAAAAATTGAAAAAAAAATACATATCTAGTGCAATGAATAGTCAACCTGGATTGACATTATCTAAACTGTACCAATACAAATACACTTCCATATACATTATTCTTGATTGTAACGTATTGGTATCCCTCTTAAAAAAAAATGGACACTTTGAAAACCCCTTTGGAAACAAGGGACATTGCATTTATATGACATATCCCAATAACTGCAGAATATTTGTATTAATTATTATCAGAGATGGTCTATTAAAGCTTCTTGTGGGGTCGAAGTGAAGAGTTTTTTGGAGACAGGAGGACAGGAGCCCCCTGCATGTCCTCATTTCCACCCCACTGTGTAAACACAAGTGGTGGATCGCAGTGGGAGCTGCACGCTGTTATAAAAATGAGACACTGACTATAAGATGGCAATGGCAATTAACTTAAATATAGTTTGTGACTTGGTCCATCCCAGGGCAACGGACCCATCCTAAAGGAAACTAAATTAAATGAGACTTTGGGTAGATAATAAGATAAAGAAATGTTACCGCATAATTGTTTCCAAATTGTTATTTTTATTGTAGAATGATGTTCGTGAATTAAAGGGCGTCGTATAAGGTTTCTATGAAATTAGAAGAAAGAGTCATTCAAAGAAAGATCCGCACCATCACACGCATGTATAAATGGTAGCAGCTTGTTTGAGCAGTATGTGAAGCTCAGTGATGCTCCTCGCTATAAAACAAAAGGTAAGGCTACTGGAGCTAAAATATTGATATTGTCATCCAGAAAGGAATGAATTAAAACGTTGAATTTTAAAGTCTAAAAACTGGCGATTTTGTGACTTTTTTCTAAATCGAAACACCTGCTGCTTGTTCGACGGAGATATTAATAATGTGGTTAGTCTATACATTATTCTAATTTAATTTTTGGAGTGATCTCAAACCAGTTTGAAATTCACTTGCCTCGCGCAGTAGCGGGACACACCAGTATAGGTTATCTAAGGACAACGCGGCATCACTGGGTGCGTCCGCGTTAACTATGTTTACACTGAGGAGTTCGCTGAAATAGATTTATTTGAATCATCATGTCAAACATAATAATGTCATATTTAAAATGTTGAGAAAATACTACATGTAGTGTCAGTTCTCTGGTTTAGACCAATAGTCATAATTCACAGTTCATTTCAAACAGGAAAAAAAAGAATACTTACATTGAATGGTGTTTTATTCCATAAAATACAGAAATATCGATGTATGTCCCTAAATCCAGTTAGTCCCAGTGCGTAACATAGGTGCGTAAAAAGTGCCCAAAAATCCCCTGTCCAGATCGGCGCAAAAACGTATCTCCCCGGTGCGCCTTTCTCTTCCCGTTGAAGTGTGAGGGTTCCACTCCGGGATGGTCCTGGTTCTGAACGAGGCGACGGGACCCGTGGAGTGCTGGCAAGCAATAAGTTCGATTTTGCCTAACGCACACTATTATTTCGTCAGGGCTAGAGAGGAGGGGCCGAGTGCCCATCTAAAAAAGTGAATGAGACACCTTGGGAAGGAGGGAGGTTGGCGGGGGGAGGGCGGAGGGGGGGATGGGGGGGGGGGGGGGGGGTGCTCGATGTGCCTGAGAGGTGCATTCTCATCCAATTAGACTGTTCTGAAATCAAGTGGATCATTTGTGCCGGTGACACGTCTCATTTTAGACTGAGTGCATCTTCACTTTCACACAAGTTCCAAAGCTGATGTGTTCATAGCATTGAGCAATTACATGATACATGACTTGTGCCAAACGCAAACCTTTATCGTGGCCGTGTCAAGTTTATATCGCTTTCTGGATATAATCAACACGGTGATTTGAACTTGGTGATTACGTCTCAAGTCGATGCCCTCCCTGCAGAGCGCGTCAGGCACAGGGTGCGCAATGGAAACGGGGTGGTGCAGTCATGTCTCTCGTTGAACTTGAGTCACTGTTTGTTCCAGCAACACATTTCTGTCAATAGCATGAGGGAATACCTCCCGTCTAACCATAGAGCCACTTAAGACCGTTTTTGGAGTCTCGGGTCTCCAAAGATATAAATAAAGTTCGTCTTAAGAATAGGTTGTATCATTTTAGACAAACATTTTAATTTTAACGTGGTGGTGTGCTTAAATTGCGAAGTTTGTGCTTGGGTTCATCTCCACAATTGGAACATCTCATATGAAATGATTCTCTCTGATAACCAAGACTCGGGGACTCAGGTACTGGGAAGTAAGGAAACAGTGGTTAACTCTTCACCTTTGTGCTTGGCTTTTCCACACGGGGGAGAGGCTGGACCACAGTTTATCAACTCTTGCTTAATAATCACCATGCTAGATAGTAGGTAGGAGGTCTTAACTTTGTGAGCTGAACATGTGTGTGTGTGTGTGTGTGTGTGTGTGTGTGTGTGTGTGTGTGTGTGTGTGTGTGTGTGTGTGTGTGTGTGTGTGTGTGTGTGTGTGTGTGTGTGTGTGTGTGTGTGTGTGTGTGCGTGCATTCGTGAGTGTGTGAGTGTGGTAAGTAATCTTCAGTCTGGCAGTGATAATAACACCCAGCAGTGCAGGATAAGATATGTCTCTTCCAGTTTGTCTAAACAGAACAGAAAATAATTTTATTATGTGTGATTAGACTGAACATGAAGTTTATGTTCTTGGTGTGACAAACAAACAGAAAACACAAACGTTTCCCAATTTGTCGTTTACTTGTGGTAATACCAGAATAGTTCAATGCAAACATAAATGTGTATTATGTGTCTTGTAAAATTGTTTAATGAGCGCTCTGAACGACTGGCAACCAGTCTCACTGCCATTCTCTGATTATCTTGGGATAATAGCTTTTTCCTGGATTGAAAACTATGTCAATTGTCAAATACATTTTGTGGATTCAGTGTATGAGGAATCCTCTTTGACTTATCCGTGTCTGAATATACTATTGATAGCTCTTTGTAAGATTTTAAGTGCAACGCTGTATGCATTTGTTTCTATAATTTTGCTTTTCAACTACACCACATGATGATTGTATATTAAGACCAAATAGCAAAAGACACTTGCAACATAGCAAGGTGAGCATTATCAATTTGTTCAGTGCATGTACTAACATTTATGTCAGCTTAGTTATTTTTAGGAGTGACATTTCTTTCCACTAACATAGCCTGTTTTAATTTGAGCAGTTAAACATCATGATTGACTTAAGCAGGTTAGACAATGGTACTATGTTTATAGTATGTGACAGCCAGAGAGACATAAAGACTTCTGCATGTGAATTAAACTAATTGGTAGGTCTTGTTGCTGACTCTAGTGGGGTGGACTAATTGTTTAAAATCATGCTGTTGACCTCTGAAGGCGCTCACACCAGCTGAGAGCTGGAGCAGAGGTGATAAGCCTTTCACGTATAGAAGATTGCCCTTAAAGCCTGAGGGCCCCTGTAAGTCGTAGGTGCCTTTTCCAAACCTGTTTGCATTGTAATCATCTCAGGGCTCCGCACCAGTTACCTACAGTGCATCTCTCCTCTGCAAGGCTGGACTGGTCTGGTCTGGACAGCCAAATTCTGAGAAAGAGAGCAGACAAGAAAAGTACCGGGTAAGACAGAAAGGAAAGGCCAGAGTTAACACGTTGTCAATTTGGACTAATTTTCCATCTCCCCCTGCGATAGTCTGGCGACCTGTCCAGTGTGTACCTGCCTTTGCCCAATGTCAACTGATCGGCTACTGCTTTCATACTTTAACCAAACAATCTCTTGACAAAGAGCTAAAACTGGCCGGATTCTGACTGGAATTTGCCACCTGACCAGCATAATTACCGACTACTCAGTTGGAGTTATGGGAATCATTTTACTGCTTCACCTTCTTAAGCGAGTCATCGTTAAGTTAAAAGTTTAAAGTCACTTACTGCTGTGTAAAGCGTCTCTACTGTATGTGTAACTGTGGAACTCCTGTTTCCTTTCAGTACCCATAAATCAATGAGTCAAAGAGCCAATCAAAGAGTGTTTGATCCTGGGGATCCGCTGTGCGGGCCCCAAGATGACCCACATATCAGATGACCTATAAAGGTGGTCCACCTCCGGCACCATGCCACCTCAGACAGCATTAAAGGGCCGTCAAATTACTCTGACCCCAAGTAATGTGTCTTACGGAAACGTACACATTTGAAGGCCAAAGCTGTGCTCTGATTTTAGTGTTTGCCGCATTTTTTTTCTTTGATTCTGTAAAAGGAAATCATCTAATATCTACAAGCATAAATTAAATATAAACAATATGGAATCACTGTGAAGTCACCTGATATGTTTGACATTATATTTGCTCTTCTATAAATAAACCGAAAATAATAAATTACAGTGTGACACAAGATGTACAATGTCAGGGTCAAACTAAATCCAAACCTGTGACACACAGTAAAAGCAGCTTGCTGTGATTTCCCAAGGTACAGGGAAACAAGCTAGTGTGTGCATGTGTTTTGTGAGTGAACCCCCCTGTTTGGAGTAGAAGATATGGGAAAATGAATTTGCCTCTGGACAGACATGAACCTTTATCCTTTGGAGCCAAGTGCGGAAGCCCAGACCACCGAAGCTGATCCCTTCAGCTTTAGCGAGAGGCCAAGCGAGGTAAGCGACAGCACAGGAACTGATTTTAATCATTTTTCTTCAGACCAAAATCGCTTATTGCCTGTTTTAGAAAAGAAAATTGCGATATTATCTAAGACAGTGGTTCTCAACCTTTTTTCAGTGATCTACCCCCTGGGAAATATTTTTTCAGCCAAGTACCCCCTAACCAGCGCAAAACATTTTGGGTTTAAAAAATAAATGTAATACACCGCGCTGTGCCCCCAGTGTCTGATTTAATATAGAATACATGAAATGCAGTTCATGAACTTACACTTATGTTTGATTGAATATCTATTAAATATAGTTTTTAAATATTTTTTTGAATGGATGCTAATTTTAAATATTTTTTTTACAAGTCTCACGTATACCCCCTGGAGGGCCTTCACGTACCCTCATTGGAGAACCACTGATCAAAGGTATAAGTACCAAGAAGGATGCTTGATGAAAAGTCTAAAACATTTTCAATTGTAAATATGTCTGTATGTGTGCCAACATAGAGATTAGTCATTTTGGCATTTTTATATGTCTTTCAGGTTTTGTTTCTTTGTCATATTCTAAAGGAAAATGTTGAACAAAGTCTGACAAGTTTTGGATGAAGAAGTTGGACATGGAAATGTTACAGTAAACGTGGTTTTGATAGAAAGACACCCAGACAGCAGCAGCTGAATGCCACACCCACTCGTTTCTACGACTTACGAACAACATCAAAATATTTGAAAGGAAAAGGAAAGACAAGAAGAAAAAAAAACCCTGCACACTGCCATTGTAAGGACCACTGCACAAGAAGCACAACTGTCTGGAGTCCTCGGTACCAGATGTCAATCAACAGGCAGGTGTCAGTCATGGAGGTGACAGCTGGTGTACTGTCAGTCTGTCTGACGAGTGTTCCAGAGATACGAAGGTTTGGCCCGCTGGCCACTAATTGCCACCTCTAGTGAGAGCTCTACCTTTTATTTCTGGTGCTTCTTTTTTCCCCTCCATACTTATGTCTTTACAATTGTCCATCGCTCTACTCAGCAGGCTGTTTGCACTGAACAGATGGCTGTCAACGGCCTGTACTGACCATTCAGTACATTTTAACAATTTTTACTTTTTCTGGGAGCACATACATCTTTTTAAGGCAGATGGAGTTTGCCTCAACAAGTCAGGGGTAAAACTGTTTACCGCTAACCTTTTGTTCTTCCTGCGTCACCCATTTGTTCCCACTGCCTATAGGACAGGAGACAAGAGGAATCTAAACAAGAGTTAACCACACAGCATCGCCGTGGGGACCTCACGAGAAGGATGCCTAAGGAGAGCCAAGAGGAGGAGTCTCCAACCTCATCCTCAGGGATTGATACGCACCTCCGAGAGGAGGAGTTTTTACTTCCCTCACCAGCACCTACTTCCACCCCCCATACTCCATCCAGGTCCCCCTCCTCCCTATACCTGGAGTTCACTGACCACATGAAAGAGCTGGTCACTGCTGGAACAAAATTCTGGGACGGGTCTACTTCCTGTTCCAAGAGTCAGAACTAAACATGGAGAAGCAGCGTTCAGCTTTTCTGCTCCACATATCTGGAACAAGGTCCCTGAAAGAAGACCTTTTTGTTTGCTATTGCCTTTAATTGAACCAAATGCAAGGATATTAATCAATTTCTACATTTCACTACTGTATTTTATTTGTTCACTGCACAGCAATTTGTATTCCTATTCCTAAATCTTGTTTTCTTCTGCATTATATTTTTATGTTTTTAATGGTTTTATGTGAAGCACTTTGAATCGCCTTGTTGAAATGTGCTATACAAATAAACTTGCCTTGCCTTGCCTTACTCCTCAGTCATGTGGTTTTGACAAAGCCCAAATGCTACAAAACCAGATTAAGTCTCCATTTTATAAAAGGTATGTGTTTCCTACTACTGCCTGACTAAAGAGAGAGTAGGTTTGATCCCACTGGGGATCAGCTTGCAGGATGACAAATTACTCACTCTGTCTCTCCAAGTCTATTCAATAAGCACAAGTAATCACGGATAGAATGTCACGTCATGTCAACTGCATAAATCCTCACCTTAGAGAGATAAAATCACAGCAGTGCTGTGAGGGTGAATCATTCACACAATAAGGCCGTTCTGCAACTCTTAATGTAATGCACGTAAACATATTTTCTGTGAAACTCAGGCTAATGTGTGGCCTATTGATCAAGAGATTTGATCATATCTACCACCCGGGCCAAACCTCATCCTTTGTGAGGAGATCAAGTTCTAGTGGTGACCAAGGTCCAGCAAGCCGGAACTTCATGAATCACAGAGTCTGCCACCTTCCAACAAACCACTTTAATCGTAGGGGATGGCAAAAGAACAAAGCCAGAGGAAGTGAGGGAGGGAGAGAGAGAGAGAGAAAGAGAGAGAGAGAGGTGGTTTGATAACCAGAACCAGACCATTCTCAAGTCACAAATCTTTGCCAATTGAAGTTAACATAGCATGGTGGAACGGTTTCATTCTTTAACCTCATCACTTCTGCTACAATCACCGTATACATGAATTATATTTCAAATTCACTTTGATTCATATTTGATAACTTAGCATGAACATATCTAAAAATGTGTGATCTAGGACATTTGCACAGCCCCTATGATACAATTTCCCGGAGGAGTCATGCTTGTCACTGTTCTTCAACCACAGAGAAATGTGTGTCAGTTATTAAGCCAGGCAGCAATTAGGCCTACACGAGAGAAGGCAATGTAGACAGGCCGCCGGTGCTTTGGTCTCTGACCAAGAGGAAGTCAAGATAATAACATAATTTTCATTCATTCATTCATTCATAATGCATTCTCAGCCATGAGACACATTTAAGACAACTATAGAAAGTCATTTTGGTTTCTTTGGTTCCAATTAACATTTTAACGGATATTTTTGTAAAACTGCAATAAAAATCAGTTTAAGTCACCATTAAAATGCTACGCCGGTATACACATTTAAAATTGCTTTGCAGTAACTATACATTACTGCACATTTCTAAGTAGCACTCTCACATGCAAACAAATCGAAAAATGTGATGGTGACACAATCCAACTCACTTATCCCAATTCATCCTAGCAAGCAAAAATGGGAGTCAGATCTTAACCTTCTTTTACTTAATAAAATAATTGGAAAAGTTATCGTTAAAGCTTGGTTCAACTGTTTTATTTACAGATGCATGAGTTTCTAAAGAAGAAAAAACATTATATTTGTCTACAATCTGCTTCACAATGTGAAAATGAGAGAAAGTCTCCCTCAAGCATACTCTGCAGCGGGTTGTTATTATCACACACTCAATGTTCAAATAGTATCCTCTCAAAACCTGCAGAACATTTAGTTAATTCAAGTAATGAGGCCAATCGGTTCGCACCCGCATCTCAAAGAGAAATCAGTCATTATTTGTAATGATCAAAAAACTTGTTCACCAGTGCAGAAAAGCCTCCACAACTGAATGCACTAAATGTGGAGTGGACATTTCTGTTTGGTTCAGCCACTGAGAAAAGTTCTACCTGTAACATAAATATTGCTGCAATATATGTGACTTTGAAGCAATGATATTTAGCACCACACACTATTTATTTTCTACTTCATCGATGGATATTCAACATCTGGAAAGTTTTTGCATATGTTGGCGATCATGGTCTGTTACACTAGACTAGAAGATAAAGGTCATGCTACAAGTCAGATGTATGGATAGACTAGCTCTTTGGTCCACACATGCAGTTTGCAAAGAGCAGAAGCTAACACGTGTAATTCAAAGCGGTCCAGCAGGAAGGCTCACTGCTGGATTGTATTGCCCTGAAATATATTCCCTGTTTAAACAGTCTGCCCACTGCTTTACTTCCATATGTGTGCGCCGCCCCCCGCAGAAACAGCGATACTGCCCACTGTGAGCAAAATAAGGAACAGATAATGCAGTCTGACACAACTGGCACAATACAATCAAATCAATTAGCGAGTTAGATAAACAAATCAACCGATGAAGTACCATTTACAATGTGTTTATTGTACCACTGCTTTTACTGAATTGCAAAATTTGGTTGAGTTACCACAATCAAAAGTGGAAGCATTCACCAATTGGTAGTAATACCTAGTATTTGATTGTATATTCTCAAATTATTCATAAATTATTAATTTTCCGTCTACAATCATTGCTTGCGAAAGTCCTGGTGGCAATCTCCAGTTCCAAAAGGTGAAGCTAATGTGCCTTAAACATGCATTCTTTCTAATGGCCAGCAGGGGGAAACTCATCTGGTTGTGCTTGTCCGATTGTGGAGAAATCTATGAGACAATTACACTGTAAAGAACAGTTTATGGTCTCAATGGCTAGTGTCAATTTTTGATTAACAGAGACAATAAAGCAGAGTATGCTTTAGGGCGTGGCTGCCTTGTGATGGACAGGTTGCTACCACAGCATTGTCTGCACTGAGAGTTGTCCGCGTTTTCGTCTTATAACTTTAACACTTTCACAGTGTGTTTTCAGTTCCTGAAGGTTTATTGTAACCGTTTTGATCACTTAAAAATGTAATATTCAGTCGTACTTAGTTCCACCCTTTTGTCAGGTCTGGTTACAAAAGAAACAAGATGGCGACAGCCTAAAACCAAGATGGCGACAGCCAAAATGCTGAACCCAAGTCTTCTATATATAGTCTATGTGTAGCGGTTTCAGACATTACAGTGAGGCGGCGAGGAGCAGTGAGAAAACAGCGCAGCAACAAAGAGCACTCTGTCTCACTGCAGCTCATTGGCAGGAAAGCAGGAAGACTCCCGTTATTTCCCTGGATGATGGGAATCCTACAGGTGCACGCCATAAGTGAATGACGATGATAAGCAAGTGACTGAACGTTTAATTTCATCCTGGCACAGCCCTCTCTCTCTCTCTCTCTCTCTCTCTCTCTGAGTTAACCCTTTCAGCTGCATGGACCGCAGTATCAACCGGTTCCTACCGCTGCTACAGCTTATTTCTGTTTCCAAACAATTACACAACTCATTCCTTTTACTTTTGTATCAATAGAAAGGCAAACTGACATCTTATTTTGGAATGAAATAATTCCGTAATGATCACATTCTTAATAGGATCTATATTATTCAGGTTGTAAACTTCTCAATAATAAAGGCTTAGTCAGTGTGAACAACAATAAAAAAAACATCTTCATAGTGTTGATTTACACTGGCAATTCTACATTTAATGTTTTCACTGCAAAGTATGAAACCTCTCATGACAGAAACGCATCACATGTCCGATCAAAGACACATCATGGTTTTCATTAATTATCTGTTTACTTTTAATAACAAAATGTATGCTATCATAGCTGCATGTTGTTCGCTTCTTGAACAAAGACGTGTGATTTAGAAAACACTAAAAAGACAAAAATATTAAAAAGTAAAACCTTTATTTCAGTCAGTTTGGAATTAACATGCCTTGTCATGCAAGACATTTCACAATAGATATGAACCCAGAACACATTTGAAGAACATTGACAACATTTCACATCATGAAATATTACGTTCTCCTTCATGTATTAATACATTATTAATTAATGCATTAATACATTTCCAGGGAACATTTACATGATATGCAAAATAAAAGTTTTATTCTTGAATCAACTGATTGAAAATGAAAACATTTAGAATATCTTTAAAATAAGAAACATGTTTCTCCAGGTCCAATCCAAAATAGGAAAACAACACAAATAGGCCTGTTTTGAATATTCTGCATTCAATGTGAGCAATCAATATGTTCTGAATGAAACCACAAACTGAAATATTCAGTACAGTTTCCTATCTTGCCCTTCACACTCTGTCTCATCCTCCATGGCACGTTGTCATGCACTGATCCGTAACTGATCCTTAAAAACTGATCTGGGTTTCCCTTTATAAAATACCTTATTTATGGGATCTATGGAGGAGCGAGTGTGACATTCCTGTGGGGATTACTTATCCAGCAAGCGCGTGTTGTGGGATTATCCAGGCGGCCACCCGTGGTCTTCAGCAGACATTTAGGTGTCATCAAAATCCTAAAAGACAGCAGAAGTCAAAGGTAGAATGGTCAGAAAAAGACCTAGAATTGGTCTCTATAGGTTCATTACTGTCAGTGAAGACACACTGTGATGACCTCAGGACCTAAAGCTGGTAGCAGAGGTAAAGGAAGAGGTGAGGAGGTGAAGACGCAGAGACAACACAACCCTATTAACCCTCTGCAAAACACCCCTCAGGTAGTTTGGGCCGCAGAACATCTACCAAATAAAAGGGCAGATGAAAATCGAGAAACAAGGGGGAGGTAAAAATGCTAGTTTAGAAAGTGGAAATGAAAGAGATGGCATATAGTTTATTTTCATAATGAAAAGAGGGAGGAAAACATCAGCAAGACATGATGAATAAGCAGCAACAAAGCAGCTTTGGTTCGTTGTTGGTGACACCCTATTTTCAGGGTGTAACCTGTTGTCCCTCAGTAGTTGTTACTCTGGTCTCACACAGAGCCAAGGTTGAGGGGCTCGGCAGCCAAATTTAAGTTCAGGGCGAAGTCCGACTCTTGAGAAATTGCTTCCATACTGTTGGTCCAGTTACTCTTCCATGTTCTCCAAGTCATTAGCAGCATTAGCAGTTCTCGAGGAAGCACTGGAGGGCGTTAAGTGCCTGTTATCACATGACCACTTACGCATCTGGGCAAAGTCTTGACGGCAGCTCCAAATGGTTTGGAAACAGATAGCGGCATTCATTGCTCGTCTTTAGATTTAACGAAGTAGACAGACAAGCAGCAAGTCTCTCCCGCGAGCTGTGGCAGGTAATTGTCACAGAAAGCAAACCAGATGGCAGTGACATGCTCTGGCTTTCTGAGAATCTCTTTCTCAATCTGGGACAAAATCTGGCATGAAATCTGGGGACACCTCCCACCATTGTTTCCTGGTTGTCACTGTTTTGGTTGCTGGTATTGGGGTGAGGGTTGACTAGTTGAAAGCAGCTTGCCACATAGCTGAAGAGGGATCAACAAAACCTTTTCATGAGAAGACCTTTAGATTTAGGGCTTTAATCATATTCATGGTGAGTCCTGGATGCCATCTTTGTTAATGTGGTGGAGTGGGGGTGGGCGGAAGGGCAAGAAAACATGAAAGACAAAAGGGAATAGAGAGTAGAGAGAGGGCGGGGAGTTAGAGGTTGTCCATGATTTGAACCAATAAAACAATTGCATCACATTTCAATATTTAATATTTCATGTCTTAATATGGAGATGGACTTCGGGAATTACATTTCAAAATCTTGATACGAGCCACAGCTGAATAATATTACCATGGATTCTGCCCAAGAAATTAATTTGAATGTTTGATCTGATAGAGTTTAAAAGGAAAGAGTGCAAACAAGAGAAGAAGTGCACGTTCTCACTGGAACTCAAAAGCTACTGCTGTCATTCCTCAGTTGAAGCAAACGACACTACACACTGCAGTAATTTTCAGTTTTGTTTATTTGCAAGCCAACACCCGAATGTAAGCGGTGGGAGGATGTTATGGGGTTTTTAGATCTGAAAGAAGTGTCACTACAAATAATGTAGCAGAGGTGCTCAACTTACCAAATTAATTATATGACTATCCCACTGCAACCACCGTCTCTGGAGATGGTAAAGTTACGGTTGTACGAGCATTTTCTGAATACAGAAAGCACGAGATGTTGCTTTTCAGATTTTTTCTTGCAGCAGTATCATACAAAAAAAATGCAATGTTAGATAGAGCCCACGTGTAATCGTAAAAGGCAGACAGTCAACAACCTCTGATCCTTCTATTGCAACGCGTCAGTATGAGAAAACATGCAGCTGTTGAATGTGGAAAGACCGCACAACATCGCATGCATGAGCCGGATGTTCAGGAGACACCTCTGAAAACCCAAACATTAACAGAAGCTGATTAATATCTTAAAGCCTGTCAGACCTACCAGTGAGTCTGGCTTTCTAAAGTCATGTTGTTAAAATGTTCACACCCATAGAAATGTATTTGTAATTCTACTCACGATCCCAAGGGAAAATCAGAAGAGCTCAAAAAGTTAAAAGCCATAGATTTCTTGTGTTTTTCACAGTATATTTTGTGTGGCCTATTTATTAGGAGGAAACAGCTAGAGTACTGTATCTGTGTAGTGCAATCAATACTACAAGGTGTAAGAGGAAGAAAACCAAATTATGCAGAAATGTGCAGAGGCCGAGAGCTGACAAAAAGATGATTCAACCTTCTTTAAGTGGAGGATTGGAAGGAATGGGGGAAACATATTCATAAGGGACCCCACATCAGTTAGTGTGCAGAAAATGACAAATAAGAAATACAAAATTAGGAAAAAGATAAAAATGTTTCACAGGTCCATAAAACAAAGCTTGAAATAATGTCCTTTCATTGTTGTTAAACTCTGGTTTGAGGCCACATGGAACAGTTTATTCTTCAACTGAAATAAGACTTGAGTGATTGTGTGTCATGTTGACACTATCTTAATACGAGCTACTTGAAAATCTGCAACATGTAATCTTGTTTTCCCATTTGAACTATTCAAAGGATATGTTTTGTACTGCGACTGTATGTGAGGAGAGGCTCAACAATACAGCTATGAACAAAAAAAAAAGTAAGTAAATCTAGAGGAAGCAGTGGCTTACCAAATATGGTGATAGATTTGTTGCATTTGTTATCTGACTAACCTGAGGTTTTATTCCTGCTCAAAAGGTTCTGGGCTCAGGCTGTGAGGCAACCTACGCTTCCAGCTCCGCTCTTCATCCTCCTCCTCAGAAAAGGTCTTGTCCAAGGAGATGCCATGGCACACCAGACTACGACCTGCATGCAACACACACACACACACACACACACACACACACACACACACACACACACACACACACACACACACACACACACACACACACACACATGTTCAGAAAACCACCTTTGAGACTGGGTTTTACTACATCATTACTTTGTATCTATTATCTTCGATTAATGATGTCATTAAAATCTGTAAACTATCAAAGCTGTTCATTTGACAAACTTGTTCACTGTAAATCAAACATATGAGATGCAGCTAAAATTGTATTACAAGTTCTCTAAACAAATGCCTCTAAATGTCTGGACACTGATGTCTTGTCTTGTTCCAGATTGCTTTCTTCTTTTTGGTTTCATTACCAAAACCCAAATTCTCCATCCTTATATCTCCATTAGTGTCATTTGTGACACATTTGTGGCCGTCTCAGGGCATACTGCCTTAGTTAACCTCTGTTAACCCTGGACAACTCAACACCTAGTTTGTGACGTTTATCGGGAATAGAGATCTGACATTCCACACAAGCTCGGTCATACAATTGTTTATACACTGACAGACACACAAACACACCTGTTTGCCCTTTAACACTGCTGCGAGCTCATTCAAAACATTTGACAGATTGAGCAGTTGTGTTAGATCAAAAGAAATACTTAGAAGACTTGATTATCTGTCTGATTAGGAAATAGCACTTGTCGTGTGGATTGTGAACTTAATGCTACTGTTAATAATAGTCTCATGGGAATCAAGTCTGACATGACAGTCTATCTGAAAAGGCCCATTCGATCAAGTTTTATCCATTTCTTTCTTCCTGCTCAGACACTCATCCCTTAAGTAACACTGCCTCCCTCCTATCATGTTTTAACTATGCAATTCTTAACTGGGGGGAACAGGTCAAAGGGAGAGTTTCTTCTTTTATCTCCAATTCTGCCCTGTCATTACTCTTTCTTATCAGGAATATGAAAACACACCTCCAGGCACGAGGGTTGACAGGGGCCAAGCCAGTCAAAGGGGAATTTTGAGGCCCACTATCTGTAAATGTTAAGTAGATTTATTAATGCAAATAAAACATTTGCTATCGTGCATACAGTTTCTCATCTAGGTCAAACTTCATTAGCATATTGTAACACAACCATTGCCATGGATTCATGACGTGTTTCCATCATGGCCAAGTGAACGCCAAGAGAGAAACGCCCCGAGACAAATTTGTTGGACAGCTGAATTAGTGTAAATACTACAACCATTTTTGGAAACACCCATAATGTTAAACAGCTCAGAATACAGAGAGAATACAGGGGCAAAATCATCAAGGCAGATAATTATAAGAGATATGTGCCGGGTGATTTTTACTGAGAAGCTGAAAACACAAGAAAGCATTGTAAACCCTTTTCTGGACTGCAAACAAAATGTGTGAGCCAAGACCCATACTGAGCAATCTACAACCATCAGCCATCTCAACTGAAGTGGAGAGTGTGTGTTGTGTGTGTGTGTGTGTGTGTGTGTGTGTGTGTGTGTGTGTGTGTGTGTGTGTGTGTGTGTGTGTGTAATAGGAGCATAATGACAGAACCTGCTGAAGGCATCAGTGTATTTTGCAACTGTATGAGCCTTGCATTTGGGGGGTGAAGGAGAGCGATCAGTGGATTATCCCAGCAGATTGCAACATGTAGTACGGGGGGGGTATTACTCAGCAGATGTGACATCACGCCCGCTCTGCATGACGCAGGAAGTGGCCGACCACCTCATGGTTGGCCGTGTTGAAGCAATCACAGCAGACTTCGCTGGGTGGGTTTATGACTCACTGAAAAGTGTTTCCCAGAACCCAGCTACCCGAGGGTATTTTCTATGCTTGTGTGTGCTTTTAAGTCTACGTTAAAACCCCCTGCTTACATGATCAGTTACATTCGACTGTTAAGTTTATGAGACAGTAAAATCAGTTCAAGGAAAGTCAAAACTCAACAGTTTCACTGAAAGTCTGCATTAATTCTGAGTCACATCGTGACATATGACATAACAAGGAGTAACGCGAACGGGCTCCACGGCAAAACACCATCAGGCGACTAAATCTCACCTATGTGTGAGATTTGGCTCAAACCACAACACTCGTGCCTCATTGGACGAGGGCCACGGGAACCCCAGGGAGTCCCTGTGATATGGCCATGACGTCATTGAGACTATAAACATCAGTGCATACCTTCACTCTGCACCATCCAATGTGACTTGATTCGTATGAAAGGCATTGAAACAACATTGGTGCCTTAAGGGAAACGTCTCGGTGGTAATCTTAACTTCGCTGGTCAAACAACAGACTGTTTTGGATCCCGAAGGAGAAGCTTGCCCCGTGCCTTGTTTTTTCTTCTTCATTAAGTTCACTAAACTATTCATCTGTCGGGCTTCATGTGATGAAGTTACAGTTGCTGTACTTTACTGCTGCGAGAGGATTGGCCTTGTTTTGAGTGTGTTCTTCTTTTTTTCTCCTCCTTTTCAAAACAAGTCCCACACACATACATGCCGTTACACTTATTTCACATGGCGTGTAAGTGCGGTCTCTATTGTGTATGTTATTCCCCTGTTAAATAATCACAACCTCGATACCATTGTGTAGTTTAATCACTTATGAGATTAAGCCCGCCACCTTTCGACTATTTTGACTATTGACATTGTGAGTGAACACCAGTTTAGAGACTTTAGGCCACAGTAAGGTTTTTGGTTCTCTGATCCCAGAGTGGTGCACCATTATTAACTGTTATAAATATATGTTAATAATCCTGTTCATATTAATCCTTGTTTTAGTATCAATAATTGTGTTTTCATACTGGCTAATAACCAAACACGCTGCTGCCAGATCCCAACACTCACACACATTTGTGCGTGTTAACTCCCACACAAACAGCTAACTGCCGATTCTCATCATGTTATGAATTGCATTAATTCAGCTGCCTTGCCCCGAGAGAAAAGCCTTTATTATTTCATTCTGAGTAATTACAGGGCAAGGAGATGCTACAGTCTGGTTATTATCACTTGTCTTGCTGTTGCAACATATTGTGACGCAGACAAAGATAAAAACAATTTTAAAAAAAAATGTCTATATTATACATTTGTAACACTAAATCATCAATTCTGAGTTGGGAGATACTCATTTATTGGTTTAGGAGCAGTTTTCACACAAACACACACACACACACACACACACACACACACACACACACACACACACACACACACACACACACACACACACACACACACCTGTGAGGAGAATGGTTGGCTCCTGAGATGGATGAATGCTCTGAACTGTCCCCTCTCTTCTGTCCTGACTGTCGTTTTCTCCCTGAATTGTGTCATCGTCACTAAAAGAAACAACAGAAATTTGAGAACAGAAGAAAAGATATTTGTTGTCGGAAAAAATCAGTGTTTGAGGAGTAGTGTGGAAAAACAAAGAAGAAAATTGAGTTGGGGTTTGAATGTGCTGTTGAAACAAAGCCTCTCAGTTTACTTTGCTGGCAAATCTTTGGGTAATCATCTTTCAATATTTTATATTACTGTCCACAGGGACAGGGTCAAAGCCAGACACGTAAGCAGCTATTATGAGTAAAATCTTCCATCCATACGCCATGACCTGCAATGGCGGAAGATACAGAACAGGCTTGTAAAGAAAGAAATTAGCCACCGTCCGTGTTCTGCAGAAGCCAAAGGTGTGGCAAGCACATACGCAGATCTGATGGCACTATGCTGACCGGCTTGGAAACTAAACTTGCAAGTGTGCAACTAAAGCAATGACTTGAATAAGGTGATTTACCCTTCATACAACACTCTCAGTGCTAAACAGTAAATTAGCTAAATTGATTGCGACACTGTAGAGTTTTTCTTGGAAAGTATTCAACAAGTAGTGTATAACTACAAGAAAAAAACTACAAGTCATTTTTTAAGAAAAAATGTGTTGATGGTTCCAGCTTCTTAAATGTAAGAATAAGCTGCGGTTTCTTGCTTCAACTGTAGTAAATTGAATATATCAGGCTGTTGGTCAGACACAACAAGACATCTAATGACAAAACTTCGGCCTCCAGGAAGTTGTGATGTGCATTTTTTGTTTTAAAATCATTCACCAAATAATGAATTAAGAAAAGTAATAGGCAGATTATTTGATAAAGTTCTTAGTTGCAGCCTTATCTGTTGACTTTGTTGCTTTGTTTGTACTTTCTTTTAAGGTAACACATTACTTTCGGAAAAGTGTCTTTTGGGATGCTTCATAATCAACAATAATAAGGGTTGAAATGTTAGTTTGTGAAATACACTGTGCAACGTGAGTATTTGACATAATCCCCCTATGAAATAGACAAATAGTACAATATGTCTATACTTCAACGTAACACCTAGTAGCTTGCATTTTATCAGACCCAGATATTCTTGTAATGACCACGTAATTTATAGCCAGGTAAACCCTGTATATGAAACATTAAAAGTTGAAAAACATAAAATATAAACATATTTCACTTGCATTCACTTGCAACTTCACAGTTCACTTGCATTTTAAAGTAGCAAAGCTAGCTAGTTATGCCAGAGCGTCACATAATTAGTGCAAAGTCAGTCTGCTGACCTTTGTCTTCCTTCCTCATCTCTCTGCTTGCCGTCAGTCTGGCGGACAGCATCCTGCAGGGCTCTGATCTTGGCCTTCTTCTCATTTAGCACCATAACAAAACGTGAGTACAGCCCGCCCTCCAATATCTCCTTATCTTCAACCTGCTTCTCCAGCCTGGTGAGAAGAAACACACCAATGTGAGTGCAAATGCATGCCAGCAATGGACTCCCACATGCACACAGAGTCACATGTACACATGCAAACACAGACAGATAAATGCATGTTGGAGAAGCGGAGGATTCTTGTTTGTTTGCCTTCAGAGGTGAATTTGCTAAGAGGAATGGTGCTGGTGCCTCCACCCTGTGCAGACGTTAGTCACCCACATCCTCCCTCTATGGTAATGCTCCATTTACTGGCCAAAGACTCAACATGCAGATAAACAATTACACAGAAAACTACTGGAAAAGAAGTCATACATGAAATAAAAAGACATAACTGAAATATTCAAAGTTAGTTCCCAGAAATCCCAAGACCAGTTTGCAACACTGGGTGGAACCCTTAATACTCTCAATGGGCGACCACTGATGATGTCATACTTAGTGATTGCTGTGCATATAAACAGCTGGAAATGCAGCTTATTAAGAAAAAGGAGCTTGCATGCAAACAAGACAACCAACAAACAAATTACAGCACTGAACATCTTTCAGGGGAATTTTCCATTTGAACTTGACATTTGCTCTCCATCAAATATGTTTTCATAGACACACAATTGAATCGGTCAGCAAATAACAAGTGGTGGGGTTCCTCCTCATTCTTACTCTCTGAGAATTCTCTGGTGCTCCTGGTTCAGCTTACAGTTTTCCTCCAACAGCTGGCAATTTTTGGACTCCAGATATGTACTGCGCTTTAGGGACTGGCCAATCATCTTCTGGTTCAGCTCTAGTGGGTCTGGAGCTGGCTGGAGCTCCACAGAACCCAAGTCCAGCTTACAAAGGGAGGGAAAGAAGAGCAGAAAAAGAGGAAGGAAAATGAGAAAACAAGATCAAATGAGAGTACAAATTGCATGAGGTTCAGCATTCATATCTAAGGCAATACACTTTTCTCTTCAAGCTTCAGGCTTTCATTATTCATGATAAGTTGACAAGCACAGAAATGAGGGAGGACCTCAGTACTCCACCAGTCTTCCTCTGCATTGACAAGTGACAGTTAAGTTAGTTCATGGTAAGCATAACCTTCAGGTGCCTCCCTTTGAGCATGACTGACTGGGAGTAGACAGCAGGACTGGTTTAGGACTATGGCTGCGTTCAAAATTGTTGCAGCTGCCCTTACAAAGTAAGTACTGTTGCATGCAGTATGCATACAATTGGGACATACTTCTTTGTCATAACATTGTGCCTTGGACTTTGACCCTAGGCTCATATATCCGTCGGCTTCTGTCAATGAGCTGTCATCAGTCTGTCATCAGTTTGTGCTCTCTCGGCAGCTTGGTTGATGTGACGTATCTTCCGCTGCGCAGAGGATTGTGGGTCAGAATGGCCGGAAAAGCATGCTGGCCTGAATACTGCAGAATGCAACCGAATGCAGTCAGACATCCTGATAATCTTGGCATACTGTATTTGAAATAGTATGTACCGGTATGTATGCGTTCTAAATCTTTTTCTGGCAGACTAAATCGTATGGTAGCACTCTACATCTTCCAGCTGCCCCGAGAGTACCATGGGATCCCATGAGGAGAGACTGGAGGGGGGAAAGCACTACAATCCTGACGTAAGATAAATGGAATTCATAGACTGATTCATAGATTAGTGGATTAAGGTAATAATATTGCATCTAAAGTAGCTTCCCATCTGTGAAAACGAGAAAGCATTTGCACCACAACATCATCTGAAGAAGCACGTTAATATAGAGGTGTAACAAATTATTACATCACATTTTCTTTCAAGTGGGAGACCTTTTCAAATGTTGAGGTGTTTTTTTTCTGTCTGGGGGAAATACAGGATGAATTCATTGGTCACCAGTAAACTATGCAGGTGAGCACACAGTTTCCACTCTGTTACTTCTAGTCTGTGACTTTTTGGAATCACAGACAGGCTTCAGATGTAATAAAACATTCCTCATTTGGTTATCATTTTGGCACTAAGTCACAGAGCGGATCTGAGGCAGAACAATTCTAACTTTTTTGAACATTTAGTTGATGTGTCAAATTTTCAAGATTCCACCATAGCAGTCCCGTTTTGAAGAGGCAAAATAGGACTAAATCTACAGCTAACATCTATAGTTCTATACAGAATACCCCAAGGAAGCAAAACACTATTTGAGTGTGCACAAAGTTGCAAAAGCAAACAAATAGCTGCACAGTCTTTGTTTGCTTGTTGCCTTAGAGATTTGCCCGCCACACACACACACCACACACACCACACACACCACACACACACCACACACACACACACACACCACACACACACACACACACACACACACACACACACACACACACACACACACACACACACACACACACACACACACACACACACACAGGCCCTGCTTATGATGCATTCGGAAACCAGAAGGTGACGAGGTGCTAAATCTTCTCTGGGCTATGTCGAGGTCGCAGACCAACTGTAATAAAGCCGCAATCTTCAAAAGCTCTCATAAAATACTTGTCATTTTTTCACCTGGGCTGATGCTGTCCTGGCAGGCCACACAGCTGTTTCCCCTCCACTGGTGAACCTGAACATGTTGAGTGGACATGTGCTTCACATCACTACCATAGCTTCACTAGCTTAGCCTTTTCTTATTATTATTTTTCTTTATCTCTTTCTGTCAAATGTTCTTCTCTCTCCTCCTGTTTTCTACACCTCTTTCTCACTTTGTCTCCAAAAATAAAAACGTATCTGCAACGCGTTGTGCAATAGAGATACTATTAATGGAAGAATAGTATCTCTATTATTATGTCACATCATGTTAGCCACAATAGCGGTTAAAATACTAATAACTTTGGAGATCCCCTGAATTGTTATTGAAAGCCACCAGCAGATAAAAATGTTCTCTTATTAAGTGAGACTTGACATCTATGAGATGGATGATTCATGCCTCCTAAAGATCATCTTACTTTTTCTTCAAGCCCCACCAAATGTACCATTTACAACCAAATGTCTGATATTCTTATCAGCTTTAGTTGTACTTTTTGTTTAGTGCTTTTAAATATTATGGTAAACATGGTAAATTGTTCTGACCCAGAATGCTTTGCGCAGAGAAAGATACATCACATTGACAGAGCTGCAGAGAGAGCATGTGCATCCTCACATAGTTTTTGAGCACAAGATAAAACAAAACAGGTTTCGTATATCAACATGTTTTACCTTGTACTACAGCTGGAAGATCATGGGAGGATCGCAGAAACCCATATTACACGAAAATCCATCGGGTTAGGCTTCAAGTAATGCGTTTGTGTGCGGTAAACCAGGGCACAGACCAAGCAGCGCCCTTTGAGGATCTACTGGCAGCTACAGGGCTTTAGTGTGTGAGACAACACAGAGGCAACTGTTAGTTCAAAACCATAATCCTCCCTAGCTTCTAAAGAAGTTAGCGTAGAATGCTGCAATCATTATAGCACAACTGGAGTGTATTTCTTCATTGAAACGAGCAATAATGGAAAGATGTTTTCGCTTTTTGCCCGACTACAGTAAGAGTTTGATTGACAGATGGTTCATCCAATCATCTGTTGTTGTTTTTTTCAATTGCCTGACCTTTTCCAACAAGTGTTCAATAAAGGCTTCTGAGATGGTACTGTGTAACATACCATCTGGTGGGTCAGTGGTCAAAAACTCTATAAATAGGAATTTATAGCTGACTGGCTCACTTAGTGACTCCATTCAGTATAATTCCTCAAAGCAATCTGTCTAGATTAAGAGATCATTCTCTAAAAAAGACACTTTGAGTAGTGGCATGCTTATTCCGTACTAGTGCTGCCAGTCTGATCAAAACAAGGAAACCAGCGATTGAGCAAAGGTCAACATAATAGGAGGTGGGCTCCTCTGGGACCCAGAGGAGCCCACCCAAGATCTAAGGGGGATGAGATTCCCAAGAACTCGTAAAAATCTAGAACAACATCAGGATGTCACAGTGATACAGTGCAAGCTCCTCTCAGGGGCTTAGAGAGATTGTGTGTGACACTGAGCCCCGTAAGTCATAGGTAAGTTGACAGAGATTCAGTGTTTGTGCAAGATAGTCCACCAGTAATAAGAAACTGGTAGAGACTGGTGGAGCTAAGAGGCCCAGTAACAATGGCTGATGTTTGGCTCAGTCATAAGGTTGAATGGTGTTTAAGTCATCATGTCCACTTCAAAGATATAACTTGCACACTACGGTAGGCCACCCATTATTATCTCTATGCACAGATAGGAGGTCATGATAACTGTGAAAGCTTTGATCTTACCTCAAACCTCCCTTCCATCTTCTCCTCAAATCCCTCCTCTCCTTTTTACTACCTGTGTCTAAATCTCTGCAGTGCTTCCAGAGGAAAGCAATTTGGCTATAAATCAGCCATGTGAGAGAAGATAATGTGAAGGCTTTGGACTGACATGCTGAGTATACTAATATGTACACACTTTAAAGAATGTTGTCCGACATTTACTGTACAAGTATCTCTCCATTATAATGTCAAATGTCACATTTTGTCTTACCCACTGACATTGTTTAAGACCATAATCTTCCTGACCAGCGTGTTATCATGGTATTACCATCTTAAGACACCAGATACAGAGATCTAAACTGGTGGAAGCACAACCCTTATTTACTGGCTTAACGTTGGAAATGACACTGCAGCTGCTGTTTATTTCTTCTGCCCCTTCTTTTAAATACCAAAAGGTTGTGTTACTTTCAGGGTTTCTGAGAAGAAGTAAACATTTGAATTCCAGTTCACCAAAAGTTTACCTTTAGCTTACTGGGCAACATACAGAGAGGACGGATGCACTAGTCAAAATATAAATATGTATAGGCAAGTTTTACACCAAGTTCCTTGTTAAAAGACAGAAAGGGGCTAAAAAGCTCCCTTTATTTTCTAGAGCTTCTGTTTCTCCCCTGAGACACAGAGATAAAGTTAAAGGTCAGTCTGCACACTGTTGCCAGTCTCTGCCAAGGTGTGGGAGGTCAGACTGTTTGTCTGTGATCCAGGACCCACTGCCACATTTTTCTACTGTGTTACTAAACCAACAACACAATGAGTAACTTATTCACAGCTGTTGATTAAGGTGCCATGTGGCTTTCATATTACATGGTGGGCTAATTTATTTAAATATGAATGCAGCTAACATTAGAGGCCAAGGCAGACATAAAAGAAAATACCTAAAAAATGAGATGAGATGCAAACCATCAGAAAGACTACTTTTTGGGATGAGACATACTGTAAATAAAATCATCAAAAGAGGCAAACAAATATTAAGCAAAAGGTGTGAATGAAAAAAATCTTTCAGGATTCAGGAAAAATTCCAACAATACAGCACGGTCCAATGTGTGTGTGGTCTGACTGTTTGTTTGTGTGTGTGTCTCCACACAGCTAGCCAGACCATAAGGTCAAACCCGTGGAGAAAAGGGGCGTAGGTGTGGAGGACAAAGCCAAAAGAACACAGTCCCAGTGAAAAAGACACCATATCACAGTGGAGGCACAGAGGACACAAAGCTTTCCTTATCTCTCTGTCCAAGACCTGACTTATGACCAAACCCACAATTTATTCCGATGGATCAATGGACAATAACCCCTATTAATCAATAACTATTAATCAATATAATAACAGTGAGTTAGTATCATTGAAATTTCAAAATTAAATTACTATGGCATATTTATTTATGTCATTTGTTGACAAAACGTCCAGCTCATAATATTATATTTATATTATCAGTATATTTCATTTTAGGGCAACATTTCTCTCTTTTTTTATTACAAAATAATGATTGTGTCCAAAGGGAACAGGGAAGTGAGTGGGTGAGCATTGCATGATGACAAAGAGACTGTGTTCAAGGTTGGGGAAGGGTGCTCAATATGGTAACTGTGGGCATGGGGCAGAGATCAGCTTGACCCATTCTCAAATTCTCAAAGACACAAGGGCAGACAGAAATAGTGGGACACTTATTGATGAATATGAAAGACTGACCAGCAGCATCATCTATTCAGGCTCCCTTGTCCACTGTGCAGAGGCGTCAGATAAACGCCAGATAAACGCCAGATAAAGAACAGGATGTGAGGGAGGACAGCACTCACTCCATCCCCGATAACATGAATGTTCCCATAAACATTGGGCATGCTGTGGCACAGTACCAGCGCAGATTGGGTACTGGATACGTCGGTGCACCAGACTCTGCATTCAGGAAAAAAATCTGGCTTCCAACACTATTTCCCACACACTAAAAACAGAAAAAAAAAACTAAAAGCCAAACCTGTAAGTGTGGATGATTGCAAATTGTATTCTATTTTTTTTCTATAACCACAATAAAAGCCTTTTAGCTGCTTCATGTGACTGAACAGTTACTCACACTAACGGTGACAGTGGGCATTTTGTGTTTGGGCCTATCAGAACATGGCCACTTAACTAATGCGATTAAAAGGTTCACATGAGGGCAGGTGGTGCTTTTTGGCATTCGTGTCCAGATACTATAGTGATGAATCACATTGTGGAGAGGCACGATGTTACAATGGTTCCAAATTTAGTCATTTGATTATTTAGCTGATTGAAAGATTGAACATTTCCTAAATGTCAGGATTTGCTGTTTGTTGTTCTCTAATTTATTTAATTGTAAATTGTTTATCTTTGGGGTTTTTAACTGTTAACTGTTAACTGTCAGACAAAACTTCAACACTTGGTCTCTGGGCAATTTATTTTTTCGACATTCTAAAAATAGCAATACCATTGACAATATTTGTTGCAGCCCTGCATGCCAGTATCACAACTGCTTCATTACAGCAAAGAGTAGCTTAAGATACATGGCTTCATTATCTACCACAAAGCATGGAGGAAAAGTTGCAAAATATAAAAAGAGAGGGAAAAAAACACCGAACCGATGAGAACGTAAACAAATATAAACCCCTCAAAAAAAACTTACATGAAGACAGGGAAGACAAAAACAGGCCAATGAATGATCAAAAGTAGTTGTTAATGTATTGTCTTTATCTGTGTTTTAGTTTACAATTACAAATGATTATGTGCATGATTTACAGATATTATTGTTTATAAATATTGTTGACAATGGCGGGCTGTGAACATACAAACACACTCAATATGTACAAGTAGTACATATTGTATCATTTCAATCTTCAGAATTTCAATAATTCAATCAGAATAAGAAAACATGGACTACTGGCTTAATTTTTCACATCTGGATTCCACCAGTGATTTATAATACAAGTTATATTTGACACACATAAAACATTGACAATCAGTGTCACATGCTTCAATCCAGCATCCTGTGGCTCCAGTTACCACAACTGTCAAGAATCAGAGTCTCAATCTCCCTGGATCGAAAGAACGTAAGAAATCTGTCGCTCATTGGTACTCAAAGAGTGGCTTTTTATTTATTTTTATGAAATAGCTGGATGCCTCTGAATAACTGATCAAATATTTGTTGTGACCATCACACTGTTTGTCAAAGTGCTACCAAGAAAAAGAGAGGCAACACAAGTAACAGCGGATTGATGTCAAATAAGGTGCGCCACGCCAAAAACTTAACTACCATAGTGGCATTGTGTAATCAACTCAATGAGCACAATTAGGCCTCCATTAAAAACACTGAACTGAAAAAAATGCAATAGTTCATCAGTTGTTTGGGAGCCAAATCAAGGTGGTCTTAAACAGATGTACAGGATCTGTTAATTCCCCTTAAATGCTCCTCAGAGCGCTAAGTGTCTGTATAAGTGTCAGTACAAGAATATTTAGTTTTGTACGGATGACATATTGGTATTTAAACACACATTAAGGAGGAGAAGATGTCTGACTTGGCCATGAAAAACACCTGCTTAGTAGCAGTTTAACAACACACACCCACATTACATTCATCATTACAACTTCAAGGGGTCATAATCATAAAATATTAATGTCAGGTTAAGTTCGCCACCTGTTTAGTCTCTGGCCTCTTTTCTTCTATTACCAAAGTAAACTTAGCTCATTTTGGCACCCTGAAATTATCTGGCTGGGAAAATATGTTCCATTTTTTAACCTCTGACGTGTTTGAAAAAAAAAGAAAATAAGGGAAAAGAAGAAGCAGGTGTTAGACAAGGGTGGTATTTAGCACTTAATGCAAATAGCACTCAAGGATTTGATGTGTGTCTACCACATACATACTGCACAACAAGTGATGCTTACTGTCAGCAACAGTGTGAGCATTGATTACATTTTTAAATAGCCACACTTGGGGCAGGTTAGATTTGGGCCACTGTGTGAGGTCTAGTTGATCCTTTTAGCAACTACGTTTTCCCTGCTCACAATCAATAAATACATACTTCCACCCCAAAACAAACGAGAGAGTTCATTTCTTCTTATTATTATTATGAAACCGATAGAATTGTTTCATTTGGGTATATCAAAGTCAGATGATGGAGGCTGTTCTTTTGTTCGTCTCTCTTGCGGCTCACTTATGTTGATGGTATGCATTTGAAATACGTTTTAGTGATTTGATGGAGTGCACAGAAGCACTAAGAGTTACAATAATTAAGGCATCAGAAATGCATTGTGAATTATTGTCAATATCAATGAACGATCATTCCATTAAACAAGCCTTGATCAACTATTGTTACTACTAGGGATGTCCCCAGTAGTATGTAAAACTAGTAAATCATTGTAGATCTTACATTAACAATCAAACTGAGCTATATTTTGGGAAATATTGTGTGTGCGTGTGTGTATGTTTTTGAGTTAATTTCTATTCTTGATATCATAATTTCCTTATTGAAGTATGAGATGTAGTTAGTCACCGTTTTGTCAAGAATGTCAAAGGCCTGGCCACCTCATTTAAGACCAACAGTATCTTCACACATGTCCAAACGCAATGCACATGTGTATACACAACCCACACATAGACACACAAAAAAGCCTGGAGGAGTAGGAAAAAGAAAAGAAAAAGCTCTAATCAACTGTTGTCTAACATTGTTAGATGGGGACGGCCCTATCCATAAATCAGGTTTTATGGTCTCTGCAGTGTTCCGAACCCCCTGGCCTTCTCCCTCTGGTCTCCTCTACCTGCAGCAGTCCCAGGACCAAAAGCTCACAGTTAGGAGGCAACAGCATCCTCTCACAGTTTGGAAGAACAACATCACAATCCACTGAAAGCCCCGTGACCTGTACTCCATCAAACCTGCCGCTCACTGTGAACTATGTAAGAATTGCCTGAGCACAGCATGCAATACAATACTGCTGCTGCATAAATTAAAAAAAGAGATGTGCTTTTATCTCGAGAACTGATTGTTTACATGAATGCAAACTAGCTCCACCTTGCCATTTACCAGACCATCAATCAACAAACCCTTTTCCCCAAACGTTTATGAGCTGTGGCTGTTAGACAACTGACTTATATTGTTGGTATTGGATGACTGAATGATTCCTATCTCTGGCTTTTCAGTGGCCCGAAGGCAACCAAGCCAATTTAATTCTGCTTTAATGTGGGTACACTATAATCCTTATCTTTTTAACAGCCCCCTGTAAAGAGTAAGACTTCCTTTCTATTTGGTTGTATGTCGTTAGATGCGTTTATCCTCAGGGAACAGTGACAAGGGGGAAGTGCATGGTGTGGATTCAAGAGGGAACTACTGAGAGATACACAATGAACTCTCTCAAATTGAGCTTCAACAACATTTAACAACATTCCTGCAAACTTTTGTTTCTACCCCTTACCCACTTAGAGCAATGAACCAAATGTGGTACAGAAAACTCATTAACTATGTGTGATGTGCGCCTGAACAATGATGCAAAGCACCCAAAATCCATTCCTGTGAGTACTACAGAGCCGCAGCAGCACAGCAGTCTCAGAGCTGCAGTTCCAGTCCAACCTTGTGCTCTATGTCGGCAAGAGAGGTAAGCAGTATAGAACGACAGACATGACAACTTTAAAAGTTGTGTCAGCTACACCATGCTGGTACCGATTTCACTATAACATTGGCAATTTCACAAAAGGGTTGTGCTGCTTTTGCAGATGCTAAATTTCACACAAATAAGACAAAAATAAACTGTACAATTCTCAAAGCACGCATAAAGGGTGAAATGCACCCCTAATTGACAAATAGTGTCTTGGTGCCCCTGTGCTATATTAATGTTTTTAAATTAGCCGAATTGCAAACATTTGGCGCAAAATTGGCCACTTTATACTATCTATCTAAGTACGTAATCTGAATTCCTATCAGAAGTTTCAGAATTCTTCAAGTTTAGCAGCTAAAGTAATTATTGTACGTGATTTGAATGTGCATGTGGATGCCGGTAATGATAGCCTTAGTAATAAGTTAGTACTGAGTTTATCTTAATATTAGATTTAGACAGATTCTGTCAGAGCGTACAGAAACCCACTCACTGCTTTAACCACACCCTTGACCTTGTTTTGGCATATGGCATTAAAATACAAAATGTAATAGTCTCTAAACAGAATCTTCTTTTATCTGATCATTACCTCATAACTTCTGAAATCTGGAGTGTAGGCCATTAGGCAAAGGTCTCTACACTGGATTGCTAGCTGATAATGCTGTAGTGCTAAATTTAAAGAAGCGATTCCATCTGTATGTAATTCAAGAACCTTGGTTAGTTTGGCGAGAAATAAATAAGAAGGCCCTCCGTAAGGCCAGAGCAGCCTATTATTCATCATTAATAGAGAAAGATAAGAATTAAACCACTGTTGATCCAGAGGTGTTGGCTAACTACAGACCGATCTCTAACCTTCCCTTCCTCTCTAAGATCCTTGAGAAAGTAGTCGCAAATCAGTTGAGTGACTTTCTGTAGAACAATAGTTTATTTGAGGACTTTCAGTCAGGATTTAGTAAGCATCATAGCACAGAGACAGCACTGGTGAAAATGATTAATGACCTTCTAATTGTATCAGACAAAGGACTTGTGTCTGTACTTGTCTTGTTTGACCATAGTGCTGCATTCAAGACCATTGATCATAACATCCTATTACAGAGACTAGAACATTTGATTGGCATTAAAGGTACCACACGAAGCTGGTTTAAATCATATTTATCAGTTCAATCTCAGTTTGTATATGTAAACGATGAATCCTCCAAGGTTCTGTGCATGGACCAACTTTATTCACCTTACTGCATATATAAGATTCATTTAGGCAATATTATCAGAAAACACTCCATAAACGTTCATTGTTATGCAGATGATACTCGATTATATCTATCGGTTAAGCCAGATGAAACAAACCAGGTCGCTAAACTTCAAGCATGTCTTGAAGACATCAAAACCTGGATGAACTGCAACTTCCTAATGTTAAACTCAGACAAAACTAAACTCATTCTACTAGGCCCAGAACACCTCAGAAATCAATGACCTGACATCCTCGCAGCTCGTGTACTAACAAAAACTAAGAAAAGAGATCACATTACTCCTTTATTAGCTGCTCTGAAGTGGCTCCCTGTAAAACCAAGACACACACTTAAAATATTTCTCTTGACTGACAAAGCCTTAAAATGGTGATGCACCATCATATCTTAAGGAGCTTATAGTGCCATATTACCCCACTAGAGAGCTGCGCTCACTGACTGCGCGGTTACTTGTTGTTCCTAGAGTCTTAAAAAGTAGGATGGGAACCAGAGCCTTCAGTTATCAAGCTCCTCTTCTGTGGAACCAGCTTCTACTTTCAGTCTGGGAGGCAGACACGGTCACCTCGGTCACCTCAAGAGTAGACTTAAGACTTTCCTCTTTCATAGTGCTTATAGTTAGGGCTGTTTCAGGTTTGCCCTGGTCCAGCCCCTGATGTGCTGCTATAGGCCTAGACTGCTGCGGCACATCTTAGGATACACTGAGCTCCTCTCTCCTCTTCTGCACATTACTGACTCTACTTCTTCCCCGGAGTCTTTGTGCTTTCTCGCCTCTCAAGTTTACATGGATCAGGGTTTCATCTGGACCGTGGTGCTGCCTGACACCCACCGCTACTATCATTAGAATTATTAGTCACTGATACCATTACTGCTTTTATTATTATTATTATTCAATTATATCCACTGCCGTTATTATTAGTAGTCAGAATGTTTCTATCATTATTCTGCCTGCTACTCTCATTGTATGAATAATTTATATCATATGCATTGAATGTGTTATAAATGTTGTTGTGTTTTTCATTCTGAACAGATCTATTGCACTTTTGTCCATCCTGGGAGATGGATCCTCCTGCCTATGGTTTCTTCTTTTTTTTTCCTCTCTACCCATTAGCTTTTTTTTTGGGTGGGGGGGGAGGAGGGTCCTGAACCGATGTGAGGTTCCGGGACAGAGGATGTCGTATGTGTACAGATTGTAAAGCCCTCTGAGGAAAATCTGTGAATTTGGGCTCTACAAAATACTTTTTATTTAATTTAATCTAAATTAGCCTCATTGCAATAACAGTAAAATTCACAAAGATCAGTGCTAATAAAAACAATTACAGTGAAATTCTTCAGAGAGTTGGTGGGAACTGAAGTGCATTTATATAAAAGTTTCACGTATAGTAGTAAAAATCTACCTAAAGCTTTTGCTCACCGAGATGTCATTACAGATCTTCTGATATGAGAGATGACAGCGATCTGGAGAGACGAGGAAAGAATAGACCCCCTTTTCGCCTCCTCTCCTTCCTCCTTCACCTCCTGTTAGCGCTTGGATAAGATCCTCAACATATCTTTCCCTTGTGGCTCCCACATTGATGGCTTCCCTTGTCACCTCATCTTCTGAAACTGGACACAAAGAATGCATTTATATAATTGTTGCATCATTTTAAAGTTGTACAGTTGAGAGAATGCCAAAGAGGTGATGACAGACTGCAGAGAAAAACATTAATTATGTTGCATGTGAAAGCGGATTCAAAAGGAAGCATGCGCAGAAACAAAGGGGAATGTCGTCAGCTGTTGCACAGCTGCTCACAGAGGGCTGAGGGTCCCAATTAACACATCAAACACAAAAACACTGACGACCCAGAAGCCCGCACATAGCTCTCACAACCCCATCTCTGCCTGTCAATTCTGCAGATGGACAGCAATAGAAAACTAGGGAGCAGTTATGTTCCAGGTGTCCTTCCAGAGAAAATGTACTCATGTGCATATGTAACCACACACACGCGCACACACACAAACACACACGCACACACACACACACACACACACACACACACACACACACACACACACACACACACACACACTGACTTGCACATTGCACATACAAAGACAAGCCTTGTAGAGTGTAATCTACTTTCTACACCTGTAAGCTGCAGCACAGGAGAAACAAGTTCACTGCTGTCCCTCTGGTTTAAGGACCAACAGTTTCAATATTGTGAGATGGGGTCAGCCAGGTGCATACACAGTTTGGACGGTCTGCTGAATGGTAAACCTGGTGACAACGCAGTCTAGTCAATGGTTAAAGACTTTAATTCTTTGCAGATCATATAAGCTGAAAATTGTGGGCACAGTTACGGCAAACGTGGGAGGCTTTGGCGTTGTGAATAATTTCAATGGTCACTGATTTGCAATGTATTTTTGTGTTTTCATATCCTTACCTTCTCCGATCCATGCCGAGCTGCCATCAGTGAGAGCTAATGTGAATCCAGCCCCTAGGTCTAAGGCCCAGTCCACTTGCAAGAAGTAAGGGGTGCCTGGATCAGTAGCTACAGTAATCTGGCGGACTGTACCACTCATGACCTGCAAAAAAGTAAAAGATAGAAATTCATAAATTGATAACTTCATAATAGGTAGCCTTTATGATTAATTTTTCCAACAACGGGTTCATTGCATTGCTTTTAAGATAGTTTGTAGGCCTTCTGTTAGTATTTAGTCGTTGGACCTCTTTCGAAGACCGATCTTGTAGCAATCCATTTTAATGTTGTACAGTTGTGTTAATCTTGCAGTTGCATCAATGAGACTCATTGTTTACTTCTTGGATTTTGTAATAATGTCTTTTAGTGTGTGTGTGTGTGTGTGTGTGTGTGTGTGTGTGTGTGTGTGTGTGTGTGTGTGTGTGTGTATTTAATGGGGGTCTCTCTGAGTCAGTGAAACCACACAGAGATTTTGGCAGGTTTGTATGTGTGCTCACTGACCACCAGCAAGGTAATTACACACTGTGAGAGATAAATTGGAGAATCTTACCAAAAACACCCAGTTGTTGTCCGATTTAAGTCAACGTGTACATTAATCCGACGATCTACAGTTCTTATATTTCTTTAAGTTAGTCTTAACATCCTTGCCTCAAACAGCCAAACTAAATCTCATGAGTTTGCAAAGAATTAAGAATTAAGTCTGGAAACATCAACTACAGCAGTGGTCCCCAACTACCGGTCCGCTGCCCAGTATCGGTCCGTGGCTTCCCTTGGTACTGGGCCGCAATTACACAATTACGTTTCTACTCTGCCGGTGTTCTGGATCAAAATCAAAGCAGAATATTCTGAGATCGGCAAAAAAGCAGTGAAAACCCTGCTTCCATTTCCAACATCATGGTTTGTGAAGTGGGGTTTAAATTACGGAATAGACTAGACATAAAGGTCTAAGTTACGGAGTAGACTGGATATAAAGGTCTAAATTATGGAGTAGACTGGACTAAAGTTTTAAGTTACGGAGTAGACTGGACTAAACGTTTAAGTTACGGAGTAGACTGGACTAAACGTTTAAGTTACGGAGTAGACTGGACTAAAGGTTTAAGTTACGGAGTAGACTGGACTAAACGTTTAAGTTACGGAGTAGACTGGACTAAACGTTTAAGTTACAGAGTAGACTGGACTAAACGTTTAAGTTACGGAGTAGACTGGACTAAACGTTTAAGTTACAGAGTAGACTGGACTAAACGTTTAAGTTACGGAGTAGATCGGACATAAAGAACACACGTCGAGTGTTATTGTCTCCCATTACCCCGAGATGGGACCGGCTTGTTGCAGAGAAACAAGCTCACGGCTCCCACTAATTCGCCGTAATGGTGAGTTATTTAAATCGCCCACACCGTGAAGGCCGGTCCGTGAAAATATTGTCTTACAATAACCGGTCTGTCGTGAAAAAAAGGTTGGGGACCGCTGCACTAGAGTAGATTAAGCTCACAAAGATTTGTAACATTTGAAAACTTCATGCTACACTGGAGATGAAAGAATAACCAAGATTCTGCACCTGCGTGGACTATTTCTCACCTCAAAATTATTGAGATCTTTGTGGATAGCTTTGGAGATACATCACATTTCCACAAGAGCCATCATATTTAAAAAATGTACAGTAAAGACCAATGACAGCCCTTCATGCCATGCGTTCAATCACATGTGAGGGATTGCCTTGAAGGAAGTGAAGAAAAGAACTGTTGCTACATCCTGACACATCTCAAGCTAATTCATTCATGGACATGCCAATACACAACGGGCAAAGCAAACACTGTGGGATTCATGCTCTTAGAGATAGTTTACACTGTAAAACTAAATCATTATTTGCCAATACAGCACTGCTTAATGAGTGTGCTGAGCAAGCTTGTTTGGTAATGTCACCGTGCCTTTAGGCTAATTGATTCACTGCTGCAGTTCAAGTCAAATCTCCTGCCAAAGTAGCAGCCTATGTTTCACAGATCAGTTACAAACAACGTCAATCTCAGGATTACCGTAATATGATCCATCAGAATGTTCATGTCATGTCCTGTCCTTTGGGTGAATGGTCAACACACTGTTTTTGTTTTGTTTTCTTGAGAAACTTTTACTTGATTACGGATGTCCAGTCCAGAACATGTGATTACTGCTTCCACGTGAAGTGAGAGGTAAGTTGGACATCTTTCCTGCTTAACTACAGGGCAAAATGTGTGGAGATGGAGGGAAAAGGACAGCTAAATTGGCAGTTAGCCAAACTGGACATGTTTGGAAAAATGAAAATGAGCGCCTTTGGACACTGTGCTATAAGTTAGGACGTGACAGCACTTTTGTTGGTGTTCTTCTTCTGCGTCCCCTTTGTCAAGGTGATTCAAAATGAGACTTACAGCAGAGATTTGACACGTGACACACTCATGCATACACATGTGAACATGCACAAAGAACTTTGCAGCAGATTAAAGTTGACCCTTTGTGCTTCACGAAGGGGTGTGTCTGAACGAAACGAGATGAGGGAGCTGAAGGGTTCAACTTTAACCTCATAAAGTGAACCAAGCTACTCATTAGTTACTGTAACATCTGTTGTGCAGGGGCGATGACCCTTTGGTAATGACAGAAGGACACTCCAATTAAATAAACAGCGCTGTCTTTCAGGAATGGACAGCTGCGCGAAACCTTCAAAGTCAAAAACACGAAGTCTTCCTGTTCAGTTACTCGATCGACGGACGCGATTACTAGAATGCTTAAATCATCAACCAAAGCCTACCGCTTTAACACTGCGCCCTTATCCTCTTCTCTTGCTCCCTCTGTAATTTCTGTGCTCAACCTTTTCATTGTCATTTCTTCAGCATTGCCGCATATGAAAAACTGCAAGCCATAACTGTGCAGGAAGTACCAGGAAAATGAGTCTCAAAGAGCCTCTAATTATGCATCTTGTGTCTTAAATGAGGAGTTCATATAGAGTCGAAAATAGCCAAAGCACTTAAGTGTCTCTTTAATGGGTCCGGAAAAGTAAGCCAGCCCTCTCACTGTACTTTCACTGGACTTTCCCTTCATGCTTTCTCCAAGACAATGGTTTCAGGATGAAAAGGAGTCTTTTGGGTAAAATTGGGTGAAAAGATGGTGTGAGAACAGCAGCTGAACAACAAAAGCACTCCTGCCGGCAGCATAATTCAACTGAAGTTATAAAGGGTCCTACGAGCCGACATAATCCTTGTTCAAAGAAAATGAATGCTGGATATTCTAGTGCAATAATTCCTAAATTTAAATTCCAAATAAACCACACAAAGAACAATAGAGTCAATAAAACATTTCAGACAACCAGTTGTACACTTGTACAACTGGTTGTTTGCTAACAAAACAGCAATCTACTGGAACAAACAGGAATGAGGCCCAATCAAACAGCAACCAATGCTAACTCTGCATCCAAACCCTTGAAGAGATGACTAAACACGAGGGCAAACTTTTTAGACAAACATAGATTGCGAGTCTGCAAGGGTTGTCGGCCTGACCTGTATACAACATCTTGCTCACCCTGGATTCAGCCACACAATAACAGGTCATTTTAACATTTCCAATATTCACATAGGAATAAGTTAGTTGTGAAAACTTCAGTGAAGATTATGGGTTGTTTAAAAGTTTAAAACCAAGGCGCAATAGAACCTGTGACAGCACAACATGGGTGGCGTAATTAGTCTAACGTTTATTCCTATCCGCTCTAAAGTTTGCCAAAGTCATATTTTCTTTGAGGGTCAAAAATGCAAAAAAAGAAACATGTGACCATTGTCATTGTAATATTTACAGAATCACTTTCCCTAAAATCACAACTCAAAACAAACATCTGCCATTGCTTTAGGAAAGTTGTACTCTTGGCATCGAACAATGAATGTTATTCTTTCGAGTTTGACCTGATGGTTACCCTAGTAACCTTGTAATACAGATGTAAAAAATAAGAAGATTGCACCTTTCATCATCATCAAGCCTTGATTCGACTGCAGTAATCAGGCAGGTATTTTTCTGTAGCACTTGGTCGGTGCACTATAAACTAAAAAAACTTAAATCACATTTAGAGGAATGTGAGTCTGTTTAAAGTACCCCTGCTCATATTTTGCTCTCATATACCAGTCTTCATTCGCAGACTGCTTATCCACCCTCTTAAAGTGAAAAATGCAAAACATTATTTAGTTGTGGTTTACAATCTGACAGATTTCCTCTCACATTAAGAGGATTTGCAAAAGTGTCTGTGAAGGAAGGGTTGGTCGGGATTGATGAAAAACATGGTCTCAATGCAATCAAGATGCTGCCTTTGCTGGTTGGAGGGAGGGGACTTAATAAACTCTCAGGGGAAAGTAAACCACAGAAAGATTTTCTACAAAATGTGGTGTTTGTTGTTATCAAATCTAAGAGCCAATCAGCTCTCTGATCTGGCGACAGCCAGGCGTTTCCCATCATGCACTGCGTCATGCAGTCGGGAGAGCAGCTGCAACGCCTGGCTGCTTTGCTATCGTGAGGTTATCGTTGCCCACATGTGCATGACGTCAGAGGCACAAATCTAACCGGCATGCATTGTGCGGCGATCGCCGGTAATCGATTCTGCGCAGGATTGGCTCATCGCGAATGAGCCTTATTATTATTCACAGTTATAACAGAAGTTATAACAACTTCCGGGTTCAGCAATTGCAGTCTAGTGTAATATGTTCCTACTAACTTTATCATCAGTGCACAATGGAAGAACAAAGTAAAGTAATGCCATCGGTAACGCGACATATAATGTGCCCTTAACGTCAAGGCGCCACATGTTAACGTGCTACGTTGGAACAGTGGTTAACTCTAACATAATACATTCACTATCATATTAAAACACTCAACGTACAGTACATATTGCCTAAATACTTACGGTACTCTAACTACTGCGACGTCCAACCGAGGGCATTTTGTATGAAACTCAAAACACTACTGTTCTCCAAGTTGATGTTTTTTTGACATACATTTCAACTTTCAACTGCTGTGTTATCAACCAATCAGCAAACGAGGTTTGCAGCGACGTGTCACGGTACGTAAACATCTGTGGTTACGTTACGTACGTTCAAGAAAGCAGGAAGTGTGATGTGGCTTTGACTCACAACAAAAATGGTAAGCTTGTTTTATACATTAAGTGCTTCTACTCTTTTTTCCAGCGTACTTTAAGTCTGCTCTATAACACTCATCCTGCGTGTATTCTGTGTCGGAAAGAGACACTGACGAAAACTAGCGTAAACATTCGGTGTAAAGCAGGACGGATATAAAATGCTAAACTAGCCCGCTAGCCAACGGCTAGCTAAAATATGCTAAAAGTTGAGCAGATCATTCCACCACATGTATGTTTCTGTTCTTAAATATCATGAGAATATAGTTACATCACGCGCGTTTCGGCCGTGTGCTCGTGCGAGTTATGTGATAAAGTCACAGACGATCACAAGTTAATGGTGGATGCTCGCTTTGCTGTGTTTTGAGGCGTGTGCCACGTAGCTGCACTTTGTACGCATGCGAGTCTATGTTTGGCTCGGTTGCATATTATTGATTAATTGGCGTTACAAGGTTGTTGTTTATAAAGTGCCAGGAACAGGAATAGTATAAGCAAAGTTGATGACTTCATTTCTTCCATGAATATTTTATTTAAATGAAATATGAATGAAGAGCAGACAATTTATTTAAACTTTCTTCTTGACCAAATAATCTAACGTTAACGTAAGCAAAAATAAACAAATGGCCAGGAAGGATGGATAATCTAAATTATATGTAACCTACATCACAACGTACACAATTAGAGATGCATTCATTGATTCAATATGGTTATAATGTATGTATATCGCAAACAATAAGATCGTCTTATTAATATTATGGAGCACATTTTGCTGTGGGTGAACTATGATTTAAATGTCATCCTCGTTCAGAATCGCTCACCATATCAGGAGCATCAACAGACACACAGGTGGCGAAAAGCTGGACAACTTCACAAAAACAAACCTTAAGTAGCCAATCTGCTGTTGAGTCTGATGTGTTGTCAGTGTGCATAGCTCAAAGCCAGCTGAGCAGCCTTGGGTCTCCATTTTGTCACATGGCAGTATGAGATTTAGATTTTTCTTTAATAATCCTTTATTAATACATATATTTTAGGTAGGTGGTTGATCTTGATAATTAGACATGCGAATAAACATGCTATCTGGCGACAATCATATGACTAACTAGGTCTACACAGCCAGCCCGCGTCTTTGTCATATAAAATAAACAGCTGGTACAATGACATTCCTTGTGACAAGTAGCAGAACATCGGTGTTACAGAAAATTAACGAAAGTGAAGTTAGTGTCTCGAATGTGTATGACTTGGGCTGTTGCTGGTAAGCTGCACTAGGTCATGTCTGTACTAAATATATCATTCTCTGTCTGTACTAAATATATAATTCTCTTTCATATTGCAGTCAGCCATTTTCAACTTCCAGTCACTGTTAACAGTGATTCTCCTGCTGATCTGTACCTGTGCCTATGTCAGAGCCCTAGCTCCCAGCCTGCTAGACAAGAACAAAACCGGGTATGATTGGATACTAAACAATAAAGCTGCCATTGAAGTCTTCCCAGTGAATAATTGACTCCTCAAGATCTGTCTTTGCCTCTTTGAATGGGACACCATGTTATATCAAACTGCATAATCAAATCATTGGAGTGTTAATAATACACAATACAAGAATCAGTGTGTGTAGACACAGAATAGTGTATGTATAATAAGAAGCTCCCCATTGAAACTCCTTGATTCACTTGTAATGTGTCTGGCACAGCCCAGGAACAGCCAGACACACTCTCACACACACACACACACTCACACTCACACACACACACACACACACACACACACACACACACATTGGAGCAGGGAGTGACGTTCTCTTCAGACAAACACATGAGACTGAGAGTGGCAGATGGGATGATTTAATAGTTTTCCTTCATATTTGATTTGTTGACTAAGGCATGAGCTGTTTTTTGTAGATGTTGTGCCACACATTATTCAAATCATTTTGTGTGGCAGGGATAGGCCTCAAATCAAAGGGGGATAATGTATGTTTTGTACAGACTAAAACATTTGTACATTATTTAAAGATATATATTTTTAACTGTAGGAAATGCTTTAAACTTTAAAACAAGCGTCATCCGGAAATGTAAACAATTTTACAATGGGAGGCTGACACCTGGTCAGTTTGAAATTTGGAAGAATGTTTGCTTTTAAACATATACACTTGCAGACATAAGCACCCTCACACAGGCTGACACACACATCAGAAAATTGAAGGCCTGGAATGCCGCATTTGCCTCAGCTGTCACTAGAGATAATATGGGTCGCCTGCTGTCCCCCTCTCTTCCAATGGTTACACCCCTTACATGGAACGGATGTCCGATGGCTGCCTGGGTTTTGTAGTGATGTACTTGCCGTCCTCTTGTAAAGTTGTGAAAGGAGTCTCAGTTACTGTAGCTACCACCGTATCAACATTAAACTCAGCTTCTTTTCATCTTTTAACATCACCACAATTGAGTTATTTTGTCTTTTTGGCAATTATTCATGCTTGTAATTCTTTCTAATTATTTTAACTTTTAGGATTCTCGGAATTTTCTGGAAGTGTGCCAGAATAGGTAAGCCTATGTTTGCCCCCAATTTAATTAATTTTCCAATTATTTGTTCTTATGTCAAGGAAATGTTGCTAAACAATGTAGCCTTGAACTTTGCACTTCATTTTTTTTCCAGGTGAACGGAAGAGTCCCTGGGTGGCTTGCTGCTGTGTCGTCATGGCTTTTAGTATACTGTTTCTACAGTAGCGGACCGAAGAAAACCGTGAATGGAAATATTGAGGAAATGAACAGACAACAAGGCATGGACAGTACAATCCTAGAGGCATACAAGGACTTGTCATTTAGATAATGTAAAAATGGAGACCTGTCACCACTCACCGTAGCCACGGAGAGAGAAAATGTGTCAGAGGGAGGGATGAGCTGATAGCCCCAGAGTGTCTCTAGATCCCTCCATGGACTTCCAGGTCTCTCCTTGTGTTTGCTTATGTGGAATGTTTACTCCAGATGTGTGTGTGTGTGTGTGTGTGTGGTGCGAGGGCAGGGCAAGGCTTTCTGTTATCTGCCATTTAGTTTAAAAGACAGAAGTCACAGTCTTGGTGGGCTCAAAATGATACATTGTTTGTCCAAACATTTCAAGCCGACCTGTTTTTCCCTGCGTGTTTGTCACAGTAGCATCAATCAGTTTGAAAGTCTCCACAAAAAGAACTTTCATAAATGTTCATCACATGGAGGCGTAATTCAGGAAACTGAGTTACGAGGTGTGACTTTAAATCGTCCACACACCTTCTTTGTTGTATCTCAAGATCGTGATATTCCACAGCTAACAAAATGGTAGAATAGCTCTCCAGATGGCTAATTGTCCTGCCTCAAAGAGCTACTAAGGTTTTAAAGTCAGTCAGTTTGCTGCTATTTATTAAAGAACCTTTTGGGAAATCTGTTTTCAGAAAGCTGATTTGTCATTTTTTTGCCGTTGACACCAGTTGTGATCATGCCACATTGTAAGAAGTGTCATTAATAATGACTACAATAATACAAAATACATGTTGATGGTAACCTGTAAAACTGATGTCAATCTTCTTTCTTTAAGGACTAGAGTTCACATATACATGAATGATTGCAACTGCAGAGTTGCAATCAATTGTTGACAATTGTCGGTTAAGAGAACACTAAGTATTGCTGCGTAGGGTCACATCTGACGTGTAGGCGTCACGATGAAGTGAGATTGACAGTGATGAGTTTGTGATGACCTCTTCCATAACCTTGCAGTCGGCACTCATCTTCACAGGGTTTTCTGCAAAGAACTGTGAGCTGATTGTACGACACAACTTTACATTGCTTGATATTGTCTCGTATTTCCTTCCAGATATGTAGCAGTGAAAGCTGCCTTAGAATTAAAGGCAGGGTTTAAATTCAGAGAAGCCCCTTTGATGTAATGCCTTGAGGTATTTGACAAATTCAGAAAACTGGAAGTTATCCAGAATGTTTATGAAAAGTTACAGCAATGCGTAATTGCTGATTTCGATGACAAATCTTCTTTATTTCATCTTTTGACAACTCTTATGAAAACCGAATTCCAGACAGTGACATTATTCTAAATGCCACATGCAACACTGATATTAAACTATTCCCTTGAAAGAACAGCTGAACTAAGCGTCCGATTTTAAAAAATACGACTTTTACATTGTGGATTTCTCATGTGTAATTGAAAGAAAAATCCCTCGGGTAAACACTTGGCCATAGTGGATCAATACAATCCCACACACATTTCCCTTGTCTGTGTGGTAGAGATTAAACTAAAGGAGGAGACTTGTTGACAAACTCACCTTTGATACTCTGATCACTGATGAGTGCCCATATCCCAACACTCCCACACACAGTCCCTTGTTAGGGAACGTGGGTCCCATATTGGGGTGCATCTGTTTTGGCGCGCCCAGGTTGAGATAACGCATCAAGTGAAGGCTGCCGGTAAAGTCTGGATTATCAGGCAGTGACGCAGACAGAGGAGCAGGAGGCTCTCAGTCATCTGCTTCTATCTTGGGAAGCAGAGATACTGGTGGGCTGGAGGGACATCACTAGGCCAATGAACCACGCTAATGGATTGGGTGAAGATGAAAGGAAAACTATGGAAGAACTGAAGTCACTTCCTCCAGCGGATGATCCCAGCAACCATTAGCCACCCTGAGGACATTATTGAGTCATTTTAGTGAAAGAATAACCCTACAAAATAAAGTAAATAGATGGTTGGAAACCGCTGACTCTTGGGCTTCGAGGCCTTTTGAGGACAAAATCAAACTGAATAACAATTTTTTAAAACGTTTTGAATCAAAATGATTACTCTTAATCTGCCTTAATATGTGGGCACAGTTGCAATGACAACATTTGGGCCGTTCCTGTTGTTTCAAAAGGGTGTTCTGAGTTGGCTGATCAGAATAAGGCTGGAGGCCAAATGGCTCAGAAAATAGTCCCTTTTCTTCTCAGTGTCAGTATTCAGTTTTACATGTCATTTTGTTTACATTGTTACATTATTATTATTATTATTATTATTAAATAAGTAAATCAATATCCCATCCACGAGAACTGTATTCCTGAGACTGTGAAGAAGGGTTTGAAACAGTATTTAGTCTTTCCTTTTCTTTCCTCGAAGATTGCATACCCAAACTAAAAAGAGTATCTCTGCAACCACTAGGGTTATTTGAATAATTGTTGTGTTATAATAAAAGGCTACACGTGAGTGTTTGTTCAGATGTGTAAATATAAGTCTATGTTACTGGTTAAGAGTAAATGAAGATGACACAGAGCAAAAATTAAAAGGTTTCAGGTCCGCCTAGAAAAAAAGCACTTTCAGAATGATTATTTCTTTGAAATGATGCAGCAGTAAAGTCTAAACCTCTCCCAAATCATAACACAATATGTGAACATGATCTCTGCAAAGGTTGACTTTGATAAAGTGACGCAGAACAAAGTTAGAGAGGGTTTTAGTTCAGAAAATTCAGGCAAGGTCTCATTGGGGCCCATTTGGGCTATTAGAATTTTCTCATGTACCAAACCATATATTTCACTTGTAGAAGGACCTTAACAATAACAAATAAAACATGTCCACAGACATCAAAGCCTCCTTTTTGTTTATAAAGCTTTGTTGGGAGAGCAAGAGGTGGCATGAGACGTAGACGTCTAATCCAAAACAATTTGTATAATTACTGCTAATATCAGCTTTGTTGCAAAGAGGCGCATGTGATTGATGCAGATAGTCATCAAGTCGACCTTACTGATTGGTACAATACTGAGCTTATTCTTATTTAATTTCCAGGTTATTCAGTTTAATTTTCCATGTAATGAAAGTGATTCCCAGATGATCAATAAAGACATTTACATTAAATGCTCCTGAATTGCTCACTGCATTTGCAAATTTCCCTCCAGAAGATAACTGTGCATTGTGATGTTCCTTGTGCAGCTCTACACTGTAAGTTGCAATAATATTACTTTCATAATTAATTCATCCTGTATACATCACCAGCTGTACAGATCCAGCAGAAGAGCACATTATTCTAACTTCTCTCATTTTTCTAGTAGTCTCTTTCCTCCTCTGATCAGACAGGAGAGTTTCTTCTAGCCGTTTTGAGGACTTCAAAGGCAATCAGGCCAATAAAGTCTCTCCAATCTCCCACTGAGCAGACCTCAGTGTCCCAACTGACCGTGGCTCTTTAAATGATCAGAAGAGCCTGTTTGAATGACTACACTTTTTTGTTGTTGGAGGCTATGAAAGATAGAGAGATAATGAGAATAGACGAATAGAGTGGATTAGTTGTTGAGGCGATTGTGGCTTAGTGTTAGAGCAGGATCGGCGGTTCGAAACCCTGGCTCAGCTAGTCCATGTCCATGTGTCCTTGTGCAAGACACCTACACCCAAATTGCTGCGGTGTATGAATGATTATGAATGATGAGATAGTCCTGATGGGCAGGTGGCACATTGATGGGCTACCTACCATGCAAGGTGCCACCTGCTTGGTGTCTGAATGGGTGTGAATGGGTGAATGAAGCGCTTTGAGTGGTTGTACGACTAGAAAAGTGCTGTACAAGTACAGTCCATTTACTATTATTCCATTGGTGTATCTCGGTATGCCAACCTCCCAATGACCCCATATTTTGCTGCTTGGTTATTTATCTGGTTTGAAGCTTGTGGCTTCTTAGTTCACTGATACCTGGGAGGGCAAGTCCCCTCTTTTGGCTGCTTCTGGTTTCAGCCACAACCCCTAAGTCCTCTTTAGACAAAGAGGATTACTAAGGCCACATTATTATAGATTAAAAATGCTTGACATCACATTCCTGCTGTAAAGCCTTTGTTCTGTCCGCACTTCCTCATTAGGAAAGTGCACCTTTGTTTATAGCCTTTGAGGGAACAATTGACAAGAATAATGTTGCCAGCTGAAAGACACCAATATCCTCCCTGTCGGGCAAGTCTGGGTCGACAAGGCATACTGGAGAGTTTGAACATGTACACTGTACACTACTCACCTTGAGACCCAGGCCTTCTTGGTCACTCTAACTCCTTCCACATGTAATCTTTTACCAGAAAGTTTATGGCAACATGAGAAAAATGTAAACGTAGTCCTTGCAGACAGCTCCCTGTGGCCACAAGATCTGGAGCACTGCATGTCTCCTTTGAAGGTGGCATTTGCAGTTTGTTCATAGGACATCTCACTTCATGCTCATTAGCCCAAAGCAGGAGTTGTCTCTGCATAACAAGGCACTTCCACAAAGCCAAATAGATGAATGGAGATACTGTGATCTGAATTATTGATGACCCAGAGTAAAAACGTAGATGCATTGAAATTTGACTTCATGCCGAGGAATAAATGAGACAAAGCTTAGTCCTGATGTGACAATTTGGCCTCAGATGTTCCAGTGTGCTCTGCTCTCATTAGTCCCCTTGTGTTTGTACAGGTTCTTGTGTGCGGACACCGTCACCATTTCTCGTTCACTCTTTGATGAGCACACGTTCATTTGGCACATAAAGTCATGTAAAAGTGTGGCAATCTTAACAACTTGTTTTTAGTCATTGTTTTATCTGTACTATTTTGCAATTACGGTGTTTTACAAACCTCAAAGCTGGTTTTGGCTTTTGTCCTAGTCTTAACCAGAGCTCATTTTAATGTTGATTCTTGTGTTTGCAATGACATACTTGTGAATTGTTAGGATGCTTACTGTCTGAATTAAGACAAATAGAAGAATACATTCAAATTAAAATCACTTTTCTTTAAATCTGAGCACTCCTTAGACTCAAAGCTTTATAATTCTGGGCCTTGCAGGTATCCTTTATGACATTGTGATTATGTTGTGTATCATTCTCAAAACTATTCTAAATTGCATCATTTACCATGCAAGGAGTCCACATTGTGTGAGTCTGTGGTGGGAAGTGTGTCCTAGAGGTTTAAGTTGCTCTATCACTTCCAGGAAGACCAAGGAGTGTTTCCACTTTGGCAGATCAGATGGCCACCCGAGTCCAGCAGGCTGCTTTCCAGACATGAGCTGGGACGAGCACTTCTCTACTTCTTCTCTGGGAACTGCCATAGGAACTGTGCAATTGAAGGAAGAACACTGTAACAGCTTGCACTTGTTATATCTGACAACAGTGAGCATGTTGAGATCCAATTCAACAACACAGCTCTTTTGTGAACGACTCTCCTTTTCCAAATGTAACAAATGACAATGCAGGGAAACATGCTCTGGAGTCTGGACCCAAATGCAGACAGATGAAGAAGCTGCAGGATGAATTCAGTGATTTTATTTTCTCCAGAGTCCAAATAACAGGCAGATAGGCAGCAGGCAAGTAACAAGAACCTGCTTAACGGTGATAATGTTCTGACACAGAGTAAAGAGAGGGGAACTGGTATATGTGGAGTGTGGCTGACAAGTGAATTAAATGCAAGTGAGGAAAAGCCAGGCAGAGCTTGATGGGGGAAATGGCAACAGGTTTGTAGGTGGGAAGGGATGTCGGGAGAGCAGGACTGAGGGCATCTGGTGGATGGCTAAATGATGGCAGGCGTACGGAGCCTGGGGGAAGTGAGAAGGAGCTGGGAATGGGGACAGAGAGCCAGGCCAAAATACAAAGAAACTCTCATGTCCTGACACCAGTTGCTTTATCAAGCCTTTCAGTCCAACAATCCTCATTGTTCCACAGCACAAACAAAGACACACAATGTCCATTAAAAAATAGTGAAAAGCATGGCTATTGTAGCCAATGATTTTTACACATGCATCAAATCATGTTGAAGCCACCTGATTGATCCCACAGTACTTTTTTTTTTGTCAATTAAATCATATAAACTCTGTCAGATAAGGATGGGGAGTGGTCTGGTTGGAAAAGAAAAGGCTCATTCAGGAGTTGTGAGATCCTATTGTTTTGGCAAGCGTCCTCCCGATGACTGCAGTAGAAGTTTGTGGTATCGTCAGTACATCTGAATAGTGTTTTTAAACTACCTTTACAGCATTTTTGCCTGTTTCATAGCTGGCAAGATCTCATGTCATAGTTCATCATCCCACTCATGTGGCCATTCTGTATCCACTATTAAACTGCTACACCTTCTCTGTCTAAAGGCTGTTCAGTATTATATTCAGTGTGGCAATGGACTATGGTCATTTCAGAGTTTCACAGTGCAATATGGAAGGCAGTTCAATATCATAGGTGCAGTGCAATTCACTTTTTGTCCTGTTCCACAAGAAGCGTCTCTGTAAACATCTTTTATTTATCACAACTCTCCCACACAAACATAACTTTATTAGTCTATGGTCCTCTCTGCAGGGACATATGTCTCTTTCTCCATCTGCTCTGACTTTAAATGCCTTGTAGTGTTTCATCTGTTTTACTGGTCTCCATAAAAGAAGAGGCAGTACAGTATTACAGTTGGTGTTGGACTAATTCATAGTTTACCCAGCCACAGTTGTAGACATCACCAGGCGCGTCCTGGCCCAGTAACAGGCATGACAGCAGTGCTACTCACAGAGCTGTGCTGAGGCACATCTGACCAAAGTAAACATGCCAACTAGCTTGAAAGAGCTCTGTCAGATGTCCATCTTAGAGCCACACTTATGGGTATAACCTCAAATTGAGAACTAATCACATGAATAATCACTTATATCAAAGACTTCCAACAATGCCACGGGTCTGCAGGGATTTAGAGAGTAAACATCTTCATGAGACAGATGAAAACTTCAACAGAGAAGGCATGTTTCCAATGAGTCTACAAGTGTATCACTTGATTTTATTTATTGGTCTTTCACATTTTAGCTCATTAGTAAATGCTAACGGTGAGGTTGACACAAACAGACTCACACTCTGCTGAACACAAACCTCTCTGCTGAGTAACAACAGTCTTGCTTATCTGAGGCTGTTTGTTTTCTGTTAACGAATGAATAACAAGTTGGTGAAAGAGGGGCACAATTTTCATACTCAATAAGGGGTGGATCTTCTCTTTTAAGATAAAATATGGTCACTTATTTGTGCCAAAGTTAATGCAATCAGCATATTTATATATTTACCAATGAGTCCAACTCCTACACTGGCTTTATGGCCAAACAAACACCAGAATGCCTATATGTATAGGCTGTGCTGGTAATGCTGATAAAAGATCTGTGATGGAAATGCAAAAAGAAAGGTGCAAAGATACTGTAATTGGTTGAAAAGGGCCAGTTTATTAGTCTACAGTGAACACCAACAGACTTGAGCTTCCTCAACAAATAAAGGCTTTCTCTACAAGGCTTCATTGATATCACTTGTGGTTCAAATTAGCATCCAGGTTTTGATAGTTCTCCTTCCTGCTCTTATACTGAAGGCAGTGATGGAGATAAGAGATAGTGTATCTTGCTTCCATCACTAATTATAACTTGGACAAGTTTCAGTGTGGCTGAAGTCCGAACCTTCGAGGGTTCAATGGCACCTCCGTCCATCCCTCCCACCACATGGGCTCCTTGTGGGGGGGTTGTGCAATCTGGAAATGTCTTATGGAGCACACGGCGCTTCAGGAGAGGCAGACAATAAGTCGACTCAATGACGCAGGCCTTGCGTGTCATTGGCTGGCGCTAGAAAGTAGATGGAAATTAAATGTTGCAAGACTTTGAAAACATCGTATTTCTCTGCTCAACTTATCATGTTTAACATGATTTAGTGAAATATAAAGATATCTCCAGGTTTGAGTAATTAAAGTATTCGGCAGAGTGTTGTGGCTTGAAAAAGAGCACAGACTTTCTGTAACATATTGGCTGTGATTTTTTTTTACATTAAAATATTCCAGAAAAGTAAGGCAATGTGCCATTTGGACACTGTACTCCATATCTGACTCATACTGTTTTTCTTTCTTCGTCTGTTTATTGCTCTCAGTGACAAAAATCAGTTACTCTTACTGTATTATTGTTTCAACGTTTTTTTTAAAGGACTTTTGATCCAACAGTTGATTTTGCAATGACAAAAGTATCTTTCAGCAATCTACTAAGATAATAATAATAATAATACTAATAATAATGATATAATCATTTATGCAAATTCTATATTAGATATCCTCTAATCCATGCACACAAATGAGTTTACAAACACCACTCACTTTATTTAAACTGTATTTCCTAAAACTGTTTATCTGTGGAGGACAAATGATCCACAAAATGAATCTTGTCAACACATGTCTGTCAGGTCCCACAAGCAAGAGGATGAGTTATCAGCCAATTTTCATTTTCTTTCCGACAATGCAGAATGACCTCTCTTCACTCCCAAAATAAACGTAGTGACTGAAGTAAAAGGTTCACATCTATCACAGATATGGGGGTCATAGCAGTGATGCTACCTGGAACTGAAACTACATGTATCTTCAGAGGCCACGACAATTCAACTGTGAATGTTTAAACATGTTCATACTGAGGAAGATGGCAAGGAAATGGAGAAATGATGTGCAGCTGCTAGGATAATAAGTGCTTTTTGAGGAGAATAGTTGTGTGCCCTATCCAGTGTTAAAGCAACACTGACACAGATTTCAAGTTTTAGGAAGTGTGAATAAGTGGAGTATTTGTAAAATCCAATATTAATGATGCATGCAGTCTTAAATCCTTTTGCAAACACAAAAGATAATAGCACTAGAATAAATATCTTTACAAAGGCTCCTGATGTTGTGGAAACACTAATAAAGACTGAAATAACACTTATATTCACACACAATGCACATTATAAGGCATCTCAAGCTAAGCTATATCGAGACACATTTAGGATGCCCAATGTTACTGCTGGACCACAGATAAAACCAGTTCTTTGGAGACGTGGTATGCGATTTAGAGACGAAAAAGAGGTTCAAATTGCTGAGTGAGGATGAAAATCCAGAACAAAATGGTTGCTCTCAGCGGTCAAAGTGCTTGCCACCACATATTCCGAACATTTTGTAATTCCCAAAAAGGATGTCAGTTCACAAAGAACCTGTCACCATTCATGCATATGCTGTTATTGTTTGAGAATATAATTGAGCTAATATTGCATGTGCTCAAGTGAAGAGAGACAAATATTTTTTGCCCAGATGAGACAAGTATTTCAGATGTGGGAACTGAAAGTGCTACAATGGCTCCTCTGTCCCCTCCTGATGTGTCAGACATGACTCAGGCTGAGAGAGGGAGATGATGTCTCATAGAAACCTCTCTGCTCTCTGCTGTGATGCCACAACAGCAACAGTAAGAGAACAAATATGTGCCTTTACTTCAGTCATTTATATTGAAAGACTAAAACACCTTTTGTGTCTTTGTGTTTAGTTTTAGAAACCAACTGTAGCCCTGTTGTAGAAAATAAGCAAAAAACATCACAATGCCACTTCGTAACAAATTAACTCACAATGCCACTTCCTGGAGGTAACTTAAAAAAGCCAAGTTTGAGAAACATACATGAAAGACTTTCCCATATTGTCATTTGTCACTTATGGAAGTGTTGCTTGACAGCTTGAAACAAACAGTTCCACAAGCAGATGTTTTATTCACTCTCTTAACTCACACGGGAAACGTTGAAGTCATAATAACTGGTGAAAATAGTCACCTATGGTTTACAGAGAGCCCAGGACATAGTGTGTGTTCAACCCAAACACATACATGGGGGTGTTTGCTTCCTCACTTTGAAATGATTACCTTTACTTTTTTGTTTGCTGAAGTCGTGAGAATATTTAGGTCAGTTAGTCATTTCCATTTAAAGGACTGGGTCCTCTTCATCTTTAAAAGAGATGCTAATAGCAATAGGAGTGACACATTACAATGGTAAATACCTAGAGGAAAATATTTGAGAAGAGTAGGAGAGTTTGTGCAACATTATTAAAGACATTTGTAAAGTGTCCCTCTCACTCTCTCTCACACACACACACACACACACACGCACACACACACATACACACACACACACACACACACACACACACACACACACACACACACACACACACACACACACACACACAAACACCACCTCACATACACCTTTGTTCTATGACCTGGAGTGTGCATCAAGGGATGCGGTAACAAGGTCCATATGTGGTCACTTCCTCCCTCCACTGCTCTAACATGAGGGGGCAGTATCAACATGACTACAGAATCCATTGATTTACTCTCAAGGGGAAGAAGAAAGACGCAAAGAGAGATTTGCACAATTATTAATTTTATTAAAATATAAACTAGAGTAGTAATTTCCTGGCACAATAACTATCTTTTAAAGTGGGACGTGCATGACGCGCTTTGCTTCCCATCATAGATCATGTAATTGGGCATTGGCATTTGGTGAGGCGGATTCTAAATCCAGTCTAATTGAGCAAAACAGAGAAACCCAACAAAAATGCAACTGTGACTGTAATTGTCTTCAGGAGAAAAGACTATTTTATTACAGGAAAACCTTGTATCTTACAGTTTTGAATAGCTGTATTGAATAGTTGTGGAATAACTGGTTCCTGTCAGTCCAGTGCCAAACCGTGCCTGTTGCAGTGGGTGCAGTTAAGCTCCCCCAAATCAGATATTGGCTAGAGGCAGCATTTCAAATATCAAAGGAAAGACTGCTCCTTAAAACAGATTTTAAACTATAGACTCACAGCATATCGATTGCATCATGTGGGCTCAGTGGTTATGAATTAATTTGTCATGAATGTGCTACCTTAGAGAAATATATTCCCCAGGTATCATGTTATCAGTTGAGCTTTAAGTGAGTGTAAGTCTGTTAATGAAGAACTGCACATGTGCACACTGAAATACAAGACCAGCAAGAGGGAATCATGGACCCACAGAGTTTAGGCACAAGACAAATGATAACTAAGAACCAGCCAGTGGCTCTCCTACACACTTCTTATAGCTTTGTTTTGTGTTATTTCGAGGTGTTGGGAAATAAGTGAATAAACATTGGATGCCATGTTAGTGCAACACTCTGTGGATCTTTCATGTGAGTTGCAAATGCCTGCCAGCAAAATAAAGGCATTGTACTCATAAATAACTGCACGCAACACCCACAATCCACTTGTTGATATTTTCCCATCCAGGCCATTTGGAACAAATTAAAGGCAACATGTAAACAGTTTTGGTAATCAGCGAGACTCCGACGGATGATTTATTGTTCATAATAAGAATCAAAGCACATTGAACTGTACTGGATGAGCCAATGATATATACATAGCATTCATCATGTTTCAAATCAATAGTTACGCAGTTTCCCACGGATGCATACAAAGGGTGGTGTGAATTACGGACATACTGTATGTCAGAGGATTAGTGATACATTCTTCAAAACAATTTAATTTTAATTTTATTACCATCTAAAAAGGGTCCTGGTCCTTCTCTGTATGCTGCAGACAAAGCACTTTTGCACAATCCCCAAATGTGCCATATGTTGTGGTCTTTGATGCGTCATTGTGGAAATCTGTCCCTTGGTTTTATGTCACATGACAACAACAAGAACAACATCACCCATATGCTGAGCAAGAGGTAGATGGCAAAATGTGATTCCCGAAGTAGCAAAGCACTTCTTAGAACTTGGAAACATTTAAAAAACGTTAAAGGTTTCCTGCATAGGGAGACATCTCAAGGGACAATATTTCATAACTCATAAACCAATAATTATCAGCTGGGAAGTTCACATTGAACAGTTTCCCTCACTGAAGTTTGCAGGCTCTTTATTTTCTGTCGTGTTGACACAAAAAGTATCTATTAAAAGACACCAAGCAAAATGCTCTCATGTATCTTCAAAATCATTAGAATTCCTCTCTTAATATGTATGGCTTCAAACCACCTTTCTAACCTTCATTAACGGAGGGGACCATCATGAAAGACAGACATCTGCTGAGCATGAGCAGTTCAAACTATATGTGTCAGCATGTTTAACTTTGTTGTCTTCTATACTTTCATTCTTCACTTTCTAAACTCACCTACCTCACCTCATCTTTGTCAGAACAGAGATGTGCCTTCAACTGGGAGCCAACACACCGCCGGAGAATCGGGATGATTAAAAAGACGAATGGATGAGTTACTGTAGAATCACGCTACGTCACATGTTAAATTTGGCCGACACAAGAACTAGCAGAGGCTCTGCTAGTTTGCCAGGACCCGAGTCTCACTGACAGACTGGTCTGTCGGTCCTGGTCCAGCAGTACAGGCATAATGAGGAACATGTGGTCTGACAACCAATTGCAAATCAGATCTCAGGATGGTGTGTGAGAGGCTGAGCGATACGCTTTCATTACATCTTGTAATCCACTGCTCTGTTAGTAGAACTGTGTGCACAAAAAAAACATAAAACATAATGTTCAGAAGTTATATTATAATATAATAGTATTCTATTCTCCCTCTATATTTTGTGTTATACCTCCATCTAGTGGTTATAGGTGAATACATATTTGCTCTGTAGCGTAACCTGTTGCCTACCACATAAGTATTTTGTCATATCTAATGCAGAGTACAGGTGTGATTTTGGTTGTTTCCCTTTAGCTTTTTTTGTCTTGCTTTTTTTTACATGCAGCAGATGAACAATTAAGAAGGCCTAATTGCCTCTGAACAAACAGTCTGTTCTGTTATAATTGTATGGCTGTTCATTGTTATTATTATAATTTGGGATATTAGTATGAATAACACTAACGAACCAGAACAATGGTGAGCTGATTGCTGGCCTCTGTACACAATAGATTTTTACAGCATCTACATTTCTGTCTAAGTGTGGCATCTGTGCTTTATGGCAATGTTGATCTAAATACGTGTTTTCTTTGTTATCATTGAATATACTATAATACCAGACTTACACTTTGACAATGAGAATAAAACACACCTTGGAACACTTTTCATCTGTATTCCAATACTGCCTAAGTGCTGATGAATAGTTACTTTGCTCTAACTACCACCAGAGGGCAGTGTGACATAGTGGCCTTTTGTGATGGGGCAACCAGGTGAGTGTTTTTCAAGGTCAGTATACAGTATCACGTTGATCATCTGGACAGGTAATAGTGTTAGCTCAATGTAACAAATTCATGGCATGGCTGTCTGGAAAACACATATTGGTTTACTTATAAAATACTCTTTTGTCAGAGTCAGTTTGACCAGTTATGTGACAGATTATGATCCCCCTTCTGTTTAAACGAGTTGATGCTACTAGCAAACCCACTACATTACTTATGATTTGCTTTCTCAATTCCAATCACATCAGCTAAGACTAAAAATGCCATAGGCAGTGGAAGAAGACATCACTATTAATACGCTTCACACACACACACACACACACACACACACACACACACACACACACACACACACACACACACACATACACACACACACACACACACACACATACACACACACACACACACACACACACACACACAGCATACACTGTGTCAGGGAATGACAAAGATGAGCGAAGGGTTGGTCTGTCTTCAGCAGGGGCTGCAGTGGTTGCACCATTTGCTCACATGCTGACACACACACACACACACACACACACACACACACACACACACACACACAGAGAAACCATCTCTGAACTCATCCATGAGAAAAGGATCTGAGCTGTGGAGGAGCTGAGCTAGCCGCACACACACACACTCACACAGATACACACATACACACTGAACGCCTGAGCCCCCATTGGTTGGCGTCTCTCCACCCCACCGCGAGAGTCTCTGAGGGGTCTGCTGCAGTACTGCTCTGCTCCAGGGGCCTGGAAACGCTGGAGTGAGATTTTTTTTTTCTTCCCTTACTTCTATTTTTGGGCTGGATATCGGAGTCCACAGCCTCCCTTATTTTCCACTGTTTTCCAACATACTGGTTCCCAGTGTACACTGCTTGTACAGCTTCAGTGCCTTCTCTGCAGATACAAACGGCAGTGAGGCCTGTAGTTCAGGCAAGGACTATGATACCACTGAGACAACAAGAATCTGTGCAATAAGCTAGTGAGGAAGGACACATACATTGTGCCTCTGCTGCAGGGCCTCGGGGCAGCAACCCAGTGCTCAGCCAGCCATGTAGACTCAGGCCACAGCTAAAAGAATTTGGGAAGGACCCTTCCTGCAGCCCATCCCCCCATAAGTGAAGACATGACTTAACCAGTCTCCTCCCAAGTGAGCAAGGAATCCACAACTAGAGTTTTGTTGTTTTGAGGTCAAACCCTCTTGATTTACGTTTCCCTGACCACTGTTAATGGAAGTGATTGAATATGTGCTTTATGTATGGCTAACAACACTACATCAATCAACAGAGAAAATACATCTCATTATGCTTCATTTGGATTAGTATCTGAATAGTAAAATCCACTCACATCACAAAGGCTAGAGCTGTTTATCTCAGGGGGTTACACCTGAGGGAAACCACTGCTATCAATTAATAAAAACAGGTACAACTACAGGTCATACGCACAACTTAATCATTGTATTAAAATGTGGATTACGTCATGGATTTCGGTTGTAAATATTTACACAGAAAATGATCAGGATCAATCAATCTGGAAGCCCTTCATCCTCAGCCCTGGAGTAAAACACAAGAGTATCTGCCCACATTCATAAAATAGAGGGAGGTCCCTAATTCCACAATAGCCTATAGGGCTTCAGATTCATGTAGGAACCTGTCAGAGAGAAGAAGCATGTTTATGAATGAACAAGCTGCTTCTCTGCCAGAGTTCAGTGTGTAGTCTGTTTAGCAAACGGATGAATAAGGAGTCCTGTGTGATGTGGAAACATCCATCATTGCATTTTAATCATGTGTGCCTTTTACACATTTCCTTATTTTAGGATGCATACATACATGCCTTAATATACTTTAAAACCACATATATTTGGGCGAAATGATGCCATTTGGGCTCCAGTTTGTGAGCTGTGTTGCCTACAGTGGCTGTTAGAAAGTTTCCACACTTCCAACCTGTTAGTTGCTTAGACAGCTGATTGACAGCATATGATCTTAATGTTTAGATTGTACGCAGTGGTTTCTGTATCTCCACGGCCTTAGAGATGGCTATCCAGATTATTGATAGTGGTGAATGCCAGCGGGCATTAGAACAGCAAGCGGCCATCTGCCAGCCTAGCGAACTAGCAACCCCACCAGCTGCAGTCGCAAAACGCCCTACAAAGCAGGACATGCATGCAGCTTCTGACGTCTGCGGCCACACTGCGCTACAAAGCCCAGAAAAACCAGGAGCGGAAACAATGAGAATCAAGCTTATAAACGCCGCATAGGTTCCACGACCAGCAAGTTTTGGAGAAGAGGCTTCCGTTAAGTGCACATCAGTTCATTTCGGATGACCGGTTTGTGCGATTATTTTTCCATGTTGGAAAAATATACATAAAAAGACTCATGCAGGGGCACTTTAATACCCCGACATGGCGACGGCAAGAAAAGGGAGAGAGCTTTTTACTATTTTGGAAACTAGCGCGGACACAGAAAGTACCACGGTGTGCGACAGCCAGGACTCTCCGCTTAATCTTTCGGCCGATGTGAAGTGGTTTGAGATTCCTTACAGAAAGCCAGACTCGGACGAGGAAGACGAAGTGCGGGAGGAGGAGGACGGCGAGGGGGAGAATGGATTCACGAGCTCAGCCGCGGCGGCGGCGGCGGAGCCTGCAGACGCGGCCAGCAGCTTCGTCGCAGAAGGAGGCTGCAACATAATTTTGGTCACTGGTAGTAATGGGATCAAGCACGACGAGGAGGAGTACGCAGAGGACTGTTATTATTCTACCTCCACTAACTGCTCTGATACCACCTCAAACGATTCGGATATCGATTTCTCCGATTTGGAGGAGGAGGAGCGCAGGAGTTTTTTCGGCTTTGAAGATGACTCGGACGAGGACTGCACTTCTGCCGACTTCTGGGGTGAACCTGATCAGGTAATTTCAATCGAACCATTCTCCGCGGTCAGCGGCCCTCAGCACTCGCTGGGGGACGATGCTGACACCCGTGACTATTTCCGGATACTCTTCCCAGATTCTCTTTTTGAACACATGGTAGAACAAACAAACAAATACGCCCTCTATCGGCAAAGGAGGAGTGGAAAATCAGACCCCCACTGGCACCCCACAGATGTCAGAGAGATGAAAGCGTTTGTAGGTTTGAACATTCTTATGGGCATCAATCAGCTTCCGGACACCGGCATGTACTGGGCCAGTGACATTTTCATAGGCAATGCAGGCTTTAAAAAAACAATGACGGCCAGGCGCTTTGAAAAGCTCACCCAGTACCTACAGCTGTGTGACCGTGAAACTGAGCCTGTGCGTGGAGAGCGTGGGTATGATGCCCTCTTCAAAATCAGGCCTCTCCTTGATGTGGTGGAGAACACCATGTGGGATGCATACACGCCCAATCGCTGTTTGACCATAGACAAGTGTGCCATTGTCATGAAGGGACGTTTCTCCTCGACCCAGTACATGCCCTCCAAGCCCCTGAGGAAAGGGCTGACCGTGTGGATGCTGTGTGACTCGCGCACCGGCTACTGCCATCGGGCCCAGATATACGTAGGCAAGTCCAGTGAAGACGAGACGGCGGCCTCCCTGGGCCACAGAGTAGTGACCTCTCTCGTGCGTGGTCTGGAGCGTCAGTACCACCATCTCTTCATGGACAGCTTCTTCACCTCAGTGCACCTCCTCCAGCGGCTGCTGAGGGACGGACTGTACGCCTGCGGGCCCACCCAGCCAGGGCGCAAAGGTTACCCAGAGGTCCTGCGCCCCCGTAACGTCGGAAAGCTGTCCCAGGGTGAGTTCTACCAGTGTCAACGTGGCAACCTGGTGGCCACCGTGACACGGGACGTCAAGGTGGTCAGCTGCCTCTCCACTAACTCCGCTCCTGGGATCGTGGGCATCAGTCCGGAAGGGCCGCAGCTGGAGACAGACGGGGAGGGTGAGAGCGACAGCGTGAACTGCTCGGGTTTGTCCTTCGGTGTACCTCGACCTCTGCCCTTGCTGTTGTACCAGGAGAACATGAGGGGCGTGGACCTGTTTGACCAGCTGAGAGAGTGCTACCAGGTCGGCAGGCCGTGTAAGAAGTGGTGGCGCTATTTCCTGTGGTTCTACGTCAATCTGTGCATCGTCAACGCCTACATCATCCTGAGGGAGAGCCGAGGGGGCACGCCACCGACGGGCTTCAACGGAAAGCAGTTCACTCAGCGCCACTTCCGGGTGCGTCTGGCACAGCAGCTGATCGGAGACTACCAAGGGGCAAGGGGCATGGAGCGGGCCGCACGCAAGAGACACGCAGATTCCCCCATAGAGTACGGACACCGCCTGGAGCGCATGTCAGAGCGCTCTCGCCGCTGCAGGAACTGCACCAACAAGGGACTGCGTCATGAAAGTGTATTCGGCTGCAAGATATGCAACGTCCACCTATGCAGGGGAGGGTGCTTCTCTGAGTTTCATAAATAACATTGAACTGCTTTTTGTTTTTATATCCTTTCTGTAATCGAACAACTTGTGTCAAGGGATTTTTTTTAAACCGTAAAACTATTTGTAATTCCAAAGGTTACCACTACAAGTGCACAATATAGTCACAGACTTTATGTAGAACTAGTTTTAGGATAGAAGTATTATTGCACGTATAATAGAGAAAAAAACCTGAGAAACTGTAGATTATTTGAATTAGTATAGAATGTTTTGGCAACTTGCCTTCTGTAACACTGACAGAATTGCCATGTGTCACTTTTTTATACGTTTAAAATAATGAGAAACGATTTTATATGAAAAAGAAGAAATCAAACTTTTCTGCACTTACAATAGATCAGAAAATGTTTACTACGGGAAGTTTATCTCTCTCCTTTTCCAAAATAAAATATTCATCATGATGTATTTCATTGAATCACCAGTTTTTGTGTGCGTGTGTGTGTGGGTGGTATTGAAGCACGGGTAACATCACCATAGTTAATATCAAACAGAGAAAATATTGTGAATATCTTAATAAAATCTGAACTTAAAATTAATTTACACTGGTTTGAATGAGGCTCAGCTTTGGCTGCTCCTGGTCCTTTACACACACCAAAATCTGTGTGTCTAGGGGACACAGCTTGGAGCAATTAGAGAGTAGAAAAAGCCCCTCAGTACTCTGCAGCAAACGGACCTCGTAATGCCATCTCTTCCTCCAACCGCAATACTTGCACAGAGCCATCTGTGGCCCTGCTCTACTGGGTCCCACAAAACATGATACTTGTCACTGACTTGATTAAAAAAAGGAAGAAAGATGATAGAAACCCCACTCTTTGGTCGAATAATATGAATGTATAAGTGGTTAAACAAAGACAAAAGGGTGAGGATATTCATTTGTTGATTTCCTAAATCAGCATGTTTAGTTAAAGGAGGGTGTTGGATCAAAGGCCATGCTATCCCGAAAGAGGAGTAATTAAGAATGAATTGAATTAAGAAATATTTGTGAACAGCGTTAAACTTGATGTGTATTTTCATCAAAGCTTTTCTGCCCACTGTTATCAGGCTGTATGCAAGCAGAGATGGGCCGCTTCAGCAGGTTTGACTAGCCGTCTCCTGTGTCTCTTTCTGAGGTCTCTCTCTCTCTCTCTCTCTTTCTCTCTCTTTCTCGCTATCCCGCTCTCTCTCCCTCCTCGGGCTCTGCTGTGCCATCCTACACATTCACTCACACACACACACGCACATTATACCCTCCCTTTCCCTTCCCTCCGCTCTCTTGCTGGCTCTCTCAGCCGTTCTCCAGCTGGGAGAGGGTTAGTCAACTGGACGGCCATCCCGCTGATCTGCGGGAGCCCCTTTGGGGAGTTACCATGGCAACCGTGGCCGATGAAGACAGGGAGTCGCCAGCAGGCCCGCACGGTTGTCATGGTGCTAGCTCTGGCTACGGAGGTGGGAGGTGCCAAAGGCCACACCTCCCCTTCTCCAAACCAAGCATGGTGTGTGTGTGTGTGTGTGCGTGTGCGTGTGTGTGTGTGTGTGTGTGTGTGTGCGTAGGGAGGGAGCTGGCTGGCTGGCTGACAGGCTGCACACTGTACACAGAGCCAGGCTGGTTACCAGGCAGGCTCTGCTACAGCACAGCCGACACCACGACTGCTGCCAAAAATGAACAGAATGACATAAAACTGCTGTTCTGGAGATGTCTTCATGCAGGTGTAAGATTCAGGCATTCAAGGAATTTGTCTCAGTATGTTCTGCATCAAACTGAATCACACTGAAAGTCACTATTCTATTTAATTTTTAAAACACCCTGCTGCTTTGCAGATATCTTCACACAGGTGTAGGAGGCATAATTAGTTTTTTTGTATTATATGCACTGCATACTGTGCTACTTAAAACCAAATGCTGTGCAGTTCAATCAAACCGCTTTAAGACCCTGTATTTTACATTTTTCCAACATTTGCTGAATTATTTCAATGGCTGTCAGTCAGTTCTCCTACCCCACATGGTCATTATAATATACAGTTTGTACAGACACTTACAATAAGTGATACATCAAAGCTGTTTGACATTCAATTTGAATTACATTTGATGTGTTTCCACTCAAATATTAATACATTTTGTAACTGGCTCAAATAACACACAATAACAAGTCAATTGCAGTAAATGTGAGTTGAAATATGAGCTTCATTTTTCAATTCCCACAACAGCGGTGCAGAGTACATGTCCACCTGAACAGCAAGATCTGACGCCTGTGTTTGTTGGTCACTTTTGTGCTTTTGTATTATTAATGTCGTGAGTAATCTCTGTTTTGTGGGCTGAACGTGAAATCGTGAAGACTTATTTGTGCGTCAGAACCAAACACTGTTCTCTCTCTGGGTAGGTGGGTGTGCTGTGGGCTATGTGGTGTCACAATAGCCAGATCTAATGTTTCCAGGATGGATCCCAACCATAAAATGCTCAGCTCTCAACATGTTTCCCCTCCTGGGCAGTGAAAGATCTCTGAGTCTCTGTCAAGAACATGGGCCTGGTTTCACTTAAGAACCGCTGCTTGGGTAACACATGTACTGTTAGAATTGTGAATGTGCCTTTGTTCAATACTTTTCTCTGTTGCAAAATGAGTCCATGGACATGGATGAGCGTGAGAAACCCCCAACATCTGATTCTCTCTTTTACCCAGTCATTGTTTGTCTCTGTGCTGAGATGTATGACTGTTCATTCCCAACAATCACAATTGTGATGACAAATGATTTCTTAACTGTACATTATTCATATTAATTCAAATTCATTAGTATCTCACACAGAATAAGTCTGTTTTCACCTTTACTAGTTTATCTTATGAAAAGGACTTTCTACCCTAACATCAAAAATTCTACATTTTACATCGGCTACTCCAATGCAGTAGTAGAGAGTAACTAAGTAAATGTACTTTCATTTAAAGTACATGTACGTATAACTATTAGGTGTACAAATTTGTGTTGAAGAACTACATTTGTTTCTTCTTTCCTACCCATTAAACTTCACTACTTTACTGTGAATTAAATATCAAACTAGCTCCACCTCAACCAGCTACAAGCGTTACATGTTATACGCATAGATCCATCAATATTAATCTCATGTCAGAGGTATATGTCATTCACAGGTGTGACTGTAATGAAGTATTTCTACGTTGTGGTATTGGAACTTTTACTTACTTAAGTAAAGGATCAGAGTACTTGGTTTTAAGTCCAAACACTCAAATGAATCAACTATTACTAGTCGGCTACTTCGTGACACACATCTCCATCTAGTGTACAAGAGAGCCAATGTGATAGTTTTGAACTGAATTTAAAAGCATATTAAACACTTATTCTGTGTTGTTATTTTGAGTCCTGTTGCTCCTTGTCATGAAACATGCAAACAACTGGCTTTTGATCTGTTGAATATTTTTAACTTAGAAGGTTTCGAAACCAGATGGATCGCTTTGGTTTTTGTTGATGTGGTTTTGTCGAGCCCAGCAGAATGACCAGAGGAAGTTTGATCTCTGCGTCTCTTGGACCATCAAGACGGACCTGCAACCAAAGAAAGAAAACTTACATTACTGTTCTGTACTTTATACACTGATCATTCTGCAGCACGACTGCTTTGCTCTGGTTCTCAGAGAGCAGGTTGTGAACGCATGAGAACAGGACTGAACAGGTCGGGCTGTAATACGACTCTTTGTTCAACATGTAACCATCATTAGTGTGCAGGCAAGCCATGAGGGCTGCCCCCTTTAACCACTCTTCCCTCTTTCTCTCCGCCCGCCGTTCCCCGTCCCCCATGGCACTATATAGGCGTATTAATACCTTGAGTCTGTACTCAAGCTTCATCATGCAGCAGTTGAAGAAGGTTGGGTGGAGTTGTGGAGGGATACTTAGAACTTTGGTTGTGGACAGGCTGGTCTCTGCTGCAATGGGGTCACCTGTCCCAAAGAGGGTTTCATTTGTGTGTACAATCCTCTTTGACTGAGCAGCAAAGGTCTGCTTTTCACACAGATAGAATGTGGGTGTTACTGTGCGTGCAGAGTCATTGAGTACCTCCGCAGAGACTCCCATTGCTTCACCTATTTATATTTAGGAAGAAAATAACACCATTAAGGTTTTTGTCAAGACCATTCAGAAAAAACTACATATTTTTTTACTGAAATCTGTTTACCTTGCTTTACTCCCAGTTTTTCGGAGGTAACGTTCATAACAACCTTTGCAGAGCCAGAAAATGAAATCCTGGTTGCATATTGTTGTTCCTACCAAATAGAAAAGTGTGCCGTCAAGAAGCCAAATCTTTAAATACCAGTTTGAGCTGACATTAGCTCCATGGATGAATATTATAACATTAGCATGTAATTATGAACCTGAACACATATGTGGGAAAAGAAAACCGGATTCAAGTACAAAGGCAAATCTATTCCATACCTTTAGTCCGATGATTATCATTTCTGATTTGGAGGCAAAGGGGAACTCAGACTTGGTCAGAAAAGGGAATTCAGTCTTGGTTTTGTGGACAAGCCAGATCGACTGAGTCAGCTGTGCTTGCAAACTATATGTTATTTTGCCCCATTTCCCTTCGTAAGATGAAGGCATATCTCTGAAAGCAAATATTCCCAATACATAATGAAGATTATTTTATTTCACCAGCTGGTAGGTAAATGTGTTTATTATAAATATCCTAATAAATATATGTTCCACACTCACGTATTTGGAATCACAAAGGTGAATGGATACACGTTTCTCCCAGAGCGGATGATTTCTGAACCTTATGAAAAGAAATATTGTTGTTAAATGCACATTCATCAATTTGCTTAGAGACATATAAATAATCATTCTATTCAAAAGCTTTATGCTCTCTTTTTTTGGCAGACAGTGTGACAATACTGACCATCTCCTTTGTTTTTATCCTGAATAAAAATATGCTCAAAATAAAAGTATTTCCTCTTGTCCCGGTGCGTCCTTGTGGCTTGTCCTTCTTGTATGTGCCATGTGACTTTAGCTTTTCCTTTGGCTTTGACCAAAAAACACTGCACTTTGGTTCCCCCGCTGGTCTCCACTGTCACCCTGCCAGAGAGCATGTCACCGGGAGAGAAGGTGCCCTGTTCATTCACCTTGTTGTAATCCACCGAGAGATGCTTTACAGTCATGATGAGTCGACATCAAATACCCTTTCCAAAAGTAATGGAGTGAAAACTGAACGATCCTCCTTTTGTGCTAAATAATTCCTCTACATTTAGCAGAAGCAGGTTTGACTACGGTTGTATTGAAGTGGGGCCTGTCGTCAATGAGCAAGGATCAGGCAAGGTTGACTCATGTCCTGTAGCAGTGGATTTCTCCAAGAGCTGTATCTGTGCCACACCATGTGATCAAGGGCTGCAGGTGTCACTTTCACACAGGTAACTCTAGCCGGCAGCTTTGCAAGCTAAATTAGGCCAAATAAATTGAGAGATTGGACCAAAGAAACATCTAGAACAACTTGGTGTCAAAGTAAAAAGAAATTGCATCTGCAAACAGATTCAAAGTCAGTACACGTTCCTCAACCTTTCTATTGACATAAGAGAAAGCTGTTTACCTTAAACTTGCTATCGCTTGATGATGGAGCCGTTCAAGATGGAGGGCAGTTGTTTTCCAGTGATGGCAATCTGCATAGTCACACTCTGTTTGCTGCGGGACGCCGCAGGCTCAATCTTCCCTTTTAAAATTGAATTTGTGCAAAATATTGGCATATATAGAGTTGAAAGTAGTAATACAATTACATTTCCCTGTGGGTTTATACACACGGATGAATAAAATTGTGAGTTGAAACGCAAGATACAGTTTAGGGATATTTACTGGTCAAATGCAAATATATACAGTACAGGTAGCCACCCCACTTTTGTATTAATTGATTAAGAAAATATAGTAGCAACTAACTATTTGAGAAAATGATGGGATGTATAATTTTAGGAAACATCTCCAATACATATATGTATGTACAGTGCAACATGTACAGTGTTACTATACATTTAGTCAACATTAAGTATGTTCAACAACTGATGAAAATGTAGTTGATATACACATGACACTGACATTATAAAAAGGACATCAATTCACAATTAAATTAAAAATTGAAAATGTTGGCACCAATATGACTGAAAATATATTAAAATATATATATATATGATCACTATTGTTACAATCAGCCGTGTTATCACAAAAGAAGAAACACATTTTTTCTAAAGCATCTTAAGTTACACAGCTGCAAATATTACAAGCAAACATGAGCAAGGTAAAACACAACATAATCACCAAACAAACTGTTGGCACTTGAGTTGCACTGTGGGTAATAGATGCCAGATTTTGAGAAAAAAGAAAGAGGGACAGTTGATCTTAAATCTAACGATGTTAAATGAATGCACAGCCATATCTGTGGTGTATTTACAGTCCATTTGCATAGTTGCTAGGCGGGTACATTGCATGTGCTCCATAGGGAGGCGGGGGGTCCGCAGCTTGGGGAGCTGGTTGTGGTTGAGGCGTCGTGCTCCAGGGGACTTTGTCCTGGTCCCCAAATGGTTCAAATCCAAAAGCAGCAGCAGCAGGTGGTTGTGTTCTAGCAGGGACCTTAAAGGAAGGTAGGATGACTATAGGGAGCTTGATCTCTGGATTCGCAGCATATTTGACATCTAGATGGATCTGTGAAAAACATTGCTGATGTTATATTGTTGGATTTTTATGTCACCAGAATATCGTAGGGTATTACATACTGTGTGCATAACGGACTCTTTTGGCAAACACTATGAATGATGAATGAGGGATAGGGTAAACGTCTCCAAATGTTGATGTTGATCTGTTTTTTGTTGGATTACATAATTGGAAACTTTTTGTGTTAATATGGTTTAGTCATCGGATCTTTCTTTGGTTTCTTACAGTATTGTTTTGTTTTGTTTACTATGGGTTTCTGTCTGGTGTTTGTGGAATTTATTAGGTGCTCTGCCTTTTTACAAGTTTCTTTTAGTATTTTCTTGGTCATTTTACAAACAGTCAGTGAATAAAAATGGCCCATTTGTCATTTTGTATATTTAATATCATGGCATAAGTTCCTTTGTTGATAATGTATTATAATCAATATGTAATCTGGATGGCTGAAGGGCTCAGAAAGAGGAAACGCAGGATTACCTTCCACAGCTTTTGACTACAATATAATGAAGTTTACCTTCAGCCTGTACTCCTGCTTGAGGATGGAGCAGTTCAAGATGGAGGGAGGTAGTTCGCTGGGGATGGTGATCACCTTGGTCACAGTCTCTTTCCCAGAAGATGCAATAGACTCAATCTTCTCCTTAAGGATCTCATTTGTCCAAACTTTCCTGCGACCCTGGGCGAAGAAACTCTTCTTCTCATACAGTATGAATTTGGGCTTCACTGAACGGGTTGAGTGGTTGCTGACTTCCACTGTGACTTGGAGAGCCTCGCCTGTAAAGTGGAGCAAAGAAAGACGGTCAATTTGTAGTTCCAATTAGGATAATGTACTGTATACGCCCATGCAGTGAGTTTCTATATTAAAGACAATAGGTTGTCCACATGCCAACCAAACAGAAACATGTGCTATGCTGTTACTGAAGACATTATTAAACAGAAACTCAATCAATGAAGAGCATTCGTTGTGAAACTTCTATTCGTCCGACAGGATATTTAAGCAAAAGCTCACTACAGGCCATTGTATGTTGTGATTATATCAGTTTGCTTTACGTCGGGCTGAACAACGTTAGTATTCATACAATCACGATATATTACAAACAGAAGTAAACTATTTCATCTATTCATATTAATTTGTTTGGTGGAAGTGTGTTGCTTGGCGTGGCAAGGATGTTGCACCACAGTTTCAACCAAAATATCGGCCAATATTAGCTTATTGTACGTATCAGTATCAGTGTGTTTGTCGCCAATTAGTAACAAGAACTTGTAGGTCAATAATTTCAAACAGTGTTTGTCTAAAGAGGTTTGTTTATGGGATTTGTTTATAATTATGTTTATCGGCCTCCCAAATAACAATATTGTATCAAGGGCAAAAGGTTTTGACCGCTTTGACGGTAATGTTGGACAAGGGTAATTGTTAGGCATCTAGGAAGCCTATCCATGTCCTAATTGAAAGACAATAAATCATCTTACTTGATGCAACTTGTCGTGGATCACTAAAAGAGGACAAAGGAACACTGTTGATCGAGGCACATCATATAGGACCGGGCTCCTTTAACAACAGTCAAAACCTTTTGCCCTTTCCGGGGTCCAACACCTGCCATCAATCATGACTCTGATTGATTATATAGCCACTCCCAGAACACAGCACAGCGCCACCCGGTGTACACATTTAGGAACAATGTTGATCTCATTTGGCTCCTACAGGGTCCATAGGGACTAGTCACGACCAAAGTTTGGGAAAGTCACAATTGTCCCCTCCAATACGGAAAAAATACCTTGCACAATATATTTGAACACGTATTTGTATTATTATCTATAGTATGTTCGTGAGAGAGCAGCACAGGTAGATGGGATTTTGTTTTGAAGTATTGCACTGCTGCAGCCTCAATGAATGAGCCTCTCTTCTGCCAGCATCAAGTCATTCTCATGACCAAGCAAACAGGTTGACACGTCATTCACTTCCTGACAGTTTAGGGAGGAGTGAATTGTTACCAAACAAGAGTTTGTAACTCATGCTTCCTTGATGAAGCATGTAGGTAATGGAAAACATTCTTCAGTCAACAAATACCTGCTTTTCCAAGCAACCATGGGAGATGTGTGTCGGGTTACTGAACAAGAAAAGGCTTGTGGATCTCAATTCATCAGGTGATGGATTCATTATTACCTTGCTTGTATCCCATCCGCTGGGTGTGAACATCCATTGAAATGTTTCCAGAGCCAAAAACTTTGACAGATTTATCCTTACACCCATGCTGAGGATCCTATGACAACAGACCCCACCTCAGATCAGAACAGTCTCTTCTGCTTGGACAATATTCATCATTAAATTGTTGCAGTTGAGAAGAAGAAGAATTTCTTACCATAAGTCCGGGAATATCCGTGTCTGCTTTGGACACAAATGTAAATTGTGTCTTTGCCTTCTTTGTCAGCTTCATTGATTGTTTAAGCTCTGCCTTCAATTTATGAACAATGATGCCAACGTGGGATTGGAAGGATGATGGGATTTTCCTGGGAAGTACACATATAGAAAATGTAAATGACCTGAGAAAGAAATAAAACGTCTGCTTAAAAGAAGATGAAGTAAAGAACTGGCACCTGTCAGGAATCTTGAAGGAAAAAGGAAATACGTGTCTTCCTTTACCAACGACCTCAGTGCCTGGAACATAATATGTATTATAAGGCCTAAACAGTATGATAATAATTAATCGTTGTCTAAAATTAATAATTGCATTATTTTGACACTTTACCGTCTTGTCTTGCCTCTCTCAAGATATGATGTTTGACATCGTAATATTTCTCGTTGGACCAGTACACACGATGACTATTTTGTCCGTAATATTCACTCCATCTGACCCGAGCTTCTCCTTTTGCTGTAAAAACAAGCGACTGGATTCTGGTTTCCTTAGAAGCCTCTACGATGATTCTCCCATTCACGGTATCTCCATTTGTGAAGGTGTTTTTGCTGTTGATGGCATCATATTCAATTGAGAAGTTCTTGATGGTCATTTTCCACAAAAGAAATACGAAGCAGAAAATCAAAATCTCCAAAAGGAAAGTCGAGGCTTGTAAACCCAGAGCAGCTGCTCCACGCGATTTATATCTGATCTGAGGCATGCACATCTTGTTAAACCGGTTTTTCTCTGCTGCGTCCACAGGTGAGACACACACACATGCGCACACAGTGACTGGGAACCTTCAGCTATGCAAACTCACCAGTTTATCAAAAATAATAAACACTGGCTTGATAGTCAGAGCAATCAATAAGATAAAATAAAATAATCCTTTATTAGTCCCTCAGTGGGGAAATTACAGGATTACAGCAGCATTGCTCACAAGTGAATAAAAGAATAATAAAATAGAAACAAGTAATATAAATAAATATAAATAAGCAGTAAAACAGTAGAATATTAATATATAGACTGAATAGAAAAGTATATATAAAAAAGTACTTTCACGTATTGCACGTAATATTGCACCACGTGAATGCTAAAGTGACCAAGTTCAGTTCAAGTGTTCGATTGTCAAAGTGGTCTACACTGCTTACACTGCTGTGGAGAATAAGCATGCTTTCTTGATAACCACTTAAGTGGGTGGAGAGTGATACCTGTATTTTTGGCTTGAGTTTATAACTCACGTGCTACGCCTTCTCAACGTATCACATGACATATTTTCCATTCACATCAAACTAATTTCCATTACATAACACACTTGCTATTGATATAATGGGATTTAAGTCCTAAGGAAATTACAGTTGAATGACCTGGAATATTCAGTGGATCAATGGGAATCGTAGACATGACTAAAAGAAAGTAGTTTCACAAACTATATTGTGGTTCATGATAATCCACAAACCTCAACATTTGGATACATTTTGCATAGGTAGTGTATCTCACAGACATTTCTGAAATGAAGCAATGCTGCTGTTTTGTTTTTTTAAATGTCATTTTTAATATTTTGGGCACCACAAATAGACTCCCAGTTGTTTTATTGTATTTGGGTGGCAGCATTAGTTCATTTGACACCGACAAGGCTTTAAGGGAATCGCTTTCTTTGATTTGTCTCATGTTCATTTTTCTAAAATCATTGTAAACACAAGTAGAAACTTTCCGTTACATTCATGTATTGCGTAATAATCACATCAGTCAACTTGTGGAAAGCAAATGGTTGTTGCGTGGCAATATGGATGTGATAGTGGCGGATTCTACCAAACGGGTTCCCTCAGACCACAACGTTTTGAAAGGAAAATGTCACATGAAGAAAAAAGATGCCCTCCAACACAAGATGATACATAATAGTCTTTTTGAATGTTGTTAGAGCAGCGAATATAGTATCATAACAAAATGCAACGCTAATGAATGAATAAACTAAAGTACACTGTAACTTGCATTTCTCTCCCTTTATTTCATGCTCATAAAATGTCAAAGTATTTTCATAGTCCCGTCACTGATATTTATTGCCAGAATTCTGCAGAGGCCGGTACATTCCACATGCTCCATAGGGAGGTGGGGGATCCAAAGGTAAGGATGCTGCTGCTGCTGGTGGTGGTTGTGGTGTTAAAATGCCCCAGGCTGGTGGGTTCGTGCTCCCAAATGGTTCCAATCCAAAGCCAGAAGCAGCAGGTGGTGGGGCCAGCACAGCAGGAACCTGAGGGGCCGGCAGGATAACTAGGGGAAATTTGATCTCTGGGTCGGAGGCATATTTGACATCGAGGTAGACCTGTGGAAAATATGGTTGATGTCACATAGATGTATTTATTTTTGTTTGATCACCAGAATAATCATAATGTATTTTGTGCATTCACGATTCTTTACATCCTGTGTGCATGAAAACATTCTTCAATTTAAAAATCGCCAGCTCTGTAAAACAGAGTTTCTCCACAAAGAATCACAGAAAAGTACCACGTTAAACTTTGTGTTTACCAGAGATGTGTTCATAGGTTTTAAAAAGCCTTAAAAAATTAATAATTAACTAAATAAATCTTTGAAGGAGACCAAAATGACAAGACCTCCATTTACAAGACAGCAAGTAGAGTGTGACATTGGCTTTACCCTGAGTCTGTACTCCGCTTTGATGATACTGCAGTTGAAAATGGAGGGCGCCACATCAAGGGGGATGGGGATGACTCTTGTGAACTTTTCATGAGCAGATGGAGGGATGGGCTCTCCCACCTCTTTAAGGAGGTCTTTAGTACAGACCTTTCTCCTCCCGTTTGCTAAGAAGCTGTGCTTTCTGTACACACAGTACTTGGGCTTGATGTTGCGAGATGAGTCGTTCTGAATGGCGGCCACAACTTTTAATCCCTCTCCTAAAAAACAGGCCACAAATGTCAAAACAATCATTGGCATGACACTTTTATCGTTGAGCGAGTAAACTGACGCGGTAAAGTGTCAATATCACTTTATGGGCTGTTACCTGGGAAGAATCCTGTTTTTTCAAGATCCACATCCATGGCTACCGTTCCCGAGTTGAACACCTTCATTTTCTTATCCTTAGACTCGTGCTGCGGTGTCTGAAAGAGGACACCATTTATTAATACGCTTAAACAACAACCGAGAGAGAGACTGAGACAGAACACACTTAACCCATTATCTTTTATTCTGGGGTCTCAAATGTCCACTTCCAGCGCCTGCCAGCCAGACAAAAGCTGTGCCAATTGAGCCGATTCAACAGGTGAACTATTAGATATCATCTCTGCCAGTGACACAAAAAACATCTACATTTCAGTTCATAGCCGAAGAATAATAATTCACCAGCAACACTGGCCGTGTATGTGTGCATTTTTAAAGCTTTGTTTATGCAGTGTGTGTTTCCTGAATGCAAAGAATCAGTCACATATATCCACAGCTGGAGGCAGTTGAGAATGAAGCACATGCTAAATGCGCCTTGCCAGTACTAAAGAAGGCTGGATTTGAGTCCTTCAACTGCTTTCACTAATGCATGCAGCGGGTTTGGAATGACAGGAATGAAGAAGCACATACCATGAGCTCAGGGTCACTGGTCAGGTCTTCCTTCGACACAAAGTTGAGCTTTGTTGAATCTTTAGTGGGAATCCTCATTGATCTGCTCAGCTTGGCTTTTAGCGAGTACACAATTTCACCAACAGAGCCGTGGAAGGAGGAGGGCATTGTTCTATAGCACAAGAGCAGAAAGCCAGAAAAACATGAGAAATGACTGGACATATGTTTAGGCATTGCACATACAAGACAGAAAAAAATACAACCTTTGAGTAAATGATTTAATTAAACCTTAAATAAACTAACATTGCAATACCTGAGGTTGATTTATTTAGATTTTCAGAATATTATTAGCAAGGAGCATATTTTCATCGTTCATAAAAAACTATAAGGATGATTACTTACTGGAAAGGGATCTGAAAGGTGAATGGGTAAACATGACATCCTGCGGCAACAACGCGGTTGTCTGAAAAGCAAAAAGAAATTGATAAATATAGCTGCAATTGCAGGTTCGGACCCTTTTTAAGGAAGCAGCTCAACTGACAAAATAAAAGCTGCCGTTTTGGGCTTTACAAAGATGAGCAAAATCACCATCGTCGGTTTTAAATCTGTCTAAAGAAAGATCAATCACACTCTTCCGTGACTAGGACCAGAGAACATTGTAAATGGACTGGAATTTAACAGTCTTCTCAGCACTCAACCCACTACATGCCAAACGCCATTCACACACGATAGCTATTGATACTGGAGGTGCCTCAGATTAAGTGGTTTGACAATATTTTCACAAATGTGGTTTAATATCATCATGAAACATATCCTGTTTGTTTTGCACTAACTGAAGTGGGTGATTTCATCACAATATGCAGGGAATATTTCAGTCACCCTTGTAGACATGTTCTGCATGGTTTGTGATGATTGGATGAAGGTTTTCTCCTTTTGTGATGAGCTATGCCTTTTTGAATAATCTAATCATATATAATGATGATAATGATGGTAGCAAACAGATAACTGGTTTAGAAGGATAACGTGTTTTTCAACAACAACAAAACAAATGGCGGAACATCTTGTGGGCGGACCTATTGAGTCAAATTGTGTTTTTCACTTTGGCGCAACCTAGTGGTCGATTTGTATTAACTTTCAAGAAGTGTTTCAGGTGTTCTTGTGGAAATATCCTGCCTGTTTTGTGGTGATTCGCTAAAAACTACAAAAGATATGGACAAGGTTTGGTTTGATCTTGCTGAAAGAACTGTGATATACTTACATGTATCTCCATGGTGTGTCAGTAGCGTTTGGTTGTCATCGCCTAAACAAAAAAAAAAGCACAATTAATTAACAGCAATAAACATGCCTTACCTGAGTTATGAAGTATTTGTTCTAAAGAAAAGCCCTTATTTTCTGACAGAATTTCGATAAACCAAAAGGAAGTTCCGTTTATGATCACATTACACAAATCAAAGCAAATACTCTCAACTGAGAAGCTGGAGACCGAAATCTTTTTGAACACATAAATAAATTAAACTACTAATGAATTATCAAGATTAACAGTATGATTAATTTCTTGTCTGACTGATTTGAAAATATGATCGTATTGCGTTTGCATTTTGCACAATTGGTGTCGAAATGAATCATCCGAAGCATGGGTGTTTAGTGTGTTTTCTTGTGTAATACAACAATGGAACACAGTGTACCTTTTTGTGCATTTCTGCACACATATCACCATTACTTGCATATCATCTTCCATATGTCGTACCATAGTTGACATGTCAGGATAAAGAAATATCTTAAACATGTTCAAGGAATAAAGTTCAAACCACAGAAGATGTTCAAAGAATAAAGTTCTAGCCGCAGAAGGGGGTCGGTCGGTCTCCATCAGTTTGGGAATGATCGCTTTCAGGTGAAGCTTCTGCAAAGCAGAATGCTATGGCATTATTCAACAGTTTAATTCACGTCCTTACCTTTGTGATCTTTGTCTGGAATGAAGAAATGTTTGATGCTGAAGTACTTGTCCTTGGAGTGGTAAATAACAGTAGTCTGGCCGTGCCTCTCGCTCCACAAGACCTCCGCCTTCCCTTTAAATTGAATCAGCAGGGCGTCCACTGAGCACTCTTTGGCCAAGTCCAGCGTGACCTCGCCAGACACGCAGTCGCCGCTGGTGAACGTGTTTTTCTCATTCACGGGGTTATAGGTGACTTTGAGGCTCTTGACTGTGGTCGGCATCGTGCGTGACAGACACGGAAACCCCCCGAAAGTAAAATGAAGGCGAAGTGCCAGCTGGAGTAAATTAAGACCAACTTCTTCCGCTTAGGGTGTGTCATAGTCCAGTCCAGAGGAGGGACCTGATCACACCGATGATCATCACAAGACTTTCAAGAGTGCAAACAACAACGTGGAGGGTTTCCTTTCTTCAATATTATTGAATATTTCGATTAGGCTGCTGGAGCACGTATTTGTCGTCTTATGCGTAACTCAAAAAGGCACGTACCGTGACATACGTGACTGACAATGTATGTGATGTTTTAAACATTTCTGTGGGAAAAAAAAACCCTGGCAGGTTTAAAACAAAGTTACATGTATGGACAAGTGTCAGGTATGCGTTCTGCACCAAGTTCTTCCATCATCCTTTTTGCTTTGTTGGAGGATTTGTTGTAGTTTTTAATTGCAATAATATATTCATATATAGGTTACACTTGTTTTGCTTGTACAGAAGGTGATATTAAGACGTGATCACAGCATTCATTTTAAGAGGATTTCTGGCTATATTCATGTCAGTGGGCATGGACCAATTATGAGAAAAACCCTTCAGGAAATGGAATCTAATGTAACTACAGATCAAAAATGGCCCAAATTAAAACATTGTGTTCACATTATAAGCTTTGTAATGGTAGGATTTATTGGACTGTAATGGAATAAAAGAGGTGAGGCGTTTGCTATAATTGTCAAAACCTAGATGTTCATTACCCCAATTCATCTTTCATGCATGCAGTGGTGGTGAGCGATTGAATTCCATATTTATGAATTAATTAGAAAGTTATCATAGTTTTCAAATGTATTGATCATGAAGGTCAACTAGTGTCAGACTGATAAAGGAAATTAAATATGCATTTTTTGCATATGTATTTATCGTTAATTCAAAAGAAGCAAACATCTATTCTGTATGACATAATTTCCAAATCATTATCCTAAATAAACAGACATGTACAATGACATCATTCTTGTTATTTGCCTGGATAGCAGGGTTTAAGCAAAAACGGAAAAGGTGTGAGCAGGCAGATGCTCCCCATCATTGGCCTCCAGTCGAGCGGGCAGGACGACTATGGGGAACTTGATCTCGGGGTCTGAAGCATACTTGACATCCAGATAGACCTGTGGTTGACAAAAAGCCATCACTTATCAAGAAAATAATGCAGCCTCGCATAAAGACCTATATATATGTTGAGACATGTTTGTATAGAGAGATACACACTCTGAGCCTGTACTCTGCTTTGATGATGTTGCAGTTTAAGATGGATGCACACGTGGTGGGAGGGATGGTGATGATCCTGGTGACAGTCTGGACTGCAGAAGGTGGGATGGCGTCGCCAACCTCTTTCAGGATGACTTTGGTTTGGAGTTTCCTCTTCCGCTTTGCAAAGTAACTGTACTTCTGATACAAACAGTACTTGGGTTTAATTTCACGGGATGATGAGTTCTGAAAACATGCCACCACCTTTATGCCTTCCCCTGTGAAACAGAGTCAAACTTAATACACAAGGGTTGCAATCTCAAAACGTGCTCTCATCTATATAATCATCCCTCTACTCTCTGGTTGACTCCTACCCACTTTGTCATGCTGTTTGCACCTGCATTAGTTTGTAGACACATGACAAAGTAAAGCCGATATATGGTCAGAGTGCTGTAACAGAATGAGCTTGCATTGTCTCTCAAATTGTTACCGTATACAACATTGTTTCTTATTCTGTTACTGCTTGCGTCTGTGGGTCTTTCCACAAATGCACCCAAATTATAAACCTGGCTTTTTAGAGATAATTATTTTAATTAGTTGTTATCATGCAGATTCATTGTTAATTAGTTGTTAACAAGCAGAATAATGACAAATGCTAAAATGTAGCTGTTCAGCAGAGGCAGTAAAGGGTCACATAGTCTGTTGCAACATTACATTTGCCAACATTGGCCACTCTATAGGCTCCTGGTCAAAACCTTGAGTGTTAGAGTGTTAAAATAGCTGTAAATGTAAAGCCTGCCAATTAATTTGTTTTGAAGGAGCAACCTCCAAACTAGAGAACCTATTTGGAGGATATCTCTGCCATTACTATCAGTAAATTCCTTGTTGTTGTCTTATCTTCAGACCAATAAACACATCTGAGTGAAGGGACTTTGAGCTACACATTGTTCAACTGTGAAGAGATGTTTTAGTTCATCTATAATCCAATCATTTTTGATCACACATGGTCTAAAATTACCTTGGTGGAAGCCTGTTCGGGCAATATTCACATCCATGCCAACTGTTCCCGATGTAAAGAGCTTCATTTTCTTATTTGTGATATTGTGCTGTGGAGTCTGACAGGAAAATAATAATTGCGTTGGTGGTGTTATTTCTCATTACTGCAGCAGTGTCCAACAGCCAACACAATGGAGGTGGACAATGAGAGTGTGTGTGCTGCGGGGTGGGTACCATCAACGATGGATCACTGTTTAGGTTTCCTTTGCCAAGGAGAGTGAACTTCGCCTTAGCTTTGGTGTCTACTCTCATCGCCCTGCTCAGATTGGCCTCCAGTGTGTACTGGATCTTTCCATATGAGCCTTTAAAGGAGGATGGCAGGTCTCTGCATGACGTGACAACACAATGTAAAAAAACAGACTGATGGGGTGACAGTAATGCCAGATTTAGATTGAGGAAATACATTATATCATGTCCAGTGGAAATGAAAGATTGCTTGTTTCTAATAATACATGTTAATGTTTTAAATCACTGGTAAAAACATTAAGATTGTTGAGGAGGCTTTTCTTTTAACATAACTCACTGTGCTGGGATCTGAAAGGTGAATGGAAAGACATGGGAGCCCTGGCCAACAACATTATTACCTGAAAGGCAATACATTACTTAATGGCTCCTGTCACAGATTACAAGGTTTGTTAATCATAACATAAATCAATAAATGGAGCTTTTAGACTATACTCTTGTCAGCGTGGTTGACCCCTTTGAATGGTAAATGAATTATTAATCACCCCGAATGATAACAGTAATCACTGTAAACGGGTCCAAAACTCACATGATTGCATGCATCATGTTGTTATATGTGTAAGTAACTCACATTTCCATTTGTTTAAATAGTATTTATTTAATGTCTTGTAAATCTTTAAATCTCATGTGTAAAAAAAGAGGATGCCATGGTGTGTTATGTTGTACATGCAAATACAGTTAATACAGAAAATACAAATAATTTATTTTTAAACAATGCTAATAGAAAATGATGAGACAGAAGCAATGTGACATATAAACACAAAAACGAATACTGTAACAATTTGTCGTAGCGTGGTCTTTTTAAAGAGTTCCAAATTAATCAAATATACATAGAATGGAATAATCTGATCGTACTAAATTATTTAGCAGAAGTAGCTCACTTACCTTGGCCCTCCTGAATGAGAAGTTGCTTCATACTGAAGTACTTTTCTTTGTTACGGTAAGTTACAATTACCCTTCCATACATTTCTGTCCATTTAACTTCTGCTTTTCCCTTCAGCTTTACGCTGAGAGAATCTATTTTTATTTTTTTTGACAGCTCAAGTGTAATTTGTCCTGAAATATTGTCACTACTGGTGAAAATATCACTTTCGTTTATGGGATTATATCCCACTGAAAAGCTCTTAACACTATTTGCCATTTTACATCCCGTGTGACTGCCAAGCAAGAGCTGTAAGCAGGCAAGGTGAGACAGTGAGACAGAGATTGTACATGTTGTGAGGTGTGTCTCTGGTTTTGGTAATAATTAAACCACAGTACTTCAATAAATAAACTTGCATACACTTGCATACTATGCAAATAAACTTGCATACACGTTATTCGTGGCTGCTAAACTAGGAATTATTTGGCTCTAGAATATAACCTGTTACTTTGGGGAAAGAATCATGTGTCTTGAATAAATCAATGTTAAATGACAGCATATGATGAACAAGTTCATTCTTACTGTAAGCGCTGACAGTGTATGCTAATTCAGACTCCTTTTGTGGGTGTGTCTAACACGTGTGAACCACATCATGAACAGGGATCATGTGAGCTAACCACAGTATGAGATCATGGAATCCAGGCAAAATGCATCAGTACACATGGCGTGGGTCTAAAAGCGTGAGGATAAACAGGTTTGAAAACAGCTTCATGTTAGCGAAAATCTATATTTTTTTAGAAGAATCACAAATCATCTCTAAATGTTTTAAAAATAGCGTTGTTTTATTTACATAGCACTTTCCAAAACCAAGGTTACAAAGTGAAGGTGAATACATAATACAAATATGTTTGACCATGTTGTGTCAGTGCCCGATTCACTGCGTATATGATCTATTATAGTGCAACAAATCATCTACTGTGAAAGCCTACATAGCCAGGTGGTATCAGGCTGTCCTGTAAACAACAGCAGGCTGTTGTTGTTGAGTCCCCTTTGACAACTGTGAATGATTTCCTCACTACATTTCATCACCTTTGTCAGTGATTTCTTTAACGCCTGCTATTGGCGTTGGTTAAAGTAATTATAAGAACAGCTATGCAAAATACATGGGGCAGTTGTAAGTATTTTGTGCAGAGCAACTAACGAGTAAGGCCTCAAATTGTAGTTGCTCCTCACACTGTAAGTCTGCATGGTACTGCACCCTACAGGAAACCAGATGCACTGCACCATATTTGTAATCAAGACACAGATGCAAAAGAGCAAAATAGTATGCAACAGGATGACCACGTTGACAAATACTTTAAAATATGTCTTGCAGAAAGACAATGAGTCTCTTTGCATTATCATATAATACACCCAAGACCTGATGGATCATTTAGTGACATCTGTCTTTGGGGGAGAGTTTGGAAACATTCACCTTTGATAATGATATCATTATCAAACTGACATATACCAGCTTTTTGGCACACAGATGGTTATGAGTCAAACCACACGCTGATGGAGCAACAATACATTGCACACATATGATTAATCTATCACTCATCACTTTGGATGCACTTGCAGCAAAAGAATATTGACAAACACATTTCATTACGCCGAAACAAGAGGCAGTGAGGTTGAAGTTCAGCAACAGCTGGAGCTGGTCATTATGCTCACCAACTACGGCTTTCAAGCTGTTGATTCATTCTGAATCGGAGCTCACTTCCAATACTGTAGATTAGTTTGATAGATTTTTTAAAAACACATTAAAAAAAGTAATTTTCACACAGTAGCAATATACAAGGAGCAGCCTGAGCGGATTTTAACCTACATTAGCCAGCCATCTAAAGTTAGTAATTATTAACATACTGGCTGAATAGCAAAGAGACGGCTTTCCTCCAGGAAATTAAGATGATTGTGTTCGCAATGACACATAATTAGGCTAAAAAGAGTGAATTTAGTTCACGCGATACTTACAGTCTTTTCTCTGCTGAAGGGAGCAGAAAGTAATTTGCTTCATGGTATTGAATCAGTTCAGCCGAGCATTCAGCTGCTTGCATGGAAGCTCTTTGACATCATCATCATCAACGAGCAAATGTACCATTACTTTGTCTTAACTTCTATCATAGTCAGATTATAGAGTAAAATATGTCTCTATAAAGTGTACTGAATGACAACAGTTAATATGTTAAAAGACATGGTAGAAATTGAGATGAAACAAGAAAAAAAATACTAAACTTAGAACTAACAATATTTAAAACAATATATTCCAAACAGTCATATTAGATTTTCAGGAGTATCCGGGACAATCTGTTGACATTTTTGGATTTGACTTCTCACACGGCAACATATTTTCCATTTAAACAAGAACAGGATAACATTATCTGAATGATAACAGTGAACATGTATATAATAAAGTATTTGGTATGGAACAAGTGGTAACAATATTCAAACTGTAACAGATGTTTTCCCCAATGCTTCAAACTACTCAATGATACGCTGAAACAGCATAGACTTCCTATGAATGCATAAATGTATCCATACTCAACGATGCCTAAACACAACCAACAAAGTCTGAACACTGAATGAAGGCAGTGTGACGCTACACAATCTTTAACTTTGAGTTACAGAACTGAAATTAACACTATCAAAGGTACAAGAATGAAATGCAACAGGGAAAGAGAGATGAATGCGGGTAGTGGTAAATATTAATAACACACAGAGACAAAACTTCTAAACAAGTCAGTAAACACACCTAGAATTTGTCTGTAGGAAGACGATAAATAGTATCAGTCAGTAAAATCATTGCACCTTCATGTAATATTAGATACAAACTCACAAATCAAGTGGCGGTTGAGCGAAAACAGCGGTGTCACAAAGAATGATGGGAACCAGCACTGTGAGGTTGTGTGATGCCCTCACGCAGAGGCTAACCTGCAGGAGACACAAGAAAAGAAGCATCAACAGACTTAATAGTTAACATCAGATGTATTTAAAGTAAAATGAAAATGAAAGCTCTCTGAACAACTGAGACAAAGCAGATAAAAAAAACAATTAAAGAATTATTTGAGCATCTTCTGGCTTCACCAGTCTGTCGTTGGCACCAACCTTAATGAAGTAATCCATCTTTATGATGCTGCAGTTAGAGATGGTGAGCGGTGCAGTTATGGGAATAGCGAGCAGGATCCTAGTGTGAATGCCAGAGGTGTGGGCTCTGATGGGTCGTCCGGTCACCGACGCCAAGTTTATGGAAATCATCTTCGTGTTGTTCCTGTTGATGGTGTGTAAAACCTGTTTCTGTTGCAGTACCACCTTTGGAGTCGCTGTTTGAGATGAAGTGTTACTAAACTCACAAACTATTTTCACAGTTTCACCTGGAGGGAGAACAGACAGTGTTATTGTCAGCGAATGTTTCAAGCTTCACGATCAGGATTATTTCACCATGCAGATGGATGGATGGAAACCGTACCCGGGATGAAGGCTTTCTTCTCTACACTAGCTGTCATGAAGATGTGACCGGAGGCACACCACAGGCAGCGCAGAGTCATGTTGTTGGAGCCTGAGAGAGGAGCCTGCAGAGAAACAACACAGTGATGCAGGTGCAGTGGAACATTTTGGAAATGGACATAAATGTATGTGAGGAATTGTACGATTGAATCGGTTTATTTCTTATCTCGTGAAACTCACGAATGTTACAGTACGGGGTCAAATAAGTCAACAGGAACAGCAGGAAATTATACGACAAGAGCGCTAAAGGACCTCAATCAAACTGCACCATTACAATGCCACTGATTCTATTTATACTGCATGTGTGATGTCTGTAAACAGATGTTTTGATATAGTTTTGACTGTTGGTACACGCTGCACCCATTAACTTCAATTCATCCAGACTTTTTTCTGTTTCTTTATTCTTCAAGGTCACACACACACACACACACACACACACACACACACACACACAGTGTGTCATTAATATGCAAATGGTTATTTTGTAGGTGACGTGAATACACATTACTGCATATTTTTACGAAAGTAAGATCTTAATGCAAGGCTTTTACTTGCACATTGTGTGGACTTTATACTTTTGTGTGGACTTTATACTTTTGTGTGGACTTTATACTTTTACTTAAGTAAATGATCTGAATACTTTTTCACCATTGGTTTTCCGACCATAATTATTGTTAGTTTGATGTTGTTCCTAATAATACCCTACAACAAGCTTGGAGCCAAGTAATATTTCAATAAATATAAGCTGTACATGATACACAGAGATTGGGAAGAACATGGGGGTTGATAAGGGCCCGGTGGCCCGTGGTGGGTTAACATGAATTACTTACCTGCAACTCTGGCTGGCAGGTATTGATGTGGTTGACAAAGTTCAACTCTGTCACAAAGTCCTTGGCCAAATGCCAGGGTCTGTGGATGCTCACTGTGAAGGTGTACAATATTTTTCCATAAACTCCACAGAAGGTGGATGGGAAGTCTCTGCATTGATTAAAAAAAAACAGAAATAGTGAGATACAGATATCACATGGCAACAATACACACAACATGTTGCAGAAATTAAGATAAAGAAATATTTCAGATATTATAGAGAACCACCTTAATTAAAGTAGCTAAAAACCTCAACGACTATATTGAAGAAAACAACATTGATGGTTATTGGGTTGCGTCTAAATAAAGGTTAACGTTTATGATGAAGACTGGCCATCAATGTGTCTTTATCTATATTACCATGTACCCCCCAAGAGCCTGTGTAACAGAAACAAGAACAACCATGTGGAAAGATGATACAATCCCATGTGGAAAGTGCTCAAACACACCCATGTGGCAGCTGACATGAAAATGGGTACACATGCCTGCCAGGCTGTAGATGCGTCCCACCAACAGCTGCAGGGGGAGAACAACTGAGTGACTTTATTGAACAATGACGTAATGTTTGCAATGCTGATATACATCCAAACAAGCTCGCTGAGCGCTTACCGCTGTTTTCTTGCACGATGACGCTCTTGAAGTTAAAGAAGTCCAGATTTGCAGAGTAGTGTTTCCGCCGATTTTTTTTCCCTCCACCACCGGTGGACCAGTGGACATTCGCCTTTCCTGTCAGTGCCATCGCTACTGACGTGATCTTCGTCTTATTTGTGAGGTCGAAGGAGATGTATCCCGTCATCAGGTCGCCAGCGGAGAAACTATTCTTCTCATTCAACGCGTTGATATTGAGGTTAAAGTTCGTTATCGTCGCCTGGAACATGTTTGAGCCCCGAGTTAAAAAAAGAAAAGAAAAGTAGCCTGAAGATAAGATAGACTGCGATAAAGTAGTCTAAATAGTTGCCCTACTGTAAAACGGATACATTTATTCGGGCACGCAATCATCAATAGAGAATTAAATGGTAAAAAAAAAACGTCAGACAGTTTACAACAACACATTGCGCTCAACAGATTGCGCATGCACACAACATGCTGGAGGACCCGCCCTGACTTTGGGCGGATCCACGGCTCCATGTCCAGGAACTGCGGGACGGCCTGAGAAGTGAATAGACCGTGAAATAATAATTACGACATCCTGATCTCGTAATTACGACATGTGTACAGGCGTCTTCTTCGATGGTTCCGTTGCCTTTGCTACTCCTGGGGGATCTAGGATTTTTAACAGGTGCCGCACAGTTATTTGAGTCACTGTAGCATCTCCGGCAGAATTATAGTCTGGAGTCTTTAAGTGATGGTTCGTAAAGGTTTATTGAAGTCACCGTAAGAACTATGAAGAAAAACGGAAATAGCAGTTGGTTAGCTTAAGCTCTGACACAGACAAAAAACGTAACAATCTAAAACAATATTTTCTCAAAAAATGAACTTGAACAGGTGCAAACCTTGTGCCCATATCAGCCAGGTGCTAAACTAATACATCCGTAACCTTTTTATCACTGTTTTCCGTTGTTATCGCAACTTTTCCTTTCTGCCCGTTTCTTACTAACAACTTCCGTTTTTTGTACCTTCAAAATAAGAGCGCAACCGGAAATGCACCGACTGCAGTAACAAAACGGACTAAAATAAAGGACAAAAAAAAAAAGAACAAACTATTACAATACTTTAAACTCTCAGAGGTCCGTTACAGTCACTACCAAACCAGATTGGATGCATTTCAAATGCATGAATTTGTATCGATGAAGCATCCCGTGTTGGTCCAACTGCTCCTGCAGAAACAGAGCGACATCCAGCACGTCAGACTGGGCTTTCCGCCTGAACAATCCTAACGCCTTGAGATGCCTGCGCAGTGTTAATACCATCCTCATTTTTTAGAAACATCAGTATTTCCCAGTGTCTCAAACCGAGAAGGTAACAATAGCAGATTAACTGCGATAGCGCCATAATTGCCACTAAGAGAGAATTTACAGACGTTTCCTTTTTCTTTTTCTTTTCTCGTAATTACGAGATCAGGATGTCGTAATTACAAGATCAGGATGTCGTAATTACGAGAAAAGATCTCGTAATTACGAGAAAAGATCTCGTAATTACGAGATCAGGATGTCGTAATTACGAGAAAAGGGGTCTATTTTTTTTTATCCAGTGAATGCAATGCGCTTCCGTACATTATAACCAAGTACATTTACTCAAGTGCTGTACCTAAGTATAATTTGATGTAGCCAATGTCTTATAAATTCCGGCTAATGATACATGGAACAAACATATATTATATGCATTATGATATGTTAAGTTAAGATAGCGGGAGAATTCATGAGTTAGCAGTATACAGTAATTTTAATTAGCTTCACCTTTACCAGCTGCAACATTAATCCAATAATCCTATTTCAATAATGTTATATACATTATTCTAAAATTGGCCATTCTGTTCGGCTGTCAACACCCTTAGCTCTGCAACACGGTGACAGCCCTCCATCACCACCACCACCAAACAACAGACACCTCCCATGTATATATATAATGTATATATCTGTTTATACTGTATATACTGTTTGTATTGTCTTCATCATATTATCCACCACATTGCACTGCACCTTAACTGATTCTTTTGTAGCTAAGGTGTCATTGTCACAGTACTTGTACTTATATTTACTTCATTCACCTGGTGCAATATACAATACGTGCAATACGTACTTTTTATGTACTTTTTATTTCATGTAGTATTCAGTCTGAATATTTAATATTCTTCTATACTGTTTTATTTTGTTTTATTACTGGTTTACTGTTTATTTATATTACTTGATTTATCTTCTATTTACTGAGCAATGCTGCTGTAATCCTGTAATTTCCCCACTGCAGGACTAATAAAGGATTATCATCGTATTTTATCTTATGTGCAATCAATGACAATACAATTGAATCTGAATTTAATGAGTAGGCTTATTTTTACTTTATAAATCTATAAACTGTACTTTATAGGCTATATTTCGATGCTATATTTTGATTATCTGTTGATCTTTTATTTTAGTTTGAATGCATGACTTTCACTCATAACAGTCTTTCACTGACCTAAAAGTTCCGAGTTGGCTACTCTTTCTCGGCTACAGACCATTTCTTCTACAATGTTTGACTATGCAAGTTGTCTGCTATCACACACTTCATAATAACAATTCCCTTTTTACTTTAATACATATATTATATTTAATATTTACACATGTAATTGTTTGATATATTTTAGTATGTTCAATATCAGTTCAGTTTCTTTTAGGGCTGTCCCCTGTTAGTCAATTAGTCAAGTAATCAGACGTTTTGGTCTCAGCCGACTCAGATTTCTTTCTGAGATTAGTCCTTATTTTTGCTTTTCATGCTGAATGATTTATTTCGAAGAAACTTGTGCGCACATGTGTCAAACACCAGATTTAAAGTGGCGCTTTGTGTGAATCTTTGTAGAGAAAGTCAGTTTTACAGATCTGTCGATTAAATCAACTAATCTATTAGTGGACAACATAGCAGGACCAGCTTTGAGATGATTTATAGAATTTTGTTTTTTATACAGATATTTTAAGTTGTTTTGGAGGCCAAGATCATGTAATCTGTCAAACAAACTAGTTACTCATTTTTAGTACGAGAATCTCTTTGCAAGTTTGTGTCTCTAGATGTTATTCTGACGACAAACTGTACTTACTGACAGACTGTCTGACCATAAGGGATCTGCTCTGCATACTATTCATCTGATGACATTAAAACATGATTTGTTTCTTGCATTCTTTCTTAATTTGTAATGAAAAGAAGAAGAAAGAAAGAAAGAATAATAACCCTGACGTTTTTGCCTGAGGATATGTGTTTCTAAATGTGTGAGTCATCAACACGTATTTAATTTTGAAAACTTTTTCATATCACAAACCATATGGTGTTCTGAATGGGATGTTGTTACCCAAAAACAAAATCATGATCTTTTGATGACAATTATGATGAGAAGACAGATTGTATAAAATGTGTAAAACAGGCCATTACAATCAAAATTGTTCAAATACTTAGCACATTTTCAGATTTTTAAAATTATGTTTTTCTTTTTAGTTTTTTTTTACTCAACTGGATGGTGTGGTTCTAAATGATGATGATACAATGTAGGTCTTTGAAATGAGAGTCCAGATGCTGGTGTAAACAGTAAACTCTCAAAGCACATCTGGAGGCTTTCTGAAACAGCCACTTCCAAATGTTGCTCAAAAGACGGAGCAGGATTCAGTGTAACCAGTGTTGCTGAATACAACACTGAAGACGTATCATCCAGATTGCTGTGCAGTATTATTGTGGTTTAAGAATGGAGAGTTAGGTGTGTTCACTTGAGTCACACACAACATTTATTATTTGTAGTATCTCTCTCCAAAATAATGCCCCTGTTGCTGTGGATAATCCACATGACATCCTGTCATGTATTTCCATTACAACTATTTATTTTGTAGAAACAATTTCAAAGTGTGAAAATGAAATAAGAGCTATCAGCATTCCTTGGTATGATTTTTGTAATTTGAGTGAACTGAGCCTGTAATTATTCAACCACTAGATGGCACTAAATACTTTATTCTAATGCTCATTATACTTCACATAGTATAAACCATGGCTGTAAAGACTTACTGACAAGACAACATAACGTGTCATTACAAACCCATCCATCATATTTCATCCAGATGCAGATCAATTATTTCAGAACTATGAGCATCACACTGGCATTTCAAACATAATGTTTTGTAATGCTTTAATAATAAGAGGTTTAACTGCGCTTTGATGGTTTATGGTACACAATACAGCCATAAAATGCTGATAAGGACCCATTAAAACTCACAGCAAAATGCATATAAAAACTTCTGGCAGAAGTTAACTTGACCACATATCTTTTCATACCTGCTTTCTAGCTTTATTTGAGAGGGGGATAGAACTGCAGCAGTTTCTTCTAAAGTATGAGGATTTTGAGGCACAATATATTGCACAATTGACTTCTCAGAGATAATGTTTGTACTGTTTCAGATATATAAAAGTCGTGCATTATAGACTTGGCAGCGCGGCTCTACTGTATGTTGAAACACAAAGTAGCTAAGAACTATCTCCATTCCACCAAAAGTATGCAACGTTGGCAAAACCTCCATGCCTTGTTTTATGGTTCATTTTCAATTTGCTAAGTGTTTATGTTTGGAACTTAGATCAAAATCTTGATGTAGCTCTTCAACTGCATTTTGAAACAGGAACAGCTCAAAAGCAGAGTTAGCTTCAATCAACAAACTTTAATCATCATCATCTGGTATTCAGTAACTGCCCATTACTCAAAGACTTAACATTGAGGCTTATAAACAGGGGAAATACTGTATACGTTGGATGCACACCCAGATAGTGGTATTCACATGAAATCAAAATTCCATCTGTATTTCTCTGATGTTGTAATGGATTACCTGTGACACTCCCAGACAGTTTATCTTATTTATAAACTGTTGCATAACATCATTGTATTAGTCACATCTATCGAAAAGGGCAGAGTAAAGAAACAATTGACAAATTTAAATAATAAACTGTGTGATAATAATCCTGTCGCCTTTATGCATGCGTGGCAAATTTTCAAACTAATAGCCCGATCTACGACTATAAATCTGCAGTGAGAACACTGACTGGTAATGTGTAGGGAGCATGGCTGTGTGAAAGGTTGCTTGCTGAAATTGCGAAAGTCTGATATTTAGTGTTTAGCACATTCTGCTTTCAGGTAAAAGAGTCTTAGCAACATGCTCTTTTGATGGGGATCTACATGTTGGACATTAACGTGTGTGGCACTCACACACACTCAACCATTTGTTACCAGCTTTGGCATCAGCTGTCTCTGATAAGGGCACCTATCAGGTTTAGTGGAGCTCACGGTGACTTGACTTTGCCTGCCAACTCGGTAAACCAACCACACGCAGTATGATGGCTGCACACACACACACACACACACACACACACACACACACACACACACACACACACACACACGTATATCTCTTCCTTCCAGGTCTTTATCTCATAGATATATCGCATCTCTTTGGTAATTAGATCATCCAGCTGACAGCTGTTGGTATTTTGATCAGTCGTGTCCAGTACTGGTGGAGTTGCATCTATAAGACAACTTTATTTGTGCTTGTCATTGTTCATTTCTAGTTCATTTCTTCTTCATGTTTTTTGCCTTTATCCCAAATATATCCAAACATATTTGGAAACATAATATTACCTCTTACTCTCTGATTCTCTATGACAGCTCTCATTAGCTTCCATAATGAGGCAGCTGATGTGTGCAACATGTGTCCCTTGTCATCAATGTTGTTGTATACCTGTCAATTATTCGTACGAGCTCAAACAGAGTCGTTTCTTGGAATTAATCACTCTTCAATGTTTGTGAAACAGTTTCTATTTTTACTATGTCACCTGGTTATAACACTATCGTTTGTTGTACAGGAGCAGCGTAAACATTTCAGCTAATCAGATCTAAATTCAAAGTGAAGTAAAAGAACCCAGAGGATAAGCCGCGTTATTGATCTGTAGTTTCTACACATCGCCTCTCTCCTCTAGTTAATCCACAGGGTCAGCTCTAATGACATTGAGGAGCTCCTCTGGCAGTCGGCACTGCAACCATTTGCAATTTAGATAGAGGGAAAAGAAAAGAGGAAGAGGAGGTGTATGAGCGGGACAAAGAGGGAAAGCGAAGGAGAAGGGAGATGGGAGGGCTGGAAAAAAAGACAGGGAAGAGGGGTAAAAGAGATGACATAGGAAAGAAAGACACCGAGAATAGAGGTGCACTGCAGGAAAATGCTTTTGGAAAGGGGAAGATAGAAAACAGAGTAAGTGTATTAAAATGACAGAAAAACTCTCCTGATTGGGTTATGTCATCTCACACAATAAATACTCACAATAAAAACTTTCGCTTAATCCATGGAATAGTTCGACACTTTGGAAATAATGTGTATTTGCTTTATTGCCAAGAGATTGATGAAAAGATTGAACCCTCTCTCTCATATCTGTCCATTAAATAGGAAGTTACCACCATCAGCCGATTCGCTTAGCTTTGCATAATGACTGGAAACAGAGGGAAACAGCTAGCCTGGCTTTGTTCAAAAGAAAAATAATCTGGCTACAAGTGCCTCTTAAACTCAATAAATCAGCATTTTACAGTCTTACACATAATGGCAAATTGGCCATTTCAGATTTGTCACTAAACAAAAACAAATATATACTCATTAGTGAGCTTTAGAGGGTGGGGAGGTGGATTTTGTTACCTTGAGACAGAACCAGGCAAGCTGTTTCCCTCTTTTTTCAGTCATTACGCCAAACTAATCCAATTGGCTATTGGTGGTAGTTTCATGTTTCCTCAACAAGTAAACGAAGAGGCTCAAGTACATTTCCCAGAATATTGAACTACCCCTTTAACCAAGATATGCCGGAACCGTAATGTCTCACTGATGGAACTATGTAACAAGGTGTACTCCATAGAGGGCAGATCTCTGCCAGGTGCGTCTGCAACGACCACTGCTGTATTGTGTTATTAAATGAGTCTAGACACTATAGCTGTTAGGCATTGTAATACACACTTCGTTCAAACTAAAAGACAAGAGGTGATGTGTACAGGCAAATGGCTTGAATATTGTTGTATCAGATACATCATACAATTTTGCCAAAAACTAAATTAAATTTAACGCGCTGTCTCCCCGAGTAGCAGCGGCTGAGTGGTAATGTACTCTGCAGTGTGACTGGTATTCCCGTTAGCTCAATGACAGTATAAAACAGGCAATGAAAGGTGTTTTGAGAAAGTGTGAGACAGACGCAGAGGTGCACACTCACTCACGGGGGCACGCACACTCTCAAGCCGGCACACACACCACCAATCGCATGATCCTCCTGGTTGAGATGATAAAGAATGAAGCATCTCTTGAGTGCAACGCAAACTAAAACACTAAACAATATTGTGTGTATAAGGAGTATGTTAAGAGGAAGGGGTTAACTATGTCAGATTTCTCCAGTTATGTGCTTTTTTTCATCCACTAAAAGAATCCCTGCGGGCAAACAGGAAGCCGGAGAGGGAACAGTTGGCTACCCTAATCTTGTGCAGATCCTCTGATAGCTTTATTCTCCACAAACAATGCCGGTCAGGGCTGAGGGCGCTCTGAAGGGCTGTTGAAAGACCCGACAACCTGGCAGAGCCAAGATCTTTGTCATTCTCTGATGGATCAACACTCAGACATGTTCATCTTGTACCAGGAAAATATTTTAGTCACTGGCCATGCCTCCCAGTGTTTTCACATCCTTCTCTGCTTCTTTCCTTTTCACTTAAAGTACACTGTAAAAAGATAACTGTAGAATGTACAGTAACTTGCTGGCAGCAATTAGCAAGTAAGTAGCTGTAGTATATTTCACAGTATGCTTACTGTAAAATTAATCCCAGTACCTGTTTGTAGTCATTTTTACAGCAATAATCCCAGTACTGTCATTGTTGTTACAGTATCAAAGTTATTACAGTTATTAAAATACTGTAGGTTTAAATCCTAATTTTACTGTAAATGAATAACAGTAAAATAAGTACATACTGTAAAATGAAGATGCTTTTTTTTTCAACAAAAGTCATTTATTTTAATATTTCAACATATTAAATACAAATTTTACATTTAGTTTTTAGTTTGTAAAAAAAATGTTTATGCAACAACACTTTTTCATGGTATTCTTGAACATACAACATTTTAAATGTTCCTCTTTCTTCAAGTTACAATGACAATTTAAACATGTTTTAAAGTAATTTGACAGTAAACAGTAAAATTCAAGCACTGGAAGCAATTAAATATTCAGGTCATGGTGGAAATGTATAAAAACAATTTGAACTGAAAAAAGTAATTGTAGTACAATAAAATGTCCATGACTGACTGTATTGTTACTGTATTGAACTGGAATCCTCTCCCTGGGCGGTCGTCCTCTCCATGAACTGGAGTCTCTTCCTGAACTGGACTCTTCTTCATGAAGTGGAGTCTTCTTCATGAACTGGAATCTTCTTCCTGGGCAGGAGTCCTCTTCCCTGCAGTAGAAGGACAGAGACAATGGTTACCGATTCCCATTAGAAATACCACAATGTGTTTCTACTACTGACAATGTCAGCCTATGTGGTGTTTTGTCTGGTACTGGGATCTTAACCAACATGATGAGCCTTGGAGCGCACAGTAGGGACACCTGGGCCTCAACATCAGCCTGGGTGGAGGTTTCCTGCAACACAAAATAAACAGACAATAGTACCGTATTTATTAGGAGAGACATGAAAGAGACCCTTACTTTGATGTTCCAGGTGTATTTAGGGGGAAAGTGAGAAGATAAGCATTGTTTAGTCTGGAAGGTGTGGTTCACATGGGGGGAAAGGCACATGAAGCAGGAAAGAGACGGTTCCCGTAACAAACACCTGTTTTTTTTATTTGAAGTTTGAAATGTTTACAACTTTATATATGGGGCTGCGAACAAGTGTGTGTGTGTGTGTGTGTGTGTGTGTGTGTGTGTGTGTGTGTGTGTGTGTGTGTGTGTGTGTGTGTGTGTGTGTGTGTGTGTAAGCAGCAATTTTATATGTTCAAATGCCTAGTGTGGAGGATATGATAAGGTCTTGGGGCAATCCGATGTAAAACACAATATTTATGATTGATTAAAGTTGTAAATCGGTCAGTTTAGACCCGAACACGACAGGCTAGCAACAATGAATCCAACTTCATACCAGCTGTTGCCGTCTGCCCTACCATGTAGCGTTAGCTCCGAAAACACACACTATATTGTGCTGTATAAAAAGTCTTACCTGTTGTGCTGTCTGACCTGTTGTGGCGTTCTGGTTCACTCACAACGTTCTGGTTCACCTTCAGTGGTGCTCTATAACGTTGTGCCGCACGGTAGTGTAGTGTTTTTTAAGCTTTGTTTGTCACATGTGGACTTGCACATCTATGTAAAATGAGTTGTTTATGTGTAGATTACAATGCATGAAATATGATAATTAATAAGGGATATTATTATGAAGGATTTGTGATTGTATGCATACTAAGGTCATTTTTATTACTGTGTAATGATGTCCATGTGTACATTGCAATGCTTAAGATAGATTATTGTTTATCAGGTCACAGAGCCACTAGTATGATGAGGGTCACATGGTAATTTACACACAGACAGTGGTTGAGGGTTTTACAAAGGAGCATTTGGTCTTAAGGAACAAAGAGAATGGACCACCTGTGGTTCGTCCTATGGTTTATGACACGAGATAAGGAACTGGAGGGGGATTCGAGCCAGCCGAGATGAAAGGTTTCTGGAGAAGGATGACTGTAGGCTGAAGTAAGATTCTCATAAGTTGTAACGTATAGAACTAAATAACAATTCCTTCTAGGTCAAATATTGCGTTAGCAAACACAGGAGGGCGGAGTGAGGACTTCAGGTACCGGAAAACATGAATGTTATGGAGCCATCTTCAAAACCTGTTCCAAGAGAGACTGTGGGACCTTTAGCCAATCGCATGCCGTAGAACTAACCAATGAGTGGCCTTAAGCTCTGTGAGTGAGATAAACTAACTCGCGAGACTGGAAGGGGCTCTCTTGAACCACGGAGGCGGCAGCTAACTGGGGGACAGACTGTGAATCTGTGAGCAAGAGAGGGCCTCAAGTGAGAATGCATACGCTGTTTTTGTGATGAACCTTTTATTAAATACTTTTCAATTATACCTCATCGAATTCCAGACTATTACTTCCCATGATCACCCGGGATTTAAAGAATACATTCTCAGTAGCTAGCAAGAGAGAAAAGAGTCAAAACTTCTCTAAACGGAGTTAGCCTTAGCTAACGAGCAGCAACACACACACACACATACACGGCAATGGCGTCACACATAAACGATTCAAATTCATTTACAAGTTGCCCTCTTTCAGCCTATCATTCTGTTGTGTGTGGGTGTAAGAAAGAGTCTCTATTTGTCTGAATCCAAGTCTGTATACTATTTCAGTTAACAGTTAACAGTCTGTCCATGCAATAACTGTTATACGAGTCAAACAATAAGAGAAGACCTGTTTGGGGTTTCCTGAAAAGTTTACCACATGATGAAGTCAGAGTGAAAGAATCCTTTTTCAAAAGAGCAGCACAGTTCCCTAACCCTGCGGTTAGACTTTAAAAGCTAATACTGCCACCATGATGTCATTACCACAGGGCCAATACTACTGCTAATGAGTCAGGAACAGCATGGAGTCTTGTAATGTAGTCCACACATCAGTGTCTGTCCGTCAGGCTGTCTCTCTCCCTGTGGTTAACACACAAACACCCAGACTAAGCACAAAATGGAACCGCCAACCCACATGTTATATTCATGTCTAAGTTCATGTCTAAAGTAGTGCTCCATCTCAGAGTATCAGAGTTACCTTAGCAAAACAAAAGAGGTGCTTTGTTCCATCGTCAGGCTAAATCCTCCCTCAGCAATTACCGTTCACCTTCCAAAGACCTCGGCGAGGAACAGAGCAACACTCTCTCTTAAGGCAGGCAGTGGAGCATGAAGAAAAGCAAGATCACTCTTCTTTTTCAGCTGCTATACTGTAAGCTTAAAAAAAAAATCACTCTGCAGGTATTTTTGTAAGTGTGTGTCAGTGATGTTTATAAGTAATATCTACCAGGCTCGCCTGTTAGCATGCTACATTTACTAGCATTTAAAACCAAGTACAAGTGAGGCTGAAGGGGGAATCTTTTTGCAGGTATCGGGCCATAAACTAAAGTTATGGACAAAAGTCAACCTCACGGTGGCAATGAATCCAAATGACTTAATACCTGTAGTGCCACCGTGAGGTAAAGTCATTAGGGTTCATTGTCTTAGAATCGTGAATATTTGTCCCAGATTTCATGGCAATCCAGATCAGATGAATACATGTCTGTTATCTCAGACCATTACAGATGTAAAATGTGTTTGTGCATTGTTCCCAATTATTCACCCATGACAATCATGAATCTGTGCATTTCCATACATATACAAAAATGCATATCCCCAAAACATGCACACAATGCTAAAAAGCATACACCCATCACCACTTTAAGCATTGCTACTGCAGATTTAGAGAGTTGTCTCTCAAAGCTGGGTCAACTATTTGCCTTGAGCTGTCCGGCTGTTTCAAAACAATTCTTGCAGCCTGACAGAGATCCTTGAAATCAAATCCAGTTGAGCTCCTCTCTAAACTCAACTTTATGACTCAGTAAAGAACGCCATCCCTTAAACAACTGTAGTCCTGACTCTTAGTCAACTAGTTCTCATTTCCTGTTTCATGGGAATGCAGCCTGACCGCATTATGAGGACTGAAGGACCATAAAAGACAGCTTGTAATACAAAATGTAAAATGCCCTTTTTCCAGAAAACTACCTATGATATATATTTTGTACACATGACCGTTTTCCTGTCCTGTCTCTCTCCAAACAGCTACAGTTGCTGCAGTTGTTTACATCAGGGCCAATGGGAGGCTTCCAGACGCAAAGGGTCTGACAGTCTATCAGTGGAAGAGTGTAGTTAATATGGGCACACAACCTCTGTCCTGACCTTGTAGCAAGATCATCCATCATCTAGGCTTAGAGAAGAGAGGTTGAGAGGTATATCCAGATGGAGGACACTTTAAGCCAGGTTAGAGCCTCTTTCTAGCCAGTACACAGCTTTTGTTCTGACTTTCTTGAGTGGGAATTATGGAGAATGAGTGCAAGAAAAGACACAACATTTCTTTTGTTGTTATCATAAAATCATTAAAAAAAATATGAACACATTGGCGGAAGGCTTGCTATAGGCAGTTGTTATTTATTCACACTAGGTGAGGTTGTTATGTTACGTTGTTTCATTATTATTTTAACACAAACGATCCAAAACCAGTTTTTATTAACTAATGTCTACTTCATAGCATTGTGTGTTTCTGCAGTAGTTATACAAGGCTGATATGAAACCTGTACGAAATGTAGTTGGTTCAGACACATCCACATTGAAAGTATCCCGTGGATTGCAGAAATGTACACTGTCAACCTTTTTTTCTGGCAACTGGGTTGAATAGGTATCAACACATTCAAAACATAACTGTAATTATATTTTAACAACCTTATAGTGTTAATTGCAATTAACCCATTTGCTATTAATATTAACAAGATGTTAGGTAACAATATCTTGCATGATAAAAGCAAATACACAGCGGTGTAATAATTACACAAACAAATAACTAAATGTCGGCACTAAAGACAACTCCTCCAGTAATGCTGAAACTGACACTTTAAGTGTACATTCAGGCATGTTTTGTTACTTTCCATATACTCATTAAAACAATAATTAGACACTTAGACACGTGTGTGTGTGTGTGTGTGTGTGTGTGTGTGTGTGTGTGTGTGTGTTTGTGTGTATATGCCTACTGTACTGTCTGTTCTTTCCATAGCATGTTGTACACTTTGGAGAAGTCTGGCGGCAAAAGACGTTTAATTTCCCCCCCATACAAACACACACACACACACACACACACACACACACACACACACACACACACACACACACACACACACACACACACACACACACACACACAAATATGATCCAATCCCCACTCTCCCATTTCGTTTTTTTGGTTTCACTCATCTGCAGCCTTATTACCCAGAGTCCTCTGCAGCAGCCCAACTGGCGCTCCGCTGCTGGAGTGTTCTGTTACTCACATCAGCACCCCGCGCACGCTCAACCCAGCTCAGATCATCAGGAATTTCACCAATGGAAAACCTGCCCAGAATTCAGAAAAAGGCTGTGCATACATCTAATTGTGATGGAGTTTTTCCACCCCGGCTCAGCCTTTTTTCTCTTCTTAGTTCCAGGATGAAATGCTGTTTCATCTCCCCACTATAATTAACCATAGAAATTATATATACAAAACATAAGAAAAGTAAAATCAGGGTGGTTTGGGTTTCTGCCCCTCAGGTATATTTCAATTATCATGACAAATTGTGACTAATTAGTGATGATTACAACAGCTATAGGGCTTTTTATATTTGCATCTGCATCATAACCATTAACCCCATATCTTGTTTTATTTTTAGTGGGATCACTGCATATAACTCAGCCATCAAAATAAAGTGATATCATCTGTATGATTTCTGAACATCTGTTGAGTGCCAGAGGCCCTTTTAGTAATAAACCATTTAACAGATGTCTAATTGCTGTATGAATTAGCATCAGTCTGAAAAACAGTCTAACAAATAAAGAGTATGTTCTTCTCCCTTATGCAGAGTTTGAACTTCTTAGATTAGATTTTGCGTTCTTAGCTGAACGCCTGCATGCAACGTGCAACCTTTTAATATGTTTTACATATGCAACGTGCAACTTTTTAAAGTTTTAATATGTCAACAGCTGCATCTGCATCTTTTTGCGCAAATAGAAAACAATGTGATTGTAACAGAGCCACTTGTGCAGATGATAATCTTTTTACACATTTTTGCTTGATGCCAAAAACGTCTGTCCCTTTATAAAGTGATCAAATAAGGCTAGCAAATGATAACCACGGAAAAACACACATGGTACACATCATTGCATCTTTAGTAAATACCTTCTTGAATCAGTTTTTAACACAATATGGTTGGTGGAGCCCTGCAAAGAACCGACAGGATATTTTATCAACAAGCGTTAATCCTTTGAGTCAAGTGGAGTCAGGAAAGAAGAGTCGGTACAGCAGAGCCAATATAGAAACATAGATCGTTACTAGACATGCTTATTAGGTTGTTTTCATCTCTTGCTTTCCTGTTGCATCAGCAGTTAAAAGCAAACATGTTTTTTCTTTGAATGCCAAATTTATTTCGCAGCTTAACCTGGATGATGTTGGGGCTGCAGTATTTCCAAGTTAGATAAACTATATAACCAGTTTGTAAGGTGCATCTTGTTTATACTGCTGATCCAATTAAGGCAAGTTGCTTGTGTAGACCATATTGGAAATGCCATTGTGCTTTTGAAAGCAATTTCTAAGTTTTGTAGCCAGGCGTAGAGTGGGATTTGTAACTTTTTCCACCATTTACAAAACCCCTAGTTGGGACACCCTCTACATTGGCAGAGAGGAGGGGGAGGAGGGAACAGCAAATGTTGTTTGGAGCAGGCAGTTTCAAGACGCCCCTGGACCAGAGGAGACTGGGACCAAAAAGTTTAAAATCGTTTCTCCTGCGTATTATGTATGTGTTTGTGTTGTTCATATGTAAGCCTGCATGTACACATTTGTAAATGTGATTTCCCCTTGACTATCTGTATTGGCCAAGCACGTGATCTATCCGTGTTAGTGTTGTGTGTGTGTGTGTGTGTGTGTGTGTGTGTGTGTGTGTGTGTGTGTGTGTGTGTGTGTGTGTGTGTGTGTGTGTGTGTGTGTGCGTGTGTGTGTGTCCATGGCAATATAGTATGTGTCTGGCACTTGCATTGTTGACAAGAATGGAAAGCAGTTTGCGTCAAGGGGAAACAGACTTGGTTTCATTTAAGAGCAGATCAAGGTGGTGTGAGCGGTAACGTGGTGTAAAGATCTCACAGGTAAACAGGATGCTGTCGCTGCTGTATAGGCTGTGGGAAGTAGAATACCAGTACGTATTTTCCATATTTCACCCTGCATGAAGCCTATTTACGATTTGCCTTTTGCAAATACTGAAAAATGAAATGCATCAAACAAAGTGAAAGGACACAGACATGGTCACCATGCTGCCATCATGTACAACACTGTCCACTGCAGAGAGCTGTGGTTGAACAGTGATACATCCTTAGTTCTGACACCAGCAATTACTCATCTGAAAACAAAAACAGTGTGACAAGGTGTAGTATTGTTCATGCTAAATTATTTACTGAGCTACAAGCTTTTGTAAACTTCAGCGCCAATTAATCTCAAGAACCTCTTTTGTGTGAGAGCTTAATCGTTTGCTAATTAGCGTCCTTGCTAACAGACACTCTCAGTGGAAATATACGATTACATAGCCCATCGACAGGCTCAGTAAACAAAGGCTGTTTGCCAAACTGCCAAAGCAGTTGTTGTAGTACTGGAGAGGGGCTAATCTATCGTGTGTGTGTGTGTGTGTGTGTGTGTGTGTGTGTGTGTGTGTGTGTGTGTGTGTGTGTGTGTGTGCAAAGCCTACTGTATGTAAGTCTGCAAACATTTATGTGTTAATGAGTGACAGAAGAAAACAGTGAAAGTGAGACACAGGAGAGAAAGGTAGCAAAACAAAGAAGAAGAATGTGATCGTTGGGTACATTTTAATTTCACTCAGGGTCTCGCAGTGATCGTGTTCCAGTGAACATGTTGGTTTATTTGTCAGTGCTGTGAGCCTGTGGTCTAGACAGCCTGGAATAGGTGACCTCAGACAGATGGCTTGGTGCTGCAAAACTGAGGGTGGTGGGTGGACTGAGAGACAGAGAGAGAGAGAGAGAGAAAAGGGGACGGAGGAAGAGTGATGTGATCTGACAGATGCAGGTATGTTGTTTTTATTACTAGTGGTGGAACATACTTCTCTTCAAGTATGGTATTTAAGTACAATTTTGAGCCACTTGTACTTTATTTCATGTCACAAGATGCTATTCTTCCACTCAACTACATTTAAGAGGGAAATATTGTGGTTTTTACTCCACTACATTTATTTGGTAGCTATAGGCACTTTTCAGATTGAGATTTGATGTAAAAAAAACAACATGATAATCTTTTAAAATACAGTGCATTTTAGAATATTTAACCAGTGGTTCCCACATTTTTTCAGGTATCAATGAGTCATTAGCAATTTCACCAAAGAGACATTACAACACGGAACGTCTCTGGTTTCATTTACATAACTGCTCAAGGCTAAACAAGGTAAAATGGTCCAAATATTTCACATAAAAAGCTGACATTAACACAGATTTGTCAATCAGAATTTAGTTTTCTGTTCTCTCTCTCCCATTAATCATCTCTCAACCTTATGATTCTTTGGCTGACCAAATCTTTGGCTGGACACAATTGTAGTAAACTACCTTATATTCTTGGCCCTTTACTGTAGTAAACAATCCTAGTACTTTGACACCATTGGATATGATATCATATGTTTTACTATTAACTGATAAACCTTGCCTAACATAGCCAAAACATTTTCCATTGAGCTGTTTCAGTCTCCTTCCTCTTACTGCTGTTTCATTTGGTCCTTCAGTTTGTGTCATTTCAAGAAATCAAAGCTTGTGAGATCTGAGAAAAAGGAAGATGATGAACAGAAACATAGCATACATCGTGTTGTATACACAGGAGGAGCTAGAGGTAGACAGGGGGGTGGTAGGACTAATTCTGAAACAAGACTTGTTCAAATGAATAGGATGGTATGCGTCTTTTGTCTCATCCTCACTTCTCTCTCTCTCTCTCTCTCTCTCTCTCTCTCGCTCTCTCTCTCTCTCTGGATCAGATAATTTGCTCTCCTGACTGAAGTTGTGCTTTTCAGTGATGGAGTGTAACATGCTGGGGATTAGTTTTGATTGTCACCACAGGCCCACAGATTACATGGGGCCACAGTCAATGGGGAAAGAGCTAAGTCCCCTATGATGAAGTACATCTACAGCCTTCAGCCAGCCATGTCTTCCGAGCTTCCAGCCAGTTAGGAACCCTACGTATCCAGCCAGTTGGTCAAAGAGGCAGCCAGTCAAGTAGTCAGATCAAATGCGGCCAAGTGTATCCGTCAGTAAGTCGGGTTTCACGCCCTTAACTCTACTTCTATACTATTTCCTTTCTTTTGGGGAATCAAGGTGATCTGCTGTGATCAGACTGTGGCCCCTTGTAGCACAACATAGGCTGTTACATCATGTTCCAACCTGAGTCTTCCTGAAGGAAACAGGAAGTTGAGAAGAGAAAAGAGAGGATGTAGAAACGCCTGATAAATAAAAAACATTGGAAGTGAAGCATAAGATACTGTATTATATATAATATCTCAGTATCTAAACTACAGTGTATTTAAGCCATTTATGCAATATATTTAGCTAAACGGAACAACTTAATTAATTAAGATCTTGCTAAATTGTCATTCAATTTTATTGCTGATACCACTTATCTTTACTTCTGGCAGTACGCATTATTTACATTGCTGATTTATGTTTTGATGAATCTATTAAGAAAGCGATGCCCTTCACAACTTCCCAGAGCACAAAAGTTGACGTGCAGAGAAAAAGGTTCGGCATATTTACTTGATGAATGATATTTAATACA